>NC_079491.1:122442019-123085828 GCF_020520425.1 Spinacia oleracea
AAACCTCAGTCAAAGTGGGGGCTTATAGTGGGTATATACACCCGAAAAAATGGGCAAATTTTTTGCAAATTTATCATGCATGCATATAGCTGCAAAATTTCAAGGCACACACAAAGCCAATCTTCAAAAAACTTCAAACCAATTCAAGTTCAGAGCCAAATTCAACCATACAAAATTCAAGTGTCAAGCCGTACAAATACAATACAATCCAGCCTATACAAAATCAACCCAGGCAAGCTGGAACTCGCTACCATGTAGGGTCAGTCTGAATCATCACCAACAGAGACATCAATCACGGGTGCCTTGTCCATGTTACCCCTCCTAAGGCGCTCCAGCTCCCGATCCAGCTCCGTCCCAAGGGTACTAGGATCCTCCTCCGAGATACGAAGTGTGCCAGTGGAGGGATGAACTCCCTGCTGAGGAGAGGAATACTGATAAGGAGGCGGCCTCGGCATATATGGGTACGACCCAAACATCTGAGTCTGACGCATCCTCTCCATCTCCGCATAGCAAGCCCATGAACCTGCACCCCAAGGCTGAGGGCCACTTCCTCCGAAGTAGTAACCGGAAGGAGGAACAAAGGGCCGTGAACCGCTAGCACCTCCAAATGAATACCTGTTGGGATCAACATGTACAAAAGGGGAAGCTCCCCGCTCAGCATCAGAATGCCTCTAATGAGCACCTGCACCGGACCCCTATCCCAGCTCTAAGCTCGGTCCCTCCTGTCCCAAGGACGTCTCCGCCTAAGGCTCTCTGTCAACGGAATCTCTACGGTCTCGACGGCGCTCCTATACAAAATACAATTTCGGGAATCAATTTCCCAGTTTGAATGTCTAGTATACAAGTTTCAAGATCAAGTGAGGTACCTCTCTGTTCCGGCCAGAAAGCTTCCGGGTCAGCTTGGCACACTGTCTCTTCCAAGAAACAAGCAAGAGCATCCAGCGACGCACTCTCACCCGAGGCGCTTGCATACAAAATTCAAGATCAATTTTCCCATACGAAGTTACAAACAGTTTCAAAAATGCAACAGTACTTACAGGGGCGTAATGCTCAGGGACAGCATCATATGATTTCCGGTGCGGAGGAGAAGCCCAAGGAATGGTCTCCACCACCTTTTCCCCGTCCGAGTTCTCATAGCGGAGGATCCTATCAGCATGAGGAATGTCCTCAGGATCAACCTCCTCCTACATACAATCATACAATCATGCAATCAATACAAGAATACAAGGATGAAGGAAATATGTCCTTCACTCAAGGTGCATTAAGTCTAATACCAAGGTTCAGATTAATTGCGAACAATTGATTCAGTGAGATCAAGTAATCGGAACAGCTAGCTGGAGCAATGCTTCCGATCAGTGAGTTCTAATGGATATTGAACTCACAGCTTACTCTTGACTGAACCTACAGGTCACACCAATGACACGTAACAGATCACCAGATTAAATGAATCGGAAATTCAATTAATAGCTTTTCGGGAATATGTTGGAAAACGTATTATACGATACGACCTTGCATCGGAATCGTATATCGTATCGAGAATATTCGTAAGCTGGGCCACACGAATAAATCGTATCGTACGACGGTGATTCGTCGTATACGAAACGATAAATAATATATTGGAAATATATTAAATCGCGAATACGAAGGGCATCGGAGTTGTCGGCCCGTCGAGCCAAGCACGTAAGCGTGCAAGGCCCAACGAGCCAGCAAGCTCGCGAGAAAAGGAGAGCAAGGCCAGCCCATTGGGCGCGAGCACGCAACAACAGCACCGCAGCGACGAGCGAGCAGGCCCATGGCCCAGCTGCTCGGCGCGCGCGCGCTGTAGGCTTCGGCCTGCATTTGCGTGTTGCTGGGCGGCGGGCTGTGTGGTCCGTGTGCTCGTATGTGGCCGGTCAAGGCTCTTTAGTCTTGGCCGGTTACATCATTAATACAATAGGAAAATTGTATTATTTCCAACACACACAATTCATTACTCAAACCCTAGACACAGAGAACCCTAATTCTCTCTGTGCCTCCAAAGTGAGTTCTTCCCAAAAGCACAAACTCTTGATGGATTGTCTAAGCTACGATAATCAAGATGGGTCTGATCGTGTCGGTGAACCAAGTAAAGGAACGACAAGCGGAGTTCTTTGTTCGTGTTCGTTGACAGATTATTGTGGAAAACACGCTTCGAATGTAAGTTTGCTTAATCTGTGCTTTATACATGCTTCCTAGCTTTGGGGATTGTTTCCGCACATGTTATTATGTTTAACTGTATTCCCCAACAGTGGTATCAGAGCCTTATGTATTCAAAGCATGAATTAGCATGATTTAATCGTTTTTGCATCTGTCGAAAATTTTGAATTTTTTGTTGAATTTTCGGAATTTTTACGAATTATTGGATGAATTGCGTAATAATCAGGTCCGAAATCAAAAACTATTCGTTTTTTCGAGTTTTAAAACGCTAATCTGATTGAATAAGATTTTCTAAGATCAATTAATGAGAACGGAATTGCAAAAACAGGCCTCGAAGTGTCGTTTTTTGGGCGTTTTTGTTAATTTTTCATTAAAAATTATAAGTGTCTGACAGTAATTCAATTAAAAGGTCGACCTAAACTACTCGGAATTGCTTGGAATTTTAACAAAATGTTGCTGGGTATATTCTTGATCTATGGTAAAAATTTCAGATTTTTCCGATAAGTATAAACCCTAATTTTGCCTTTCCCCAATTCGTAAAATTTGAAACCCTAATTGAATTTTAATTAATTTTGGTTTAATAATTCGGGTAACTGCGAAAGGGAATATAATTTCATGGGTCAGTGGATAATTTTAAAAATTATTGGATTAAAATTTTGAATGGTTTCGTTAATTTTAATCGCACTTAAACCAAATTATTAAAAATCTGAAATTTAAATGTTAATGAACGATTTAAAGCTTCGGATTTTATTAATTAAAAGTTTAAATTTTTAATGTTGATTCATTCGTTATTAAAAGTTTGAATAATGTTAGCCTTGATTTAATATTTTACGAAATTGGATTGTCGTTAAAGTTTATTAAATCGTTAAAAATCGTTGTTTTTCGAAAATAAAAATCGTAACTTTTTGAAAAATAATATTAATGCAAGTTCGTGAAATTAAATTAAATTTTAATTAAGTTGATCCGTATCACGAACCAAAGGCATGAACACAATGTGTGGTGGGACGTATGGCTCGACGAGCCATACGGGCTGCTATGCGATGGCCGAGCCGCAGCGATACGGGCAGCAGCAAGCGTGTTGCGTGCCTCGTGCGCGCTGGGAGAGGAAAGGGGCAGGCGGTTGCTTGCAAGGGGCTGCGATGAAGCAAGGCACAAGGCCCTGCGACGTCCAGCGCAGCGATGCACAATGGCGCAGCGCAGGGGCAGCGATGGCTGCGAGCACGCGCGCGCGCGAAGGCTGCGGGGTGTGCGAGCTTGCTCGTTGCCTCGTAGGCCACACGCAAGGGCATTGGGCTGGGCGCAAGCCTAGCCCAACTACGTAATTGAACTTTTTCGTTGAAAATTGTTTATTTCGTTGGGCTTCGCAAATTTGCATTAATTTGGGCTAACGGGATATTTGATTTAATATTTTATTTGCTTGGGCCGGGCCGCGAGTTTTAATTTAATATTTCATAATTAATTATCCGGAATAATTATTGGTTTGAGTGGGAGCCACTAAATGAAATTAAAATGAAATAATTATTTTAATTATTTTCGTAGGTCGCATTATTTTAATTAAATTCAATTTTAATTAGAATAAAGTCTAAGGATTAATAATTTGGAAATTGATTAATGTTTTAGGACGCGTTTATGTGAACGTGAATTTTAATTAATTCACGTAAATACTTGCATATTTACATATGCCATTCGTTTTAGCACACGAATGGGTGAATGCATAGAATATATATTTTATGTAATGCAGGTACTCCAAAGTGACTAGTATGGCCATTTAGGATAGTTAAATACGGTCTGCATACCGTTCTATCTTTGAATGTAAAGTTTTAAATATGGTCTGCGTACCATGGAATTTTTGACATAATTTTATTATTTTCATGTATTTCTAAGTTTATAACTTTAAGTTAGCATTTGAACGAAGATTCAAGACGATGCCAAGCTAACAAGGAGGTGATGAAGATTGGATTCTTCAAGACAAGGTGTTTTGGGCCATACTAGATCACCATTTATTTATGCACTTTGATATATATATATATATATATATATATATATATATACATACATATATATATATATATATATGATGCGTGAATGTATGTATGCTATGCATGAATAGGTTGTTTCATATGACTCGATTGGATTAAGTTCACTTATAATCGAACCAACATAGAAACAACTAGGTCCAAGTAATATTGAGTTTAAAATTGCCTTCCAAATCAAGCACTTACAAAAATCTAAGGATCTAAGGTAGTAGGTTTACGCTAAAGCGAGGTGTTATTTTAGTTGACTTAGGTGGTAAGGCGTCCTAAAGGAGCACGTTGATTGTGGTTTCAACTCAAACAACAATGGCATTATGTTGTGGCAATGGGATAAATTATGGTACTAATTTATTAACCAAGAGTAATATGGAGATTACTAGCAATAGGTTTTGCTTACCTAAAATCTTAAACTACTTGAGACATGCTAAAGCTGCTTAAGGATTTAGGACTTTTAGGGTCTTGGAATCGTTTCATTCATTTTGGACCATGTTTTTTCTTTTGCATGAATGAAATGTTTTAATAGCTTTAATGATTGCGTGAATGCTTTTATTTCAAGTTATTAAAGTATGATAAATGTTTTCTTTGCTAGTTCATTTTGTAGAATCGTAAATCTTCAACTTTATTGCGTTCAGACGATAGAACTGCGATATTTCCTCGGTCGATTGGTAACTATTTTGAGAGCGATTCTCAAAGAAAAGGAGAGTGAGAGCGTATCTTGAATGCTATTTTCTTATAGTGATCTTGATGGTTGTTTTCAAACTAAAATTTGAATGGTAGACCAATTGGACCTGGTATATTCAGAATACTGGGTAGTTTTGAAATAATGAAGTATTGAGTTATAGACTCATGTATAACCAATGGTTAACAACCAAATTTCTTTTGATTCAATAATGAATTAGAATCATTGGATGTTGTCATTCAAAGTGAACAAAAGAAAGGGACTTTGTACGCATAACAAAGTAAGAAGATCAAGCAAAGAGTAAAATCTTTAGGACTATAAGAAAACGTGCTAGAAAGGATAGGAAAGGGGAACAAAAGAAATGAATTCAATATTCAATTTCTACCTAAAAGTTTGTGTTAAAGAGAAACGACTTAGCAAATAAACTACTATGGTATTAGATTACCGCTTGAGGTTCTAAACTCTTGTTAAGAACTCAAATTCCGGGAGCTAAGTTTGGCAATTGACCTACAAGTGGGTAATGAAGAAAAGTTGTGCTACATTAATTGTAGGGTCATCATGTTTGTTTTAAAGTCCTTCTAAAGGCTGGAACTTAATGGTATTATGTTCCATTAATCATCATAATCAATTTCTGTTTGGACAACGGAAAGACTCACATTCAAAGTGAACAAAAACATTCGTTGAGTGTTTATTTGAATGAAATGGTCATTTAAGGGTTGAGTCATATGATTGATTAATAAACAAACGAATCTCTTCACACTCAAACTTCAGAAGGTTCAAATCAAACATTTTGATTTGTGTTCCACATATCTTTGGCAATGTCATATGACCATATCAACAAGACAACATTCTAAGATTCCATGGCATGGATTTCTGAAAGTTGGTTAATTTAAGACACGTGGGTCTTGCTTGTTGAACATGACATAGAAATGGACTATTGTTAGAAGTCTCTAGAAAATGAAGTTCATGGGCCAAAGATGGATTTTATGACCTGCCTATTTCACAAGAATTTGAGAAAATATGGCTATATTTACTCAAAGTGAAATATGTGAAATGCTTCAATGCGATTCACAAAAGGGTATAAAATGAACTTGGCAAGAATTTTGGAACATCTAGGCTGGGTCAGGGTGATGTTTGCATGAGCCAAGAAAGATTATTTATATGGCATTATGACAATCGAAGCTCCATAAGAATATGGTATGTCCAAATGGAGAAATCGAAATCTATTCAATTAACGATAATCACAACTATTTTCCTATACAGTTTCTAAATGATACTCTCAAGTGACTTTCACACTAAACAAAGTTGTCAAAGCTAAGGATTGAAGGAAATAATGCCCTTGGTCCAAGTATGCATTCTATGTTAAGTCTAATAAATGCGGTTCAGTATTAATTAACAAGTTAATAATTCAGTGAGATCAAGTGAGCTGAATGCCTAGCTAGAGGCCGCTTCAGTTCAAGTGGAATTAATGATATTAATCCACAGCTTACTCTTGACTGAACCCGTAGGGTCACACAAATAGTACGTAAACGGATCAAGTATTTAATGGCATTAAATACTCCATCTATGAATATTCGGAACCGACGGATCTTGGTTTCAGTGGGAGCTAAGATCGTCACAGGCAAGAAATGAATACTCCGGAAACGATGATATTGCCGGAAACGGAAATATGGATCGTATCGGAAATATGAATATTATCCAAGTCGTAGATGTTGCCGGAAACGGAAACATGGTACGTATCGGAAAATATTGTTGGAAATGGAAATATTACCAGAATCGGAAATATTGCCGGAAACGGAAATATTGTCAGAATCGGAAATATTACCGGAATCGGAAAATAATTCCGGAAACGGAAATATTAAATATTTGTTCGAAACGGAAATTAATTCCGGAATCGGAAATATTAAATATTGTTCGTATCGGAAATAGATTCCGGAAATGGAAATTTAATCGGAAGCGTATCGTACGAATTAGCATCGGACGAGGCCTGCCGGACGAAGGCCCAACACGAAGCCAGGCCATCGCCCAGCAAGCACACACGCCACAGCCCAGCGCGCACAAGGCCGCGCATGCGTGGGCCGCGCTGCGTGGGCTGCTGCTCGCATGCGTGGGCAGCCCTTGTGGCTGCCGTGTGTGTGTGAGTTTGAGCTCATGCGAGATTCCTGAATCTGCAAGAGTCAGTGTATGATTAAATGTCTATTCCTATTGGATAAATTGATTAAGTAGAATTCATGTAGAATTCTAATTCCAATTAATTCGCATCCTACTAGGATTACGATTCCTTTTCCATAACTCTATAAATAAAGGCCTAGGGGTCATAATTTATATACAAGTTTAAAAGTATTCAAAAGTGAGTTTTTGAGAGAAAATTCAAACACCCATCTTGCCCCAAAAGTGCCGAATTTTCTGAGTACCTTAAGGGCGATTCTAGTTGGTCAATCTTAAGGCGGATCCGGACGTGCTGTGGACTTTCTACGGAGGGACGACACTTGGAGTCCTAAAAGACTTGTTCTTGTTCGGTTCGGGCGCAGCTAGGGAAGGCACGCAACAAAGAGTATGCATCTAAACTATGCTAAATGATTATGTGTAAATAATATGTTTCCTGGGTTAATGGTTGTTTCCGCATGATTTATGTAAATGTCATATGTATCATAACCTAACAGTGGTATCACGAGCCCCTTATTATTTTCATAATCTAAATTGCATGAACATGGTTAAATATTACAAATTTGCAAGAATTAAAAGGGGTGATTAATTTTCGTAATTGTTAATTAATTGCAAATTGCGTTTATTTAATTATATGTACGCAGTTTTTCGGCAGTTTCTTCATTACTCATCCGAATTGAGTGATTTTTGTGTCAATTCCGCATGTAAAAGGCATTCTAAAATTTTGACAAAAATAGTATTTTTCTGCCGAACCCAGAATTCTCAAATTCGAAGCCTAACTATGACTTTTCGGAGGTTTTAGTTTTTCGGATGCAAAATTTCGTAAATTTAAGATGTTAAATTAAATATTTGCGATTCTTGTTGATAAATCTTGAATTTTTGATTGACCTACTGCATATGTTTAACAAGTTTGAATGCCTAGTCTTGTTAATTATGCAATCTAATTTGTAATTATGATTAATTTGTTGAAAATTAGAATAATTTAGAATTAATTTGATTTTCATAATTAATTGTAATTTAATTAGAAACCTATGATTAAAAACCACCATAAAAATTGTAAATTTACGATAAATTTTAAATTTTTATGACCTAGACTTGAATCCATATCAATCGGAAATCAATTGGATAATAAATTTTCGATTTTTTCGCCCTAAAATTATGAAATTAAT
Source organism: Spinacia oleracea (assembly GCF_020520425.1). NCBI lineage: Eukaryota > Viridiplantae > Streptophyta > Magnoliopsida > Caryophyllales > Amaranthaceae > Spinacia > Spinacia oleracea. The sequence goes on from NC_079491.1 coordinate 122,450,242, forward strand.
ATTATTTATTAATTTGTCATTAATTTTAAATATAAATTTTAAATTTTTATGCGATTCGTTCAAATAACTTGCACGCACGAAGCAATGGACGCTTCGTGTTACCCTTAAGGGGTGTTGTATAATGCGGGCATGCGACGACGAGCAAGGGAGCTCGTCGCCCGTGCGGCACGAATGCAATGAGCAAGGGCGTAGTACACGAGCGCAAGGCAGCAGCCCTGCCTTGTGTCGTGTGCCACGAGCAATGAACGGATGGGCATGGGCGAGGGGCGAGCCAAGGCAGTCGCGTGTGGGCAGCAAGCGAGCTGCGCCACAGCGCGCGCTGCCTCGCACAACAGCGCGCAACCTCGTGCGCAGCGAGCGCAAGCTCGCGTGCCACGAGCGCTGCGCACAGCATCACTCGCGCGCACAGCGCGCGACGTCGCCCGCCCAGCGAGCGATGTCGCGCACCAGCGAGCGATGGCTCGCGCGCGCGCAGCGAGCGATGTCGCGCACCAGCGAGCGATGGCTCGCGCGCGCGCAGCGAGCGATCTCGCGCGCCAGCGAGCGATGGCTCGCGCGCACCAGCGAGCGATGCAGCGCCCCAGCGAGCGATGGCTCGCGCGCACCAGCGAGCGATCTCGCGCACCAGCGAGCGCGGTAACGCGCGCGCGCTGCGAGCGATAGCTCGCGTGCGGTGGGCGCTGTGCGGAGGCTTGCGTATGGGACAGCAGCAGCTATGCAACGAGCGCATGGGCTGCGCGCACATGGCCAGCAATGGCTGTGTGCGTACAGCCCATGGGCGTGCAACGCGTAGGATGTTTGCGTTTCGATTAGATCGTTTTTGAATGTTTAATTTGAAAATTTCAGTTCACGTAATTTTAATTGATTTTAAAATTAATAATTTGAATTAATTTCTTGGATTTTAATTTTGAATATTATAATTATAATAAATGGCATTTATTCTAATTATTTTACTAAAATTAAAATCATAAATTAATTTAAATGTGACTGAAATTAAAATTAAATTTTTGGATTCAATTATAAATTTATATGAGCTTTAAATTTTAATTAAATTTGTATGTTTCCGGTTAGACTAGAAATACAATTTTATGTTTAAAATTAGTAAAGCATATGAATTTATTGGTTTGAGTGGGAGTGCTTTTAGTCATAAACTCTTGATTAGGTCTACAAATCCTTAAGGTTAAAACAACTCGATTAGAATTAATAAGGACTGAATAATTGGTAGATTATTGGTGACCTTGATTAATTGCTGCAAATGTTTACGTGATGCATAATGTGTTTTACTAACCAGCTATGTGGGCCATTCATGATAATGAATGGGTGAATGGTATATATTGTATATGTACTGTTTTGCAGGTTATGAAGTGACTAGTATGGCCCAAATAGGATAGAAAATATGGTCTGCGTACCATTAATTTGAATGTAATTGGTCTAAAGCACCAAAGTTATTTTTCAATTCAAATATGGTCTGCGTACCATCAAATAGTTGTAATTAGTTATAACTTATCCTATTTGAAGAAAATGGTGCCTCCCACGGAGATTTTCAAGACGGACTTTGAAGTCAAAGCTTCAAGATGAAGTCGGGCCATACTAGATCACAAATATCTTATGCATGTTTTAAGTTATTTATTGCTTTAAATATGTCTTAAAATGCATGAGATCAAAAGCTTGATTATGTTGCATGATTAAGGATTTTAGTTCACTTAAAATCTAACCAACATAGTAAGAGCCTTAAGTTCCAAACTTAAAAATTGAGTTAAAAGGTGCCATGCCAAAATATACACTTGCTTGGATATCCTTTACATCAATCTAGTAATAGTTTTCGCTCAGCGAGGTGTTACTTATTGGTCCTAAAGGGGCAAGGTACACAAATAATTGTGAGTACATGTTAGTTTTGGTGAAACTCAACGATATAAGTAAGGAGTCCTTTTATGTCGTGGCAAATTCGATAGGTTTACCTAATAAGTTCTTAGACGTACCTATCAACCAAGAATAGTTTCTAGACTATTAGCAAAAGGCTTTTGCTTACCTAAGATGTTCTAGGATTAAGTCGACAAACTGTGCTTAGTTCTTCAATGATTTTAGGATCTTGGAATCATTTTATTCACACCTGCCGGAACACATAACTTGAATAAAATGCTTAATAAACATTGAATTATGCATGAATGCTAGAATTTAAGTTTATTAAGAGAAACTGTGAATGGTTATTTATTTGTTTATTCTTTTCAATTGTAGTTTTTAATATGGCAAACAACAATTCATTCAACATTCGATCAATTCTCGAAAAGGAGAAGTTGAACGGGAAAAACTTCCTTGACTGGCAAAGGAACTTGCAAATAGTTCTTATGCAGGAAGAAAAGGAGTATGTCCTAGATGAGGCGATGCCCGAAGCTCCAGGCGACGGGATCACTCAGGCAGCCCTCAATCGTTGGATTGATGCCAACAAGGATGTGAAATGTCTAATGCTCGCCACCATGAGTGCGGATCTGCAGAAAACGTTCATCAACTCAGATGCTTTCACAATCATCAGTGAGTTGAAGAACATGTTCCAAGATCTGGCTCGAGTCGAAAGATTCGAGACTCATAGGCAAATTCTTGAGACCAAGCTTAAGAAAGGCGAGCCCGTAAGTCCACATGTTCTCAAAATGATTGGACTCATTGAGAATATGAGTCGGCTGGATCAGCAATTTTCTCAGGAAATGGCTATAGACACCATCCTCCATTCTCTTCATAGCGGGTATGATCAGTTCAAACTGAACTACAGTATGAATAGTCTGGACAAAACGCTCACTGAGCTTCACGGTATGCTGAAGACCGCTGAAAAGACGCTCAAAAGTGATAAGCAGGATGTGCTTATGGTGCGTGGGGGCAAGTTCAAGAAATCTGGAAAGAAGAGGAATGCTAAGAAAGGTGGCAACAAGGCCAGCCCAACTAAGCATACTGGCGCCAAATCTGCAAAGAGGAAGGTCAGTCAACCCACTTCTGAATCCGAATGCTTCTACTGCAAAAAGAAGGGGCATTGGAAGAGAGATTGCTTGAAGCTAAAGGAAGATCAGAAGAACGGAACAGTCGTTCCATCTTCAGGTATTTTCGTTATAGACTGTATACTTGCTAATTCAACTTCTTGGGTATTAGATACAGGTTGTGGCTCACACTTATGTTCCAATCCACAGGGACTAAGAAGAAGTAGAAAGTTAAGCAAGGGAGAAGTCGACCTACGAGTGGGAAATGGAGCACGGATTGCTGCATTAGCCGTAGGAACTTACTATTTGTCGTTGCCCTCCGGGCTAGTTTTGGAACTGGAAGAATGTTTCCATGTTCCAAGTCTTACTAAAAACATCATTTCAGTTTCTTGCTTAGATGCTAAGGGATTTTCCTTTATAATAAAAGACAATAGTTGTTCGTTTTATTTTAAAGAGATGTTTTATGGATCTGCTAGATTAGTCAATGGACTTTATTTATTAGATCACGACAAACAAGTATATAACATAAATACCAAAAAGGCCAAAAAGGATGATTCAGATCTCACCTATCTGTGGCATTGTCGATTAGGCCATATAAACTTGAAACGCTTAGAAAGACTTCAAAGGGAAGGAATTCTAGAACCATTTGACTTAGAGGATTATGGTAAATGCGAATCATGTTTACTTGGCAAAATGACAAAGCAACCTTTCTCTAAAGTTGGAGAAAGAGCAAATGAACTATTGGGTTTAATCCATACAGATGTATGTGGACCAATGAGTACAAATGCTAGAGGTGGTTTCAGCTACTTTATCACTTTCACTGATGACTTCAGTAGATATGGTTATGTCTACCTAATGAAGCATAAGTCTGAATCCTTTGACAAATTCAAGGAATTTCAGAGTGAAGTAGAGAATCAATTAGGCAAGAAGATCAAGGCACTGCGGTCTGATAGAGGCGGTGAATATCTGAGCTATGAATTTGATGACCATCTGAAAGAATGTGGAATTCTATCAGAATTGACTCCTCCTGGAACACCACAATGGAACGGTGTGTCAGAACGGAGGAACAGAACCTTGCTAGACATGGTCAGGTCAATGATGGGTCAGGCCGAACTTCCATTAGAATTTTGGGGACATGCACTAAATACAGCTGCACTCACTATAAATAGAGCTCCGTCTAAAGCTGTCGAAAAGACTCCATACGAATTATGGTTTGGAAAGCCTCCAAATGTGTCTTTTCTTAAGATTTGGGGATGTGAAGTATACGTCAAACGATTAATTTCAGACAAACTTCATCCAAAATCTGACAAATGTATCCTTGTGGGCTATCCAAAGGAAACAAAGGGGTATTACTTCTACAATACATCTGAGAACAAAGTGTTTGTTGCTCGAGATGGTGTCTTTTTGGAGAAAGATCACATTTCCAAAATGACAAGTGGGAGAAAAGTAGACCTCGAAGAAATTCGAGTCGAACAACAAACTCTAGAGAATGCTCAAGATGACATTCAGGATGAAACTCAGAGATCTTTAGAAGAATCTGGTGAGAATCATGGTCAATCTAGAAATGTTACCCCGCGTAGATCGCAAAGATATAGATCTCAACCGGAAAGGTACTTAGGTATTTTGACGAACGAGAGCTATGACGTTCTATTACTTGAAAGTGATGAACCTGCGACTTACAAGCAAGCTATGACGAGCCCTAGCTCCAAGCAGTGGCAAGAAGCCATGCAATCTGAATTAGACTCCATGTCTGAAAACCAAGTATGGGATTTGGTCGATTTGCCAGATGGCTACCAAGCCATTGGAAGCAAATGGGTTTTCAAACTGAAAAAGGACAAGGATGGGAAACTTGAAGTTTTCAAAGCTAGATTGGTTGCGAAAGGTTACAGGCAAGTCCACGGTGTGGATTACGATGAAACCTTTTCACCAGTTGCAATGCTAAAGTCTATTCGAATAATATTAGCAATCGCTGCATATTACGATTACGAAATATGGCAGATGGATGTCAAAACTGCTTTCTTAAACGGCGTTTTAACAGAAACTGTGTTTATGACACAGCCTGAAGGTTTTGAGGATCCAAAGAATGCTAAAAAGGTATGCAAGCTAAAGAAGTCAATCTACGGATTGAAGCAGGCATCCAGGAGCTGGAATATACGTTTTGATGAAGCAGTCAGTGACTTTGGTTTCATCAAGAACGCAGACGAATCTTGTGTATACAAGAAGGTCAGTGGGAGCAAAATTGCTTTCCTAGTATTATATGTCGACGACATATTGCTTATCGGAAATGACATTCCTATGTTGAACTCTGTCAAGATTTGGCTTGGGAAATGTTTTTCGATGAAGGATCTAGGAGAAGCACAGTACATATTGGGCATCAAGATTTACAGAGATAGATCTAAAAAGATGATTGGACTTAGTCAAAGCACTTATATCAATAAGGTGCTTGATAGGTTCAAGATGGCGGACTCCAAGCGAGGCTACCTACCCATGTCTCATGGAATGACTCTAAGCAAGACTCAGTGCCCAAAAACACATGATGAGCGTAGACGAATGAATGGGATTCCATATGCATCATTGATTGGTTCAATAATGTATGCTATGATATGTACACGCCCGGATGTTGCGTACGCACTCAGTGCTACGAGCAGATACCAGTCAGACCCAGGAGAGGCGCATTGGACTGCTGCCAAGAATATTCTGAAGTACCTGAAAAGGCACAAAGATGACTTCCTGGTCTATGGTGGAGATGATGAATTAATTGTTAAAGGCTATACGGACGCAAGTTTCCAAACCGACAAAGATGATTTCAGATCACAGTCTGGGTTTGTCTTCTGCCTCAACGGAGGAGCAGTAAGCTGGAAAAGTGCTAAGCAAAGCACCATTGCGGATTCTACAACTGAAGCGGAGTACATTGCTGCACATGAAGCAGCAAAGGAAGCTATATGGCTAAGGAAGTTCATAGGAGAACTTGGTGTAGTCCCCTCCATTAAAGGACCAATAGCCCTGTATTGTGATAATAACGGAGCTATTGCACAGGCAAAAGAGCCTAGACACCACCAGAGAGTCAAGCATGTACTTCGTAGATTTCACCTTCTACGAGAGTTCGTTGAAAGAAAAGAAGTCGAGATAAGCAAAATTGGAACTGATGACAACATATCAGATCCATTAACTAAACCTCTGCCGCAAGCGAAGCACAACTCGCACACTGCAGCTATGGGAATCAAGCATATTGGAGAATGGCTTTGATGTCTCTGTTTAATGTTTTAAAGTTTTAGAGTTTAAATCTTTGTAAAACATTATTGGTTAATCATTCACAATAAATGAAAGGAATTCATTTTTTCCATTTAATTTGTGGTTTATTAAATGATGAGTCCCTTCAACTTGACGATATATTCAAGATAGACTGTCAGGACCAGTCCTGTGACTAAGAAATGTCTATCAAGTGAACTTGAATGTCAAAGGTTGAAAATGGTCCCTAGTCGGAGTTTTCTATAAAATTGGACGCATAGAAAACGTTAGACGATTAGAATGCAAGATGACTAGTAGTTCTGTTTCTTGAACTATGTGGACATGGCAATGTCATAATCATTTGCATAGATACTTACTTTGGGAAGACTAGTATCGGACAAGACCTATGAAACTTTACTGTAAGAGATGAAAGTCTGTCATAAGTAAATTTCATTAAATTATTAGACACTAAATCCTCAATACCTGAGTGATTTGAGATTACTTGTTTGAGAACTGGTTGCTTTGACGTTGACCAACCGTCGCACCGTAAAAGGAGGCTATAAAGGCAACGCTCAGGTAATCACCTATCAAACGAAGTCTAATCTCAAGATCGCAAGATTGGGATTGTCCTCCCATAAATCGGGATGAGATGCTTAAAAGTTGTACAAGGCCACTCGGAGAGCTAGAAACTGTGAAATGCATGGCCGTGCTCGGATGAATCATAGGCTATGATTATCTGTTTATTTGATCAGTTGAACTCTGAAACCGAGGAACACCTCTGGACATAATAAGGATGACAACTCTTACCTTATGTTCAAGAGCAAGCATCGAGCGACAAAGGAATTAGGAAATGCACACTTGTCCCTAAGGACAAGTGGGAGACTGAAGGAAATAATGCCCTTGGTCCAAGTATGCATTCTATGTTAAGTCTAATAAATGCGGTTCAGTATTAATTAACAAGTTAATAATTCAGTGAGATCAAGTGAGCTGAATGCCTAGCTAGAGGCCGCTTCAGTTCAAGTGGAATTAATGATATTAATCCACAGCTTACTCTTGACTGAACCCGTAGGGTCACACAAATAGTACGTAAACGGATCAAGTATTTAATGGCATTAAATACTCCATCTATGAATATTCGGAACCGACGGATCTTGGTTTCAGTGGGAGCTAAGATCGTCACAGGCAAGAAATGAATACTCCGGAAACGATGATATTGCCGGAAACGGAAATATGGATCGTATCGGAAATATGAATATTATCCAAGTCGTAGATGTTGCCGGAAACGGAAACATGGTACGTATCGGAAAATATTGTTGGAAATGGAAATATTACCAGAATCGGAAATATTGCCGGAAACGGAAATATTGTCAGAATCGGAAATATTACCGGAATCGGAAAATAATTCCGGAAACGGAAATATTAAATATTTGTTCGAAACGGAAATTAATTCCGGAATCGGAAATATTAAATATTGTTCGTATCGGAAATAGATTCCGGAAATGGAAATTTAATCGGAAGCGTATCGTACGAATTAGCATCGGACGAGGCCTGCCGGACGAAGGCCCAGCACGAAGCCAGGCCATCGCCCAGCAAGCACACACGCCACAGCCCAGCGCGCACAAGGCCGCGCATGCGTGGGCCGCGCTGCGTGGGCTGCTGCTCGCATGCGTGGGCAGCCCTTGTGGCTGCCGTGTGTGTGTGAGTTTGAGCTCATGCGAGATTCCTGAATCTGCAAGAGTCAGTGTATGATTAAATGTCTATTCCTATTGGATAAATTGATTAAGTAGAATTCATGTAGAATTCTAATTCCAATTAATTCGCATCCTACTAGGATTACGATTCCTTTTCCATAACTCTATAAATAAAGGCCTAGGGGTCATAATTTATATACAAGTTTAAAAGTATTCAAAAGTGAGTTTTTGAGAGAAAATTCAAACACCCATCTTGCCCCAAAAGTGCCGAATTTTCTGAGTACCTTAAGGGCGATTCTAGTTGGTCAATCTTAAGGCGGATCCGGACGTGCTGTGGACTTTCTACGGAGGGACGACACTTGGAGTCCTAAAAGACTTGTTCTTGTTCGGTTCGGGCGCAGCTAGGGAAGGCACGCAACAAAGAGTATGCATCTAAACTATGCTAAATGATTATGTGTAAATAATATGTTTCCTGGGTTAATGGTTGTTTCCGCATGATTTATGTAAATGTCATATGTATCATAACCTAACAAGGATAAGATGTCATAAGGATGGAACTTCGGTTCAGTACATCTTTTAAGTACATATATATCTAGGGTTGTCAAACCCAGTGGGAGTTAGTGTTTACATCAAACAAACTCAAGAATAGATATATGTTTCTTTATGAGCGACTCATAGAAACAAAAGGTATTGACTCTACCACAAATCTGAGAACATATGGTTGTTGCTTAAGATAATGTCTTTTAGGAAACCATCATATTTCCAAAAAGGCAAGCGGGAGAAAAATGACCTCGAATGGACTTCGAGTCAAGCAACAAACAAATGTAGGATACTTAGGAGTCTTTGGAAAAGCTCCGTACTTAGAAGCCTTTAGAAGAGCTTCAGGAAGACTTTAGAAGTGCTTCAAGAGAATCCTAATACTCAAATGACTTGAGTAATGTCTTTATAGACACTAACGTTTGATGTTCAATACCTAGGTAAATCGTATAAGGAATAGAATTCAACCAAGATAGATACGTAGTTATCTTGAGGAATGAAAACTATGAAGACTTTGGAAAGTGCTTCAAGAACATACGACTTACAGTTTAGCTACGACGAATCAAAATTCCCAAGTATGGTTTGAGGCCATCAAAAACATAAGTATGGTTCGAGGCCATACAAAATGGTTTGAGGCCATTTCATCCAAAATATCTTCATCTTAAAGAATCAAATCTATGATTTGGTTGATTTGCATAAAGGGTTCACTCCCATTGGTTGCAAACATGTTTTCTAAACATACAACGTTGATTTGCATAAAGGGTTTACTCCCATTGGTTGCAAACATGTTTTCAAAACATACAGAGATGATATTGTATACACATACAAAAGAGAAGCTAGATTGGTGGTTAAAGATTGTAAACAACTTCACGGCGTTGATAATGTTGAAATCTTTTTCACCAAGTCGGAATGCTTGAACTATTTTGGATAAATCTAGCAATCATTGCATATGGCAATTGGAAAACGAAACACCTTACTCAATTGGACTTGTAGAAAGGAATTGTGTACATCACACAATGTAAAAGTTTTGGATGCTAGATAAAAGAGCAAGCTTAAGAAATCTATTCGTAGGTTAAAGCATGCAAGTGGGAATTGGACCATATTTGTCTAAAAGGCTATTGAGCAATCATAGCTTTATGAAAATATGGATCATCTTGTAGATGAGGAGTTTAGTGGGAGCTAAGTCAATTTTATTGGTTCTATATATATGAGATACATATCTCTCTATTGAAAATGACATTCAAATTCTAAATGGTTAGATTTGAAAGTATTTGTCAATATTAGAACCATGGCGAAACTTAGAACATACTGGGTTAAAGATCTATTGGATAGGATCTAAAGCGTTGTTTGGATTCTGTAAAAGTAATTACTAAATCAAACACAATGGAGAGACTCAAAAGAGACTCTCAACCCATATGAGTAAGTCTAAGTTATGAATGCTTTAACTAAGTATAAAGCTAGGCTGTTATCACTAGAGTTAAGCATGAAGGACCTTGAAGAGGTGCCTTCACCTTATATCACATTGCAATGCCAAGATTTTAGCAAAGATTCAGTATCTCTTGAAACAGAATAAAGCTAAAAGTTACATGGATAGATTTTAAAATGCGAATGGGTTTTGCATTACAATCAATCATGTATGATGTGATATATAGACTGCCAAGATAACTCGTGAACATTGGATCGTGATGAGTTTATACCAATCTCTATTGATCTGGATCAAAGATCATTGGAACAGTATCAAGAACATCCAATACATTTGGAGATGTAGGATGAGCACTTGATAAGAGGAAGTGAAGATAACTAAAGTTTTGATGCTACATGCATTTGCCTAAGCAAAAGTTGAATCTTGTTGTTAGGCAAACCACAAACATACACGGGCAATTAGGCGTCGTGATTAAAAGGTGGTAACATAGGTTCTAAACCATATGTGATGCATGGGAAACTGAATCAATGATTAGTTTCCAAGTTCTCAGTTGAAAGATGTATCTCCCACATCTATGTGAACTGGTTGGAGCATTCCAAAAGGGAAGCATCATTTGAAATTCTACATAATTGAAATGAATTCATTGTTGCCTAAGAAGCAATAAAAAGGAATTGTTTTTAGTGGGAGTTCTTCAATGAACTCAGGTTGATCACAATTCTTCCACCTAGATGATTTTCTATTTTAGATATGATTATCATTCTAAACAGCAACGAAAGACTAGATCATTCTAGAAACATATTCAAAGATCTTTTCATCTTACATCAAAAGGCTTTCGATAGAAAAGATGCTAAGGATAGCAAAGTATGATAAACTAAACCTCTGCATTGAATGATACACAACATTCATATGCAGATATGGAATCAAGTTTGAGTTCCATGAATGTTTTAAGTACTGGGTGAAAGGCCTATATCTGTAAAACATTAAATGCTTGATTTTGGGTTAGAGGCCCACAAATTGGTAAGCATTTGGTTTAAACATTTATCATTTATGAAATTATATTTCATAGTTCATTTAATCTTGGTTTAGTATTAAATGATAAGTCCATGTGATTCAAATCATTCAAATGGGATGTCAAGAAGGATTCTTCGACAAAGAAACACCCATAAGTGAACTTGAATATTGAATTCACAAAGGATCCCTAATCCAGGTCATTGAAAGGTGGACGACCAATGACTACTGAAGATTAGATTGCAAGTAGATTACTTAGTTCTGTTTCTTGAACTAGAGTGACTGGATGTCAGAATCTTTTGCATAGATACTTATTGGATCTTGTATCGGATTGACCATGAGAACACTTTAAGAGATTAAAGTCATGTCATAGGTAGTTCTCATTAATGGTGATTAGAAACCGTTCCTAAGAACATGAGCGATTATGTGTGCTCGTTTGAGAATTAGTTCGCTTTGATACTAGCTAAACGTCGCACCGTAAAAGGAGGCTATAAAAGCAGTTATTGGGCGTACTATGAATCAAAGTGAGTGTTCATAGATTGCAAGAATGGATTGTCCTCCTAACAAGGCCTCTCGGAGAGTTAGATACTGTAAAATGCATGGCCGTGCTCAGAATGGTTAGGCTTAACCTTCTGCAAAAGTTTAACAGTTGAGCTCTGTAATCCGAGAAACACTTCTGGACCTAATAAGGATGGCTTGGATCTTACCTTATGTTCAGTAAGTAACACTAAGTGACAAAGGAATGTGGATGCACACTTGTCTGAATGACAAGTGGGAGATTGAAGGAAATATGTCCTTCACCCAAGGTGCATTAAGTCTAATACCAAGGTTCAGATTAATTGCGAATAATTAATTCAGTGAGATCAAGTGATCAGAACAGCTAGCTGGAGCAATGCTTCCGATCAGTGAGTTCTAATGGATATTGAATTCACAGCTTACTATTGACTGAACCTACAAGGTCACACCAATGACACGTAACAGATCACCGGATTAAATGAATCGGAAATTCAATTAATAGCTTTTCGGGAATTAGTTGGAAAATGTATTATAGGATACGACCTTGCATCGGAATCGTATATCGTATCGCGAATATTCGTAAGCTGGGCGACACGAATAAATCGTATCGTATGACGGTGATTCGCCGTATACGAAACAATAAATAATATATCGGAAATATATTAAATCGCGAATACGAAGGGCATCGGAGTTGCCGGCCCGTCGAGCTAAGCACGTAAGCGTGCAAGGCCCAACGAGCCAGCAAGCTCGCGAGCAAAGGCGAGCAAGGCTAGCCCATTGGGCGCGAGCACGCAACAGCACGCAACAGCAGGAACGCAGCGACGAGCGAGCAGGCCCATGGCCCAGCTGCTCGGCGCGCGCGCGCTGTGGGCTTCGGCCTGCAGTGCATGTTGCTGGGCGGCGGGCTATGTGGTCCTTGTGCTCGTATGTGGCCGGTTAAGGCTCTTTATTCTTGGCCGGTTACATCATTAATACAATAGGAAAATTGTATTATTTCCAACACACACAATTCATTACTCAAACCCTAGACACAGAGAACCATAATTCTCTCTGTGCCTCCAAAGTGAGTTCTTCCCAAAAGCACAAACTCTTTATCGATTGTCTAAACTACCATAATCAAGACGGATCTGATCGTGTCGGTGAACCAAGTAGAGGAAGGACAAGTGGAGTTCTTTGTTCGTGTTCGTTGACAGATTATTGTGGAAAACACGCTTCGAATGTAAGTTTGCTTAATCTGTGCTTTATACATGCTTCCTGGCTTTGGGGTTTGTTTCCGCACATGTTATTATGTTTAACTGTATTCCCCAACAAAGGATACAAGATACAAGGTTCAAAGCTCACCGGCAGTACGAAGCGTACTGGTGGAGCCAGACTCCTCAGGAAGTCGTCATAGCTCCCCTTCCTGTGTACAAACTCCCTCCGAGAGTGGCAAACAGCCTCGCCCCTAGCCTCCGCATAGAGCCGGGAAAGATCTTCATCCAGAGCCAGCATGGACTCCGGTGGATCCTTGGGGACAAGCCTATCCCTCGAATGGTGTTGAAGGGACACTCGCTCCCCCAGATACCACATATGGCGGTACACCCCTGGAAGCAAAACCCGCCGCCCAGACAGGTAATGGGCACGAGCAGCCGAGACAGGTACAACCTCGTTGGCAAAAGGACGCCGTACCACCTGCAAAGCAAACAACTCAGGCAACAGTACAAATACAAATACAAGAGAGCAAAACAGTACAAAAGATTACATCTTCAGCGGATAGAACTCTCCAAGCCCTGCGAGAAGCCGCCAAAGACGCACCCACGCGCACCGCTCCTATCCAAGAGGCAGCATACGGGTAAGCCGCATCTGTAGTACGCTCCGGCGCCAAAGTCGGAAAGTGCTCATAGATCCAGATCTTTCAAGGAACCAGCAAAGCATCACTTAAGTTCAAAATACAAGCATACAAGTACAAAATACAAAGTACAAGGACTCTCAAATACCTCCAGCACGCTCCACAGAGCAGCCATGCTCGGGTCATTCCCCAGTGCAGTCCGGGAGGCCCGCTTCATCTCGTACAAAAGGTGGTTGTATGCCAAGCCACCCCAGTTATAGCTCGAAACAACTCCCAAGTCCCGCAAAGCGGACAAGAATTTGATGTGCACCCGACTGTTCCTACTCGGGGCCATCACTCTGCTCACCAAGGCTAGGAGGAAGAGCCGAACTCTCTGCTTCGAGGACACACCCCCACCACAGATAGCCTCCACAATCACCTTCACGGAAGCGTGAGCATCATCATCAGACAAGTCAACAACAGGGCCGAGCAAGTCCCTGACTGCGGCCGAGCGCCACGTCAGCTCAGAATCAAAGGTCACATTCCTCTCAGAAAAAGGAAGACCTGTAATCATAGCAAACTCAAAAGGGGTAATAGTGATCTCCCCCCATGCCATGTGGAAAGTGTTGGTGGTATCCCACCACCGCTCTAACAAAGCCCACAAACGGTTCTTAATCCCCGTTCTCTTCGAAGAACCTCCCATGGTACACCAGAAATCGGCCAGGCCCATCTGCGACCAAATCTCCATAGCTTCCTCATCAGCACGAAGAGCTTTAAAGGCCCTCTGAACCTCCACCAAGGACAAGTAGGTACGGAATGGCTTTCCATCGGCCTGCAGGTGAACGAGTTAGCTCAAAACTTATACAATTACAAGATACAAATTCAAAGCACAGTACAAGACTCACCATGCCGGCGCGAGGCCGCTGAGACAAGTGCCAATCCGGCCGAAACACCAGGTCGGAAGGGGTCCAACCAGTACCAGGGAAAGCAGGCGCATCTCGGGGAACCATACCCCCACATAGCGCATTATTTGCAGCCGCTTCATCCTCCGAAGCGTCTTCCTCAGCGGCTCAAACCACAAATGATTCAGTGAGCTTCCTCCGAGTGTGACGAGGCATACTAAATCAAGTAGCATACAAAGTGTCAAAATCCTAAATTGGGGGCTATCCTATACTGGCCTATACAAAGCCAAAAATTCAAGACAAATCCCCAGTGGACCTCTAGTTCAAGATACAAGTTCTACACCAACGCCTAGGCTACCCACGCCGAAGTAGGTATACAAGTTCTACACCAACGCCTAGGCTACCCACGCCGAAGCAGGTATTCAAGTTCTACACCAACGCCTAGGCTACCCACGCTGAAACAGGTATACAAGTTCTACATCAGCGCCTAGGCTATCCATGCCGAAGCCGATACAAAAACATACTTTCAAGAAATTTCAAAAGATTCAAATCTACAAGTTCCAACAGTTCAAGTTCAAGTGGCTATCAAACAGTCATCTACAAGATTCAAAAAGCTTAAGCATACAAGCATCATTTCAAAGTACGAGAAAATCAAAACTACATGCAATCCTAGAGTTATTTCATAAGCAAAAACATCAAATACTTACATGGACAAGGCAAGGACAAGATCAAGGGAAGAGCCTAATCGACCTTTGAGAGAGAAAAGAGCAAAGAATTCAAGAGAGTGTGCCTCAAAATGGCACGGCAAGGGGAGCTTTTATAGCTCAGCCCCGCGCCAGGCACCGCCCCAGCGCACTGCGCTGCCCTGCTGCATGCGCGAATCTGCAGCGCGTGCGGTCTCCCGTGCTGATTGCACGTCCTTTGCTGCTACAGTCTTCCGCACCAAGCATCAAAAGTCGCATCGAACCATCCATCGAAAATACGGGTATACGCTTGTATCTCCAAGTGCAGACAGATGAATATTTCAAGAATACAAAGTCCAAAAAATACAACGACTCAGGCGTCCAACTCCCAACGGACCCAAGCTCCGGGAAAGTCAGTCGAAATTTCAAAAGTCTAAGAGCCAGTAAAAATCTCTTATCCCCAGCAAAGCACATCCCAACGGATCAACTCCGGGTATTCAAATTCAAAAATTCAAGATTCAAAAATTCAAAATTTTCGATGCCAAGCTCCGTCCTGAACTGAAGGCGGAAAGGTACAAGTACAAACCGGAGTCATCACCAACCGCACCGAGGTAGACTCTATCCTTTTTTCTAACGCCTGTTTTATGCAGGTACCGGCGTATAAAGAGTGGTCTCGATTGCATAACATCTTGATCATTCTCCGTCCCTTTCGAAATACTTTGACTTGCGCTTTCCTAACCGAGGTAGACTCTATCCTTTTTTCTAACGCCTATTTTATGCAGGTACAGGCTTGTTTTTAGACGCTAAACGATGCCTTAACCTCCAAGAAAATACAAAACGCCAAACCTAGTACTATTCGTACAATAGGTACAACACTACAAGACGAAACAAGGACGATTCCCCGTCCTTGTTTTGGCGGCATTCAAGCCACGTCACCAGCGCCCAGCGCTGGTCCAGCGCCCTGCGCTAACGTGTGCTGGTGCCTTGCACCAATTCCTTCTATAAATACCCCTTATTTTCAGCATAATGGAGAGGAGAACAACAATACAACGTCGTAATTTCGACATTACGCCTCAAAATACAATTCAAAAACTCCTAAAAAACACATACAAAATTCCTAAATTCAAAAAAGCAATTGGGAGCTCTTGCCAAAATCTAACTAGGTAAATCCGAATCCCATTCTAATCAACTATGTTGCTTTGATTTCTAAATGATTAGCAAGTTGGTGTTTTTAATCATTCAAAAACACCACTTGCAACAATCACACATGTTTTCCAAAAATACAAACTTTTCCAAAATACAAAATACAATTTTCAAAGATTCAAGGATGTCCAAGTTGTTTACAATCTCCTCTTGGACTAGAATCACCATCAAACATGGGGTAATCAAAGATAACACCTTTTAACATTTAAAGGTTTAGTCTTTTGAGATTCAAAACTCCATTTTCAATATACAAGTTCAAGTTTTCAATTTTCAAGATCTTACCATGTTAGGGTTATTCATAGTTATTTCCCTAAACTAGGATCATTTCAAGTTCAAGTTTCAATCATTTCAAGTTCAAAACTTCAATATTCAAGCTTTCAAGTTCAAGTTTAACATACAAAATCTAGGACATTTGGGTTGAGCAACCTCTCCCAAGTTGAGATTTTTGGCTTTGAATTCGTGTTGGGCGCACTTATTTTTAAGGAGTCGCTTGGCGTTCGCATCTCATGTGCCCAAGTACAAATTTCAATTATGCACCTTTCAATATTGTAATTTCAATATCGCACCTTTCAATACCGCAATTTCAATATCGCACTTTCAATATCGCACTTTCAATACCGCAATTTCAATACCGCAATTTCAATACCGCACTTTTAATTCCGCATCTTTACTTGCCTAGTCCATTTCTAGGCAATGTGGACCTACTCCCTAGTCCTTTTCTAGGGGGTCTTGTATTTACTAATTCCGCACTTTATTTAGTATTGTGATGTTGCTTTATTTGCTTTATCGCTTTCATCACCAACATGCTAAATACAACAAAATACAAAGGTTACATCACGCTTAACAAAGATATTTTTGGACAAACCGGCCTTAGGTTCCTTAAATCAATCTTTAAAGCAAAGTGACCACCATACAATTAGATATTCAATTTTCTCTTAATGCAAACCCACATAGTCTAAGCTAGGGTTTATTTTCGAAAACAATGTTGTGCCAACGTACTTGAATATTTCTAAAGCTCGCCGAATAAGCATTTTGTTCCCGTGCTCGGATCTCACCCATCCGTTTCAAGGATTCAAGGCCTTATCCAACATAGAGTCACTTGCGGTCTTTCCAAACGAGACTTCAAAAAATGTTTGGTGGCGACTCCTTCGAGGTACAAAAATTCTACGGTTTTCTAAAGAACCGCCCCTCTTGTAGAACGGAAAACAAGTTTTGACACAAAAAAACCCCCTACACCTGGCTTTATGGTTTTTCCGCATGAAATATATATGCTTTATATGTATCATAACCTAACAGTGGTATCACGAGCCTCTAATTAATTCCATAATAATTATAGTTAACATGGTTAAATTTTATAAATTTGCAATGAATTAAAGGGGTGATTAATTTTGTTTTTTGTAATTAATTGCAAATTCGTGCGATTGTATGTTCGCAGAATTTTCGGCAGTTTAGTCAATAATGGTCGGAATCGTATAATTTTATAGTGAATTTCGCATGTAAACGGCGTTTTAATATTTTGATTGAAATCAAAGATTTGATTCCGAACCCTGAATTCCCTAATTCGTAGCCTAACTATGACTTTTCGGAGGTTTTATTTTTTCTAACGCAAAATTTGTAATTTTTAAGATGTTAAATTAATTATTTGCGATTCTTGTTTGTAAATCTTGAATCTATGATTGACCTACTATATATGTTTAATAAATCTAATGCCTAAGCTTGTTAATTATACAACCTAATCAGTAATTGTAATTAATTTGTTGAAATTCGAATAATTTAGAATTTGATTTGATTTTCATAATTAATTGACAATTTGATTAGGTATCCATGATTAAAAACCACCATAAAATTTGTTAAATTTGGTAAATTTTAAATTTTTTTGACCTAGATCTGAATCCATGTATGTAAACTTGATCGGAAATTAATTGAATAATTAATTTTCGATTTTTCGCCCTAAATTTATGAAATTAATATGATTTATTAATTCATCTACAAATTTAAATTAAAATGTTTTAATCTTTATGTAATCCGCTCATGAATCTTGAACGCACAAAGCAAACGCTAAGTGTTACCCTTCAGGGGTGTTGTATAGTGCGGGCATGCGACGACGAGCAAGGGAGCTCGTCGCCCATGCGGTAAGAATGCAGCGAGCAAGCTTGTGGCACGCGAGCACAAGGCAGTGACCCTGCCTTGCGTCGAGTGCTGCGATGTGCATGGGCGGGTGGGGCGAAGAAGCAAGGCCAGCGAGCAAGGCAGGCGCGCGCGCGGGCAGCGAGGGATGCCTCGCAGCAGCGAGCGCTGCCTCGCCCGCAGCGAGCGTTGCATCGCCCAGCGAGGGATGGCTCACCCGCAGCGAGCGCTTCCTCGCCAAGCCTGCTGCTGCGCTACGAAGCCAGCGAGCAAGCGTGGCTTTCTTGGCTTGTTGCGTTTGCACGTGGCTGCTGCTCGTGCCTTGCTGTGCGGTCACTTGTGTGGGGCGATGCTGCCTCGTGGACTCGACGGGGCATGGGCGCAAGCCCATGGCCTCGTCTTGACCCGATTGATGCGCTTTGAATTTAATTTTAATTTTCAGTTGGAAAACGATTTTAATTAAATTTAAAATTCGTAATTTTATTTTTTCTCGGAATTTAATTTTGAATAATTTAATTATTATAAATTTATATATACTAATTATTTTACTAAAATTAAAACCTTGATTAAATTTAAATTAATTAATTTAATAAAGTGAAAATAAATTAAAAGGATTCAAATAATTATTTATATGAGCTTTAAATTTTAATTAAATTTGTATGTTTCCGGTTAGACTAGGAAATACAATTTTATGTTTAAAATTAGTAAAGCTTGTAAATTTATTGGTTTAAGTTGGAGCGTTTTAGTCATAAACTCTTGATTAGGTCTACATTCCTCTAAGGTTAAAACAACTTGATTAGAATTAATAAGGATTGAATAATTGGTAGATTATTGGAACCCTTGATTAATTGCTGCAAATATTTATGTGATGCATAATATGTTCTACTAACCAGCTATGTGGGCCATTCATTGATAAATGAATGGGTGAATGGTATATTGTAAATGTACTGTTTTGCAGGTTATGGAAAGTGACTAGTATGGCCCAAATAGGATAGAAAATATGATCTGCGTACCATTAATTTGAATGTAAAATTGGTCTAATGCACCAAAGTTTAATTTAAATATGGTCTGCGTACCATAAAATAGTTGTAATTAGTTTAAATTATAGCTTATCCTATTTGAAGAAAATGGTGCCTCCCATGGTGAAATTCAAGACGAAGTTTCCAATCCATTTTCAAGACGGAGTTTGAAGTTGAAGCTTCAAGATGAAGTCGGGCCATACTAGATCACAATTATATCTTATGCATGCTTTAAGTTATTTATTGCTTTAAATATGTCTTAATTATGCATGAGATTGTGGCTTGATTATTTTGCATGATTAAGGATTTTAGTTCACTTAAAATTTAACCAACATAGTTAAAAGGTGCCATGCCAAAATAACACTTACTTGGATAACCTTTACATCAATCTTAGTAATAGTTTTCTGCCTAAGCGAGGTGTTACTTATTGATCCTAAAGGGGTAAGGTACACAAATAATTGTGAGTACATGTTAGTTTTGGTGAAACTCAACGATATAAGTAAGGATTCCTTTTATGTCTTGGAAAATGAGATAGGTTTACCTAATAAGTCCTTAGACGTACCTATCAACCAAGAGTGGTTTCTAGACTATTAGCAAAGGCTTTGCTTACCTAAAATATTTTAGAATTGAGTCTAAATACATAATGTGCTTAATTCTTCAATGATTTAAGGATCTTGGAATCATTTTATTCACACCTGCTGGAACACATAACTTGAATAAAATGCTTAATAAATGATAAATTATGCATGTATGCTAGAATTTAAGTTTATTAAGAGAACTATGAATGGTTATTTATTTGTTTATTCTTTTTCAATTGTAGTTTTTACTATGGCAAACAACAATTCATTCAACATCCGATCAATTCTCGAAAAGGAGAAGTTGAACGGGGAAAACTTCCTTGACTAGCAAAGGAACTTGCAAATAGTTCTTATGTAGGAAGAAAAGGAGTATGTCCTAGAAGAGGCGATGCCCGAAGTTGCAGGCGACGGGTCACTCAGACAGCCCTCAATCGTTGGATTGATGCCAACAAGGATGTAAAATGTTTAATGCTTACAACCATGAGTGCAGATCTACAGAAAACGTTCATCAACTCAGATGCTTTCACGATCATCAGTGAGTTAAAGAACATGTTCCAAGATCTGGCTCCAGTCGAAAGATTCGAGACTCATAGGCAAATTCTTGAGACCAAGCTTAAGAAAGGCGAGCCCGTAAGTCCACATGTTCTCAAAATGATTGGACTCATTGAGAATATGAGTCGGCTGGATCAACAATTTTCTCAGGAAATGGCTATAGACACCATCCTCCATTCTCTTCATAGCGAGTATGATCAGTTCAAGCTGAACTACAGTATGAATTGTTGTGGGATCTTTTACGGTGCTGACGTGGCACGCGTTCCTCGGAGGTATCAAGTATGACCTGGCACGAACTTCTGGCAACCTGCAAAACAAGAATATTCCCGTAGGAATATTCCCTCCGATGCTTAAGTAAGTATAAGCTAGAGAGATAAGTAATTTGTAGAGAGAAGGCAGAGCAAAGATATGTTTTTTGTTGGTGGGCAAGAATTGAATGCCCTTTTACCTTGGGATCTGAGCTATTTATAGTGCTAGGGTTTCTTGGGGACTGCACCCTCAACCCTAGCTGTGGGATGCGTGCCCCTTGGGGATTTAGGACACGTGGCATTCGGCCTACAATGATGGACCTTCTCTATTTGGACCTGCCTTCAGAGAGAATGGGCTTTGCCAAATGGGGCTCTGCCTTTATTCTGGTGGGGTACCAAGATTTTGGGCCTTTTTTCTAGGTCTGAGCCCAACTGACCAGTATGAGTCGTAGGCTGCCTCTTTGGGCTTTGTGGGGGATGTATTCAAGCCCACATCATTTGCCCCTCATGAGGAGTGAAAACAGACGTTAGTTTTCACTGCTCTTGGAGTGTCCAATGAGGTGATGACGCGTGGCAGGGGTAATCATTTCTTACCCCTCTATAAATAAGTGGCCAATTTGAGTGATTTCCCCCCTCATTTCCAGTGATCATTTGAGAGCAATAGGAGAAGGCGATTTTCGGCGTCTTACACCCACCGAAATCCACCGTAGCACCACCACGATCTTCAAAGTCGTTTCTTGCAGTTCTTCATCCAAGTTCTTTCACAAACTCTCTTTGATTTATCAGGTAAATGCTTTCTTTGGAAAAATGTGTTTGTTGATTTTGATTCTTCCGAATTCTCTTCTTAATCATGCATGGGTCTCGTCAAACTGAGGGCGTCATCTTGTCCCTTTGACGTCTTCTCTTTTCAAGTTTGTCCCTGTTTTGAGACAAGTCTCAGCCTGTTGCAGGATTTAATGGCGAGGATAGAAGACGAAGAGCAGCTCGAAGGAGAATCCTCTTCTCCTATAGAGGACGTCTCTGAAAGCACCGATGCCGCGCCGGCTAGTACGTCAGGTGGGGAGGAAGGTCACCTTCATCCCAGCGCAATCTTCCCACTTCAGACGTGGCTGAACTTTCTCACCCTCGAGGGGAAGGCCTATGGGAAGTCTCTGAATCTAGGTTCGGAGTACAAGTTTCGTATGCCGGCTGGCATGGACTGCACCAGCTTTGGACTGGTGGAAGGAGAGTTCGCCGTTTACGGCTCATTTCTAAAGCTGGGTATGAGATTCCCCCCTCACCCCTTTGTGGTGGAGTTGCTGGACGGCTTTAATACTGGCCTGAGCCAAATGTCCCCGAACTCCTGGGCGGGAGTGTTTGGCTATATTGCTCGCTGCGAGCTTGCAGGAATCACCCCTTCCCTTCCGGCGTTCCTAAGAATCGCCTTCATGTCCCAAGTTTCGAGAGCCGCCGCGGGCTGGCTGATTCTTACATACAAGGGGGCCTACCGGACGGTGATGGGGAAGGCGTCTAAGTGGCATCACTGGAGGAAGAAGTGGGTGGTCATCAAAACCACCAATCTGGAGATGTGCGAGAGGATGAGACGCTGGAACGTCAAGCCCAACGTGGTTGGAAAAGGCGCTTCTTTACCTCCAGTCTCCGCCGAGCTCTGGGAACGGATCTCGTCACTGTTCAAGGCCAAGCCACTCGTCATCAAGGACAAGACGGCCTACATACCCGAGGGGTGGTTGCCTCATCTGGATCAACTGAGCAATCCCGTTTTCCTCTCGGCTGTAGGCTTGTGTCCGTATATGCCGAGAGGTAATGTATCTATACTTCCAACTCTTCACTGTTTAATCAAAACCGCACTAATGTCTTTATTTGTTTTTTCAGACAAGGCCATGGGTAAGCTGGACGATGCCTCCAAAGGCCAAGTGGATATGCCGTCTTGGTTGGCGAAGGTACTCGACGCCAGCACCTACAAAGCTTGGAAGCGTCAGCAGGCGGCCGAGCAAGCCATTTTTGAGCAAATGGCTCCCCCTCCTGCTGAGGAGAAGGTATTGATCAAATCTTCCTATGTGATTCCCTTTGTTTTCATTTCTTCAGAAAACGAGGAAGGCGGCCACGGACGCGACTCCTACTTCTAAGGCGGCACAGGAAAACCCGTCTTCAAGGCAGTGACGTCGAAGGCTTCTAAGGGGTTTGCCATCCCCAAGGCTGCATCCGCTTCTCCTAGCTTCCAGAAAACTGGAGGGACAGCTGATCCTCTTGCGGGGATTCCTGAAGTCGTCCGCCGCAACATCCCTCTGAAGACGACGGAGAGAGCTAGGAATTCTGGGTGTAAGTTTTACTCCAACATCGTAACCACCTGCCGTTCCTCGTCTAGCAGTTCTCTAGTTTCCCCCAGGGATTCTAAGGCCGTTGTTTTTCCCATAGAAATTCCCGATCCTCAGAAAGACATAGATGCTGAATTGGATCAGATCCCTTCTTCAGGCGGGTTCAATTCTCATGACCGTAGGAAGATAATGACGTTGATGCGCAATGCCATTCCTCCCCAATATGCTGAAACTCTTCCTGAGGCGGCCGAGAATATGCTTGCCGCCATGCAGTCCTCAGCGCTGGACGTAAGTTTCGTTATACCTTTATTTTTACACACTCGTTTCTTTTTGTTTGACTTACTATTTTTGTGCAGATGTTCATTCTGCTGGACTCACTGAAAAAGTGGCGCACTGCTTTAGTGCATGAAGAAGCTCGTCACCGTCTTCTGGCCAGTCAGTGTGGTGACCAGCATTTTGCTGCGCTGGAGAAGCTTCGCTTCGACAGGCGGGAGCAGATTGACGCTGTGACTACCGCCCTGGCCTCCCAAAATGCTGAGAACACAGCTCGTCTCCTACATATTGATCAGAACTTTTCTGAAATGGAGGATCTTTCTAAGAAAATCAAGGAGAAAGAAGCTGAGTTTTCTCGTCTTGAGACTCAGTTTAAGGAGTTGGAGGTCCAGCTGGAGGCGGCTAGCAAGGAGGTCGTTTCGTCACAGAGCGTTCTCGACCAGTCGGCCATGCTAGGTGAGAAATCAATCCGAAGGGGTATGGAGCTTGCATGGAATGCTGAATTTGCAAGTGAAATTACCTTCAGTTGGTTTGAGAAGTTTCTCACCTATCAGATTGAGGTGGAGAAGGCTCAAAAGGAAGGACGCACTCCTCCTGAGTTTGTGCCCAGCGAGGATGAGGAATGAGTTCCTAGACGTCTTGTATTTATTATTATTATTATTATTTTTTGCACATGTTCTTTTGACACCATGCTTGGTGGCTTTGTGCATAATTTTTGTAATTATGACTAACTTTTTGGGAATGACATGGCGCCTTTTGAACGTCTTATTGCTTTTTAGCTTTTGTCACCAACATTTTTTTTCTATGATTACGTCCGACGT
The DNA here is from genome assembly GCF_020520425.1 of Spinacia oleracea. Lineage (NCBI taxonomy): Eukaryota > Viridiplantae > Streptophyta > Magnoliopsida > Caryophyllales > Amaranthaceae > Spinacia > Spinacia oleracea. The sequence goes on from NC_079491.1 coordinate 122,474,136, forward strand.
CCCCGACTTGAGACGTCAGATGTCTGCCCTGGTCTTTTTGCCAAGGTCTTTTGCTACTTTATTATGTGTTAGGAATGTGTAACCCCTGTGTCCGACGTCCCCAACTTGAGACGTCAGATGTCTGCCCTGGTCTTTTTGCCAAGGTCTTTTGCTATTTTATATAGCTATGTGTTAGGAATGTGTAACCCCTGTGTCCGACGTCCCCAACTTGAGACGTCAGATGTCTGCCCTGGTCTTTTTACCAAGGTCTTTTGCTATTTTATATAGCTATGTGTTAGGAATGTGTAACCCTTGTGTTCTAGGTGATCAGCTTAGTGAGGGTGCTAATCTGGGCCACTTCTTAGGCCTTTAAACGACTAGTCTTTTGGGAGAGCATTAGTTTGCATTTCTCCGAGGGATTTGATAACATTCTTTCCATAAGGATTTCCCAGCAAGACCGGCTTGCAGTGAATTTTTCATTTAATGTTCAAAACATGCTACATGGTGCGTCTAGGCTCTAGACGTCTTTACAATGCATATAATCTAGATAAGTGTCAATATAGAAAAAGTACTTCTTGAGGTTATCCGCATTCCATGTACGCAAAATCGGACGTCCCTGCATGTCTTGGATCCGGTATGTTCCGTCTCGAACCTCCTCGTAAATCTCATACGGACCTTCCCAAGTAGGGGTGAGTTTCCCTTGTTCATTGGCGCGTCCGACGGCTTCCATTTTCCTAAGTAAAAAATCTCCAACTTTAAGTATTATATTCTTCTAGAAACCCTTTTGTTGTACTCCCTCGTCATTCGGAGTTTGTATAGCTGCTGTCGTAGAGCCGCATTCCCTCTGGTTTCTGGTAAGAAATCCAAGGCCGCCTTCATCATTTCCCAATTGGCATCTTCATTAAACAACATGATGCGCAGGGTGGGTTCGCACATTTCAATGGGTAGGACGGGTTCAGCCCCATAAGCTAACAAGAATGGTGTTTCTCCTGTGGAATTTTTTGCCGTGGTCGTATAGACCATAAAACATTGGGTAACTCGTCGGCCCATAAACCCTTTGTCTCATCAAGCTTCTTCTTCATCCCTTCAGAGATGATCTTGTTGAATGCCTCTACTTGTCCGTTAGCTTGGGGGCGTCCTACTGATGCAAAACATGTTGTGATACCATGGTCAGCCAACCAATCTTCTAATTTGGGCGTCTTGAATTGTGGCCCATTGTCGAAGACGATAGACTGAGGCACGCCAAATCTTGTGATTGTGTTTTTCCAGATGAATGCTCTCACATCCTGTGCTTTAGTGTTCTTTAAAGCTTCGGCTTCTACCCATTTAGTGAAGTAGTCGACGGCTACTATTACGTAACGCAGTCCTCCTGGTGCCGTCGTATAGGGGCCTAATAAGTCCATCCCCCATTTGGCAAATGGTATAGGGCTGGTGATTGGCGTCAGTTTCTGTGCTGGTCGTCGGATTAGGTGACCAAATCGTTGGCATTTATCACAACGCTTGACCATATTGAGGGCGTCTTCTTTGAGAGTGGGCCAATAGTATCCGGTTCTTAAAGTTTTTTCGTCCAGGGCCCTCCCTCCTATGTGAGAGCTGCATAATCCCTGATGAAGATCTTCCAGTACCTCTTGCCCCTTCTCGGGGGTTACGCAGCGGAGAAGAGGCCGTGAGAAGGCTTTTTTGTATAGTGTTCCATTCCATATCTCAAACCAGGTGTATTTCTTTTGTAATCTTTCTGCCTGCTTGGGGTCATCAGGGAGTACTCCATTCATTTTGAAGTTGACAATATCATCCATCCAGGTGGCTGTTCGGTCTAAGATGTCTGTTCTCGAGGCGTCAATGCTTTTGGACTGTTTTACCTCCCAAAATACATGACGTGGCGTGTCGCAGGATGCTGAGCTTGCCAGTTTAGATAAAGCGTCTGCCTTGTTATTTTCAGACCGGGGTATGTGTTTTACTTCAAAGTTAGACAGTTGTTGAGCTTCTTGGCGGACTTTTTCCAAATATTTTATCATGGCCTCATCCTTGGCCTCATACTCTCCTTTGACCTGACTGACGATTAACTGCGAGTCAGACAAAACCAGGACGTTTGTTGCCCCTGCGGCTCTGCTCATCTGAATTCCACATATCAGGGCTTCGTATTCAGCCTCGTTGTTTGACGCCTGAAAGTTAAACCGCATTGCATATTCATAGATATCTCCTTCTGGTAATACACAGATAATGCCGGCTCCTGACCCGTTCTGAGTGGCAGAGCCGTCCACATGTACTATCCACTGGGTTTTGTCATTCTTCAAATAGGGTGGCTTGGTCAGTTCCGCGATGAAGTCAGCAAATGCCTGTCCCTTTATTGCCTTCCTCGGTTCATACGAGATATCAAACGCGTTAAGCTCAATTGCCCAGTTGAGCATTCTTCCGGACGCTTCAAGGTTGGTGAAAGGCCGCTTAAGCGGTTGATCCGTGTATACTACCAATCGATGAGCCAGGAAATATGGACGAAGCTTCTTACTAGCCAAGAACAGAGCAAAGCCAAACTTTTCGACTGTTGGATATTTGGGTTCAGCATTCTGTAGCATGTGACTGACAAAGTAGACAGGTAGTTGCGTTCCATCCCTCTCTGTAAGAAAGACGGCGCTTAGTGCGTATTCTGAGATGGCAAGGTACAGATACAAAACTTCCCCTAAGAGAGGGCTGACCAGTCGTGGCAAAGTATGCAGATGTTCTTTTAAGCGAAGGAAGGCAGCCTCAGCTTGCGACGTCCACTCAAACTGGGTGCCCTTTTTTATGGTACTTAAAAAGTAGTGACACTTGTCTCCAGCTCTAGATAAGAATCGTCCCAAGGCGGCAAGACACCCAGTGAGGCGTTGCACTTCTTTGACCGTCCTTGGCGACGTCATATTAATGACCGCCTGCACTTTGTCCGGATTTGCTTCAATGCCCCTTTCGTCAATCAAGAAGCCAAGGAACTTGCCAGAAGATACCCCAAATATGCACTTCTTGGGATTGAGTCTCATCTGGTATGTCCTGAGGGTTACAAAGGTTTCTCTCAAATCGCCGAGGTGATCCATCTTCTGCTTGCTTTTTACAATCATGTCGTCAATATAGGCTTCTATATTCCTCCCCAGCTGCTTTACGAAAACTGTGTTTACCAACCGTTGAAAGGTAGCGGGGGCATTTTTTAAACCGAACGGCATTACTTTGTAGCAGTACAATCCTTGTTCCGTGACGAAAGACGTCTTCTCCTGATCTTCGGGCCATAATGGGATCTGGTGAAATCCGGAGTAGGCGTCCATGAAGCTCATCATGGCATGTCCGGCGGTTGAGTCGACGAGTCGGTCTATCTTTGGCAGTGGGAAGCTGTCTTTAGGGCAAGCTTTATTGAGATCGGTGTAATCAACACACATTCTCCACGTCCCATTGGGCTTGGGTACCAGGACTACGTTAGCTACCAAGTCTGGGTACTGGCACGGGCGTATGAAGCCTGCATCCATTAGTTTCTTAACCTCGGCAGCGGCGGCCAAATTTCTTGCTTCTCCATGATTCCTCTTCTTTTGTCGTACTGGCTTCACAGCGCTGTCCACATTCAACTTATGCACGGCCACCGCCGGGTCTATACCGGGCATCTCCTCTACCGTGAAGGCAAATATCTCCTTGTATACTTGGAGTAGTTGCACTAATGCTGCTGACATGGGGTCGTCAGGGTGGACCCCAATGCGGACTGTTCGAGACGGGTCCGCTAAGTCCAGAATTATATCATAGAGTGCTCCCACTGGCTCAGGTCGTCTTTCTGCATTGTGCTCTGTCGGTATTTCCCGGGTTTTACGGCGGCTTGCCGGAGGTTTAGCTTGCTCCTTTCCCTTCGGAGAAGCTCCCCAGGCCGTTGGCTCCAATGTCGATAAGTAACAATCCCTGACCAACTGTTGATTTCCATAGAGAGATCCAACGCGTCCGTTGCTTCCAACAAATTTTACCAACAGTAAATGAGGGACGATCACAGCTTTTAGGTCGTTGAGTGTTGGACGGCCAAGTATGATGTTGAATGTGGTGTGGTTTGCCACTATTATAAACCTGATGACAACTTCTTTGATTACTGGGGGAATTCCAACAGAGGCCGGAAGCAAAATGGAGCTGATTTGACGAACGATGCTCCCTCCGAATCCTACCAAGGGCCCGTAAACTTTTTCTATGTCTTCTGGATTGTGCCTTAATTTCCGCAGGCATTGCAGACTGATTATGTTGGACGAGCTTCCCGTATCCACTAGTACTCTCTTTACCTTAAGATTAGCCACCTTAACTTCTATAACCAGAGGGTCATCATCATATGGCGCGGCCGCCCTTCTATAGTCGTCTTCGGAAATTTCTACAGAGGGTAGGTTCTTCTGTGCTGGGCGAAGATGAGGTGGACCTTTTTGCCGTCCCTCCTTACAGGGTTCTCCTGCAGCTATTCCTCCTGATATTACCATAACTCTTTCGTTTGAATACTTAGAGGTGGGGCTCACTTCTTTTTGTGCGTCCTCTAGATGGACGTACTGGCGAAGGTGTCCTTCAGCCACGCGATCAGTTAATATCTTCCTCAACATCCGACAACTTTGGGTGTCATGCCCTTCGTCGTTGTGGAAAACACAGAAAGATGCTTGTGGGCAGGAGGTGGACAATCGTCGGGGGGACGATTCTATTCCCAGGCTCGGTCCTTCAGCAAGGAGGATCTCGTCAAGAGCCGTGTTGAACCTAAAGGGACCTTTAGGGGACGACCTCCTTCGCCCCCTTTTTCCTTCAGAGCCACAGCCATTCTTCCTTCGGGTGACGCTCTCATGTTGTCTTCTAGGAGCCTCTAGAGAGTAATGGTCCTCATTTTTCTTCTGTAAAATTCATCTCGTCCTTCTTCCTGGACGTTCCTCTTTGACATGCTGGCTCTCTTCCACCAGGGTGCGTCTCTTCATAGGTGAGTCAGGATCTTCTGACAAAAACTCTACCATCCTGCCATTATCGTGCTTAAAATTGACTTCGTGAGGATCATCCAACAAGGGCCGAATAGAAATGACGGCAACAGGCTGGCTAGCTGCCGCGTCACAATGAGTGTTGGACCCGTCCTTAAACATTCCTTTTCTGGCTGGGAGTTCTGATTTACCCTTGGTTTTTCCGCAGTCAGTTTGAAGTTCAGCCATGACACTGTACCGACGGCGCCAAATCTTGTGGGATCTTTTACGGTGCTGACGTGGCACGCGTTCCTCGGAGGTATCAAGTATAACCTGGCACGAACTTCTGGCAACCTGCAAAATAAGAATATTCCCGTAGGAATATTCCCTCCGATGCTTAAGTAAGTATAAGCTAGAGAGATAAGTAATTTGTAGAGAGAAGGCAGAGCAAAGATATGTTTTTTGTTGGTGGGCAAGAATTGAATGCCCTTTTACCTTGGGATCTGAGCTATTTATAGTGCTAGGGTTTCTTGGGGACTGCACCCTCAACCCTAGCTGTGGGATGCGTGCCCCTTGGGGATTTAGGACACGTGGCATTCGGCCTACAATGATGGACCTTCTCTATTTGGACCTGCCTTCAGAGAGAATGGGCTTTGCCAAATGGGGCTCTGCCTTTATTCTGGTGGGGTACCAAGATTTTGGGCCTTCTTTCTAGGTCTGAGCCCAACTGACCAGTATGAGTCGTAGGCTGCCTCTTTGGGCTTTGTGGGGGATGTATTCAAGCCCACATCATGAATAGTCTGGACAAAACGCTTACTGAGCTTCACGGTATGCTGAACACAGCTGAAAAGACGCTCAAAAGTGATAAGCAAGATGTGCTTATTGTGCGTGGGGGCAAGTTCAAGAAATATGGCAAGAAGAGGAATGCTAAGAAAGGTGGAATGAAGGCCAGCCCAACTAAGCAAAATGGCGGCACCAAGTCTGAAAAGAAGAAGGTGAGCCAACCCACTTCTGAGTCTGAATGCTTCTACTGCAAGAAAAAGGGGCATTGGAAGAGAGATTGCTTGAAGCTTAAGGAAGATCAGAAGAACGGAACAGTCGTTCAATCTTCATGTATTTTCGTTATAGACTGTATACTTGCTAATTCAACTTCTTGGGTATTAGATACAGGTTGTGGCTCACACTTATGTTCCAATTCGCAGGGACTAAGAAGAAGTAGAAGGTTAAACATGGGTGAAGTCGACCTACGAGTGGGAAATGGAGCACGGATTATTGCATTAGCTGTAGGAACTTATTATTTGTCGTTACCTTCTGGGCTAGTTTTGGAACTGGAAGAATGTTTCCATGTTCCAAGTCTTACTAAAAACATCATTTCTGTTTCTCGCTTAGATGCTAAGGGATTTTCCTTTTTAATAAAAGACAATAGTTGTTCGTTTTATTTTAAAGAAATGTTTTATAGATCTGCTAGATTAGTCAATGGACTTTATTTATTAGATCACGACAAACAAGTTTATAACATAAATACCAAAAAGGCCAAAAAGAATGATTCAGATCTCACCTATCTGTGGCATTGTTGATTAGGCCATATAAACATAAAGCGCATAGAAAGACTTCAAAATGAAGGAATTCTAGAACCATTTGACTTAGAGGATTATGGTAAGTGCGAATCATGTTTACTTGGCAAAATGACAAACCAACCTTTCTCTAAAGTTGGAGAAAGAGCAACTGAACTATTGGGTTTAATCCATACAAATGTATGTGGACCAATGAGTACAAATACCAGAGGTGGTTTCAGCTACTTTATCACTTTCACTGATGACTTTAGTAGATATGGTTATGTCTACCTAATGAAGCATAAGTCTGAAACCTTTGACAAATTCAAGGGATTTCAGAGTGAAGTAGAGAATCAATTAGGCAAAAAGATTAAGGCACTGCGGTCTGATAGAGGCGGTGAATATATGAGCTATGAATTTGATGACCATCTAAAAGAATGTGGAATTCTATCAGAATTGACTCCTCCTGGAACACCTCAATGGAACGGTGTGTCGGAACGGAGGAATAGAACCTTGCTAGACATGGTTAGATCAATGATGGGTCAGGCCGAACTTCTAATAGAATTTTGGGGACATGCACTAAACACATCTGCACTCACTATAAATAGAGCTCCGTCTAAAGCTGTTGAAAAGACTCCATATGAGTAATGGTTTGGAAAGCCTCCAAATGTGTCTTTTCTTAAGATTTGGGGTTGTGAAGTATACGTCGAACGATTAATTTCAGACAAACTTCAACCAAAATCTGACAAATGTATCCTTGTGGGCTATCCAAAGGAAACAAAGGGGTATTACTTCTACAATACATCTGAGAACAAGGTGTTTGTTGCTCGAGATGGTATCTTTTTGGAAAGAGATCACATTTCCAAAATGACAAGTGGGAGAAAAGTAGACCTCGAAGAAATTCGAGTCGAACAACAAACTCTAGAGAATGCTCAAGATGACATTCAGGATGAAACTCAGAGATCTTTAGAAGTATCTGGTGAGAATCAAGGACCATCTAGAAATGTAACCCTGCGTAGATCGCAGAGATATAGATCACAACTGGAAAGGTACTTAGGTATTTTGACGAACGAGAGCTATGATGTTCTATTATTTGAATGTGATGAACCTGCGACTTACAAACAAGCTATGACGACCCCTAGCTCCAAGCAATGGCAAGAAGCCATGCAATCTAAATTAGACTCCATGTCTGAAAACCAAGTTTGGGATTTGGTCAATTTTCCAGATGGCTACCAAACCATAGGAAGCAAATGGGTTTTCAAACTGAAAAAGGACAAGGATGGAAAACTAGAAGTTTTCAAAGCTAGATTGGTTGCAAAAGGTTACAGGCAAGTCCACGGTGTAGATTACAATGAAACCTTTTCACCAGTTGCAATGCTAAAGTCTATTCAAATAATGTTAGCAATCGTTGCATATTACGATTATGAAACATGGCAGATGGATGTCAAAATCGCTTTCTTAAATGGCGTTCTAATAGAAACTGTGTTTATGACACAGCCTGAGGGTTTTGAGGATCTAAAGTGATACGGTTATGGATGAAAGTGATAGTCTTATGCTAGCAATTGGAACCAAAACTGATTTGGGTTCAATGGCTCATTTTGTGTGCATGGTGACTTGGATTGAGTGAGCTCGTTATATGGTCCTTATTATCAAGGGTGGTACGTTAATCAAACTGGTCCGTTTAATCACATTGGTCCGCTTGTTTAAACAGATTGTACGCACTTATTATTTTTAATTGCTTTGGTTAAAGTCCGTTTAATAAAGGGATATTTGTTTAAATCCCCAATTTAAATTCAGTCATTACTTAGCTTTGATTATTGCTGTTTGTAAGGAGAGTTTTAAGCCTTTGTAACCTCCAATTTAGTGACTGAATTAGGAGGCTTCAGAGCTTGTAACTGCCAGTTTTAAAGGCTCTTAAATGGCTCTTAATTAGCCGTTTAAAGCTCTTGTAGCTGTTGGTTTTTGGCTATTTATAGTCAGCTTCTTGATTGTAATAAACAACCAACTGGATGATTAAAACACTTTTTTGTTACATTTCGAATTATAGTTTATAATTCAGCCTTTTTCTTTGTTTTGGACGCGTTTCCTATTCAAAGAACTGATTGTGAGTCAATAGGTCTTGTCTTGGATTCACGATCAACGAGTTAAAGGTCTAGCTTGTTAATCAACTATCCTTGTTTATACAACGAGTTTTTAAACTCGTATCATTAGTGGTATCAGAGCCAGGTTCGTGTGATCCGCCCAAAAAAAAAAAAAAAAAAAACAAACAAAAGAAAAGAAAAAAAAAAAAAAAAAGAGCTGCTGTTCGTAATTCTTACAAACTGAAATATGGATTTTGATGATCCTGACTTTCTACAACATCTCCAAGAAGCCTTGAAGAACGTTAGAGATGGGGGGTATCGTAGGCCTCCTAGGCGTGATCTACGGGCTATGGATGAATTCAAGGTCACCGAACTTCCTGAATTTGTTGGTGGAACAGATCCGGAAGCCTATTTGGAGTGGGAGCGCAAAATAGAGAGAATGTTCGATTTCAAGGACATTGATGATGAGAAGCGTTGCAAATATGCCATATTGAAGCTAGGACGAGGGGCTTCATTGTGGATCGAGGGACTGAAATCCAAGAGAATACGTGAAGGGAAGGAGAAAATTACCTCTTGGGAGTCTTTGAAACATAAGCTACGTAAAAGGTATGTGCCAACAACTCATAGAATAACAACTTATCGTAAAATTGCCGAATTGAGGCAAGGAAAAATGAGTGTGGCTGAATATATTGATGAGTTTGAAAAGTTGTCCTTAATGGGAGAAATTGAGGAAATTGAGGAACAAAAACTGTCCAGATTTTTAAGGGGTCTAAATTATAATATTGCCAATACCGTAGACCTTTATCCATATTCTGATTTTGACACTCTTTGTGGACTTTGTTTAAAATTGGAAAATCAAGGGAAGTCAAAATATGGGGGAGGGTCTAGTATGGATGGTAAAGCCAAGTCTTGGGCTAAATCCGAACCTAGCTTGAAACCAAACACATCACCTAGTACCGTAGGTTCAAGTAATTCTACGGCTGCCCCTAAACTATCTAACCCAACCAAAGAAACAAGTCTGTCCAAGGTGCGTTGTTTTAAGTGTCAAGGGTTTGGGCATTATCAAAATGCGTGTCCAAATAAACGAGTAGTGACCTTGAGAGAAGCTGTTGAATGTCGTGAGGAGTTGTTGGAAGAGGAAAAGAGGTTGGGGGACGTATGTGTGTTTGATGAGAGTGGTGATGAGGAGGAAGAGGAAGGGTATGAGGCTCCAATTTATGACACTAATCTGGTTCTTAGAGCGCTACAAACTCAAATTTCACCTGTTGATGGGGGGAGTTGTACCAATGCTGCTTCTAGTGAAATGGTGTCAAAATTAGGCTTAATCACTACTGCCCATCCTAGGCCATACGCACTCCATTGGCTTGATGATGGTAATAGTGTAAAAGTGTCGACGCAAGTAAGGGTTGGTTTGACTATGGGTTCGTATGTGGATGAAGTTCTTTGTGATGTTATTCCTATGGATGCTTGTCATATTTTGTTGGGTCGTCCTTGGAAGTTTGATAGGGACGTGATTCATAAAGGGAGAAGCAATGAGTATGAATTGAGAGACAAAGGCAAGAAAATTGTGCTAAAGCCTATGTCATCTCAAGCGGTTCGATCCATGAGTGTGAAACAAAAGAAAAAGCCGAATCTCACCATGTTGGCTAGTGAACGAGAAATTGAGCAAGCTCTTGATCATGGAGAGGTGGTGTATTTGCTCGTGGCTAAGGAGAGTCCAATTGAAGGCCAAAATTGGAAAGAAGGCAGTCCCATTGCCGAATTGCTGTTTGAGTTCAAGGATGTATTTCCGGATGAATTACCACCAGGTTTGCCCCCTATTCGTGGTATTGAACATCAAATTGATCTTATTCCAGGAACTTCTTTGCCTAATAAGGCTGCCTATCGTTGCAATCCGGAGGAAACAAAGGAATTACAAAAGCAAATTGATGAACTTGTGAATCGAGGCTATGTTAGAGAAAGCTTGAGTCCATGTGCTGTTCCGGTGTTGCTTGTGCCTAAGAAAGATGGAACATGGCGAATGTGTGTTGATAGTAGGGCTGTGAATAACATTACCATCAAGTATCGTTTTCCAATTCCGAGACTTGATGATATGTTAGATGAGCTCCATGGTTCGAAGTTGTTCTCAAAAATTGATTTGCGAAGTGGTTATCATTAGATTCGGATGCGTGAAGGAGATGAGTGGAAAACGGCTTTCAAGACAACATGGTTTGTATGAGTGGACCGTCATGCCATTTGGTCTCACTAATGCTCCTAGTACGTTTATGAGGCTAATGAACGAAGTGCTTAAATCATTTTTGGGCAGATTCGTTGTGGTATATCTTGATGACATCTTGGTGTATAGTAGGAACGAAGAGGAGCATCTGATTCATTTGAGGGATGTTTTTGAAACACTTAGAGCTCAAAGACTCTATGGGAAGCTAGAGAAGTGTTCATTCCTTGTTGACAATGTTGTATTCTTGGGCTATGTGGTTTCGAAAGATGGAGTGTCCGTGGATCAGTCCAAGATCGAGGCTATCAAATCGTGGCCTAATCCTAAAACTATAAGTGAGGTGCGTTCATTTCATGGTCTTGCTTCATTTTATAGACGTTTCATTCGTGATTTCAGTACTATTACTAGTCCTATCACTAGTTGCTTGAAGAAAGGTGCTTTTGTATGGGGAGAGGACGCTCAAAAGGCGTTTGATGTGATTAAAGAGCGTTTGTGTGCTGCTCCTATTTTGGCGCTGCCAGATTTCTCTCAACCTTTTGAGGTCGAGTGTGATGCTAGTGGAGTGGGGATTGGTGCTGTTTTGATCCAAGGTAAGCGTCCCATAGCTTATTTTTCGGAAAAGTTAGGGGGTGCTCGTTTGTATTATTGCACTTATGATAAAGAGTTCTATGCCATTGTTAGAGCTTTGGATCATTGGAGTCATTATTTGCGTTCTAGCCACTTTGTTTTGCATTCTGATCATGAATCTTTGAAGTATATTAATGGGCAACAAAAATTGAGCCCAAGGCATGCTAAATGGGTTGAGTTCTTGCAATCCTTTCATTTTTCTTCGAAATACAAAGATGGTAAAAGCAATGTGGTGGCTGATGCATTATCACGAAGGTACACTTTGCTTGCTACACTTGATGTTCGTTTGTTGGGGTTTGAAACCTTAAAAGATTATTATCATGATGATGGTGATTTTGGAGTTGCATTCGAGAAATGTGCAGTTGGTGCTTATGGGGAGTACATGTTGCAAGATGGGTTTCTTTTCAAAGGTAATCGCCTTTGTATTCCTAAGCATTCAATTCGTGAGTTACTAGTGCGTGAGGCTCATGGTGGAGGATTGGCTGGTCACTTTGGCATAGCCAAGACCTTGGAAATATTGAGAGAACATTTCTTTTGGCCTAAAATGTTAGGTGATGTAACGAACATTGTGAATAAATGTGTGACTTGTCATATGGCCAAGAGTTCTTTCAAACCCGGTTTATACTCACCTTTGCCGGTTCCAGTTCGCCCTTGGGAAGATGTATCCATGGATTTTATAGTGGCTTTGCCTCGTACTCAAAGAGGTAAGGATGCTATTATGGTCGTGGTTGATAGATTTTCAAAAATGGCTCACTTAGTTGCTTGTCACAAAACGGATGATGCTTGTAATGTGGCTGATTTGTATTATAAGGAGATTGTTCGTTTGCATGGAATTCCAAAGACTATTGTTTCTGATCGAGATTCCAAGTTCTTGAGTTACTTTTGGAATACATTGTGGAGAAAGGTGGGAACCAAGTTGTTGTTTAGCACTTCACATCACCCTCAAACTGATGGGCAAACAGAGGTGACAAATCGAACCTTGGGAACGCTATTGAGAGGGTTGGTAAGTAAAACGCAAAAGGATTGGGATGTCAAGCTTGCTCACGCTGAATTTGCTTATAATCGGTCTCCTACTTATGCTACAGGTCATTCTCCATTTGAGGTAGTACGTTAATCAAACTGGTCCGTTTAATCACATTGGTCCGCTTGTTTAAACAGATTGTACGCCTTATTATTTTTAATTGCTTTGGTTAAAGTCGGTTTAATAAAGGGATATTTGTTTAAATCCCCAATTTAAATTCAGTCATTACTTAGCTTTGATTATTGCTGTTTGTAAGGAGAGTTTTAAGCCTTTGTAACCTCCAATTTAGTTACTGAATTAGGAGGCTTTAGAGCTTGTAACTGCCAGTTTTAAAGGCTCTTAAATGGCTCTTAATTAGCCGTTTAAAGCTCTTGTAGCTGTTGGTTTTTGGCTATTTATAGTCAGCTTCTTGATTGGAATAAACAACCAACTGGATGATTAAAACACTTATTTGTTACATTTCGAATTATAGTTTATAATTCAGCCTTTTTCTTTGTTTTGGACGCGTTTCCTATTCAAAGAACTGATTGTGAGTCAATAGGTCTTGTCTTGCATTCACGATCAACGAGTTAAAGGTCTAGCTTGTTAATCAACTATCCTTGTTTATACAACGAGTTTTTAAACTCGTATCACAAAGAATGCTAAAAAGGTATGCAAGCTTAAGAAATCAATCTACGGATTGAAGCAAGCATCAAGGAGCTGGAATATACGTTTTGATGAAGCAGTCAGTGACTTTGGTTTCATCAAAAACGCAGACGAATCTTGTGTATACAAGAAAGTCAGTGGGAGCAAAATTGCTTTTCTAGTATTATATGTCGACGACATATTACTTATCGGAAATGACATTCCTATGTTGAACTCTGTCAAGATTTGGCTTGGGAAAAGTTTTTCGATGAAGGATCTAGGAGAAGCACAGTACATATTGGGCATCAAGATTTACAGAGATAGATCTAAAAAGATGATTGGACTCAGTCAAAGCACTTATATCAATAAGGTGCTTGAAAGGTTAAATATGGCAGACTCCAAACAAGGCTATCTACCCATGTCTCATGGAATGACTCTAAGCAAGACTCAGTGCCCAAAAAATTGGATGAGCGTAGACGAATGAGTGGGATTCCATATGCATCATTGATTGGTTCAATAATGTATGCTATGATATGTACACGCCCGGATGTTGCGTACGCACTCAGTGCTATGAGCAGATACCAGTCAGACCCAGGAGAGGCACATTGGACTGCTGCCAAGAATATTCTGAAGTACCTGAAAAGGCACAAAGATGATTTCCTGGTCTATGGTGGAGATGATGAATTAATTGTTAAAGGCTATACGGACGCAAGTTTCCAAATCGACAAAGATGATTTCAGATCACAGTCTGGGTTTGTATTCTGCCTCAACGGAGGTGCAGTAAGCTGGAAAAGTGCTAAGCAAAGCACCATTGCGGATTCTACAACTGAAGCGAAGTACATTGATGCACATGAAGCAGCAAAGGAAGCTATTTGGCTAAGGAAGTTCATAGGTGAACTTGGTGTAGTCCCCTCCATTAAAGGACCAATAGCTCTATATTGTGATAATAACGGAGCTATTGCACAGGCAAAGGAGCCTAGACACCACCAGAGTGTCAAGCATGTACTTCGTAGATTTCATCTTCTACGAGAGTTCGTTGAAAGAAAAGAAGTCGAGATAAGCAAGATTGGAACTGACGACAACATCTCAGATCCATTAACTAAACATCTGCCGCAGGAGAAGCACAACTCGCACACTGCAGCTATGGGAATCAAGCATGTTGGAGAATAGCTTTGATGTCCTTATTTAATGTTTTAAAGTTTTAGAGTTTAATACTTTGTAAAACATTATTGGTTAACCATTCATATAAATGAATAGAATTCATTTTTCCATTTAATTTGTGGTTTATTAAATGATGAGTCCCTTCAATTGATGATATATTCAAGATAGACTTTCAGGACCAGTCATGTGACTAAGAAATGTCTATCAAGTGAACTTGAATGTCAAAAGTTGAAAATGGTCCTTGGTCGGAGTTTTCTATAAAGATGGACGCATAGAAAACGCTAGATGACTAGAATGCAAGATGACTAGTAGTTCTGTTTCTTGAACTATGTGGACATGGCAATGTCGCAATAATTTGCATAGATACTTACTTTGGGAAGACTAGTATAGGACAGACCTATGAAACTTTACTGTAAGAGATGAAAATCTGTCATAAGTAAATTTCATTAAAATTGTTAGACACTAATCCTCAATACCTGAGTGATTTGAGATTACTTGTTTGAGAACTGGTTACTTTGACGTTGTCAACCGTCGCACCGTAAAAGGAGGCTATAAAGGAAACGCTCGGGTAATCACCTATCAAACAAAGTCTAATCTCAAAATCGCAAGATTGGGATTGTCCTCCCATAAATCGTGATGAGATGCTGAAAGTTGAACAAGGCCACTCGGAGAGCTAGAAACTGTAAAATGTTTGGCCTTCAAGTACATTGGCATTTACTAAATCAAACACGAAAGTAAATCCAAGTAATGGCATTTACTAAATCAAACACGAAAGACTCCATTGGAGATATTCGACCCATATGAATAAATCTAAGTAAAGAATGTTTGAACTATGTATAAGCCTTTACTAAATTAAACATCAAAGAATCTAATGAGATTCTTCACCTATATTATATGTCAAAGAATTTAGCTGGATTCAGTATCTACTGAAGTTGGATAGCTAAAGTTACATGAATAGAATTCAATTGAGAATAATTCTGCAAAAGAATTTATCGTGTATGATATAATATGAGGATCGCCAAAAATGTATCGTATGGCTTTAGGCATGACGAACACATACCAATCTCTATTGATCTAAGTGAAGATCAACTAGATTGAGATCAAGAAAAACTTATGGTACTTGAAAAGGTACATAAGATTAGTTCTTGATTCAAGGAAATGAAGATATGCTAAATAATTGATGCAACACGCATAAACACTAGCAAAGGATCAAGCAAGATCCATTTGGAATTAACCATTGGCAAGGACGAGCTATAGAGCATCTTGTTTTGAAATGGCAACATGGATTAAAGACCATGAGTTGTTGCGTGGGAAATTAAATATTAATTTCTATGTTCTATGATATAGTTGGAAAGTCTTCTGCATATCTGTGAACTGCTTGGATAAATAAATCCAAACAAAGCATCACTAGCAACCTATACAGTTGAAGTATAAGTAATTATTGCCTAAGAATCAATGAAACAGAGTTGTTTATGTTAAAGAGTTCTTCACTGAACTTGGGTGGCTCACATCTCTGCTGACTTGATGGTTCTTCATTGCAGAATGCGTAGAACCACTATTGTAGCAAGAAAGACTAGATCACAAAATAAACATACTCAAAAGATCTTATCATCTATCTCGAAGAACATTCGATGAAAAGGATATTAAGATTGGAAAAGCATGATAACTAAACTTATGCAACAAGTGAAATACAACATTCACATTATGGCACTGGAAATCAGCATTGTCTTGAATTCCATTTGTTGTTTTAAAGATGGGTTAGGGGCCCACGGTTGTAAAACAATGGGGTTAAACATTTATCATATAAGAAATGTATTTTCATATTCCATTTAATCTTGGTTTAGTATTAAATAATGAGTCCTTTCAATTTGACAATATATTCAAGATAGACTGTCAGGACTAGTCCTGTGACTAAGAAATATCTATCAAGTGAACTTGAATGTCAAAAGTTGAAAAAAGGTCCCTGGTCGGAAGTTTTCTATAAAGGAGGACACATAGAAAACACTAGACGACTAGAATGCAAGATGACTAGTGGTTCTATTTCTTGAACTATGAGGACATGGCAATATCGCAATCATTTGCATAGATACTTACTTTGAGAAGACTAGTATCGGACAAACCTATGAAACTTTACTGTAAGAGATAAAAATCTGTCATAAGTAAATTTCATTAAAATTACTGTAAGAGATGAAAATCTGTCATAAGTAAATTTAAGATTACTTGTTTGAGAACTGGTTACTTTGACGTTGTCAATCGTCGCACCGTAAAAGGAGGCTATAACGGAAACCCTCGATTAATCACCTATCAAACGAACTCTAACCTCAAGATCGCAAGATTGGGATTGTCCTCCCATAAATAAGGATGAGATGCTGAAAGTTCTACAAAGCCACTCGGAGAGCTAGAAACTGTAAAATGCATGGTCGTGCTCAGATGAATCATAGGCTATGATTATCTGTTTATTTGATCAGTTAAACTCTAAAACTGAGAAATACCTCTGGATATAATAAGGATGACAACTCTTACCTTATGTTCATGAGCAAGCATCAAGCGACAAAGGAATTAGGAAATGCACACTTGTCCCTAAGAACAAGTGGGAGACTGAAGGAAATAATGCCCTTGGTCCAAGTATGCATTCAATGCTAAGTCTAATAAATGCAGTTCAGTATTAATTATGCAAATTAATAATTCTGTGAGATCAAGTGAACTGTATGCCTAGCTAGAGGCCGCTTCAGTTCAAGTGGAATTAATAATATTAATCCACAACTTACTCTTGACTGAACCCGTAGGGTCACACAAATAGTACGTGAACGGATCAAGTATTTAAGTGAATTAAATACTCCATTTAAGAATATTCGGAATCGACGTATCTCGGTTCCAGTGGGAGCTGAAATCGTCAAAAGGCAAATTATGAATACTCCGGAAACGATGATATTGCCGGAAACGGAAATATGGATTGTAACGGAAATATAAATATTATCCAAGTTGTAGATGTTGCCGGAAACGGAAACATGGTACATATCGGAAAATATTATCGGAAATGGAAATATTTCCGGAATCGGAAATATTGCCGGAAACGGAAATATTGCCGGAATCAGAAATATTATCGGAATCGGAAATAAATTCCGGAATCGGAAATATTAAATATTTGTTCGAATCAGAAAAAAATTTCGGAATCGGAAGTATTAAATATTGTTCGAATCGGAAATGATTTCCGGAATCAGAAAACGAATCGGAAGCGCGACGTACGAAATAAACATTGGACGAGCTTGCTAGACGCAAGGCCCAACACGAAGCTAGGCCCGCGCCTAGCGAAGCCCGCGCAAAGCACATCAAGAAATCAGCAGCAGCCCGCCAAGCAAGCAGGCCCAGCCGAGCACGAAGCAAGGCCAGGCCCAGCAAGCAAGGCAAGGCCAGGCCCAGCGAGCAAGGCAAGGCAGGCTGGCAGCGCCCTTGCAATGGGCCGCGTGCCAGCGCTACTGGGCCGAGCCACGCGCACAGCGCCCCTTTCGTGGGCCGTGCTTGTGTGTGTTCGTGCAACGCTACGAATCCTTAGACGATTAGGATTTGTCCGGTTAGTTGTTTTCCTAAATCCACTAGAGTTAAAATACAAAGGATTAATTTTAATAGAATTCCAATCGAATTAGTAAATTGAATCTTAGTGGAAATCTAATTCCAATATTTCCTCCCTATAAATAGGTGATCCATAATCACAATTTATAACACATCAATCACAAGTATTCATATAGTTTAAGATTAAACTAGCTTAATAAATTTCCAATATAATTAAGTTCGAATAACATAAAACCTTAGACTATATTCTAGTTAATTGAATCTAAGGCGGATCCGAACGTGCTGTGGACTATCTACAAAGGTACAACACTTGGAGTCCTAAACTTGTTCTTGTTCGGTTCGGGAGCAGCTAGGGAAGGCACGCTTCATATGTATGTATCCTAAATTATGCTAATTGACTATGTGGCAATTAATTTGGATTCTTGGCTTTATGGTTTTTCCGCACGAAATGTATGTTTTATATTTGTCATAACCTAACACTTGCACCAACAGGCTTTGGAGTAGAGGCTCAGGAACAGGTGTTGCTCGTAGGAGAGGACATGATCCCTCAGATCTGTAGTCCCGTTATATGTCAGGTGTGCTGGCAGCCTAACCCTTGGTATTTCTTCCATGACCAGTTCTTCCGTAAACGGGGATGACGTAGGGGTCATGATCTTCTTCCCTACCCTCGCTCTTATGCCTCCACTCGTCGAGGTACTAGCATGGGAACGCTCGGGTGTACGTCGAGGGCTAGGGGTTCGGTCATGCCTCTTGTGTCTTCTCCTTGCCGACCGGTTGCTGACCTCGGGTCGCTCACTGGATCTGCTTGACTAACCTAATCTCTCGTGAATCGATGGTCTGAACCTGCTGAGTACCGAGCTTCGGATTCGAGTGTTCTGTGTGGTCGATTTTCTTTGAAGAGCTTCTGGAGTGGGCGATGGCCTGGCGAACCATTCTGGTTGCTGTTGGGCCCTTTTCTGAGTATCCCATGTACTCTCCACCCACTTGGATGGGAGGTGAGTTCCTGACATGGGAGGAAGCACTCGGTCCGGTCTAGCAACCTCTTCACTAGGTGGCATGTTCAACCGCCGCCTAGTGACCCTCTCTTATCGACGGTCATTTGCCAATCTTTGCTCCTTCTCGTTGAAGAGGAAGTTTTGCATTATGGTTATGGCCGCGGTGAGTCCTTCCCTCATTGGGTTTGGTGGTCTTGCGGTCACGGCGGTCGTAGCCCTGCTCGGTTGTGACCTCGCCTCTGGCCGTGGTTGCACCTCCGCTTCAGATTCTGAATCTGTGCGAACGATCATATCATTATCAGCGTTGTGATTATTGTTGTTATCCATTTTTAGAGCAAAAGTGGTTGATTTTTCAAGGCTTTGAAGTGTTCTTCCCCACAGACGGCGCCAAACTGTTCCGGTGTTGAAACAATGGGCTTCGTATGAAGGCCTTTTTCGTTAGTGTTTGATAAGTGCATTATCTACCATATATTTATCCCCTTATTTTAGCTATGTAGTCATCCTTTATTTATTATTTTGGTTCTTTAAGTTACTTTTAATAATTATAAGTATATTTTTCTTAATTTTATATTTTATTATAAGATTAGCTTAAATAGTACTCGATTTTGCTACAGGTGGTAATTGCTTGAGAAGGAGCCAAAGCCTGCTGGATTTACACTTGACAAATAAAAACAATTACAAAAGTATAAAGGAGTTAAAGAATAGAGAAAACAAATCATGCTTTGATTTGTTGGGTTACATGTGAGCATATATGGGAAAGTAATGCTAATGTCTTTGAAGCAATGAACTCCAAAAGCCCATTATGCTCACCACCGCATCATATTCGGCCAAACAAGAGCTACGTTGCTGCCGCTTCTTTATCACGCTAGATCAAAGATACCCTCCCAGATAATTCTCTAAAAATTGGGAAGGAAACCCTGCTTTTCCCCCATATTCGTAGGAAGGCAGTTCCGATATCTATGGCAAAAAAAGGTAGGGTTTATCATATATAAATTGCTGCTCAAACCCACAAAAAAAGGGATCCGAAAATCACACAGAGAGCAAGGAAATTCGAGTGAGTCGTAATTGGGCAATTAGTGAAGAGAAGATAGTCATTGGAGGGAAGCTTAGTCTCAATTCCAAGGTTGAACAAGGTCGACGGTGGATCGCAAGGTTGAAGCCTAGGTTCTTTCGGATGTTCTTGGGAGTATACTTAATAAGTCTTCTTCTTACCCAATTGTTCATATTACTACTTATTTGAAGTACTTTGTTAATTTGTTGAGATACTTTGATTGAAATATTGGTATTATTATTGATATATGGTTATGATATTTTTCAATTTAATGATTATTTGAATTTTGCTTGTTCTTGATTATTAATTTTGCAATTTGACGTTGATTGTTATCCTTCAAGTGTTGGGTTGTGAATTATTGCTATCTATACAATTTGACTTAGTTTAAATCGTATAGTAATAGTGAAGTAGTCCCTAATTTAGGCCGAGTCTGCGATTATGGTTTGGCTTAAATTAGAGAGCAAAATCAATCTAAATAATCTGTCATTTATGTGATTAGATTAGTTAGGACTAATGAGATCTCCTAATTATTAATGCTTCCAATTCTGATTCATACAAGTTGCGATCATATTTGTGTTAATTAGATTGGTTGAGAGTCAATTTCGGCTTAGTTCAATTTTGATTTCAAGTAAGGGAGATAGGGAGCCTTTGTTATCTTAGGCTCTACAGTTAGTCTAGTTGTTAAAATGATTAATTTCGTAAGGTTGATTGATTAATATTATCAATAGTTTAATTTTAGTAGAGTTATAAATAGATTCGGTCAAGTTGGTTGTCACTTGTAAATAGTAGTTTAGTATTAGTTTTAATATTAACAAATAAAAATTTCATAAACCCCCCATAATCGTATGTAAATACGTAAATAGCGAGCGTAAATATTGTGTATGTATTGTATATGTATAATACTTCTTTTTAGTTTTAATTTTTGAGTTTAGGAAGTTAAAAGTCTCCCTGTGGGATCGACCCTTTCTTACCCTTTTACTACTTGTTAATATATATATTTTTTTAAGGTCTAAGATAGGTTTTTAATTTAATACGGTAAACGACACGTATCAAATTTTGGCGCCGTTGCCGGGGAGATTTATATTCATTCTTTACACAAAAGTTTAACTAAGATACTAACTTTTCTTTTGGAATTTAGTTGATATATATATATATATATATATATATATATATATATATATATATATATATATATATATATATATATATATATATATATATATATATATATATATATATATATATATATATACATAAAAGTCCTTGTGATATTGGGTTGTCTAAATAAACTTTGGTTAGGTTGAAATTTCTAAGCTTAGAGTATGTTTCTTAAATTTATTTTTTTCTTTTTGCCTTTTTTGCATACTATGTGCTTAGCTATTTCTTTCTTTCTTGTTGATTGTTATTTGGCTTACTCAAGGTAATAGGGACATTTTTTTTTACAATTCTAAGTAGTAGATTTCATTGGTTTCGTTCCTAAAATTGTTTAGTGAATTCCCTATTAGTAGAGTAGCTCTGTAAATAATATGTTGTGTTCTGCCAAATCTGAAATTTCTGCATTTATATGCTATCTTATGCATTTTGACTATTTAAGTTCAACTGTTAGACGCAGAAACTAGAGTGCAAAGCAATGGAAAGCTTGAGTTCAAAGGAAAATAATAATAAAAATTGATAGATTACATGTGTATTACCCCTACTGGATCATTGTTTTCATGGTGTTTTAATAGCTGTAGATTTCCGAATTACAATGTTGCTGCTTGCTATTACCTGTTATCCCCCTGCTAGTTTAGATTAAGGTGTGTAATCAAGCTATCAAATCGTTTTTTTTTAGTGGAATGAGAATTTAATAACTTGATAATATTTTTATTTAGTGAAAAGGGTTAAATCTGGTGATGTTAATGTAACCTGAACTTAATTTTACCTTGCTGAAATTGTCATTTTGAGTAATCACCTAAGTCTATTATCTGGAATTTGTCTACATATTGTTCTATAATAAGGTCAGAGCTCAAATTACATGGAGTTGTCTAACTAGAGTTCATTGAATTATTGCTTGATTCTGTGTGAACTTTAAGGATGTCTGAAAATCTGGTTTAAAAGTTGCTGAAGTATTCTGATTCAGTCTTCTGGGATGCTATTTGATAAAGCTTCATAACCACCCTTCATTGTCACTCTTAGTGATAAAATTTAGTTTTTTTTGGCTTTCTAAAAGAAGCTGAAACTTAATCTAAAATTGTAAAACAGGAACTTGTTTAACAAATGCACAACATGATTGATATTGTGTAATTGGTCAGCACTGTTTTCTGAATTCATTCTAATGAATCCTATTTTGCAGTAGTTGTATAGTAGATAAAAGTATGATGCTCATTAAATATTATGGAAATGTATAGTGTTTCATGGTGTTGGTTACTTTGTTTCTCTTTCTAACTGATTGTAGTGGCTTGAAATGAATTCATGATTCTTTTATGCTTTAAAATTAATCATTATTAGGTGAATCAATTCTGATGTTCATTTTGAGAAATCATGCCATTCAAGAATTCAGTTCTGAATAGAGTTTAAATCTTATCTTAGGAATTGAACATGCTGCTTACATTTTCATTCTTCCAGATTAATTAAATGCAGCAACTGATTTTTGTTGTTGTTCTCATTTAAGTGACCTGAACTGTTAAGATTGTCCATGACATTGTGTTGAAGTATAATGCATTTTTACAACTTACTACCCCATAATTAAGATTGTGAAAGTTTGATCTGTTAAGCTGTTTGTTTTAAATCCTCTTTGTATTCAGTTTATGTTCTGTAGCCCATAACCGATTCTTCTATTAAGTTTGGCTAGGAATAATTTGATATGCCCCACAACTGATAATTGGTCTGGCTTGCTAATTTGTGTTCTGGTCAGTTATTTAATTTGGACTTCTAGTGAATTCTGAAATATATATTGCTAGATACTTGTTGAAATCTAGAATTTGTTAGTGTTTTCATAACTGCAGACTCTCTTGAGCTTAAACTTATGTCTAATAGTATAAGATCATTAGTTATGCACTAAGTTGTTCATCATGTCCCTAATTAACTAATAATTACTTTTCAGGTACATGAGCGGTGACACACCTAATTCTAAACTCAAGCGAATCAGGCAGTATTTAGATCAAGAGAGATCATTCTATTCTTTTCAAACCGATCAACCAGAAGAATTGAAACCAGAGGAAGTTGAATCAACAGAAGATAGTCTAAAAGGAGAGGAAATGGGTGAAAGAACCTTGAAGGAGATGGCAGCCCCAAATACGGGAGATGATCCTCTCTGCATTGTGTTTCCGGAGCTGGACAAACCCCTCAAGCTGAATTCAGGTTTCCTTAATCTTCTTCCCAAATATTATGGGAAGTCAGGTGAGAATCCTCATCGACATTTAAAAGAGTTTAAGGTTGTTTGTTGTTCTATGAATCTTGAAGGAGTTGAACAGGATCATATTAGATTGCATGCTTTTCCTTTTTCTTTGCAAGATGTGGCTAAAGATTGGTTGTATGATCTTCCTGCTGGATCAATTACGACTTGGAATGTTATGGCATCAACTTTTCTAGGAAAGTACTTTCCAGCAAGTCTAATTGGATCCATCAGGAAGGAGATATGTGGCATTAGGCAAAATGATAATGAGTCCTTGTATGAGTATTGGGAACGTTTTAAGAGATTGTGTTCCTCATGTCCCCAACATCAGAGTAGTGACCAACTACTAATTCAATACTTTTATGAAGGCCTATCGCCTACTGATAGGGGTATGATAGATGCTTCGAGTGGGGGGGCATTAGTGGATAAAACACCAACCCAAGCTAGGGCTTTAAATTCTAATATGGCTCAAAACACCCAACAACATGGTTCTAGAAATGATGTTAAAAGAGTAAATGGAGTTGATTTAAGTGGTATTCAGAATCAATTACAAGAAAATGCTCAACTAATTGCTACTTTAACTACTCTTGTGTCTAAAATTGTTGCTAGTAATGAGTCTAAAGCTAGAGTGTGTGGAATTTGTTGTAATGAGTCTCATCCTACTGATAAATGTCCTGAATTGCAGTCTGAAAATGTGAATGCTATAGGTGGTTATTCTGGTCAAAGAAAATATGATCCTTACTCACAGACTTATAATGAAGGTTGGAAAGACCACCCTAACCTAAGGTATGGAAATAGACCACAACTTCCACAATCTAATCAACCAAGGCAATATGGTCAACAAAATCCACCACCCCAATCTGGTCCTTCACTAGAAGATTTAGTTAAGCAACTAACAAATCAAATAGGGCAAGTCCATAACCAAGGTGTTGAGTATCAAAAGAAAACTGACACGCACCTTCATCACATAGACACTCAAATAGGTCAGATTTGCACTTCTCTAAGTAATCTTGAAACTCAAATTTCAGGTAAACTTCCATCACAAACAATCCCTAATCCCAATGGTCATGTTAAAGCTGTCACACTTAGGAGTGGTAAAGTGTTAACTGAACCTAAAATGAAAATCCGTGAAGTTGAAAAAGAGATAGAAGTCAATCCGAAAGTTGGATCAAGGGAAAGAGTGGAAAGTGAGGGTACTGTGAAGGAGAGTGAAAAAGAAAATGAAGGGGAGAGTAAAACTGAATCTGATTCTGTTGTTTCTCGTTTTAAAGATTTTCCTCCTTTCCCTTCTCGATTTGCTAAAGCTAAGAAAGAGAGTCTTGACAATGAAATTCTAGAAACTTTTAGGAAAATTGAAGTCAATATTCCCCTTCTTGATGCTATTAAACAGGTACCTCGTTATGCAAAGTTTTTTAAGGAACTTTGTACTAACAAAAGGCATTTTCGCCCTTCTGAAAAGGTAAGTATGGGGAAAAATATTTCAGCTATTATCCAAAAGAAGCTTCCCCCTAAGTGTAAGGATCCTGGCATGTTTTGTATTCCTTGCAAAATTGGTGATTCTAATTTTGAAAGGTGTATGCTAGATTTAGGAGCCTCCATTAATGTTATGCCAAAATCTGTTTATGATACTTTAAATGTGGGTTCTTTGTCTAAAACTGATATTGTTATTCAGTTAGCTGATAGATCAAACGCATTTCCAATAGGAGTCTTAGAAGATGTACTTGTGCAAGTGAATGAATTGGTATTTCCTGCTGACTTTTATGTTCTGGATATGGGTGATAGATGTGATAGTGTTCCCTTGTTGTGAGGTAGACCATTCCTGAAAACTTCTAAGACTAAAATTGATGTTCATGAGGGTAATCTAACTATGGAATTTGATGGGGAAATGATTAAATTTAATATTTTTGATGCTATGAAATACCCAAGTGATATCAATAATGTCAGTTCTATAGATACTTTTGATGCTTTTGATTGGATGGCTCAGGATGTATTTGATAAGTGGTGTGATAAATTGTTTGAAAATGATGTTTTTGATTATATGCGTGAAATTCCTTATTCTTCTGTTGTAGCCGCGTCTGATGTGGTTGATGTGAATCAGAAGTCTGATTTTTCTTTGCCCTTATCTGTGCCTAAATTGATTCCTTCTATTGTTGAAGCACCTGTTTTAGAGTTAAAACCTTTGCCCTCTAACTTGAAATATGTTTACTTGGGTGCTAATGAGACCTTGCCTGTGATTATTTCAAGCTCATTAAATGAATTTCAAGAAGCAAGGTTGTTGAATGTGCTTAAAAATTATAAAGAGGCAATAGGATGGACTTTAGCAGACATAAAAGGCATTAGCCCCACCTTGTGCATGCATAGAATATTTCTTGAACAGAATGCTAAACCCACTAGAGAAACTCAACGAAGGTTAAACCCTTCAATGAGGGAAGTTGTTCAAAAGGAAATTATTAAATGGATAAATGCGGATGTGATCTATCCTATTTCTGATTCTCAATGGGTAAGTCCTATTCATGTGGTCCCTAAGAAAAGTGGAATAACAGTTGTTGAAAACAATAAAGGCGAGCTTGTCCCCACTAGAGTTCCTAATGGATGGAGAGTATGCATAGACTATAGGAAGCTTAATCAAGCTACTAGAAAAGACCATTTTCCCTTGCCATTTATCGATCAAATGCTAGAAAAACTTGATGGTCAGTCATTTTTCTGTTTTCTTGATGGTTATTCTGGTTATACTCAAGTTCCAATAGCTCCTGAAGATCAAGATAAGACCAATTTTACTTGTCCTTTTGGTACATTTGCATTTAGGAGAATGCCTTTTGGATTGTGCAATGCCCCTGGAACTTTTCAAAGATGCATGATGAGTATTTTTTCTGATTTAATTGAAAAAGATATGGAAGTGTTTATGGATGATTTTACTGTTTTTGGTGATTCATTTGATAGATGCCTTCATAGTCTGTCTCGAGTGCTGAAAAGATGTGTTGAAACTAACCTTGTGTTGAATTTCGAAAAGTGTCATTTCATGGTTGAACAAGGTGTAGTACTTGGACATATTGTAAGTTCTAAAGGTTTAGAGGTTGACAAAGCTAAAATTGATGTCATTAGTTCACTACCTTATCCTACTTGTGTTCGTGAAATTAGGTCGTTTTGAGGGCATGCTGGCTTTTACAGACGTTTTATTAAAAATTCCTCTAAAATTGCATCTCCTTTGTGTGTTTTACTTGGTAAGGATGCTGTTTTTGACTTTAATGATAAATGCAAGAAAGCTTTTGATGATCTGAAAGATAAACTGACCTCTGCTCCTATTATTAGACCACCTGATTGGTCATTGCCTTTCGAAATCATGTGTGATGCTAGTGATAAAACAATAGGTGTTGTTTTAGGTCAAAAGAAAGATAAAGAGTCTTATGTGATCCATTATGCTTCCAAATCTCTTGATTCTGCCCAATGCAATTACACTGTGACTGAAAAAGAAATGTATGCTGTTGTTTTTGCTTTGGAAAAGTTTAGAACTTATTTGCTTGGCACTCATGTGATTATATATTCTGATCATGCAGCACTAAAATATTTGTTGAAAAAGAAAGAGTCAAAACCTAGATTGCTTAGGTGGATGCTTTTGTTGCAAGAATTTGACCTTGAAATTAGGGATAAAAAGGGTGTAGAGAATCTGGTTGCTGACCACTTAAGTAGGATTGTTCCTAGAGATGATTGGCCCTTAATGACCGAATTCTTTCCTGATGAACAATTGCTTTCCTTATGTCGTATTGATACTCCTTGGTATGCTGATATGGTGAATTTCTTAGTTACTAGAACATTTCCTCCTACATTGTCTAGAGCTCAAAAGGAAAAGATCAAATCTGATTCTAAATACTACTTCTGGGATGATCCATATTTATGGAAATCTTGTTCTGACTTAATAATTAGGAGATGTATAGATAAACCTGAATATGCTTCTATTCTTCATTTTTGTCATAATCTTGAAAGTGGAGGGCATTTTGGTCCTCAAAGGACTGCTCATAAGGTTCTTGAATGTGGTTTATATTGGCCTACAATTTATATAGATGCTTATTTGTTTTGCAAGTCATGTGAACGTTGCCAAAAGACAGGTAATCTGTCTAAAAGAAATCAGATGCCTCAATCTGGTATTCTGATTTGTGAGATATTTGATGTGTGGGGTATAGATTTTATGGGTCCTTTCCCGTCTTCTTTTGGTAATGTCTACATTATTCTTGCTGTTGACTATGTTTCTAAATGGGTAGAGGCAAAAGCCGTGATAACTGATGATGCCAAAACAGTGGTTAAATTCGTTAAAAGTCATATTTTTAATAGATTTGGCATGCCTAAGGCTATTATTAGTGATAGAGGAACACATTTTTGCAATAAAACCTTTGGTTCCCTTCTTGAAAAGTACCATGTGACTCATCGAGTAGCTACTGCATACCACCCGCAAACTAGTGGTCAGGTTGAAGTGTCTAATAGAGAAATAAAGTCTATTCTAGAAAAAATGGTCAATCCGAATAGGAAAGATTGGAGTCTCCGTTTAGGTGATGCTCTATGGGCATATAGGACTGCTTATAAAACACCTATAGGAATGTCACCTTTCAGACTTTTTTATGGAAAATCTTGTCACCTACCTGTAGAAATTGAGCATAAATCTTTCTGGGCAGTGAAGCAATGTAACTTAGACTATGATTCTGCTGGAAAAGAGAGAAAGTTACAGCTCCTTGAGTTGGAAGAATTAAGGCTTGAATCTTATGCAAATGCTAAAAACTACACAGAGAAGACTAAAGCATTCCATGATAAAATGATAGCTAGGAAATCTTTTCAAGTTGGCCAGAAAGTTCTTTTATTTAATGCTAGACTGAAATTATTTGCTGGAAAGTTGCAAACTAGATGGCTTGGTCCCTTTGTTGTTACTAATGTGTTTCCTCATGGTGCAGTGGAAATAAAGGACTTTGGTACTGACAAAACTTTCAAAGTTAATGGTCACAGATTGAAGCCATTCTATGATCAAGCTTATGTGCAGATGATCGAAGATGTCACGTTTGAGGAAATCTGACATAGAATTGAGAACGTCGAGCCAACGACTTAAACTAACGGCGCTACTGGGAGGCAACCCATGATTGTTTTCTGCTTACATTATTTATTTTATTTTATTTATTTTATTTTATTGTATTTTTTTGAAATTTATTACTCTGCTATTTTCAGTTTACTCTGCAAGTTCAGTTTACTTTATTCCACCTCACAGACTATGTGAATAACCTAAGCTAAAATGTCTCATAAGTGAAGCATGGATAACTTACAAGAATTCTGCAGTTCAACCTTTTGTTGTCCCGAGATTGATAATTCATTGTTATTGATCTTATTTCATTTGCAGGGACAAATATAATTCTAACAGTGGGGTAAACTACCAAGCTGAGCAAATTCCTTGCCCTCAATCTGACTTCACGCTAACTTGGATCGAACTGCTCAACTCACATGCTATTCTAATCAATGAGTTACTTGAGCCACTGAAGTCAGAAAACAAGGTCTAGCACTTACAGCATCAGTGACTGGAAACCATTAGCAGCAACATTTGATCAACTAATCATCATCATCAGTAAATTTAACCAGCTAAGTCCCTTCTTCCTCTCTACAATTTTTTTTCTCCATTAGGGACAATGAACAGTCTCAGTATGGGGGGGGAGTTAGAAATGGTCATTTATAAAACGAAATGCTGTCAAAATTTTTGTGGAAGTATCTCTCTCATATTAATCAAACTCAGTTGTGCTTGTGACATAGGAAAATAAAAGTTAACTATTTTGACAATCCAAACCAAATGCCTGACACGTGAAAAAAAATATGGTTTTTATGGTTTTGTCACAAACTAACTTGCATTGGATCATAATGAATGATATTAAAGATTGCATAAACCCCTCTTTGACATGGTTTGTGCTGCATGGTTTCGCTTTCCCTTTGTGCGATGAGACCCGAAATGGAGGGCCACGAACCTATTAAGACTCACTTCCTTACTTCTTTCCTCCTTATTGATCGTCCAAATTGGGACTTGCATTTTAGCTTCCCGAGATCGATGACCAAAGTGTACAGGAGAAATGATTAAGGCATTTTATTTCTTTCATAATTAGAGCTTCCAGAGTATTTAGGCCTTTTGTCATTTATATATATTCACAAAAATTCCATTTGCTTAGCCATGTTGAGCCTTAATATCCTATTTTTGGTTACAACCTTACATTACAAACCTATGGCCTATACCCGAGCTTAGTTAAATGGAGCATTGTTATTCATGTTGTATTTCAAAGGTGCTCGTTTGAAGGTGATACGAGTTTAAAAACTCGTTGTATAAACAAGGATAGTTGATTAACAAGCTAGACCTTTAACTCGTTGATCGTGAATGCAAGACAAGACCTATTGACTCACAATCAGTTCTTTGAATAGGAAACGCGTCGAAAACAAAGAAAAAAAGCTGAATTATAAACTATAATTCGAAATGTAACAAACAAGTGTTTTAATCATCCGGTTGGTTGTTTATTTCAATCAAGAAGCTGACTATAAATAGCCAAAAACCAACAGCTACAAGAGGTTTAAACGGCTAATTAAGAGCCATTTAAGAGCCTTTAAAACTGGCAATTACAAGCTCTAAAGCCTCCTAATCCAGTCACTAAATTGGAGGTTACAAAGGCTTAAAACTCTCCTTACAAACAGCAATAATCAAAGCTAAGTAATGACTGAATTTAAATTGGGGATTTAAACAAATATCCCTTTATTAAACCGACTTTAAACAAAGCAATTAAAAATAATAAGTGCGTACAATCTGTTTAAACAAGCGGACCAATGTGATTAAACGGACCAGTTTGATTAACGTACCACCTTGATAATAAGGACCATATAACGAGCTCACTCAATCCAAGTCACCATGCACACAAAATGAGCCATTGAACCCAAATCAGTTTTGGTTCCAATTGCTAGCATAAGACTATCACTTTCATCCATAACCGTATCATCCCCTCCCCCTTTAAAAGGAATTGACCTCAATTCAGCAAGGCCATCATCATCAAGATAAGGTGAAAGATCACCTACATTGAAAGTAGCATGGACACCATAGTCTCCCGGAAGCTCAATCTTGTAAGCATTATCATTCACACGTGCAACCACCTTGTAAGGACCTTCAGCCCTAGGCATAAGCTTGTTCTTGCGTTTGCTTGGAAAATGCACTTTCCTTAAATGAACCCAAACCAAATCACCTTCTTCAAACAACCTCGGTTTGCGATTCTTATTTGATTTCTGTTTATAAGAGGCATTAATAGCTTCAATTCGCTCACGAACTTGTTGGTGCAGTTTCATCATAGACTTTAACTTAGCATCGGCATCCTTGTGAACCAACTCATCTTTTGGTAATGGAATTAAATCCAAGGGCAAGTATGGATTAATCCCATATACTACCTCAAATGGAGAATGACCAGTAGCATAAGTAGGAGACCGATTATAGGCAAATTCAGCGTGAGCAAGCTTGACATCCCAATCCTTTTGCGTTTTACTTACCAACCCTCTCAATAGCTTTCCCAAGGTTCGATTTGTCACCTCTGTTTGCCCATCAGTTTGAGGGTGATGTGAAGTGCTAAACAACAACTTGGTTCCCACCTTTCTCCACAATGTATTCCAAAAGTAACTCAAGAACTTGGAATCTCGATCAGAAACAATAGTCTTTGGAATTCCATGCAAACGAACAATCTCCTTATAATACAAATCAGCCACATTACAAGCATCATCCGTTTTGTGACAAGCAACGAAGTGAGCCATTTTTGAAAATCTATCCACCACGACCATAATAGCATCCTTACCTCTTTGAGTACGAGGCAAAGCCACTATAAAATCCATGGATACATCTTCCCAAGGGCGAACTGGAACCGGCAAAGGTGAGTATAAACCGGGTTTGAAAGAACTCTTGGCCATATGACAAGTCACACATTTATTCACAATGTTCGTTACATCACCTAACATTTTAGGCCAAAAGAAATGTTCTCTCAATATTTCCAAGGTCTTGGCTATGCCAAAGTGACCAGCCAATCCTCCACCATGAGCCTCACGCACTAGTAACTCACGAATTGAATGCTTAGGAATACAAAGGCGATTACCTTTGAAAAGAATCCCATCTTGCAACATGTACTCCCCATAAGCACCAACTGCACATTTCTCGAATGCAACTCCAAAATCACCATCATCATGATAATAATCTTTTAAGGTTTCAAACCCCAACAAACGAACATCAAGTGTAGCAAGCAAAGTGTACCTTCGTGATAATGCATCAGCCACCACATTGCTTTTACCATCTTTGTATTTCGAAGAAAAATGAAAGGATTGCAAGCACTCAACCCATTTAGCATGCCTTGTGCTCAATTTTTGTTGCCCATTAATATACTTTAAAGATTCATGATCAGAATGCAAAACAAAGTGGCTAGAACGCAAATAATGACTCCAATGATCCAAAGCTCTAACAATGGCATAGAACTCTTTATCATAAGTGCAATAATTCAAACGAGCACCCCCTAACTTTTCCGAAAAATAAGCTATGGGACGCTTACCTTGGATCAAAATAGCACCAATCCCCACTCCACTAGCATCACACTCGACCTCAAAAGGTTGAGAGAAATCTGGCAGCGCCAAAATAGGAGCAGCACACAAACGCTCTTTAATCACATCAAACGCCTTTTGAGCGTCCTCTCCCCATACAAAAGCACCTTTCTTCAAGCAACTAGTGATAGGACTAGTAATAGTACTGAAATCACGAATGAAACGTCTATAAAATGAAGCAAGACCATGAAATGAACGCACCTCACTTATAGTTTTAGGATTAGGCCACGATTTGATAGCCTCGATCTTGGACTGATCCACGGACACTCCATCTTTCGAAACCACATAGCCCAAGAATACAACATTGTCAACAAGGAATGAACACTTCTCTAGCTTCCCATAGAGTCTTTGAGCTCTAAGTGTTTCAAAAACATCCCTCAAATGAATCAGATGCTCCTCTTCGTTCCTACTATACACCAAGATGTCATCAAGATATACCACAACGAATCTGCCCAAAAATGATTTAAGCACTTCGTTCATTAGCCTAGGAGCATTAGTGAGACCAAATGGCATGACGGTCCACTCATACAAACCATGTTTTGTCTTGAAAGCCGTTTTCCACTAATCTCCTTCACGCATCCGAATCTGATGATAACCACTTCGCAAATCAATTTTTGAGAACAACTTCGAACCATGGAACTCATCTAACATATCATCAAGTCTCGGAATTGGAAAACGATACTTGATGGTAATGTTATTCACAGCCCTACTATCAACACACATTCGCCATGTTCCATCTTTCTTAGGCACAAGCAACACCGGAACAGCACATGGACTCAAGCTTTCTCTAACATAGCCTCGATTCACAAGTTCATCAATTTGCTTTTGTAATTCCTTTGTTTCCTCCGGATTGCAACGATAGGCAGCCTTATTAGGCAAAGAAGTTCCTGGAATAAGATCAATTTGATGTTCAATACCACGAATAAGGGGCAAACCTGGTGGTAATTCATCCGGAAATACATCCTTGAACTCAAACAGCAATTCGGCAATGGGACTGCCTTCTTTCCAATTTTGGCCTTCAATTGGACTCTCCTTAGCCACGAGCAAATACACCAACTCTCCATGATCAAGAGCTTGCTCAATTTCTCTTTCACTAGCCAACATGGTGAGATTCGGCTTTTTCTTTTGTTTCACACTCATGGATCGAACCGCTTGAGATGACATAGGCTTTAGCACAATTTTCTTGCCTTTGTCTCTCAATTCATACTTATTGCTTCTCCCTTTATGAATCACGTCCCTATCAAACTGCCAAGGACGACCCAACAAAATATGACAAGCATCCATAGGAATAACATCACAAAGAACTTCATCCACATACGAACCCATAGTCAAACCAACCCTTACTTGCTTCGACACTTTTACACTATTACCATCATCAAGCCAATGGAGTGCGTATGGCCTAGGATGGGCAGTAGTGATTAAGCCTAATTTTGACACCATTCACTAGAAGCAGCATTGGTACAACTCCCCCCATCAACAATTACACTACACCACTTATCTTTCACTAGACATTTAGTATGAAACAACTGATCTCGTTGGTCTAGATCAGTAGGTGAAATTTGAGTTTGTAGCGCTCTAAGAACCAGATTTGTGTCATAAATTGGAGCCTCATACCCTTCCTCTTCCTCCTCATCACCACTCTCATCAAACACAATTACGTCCCCCAACCTCTTTTCCTCTTCCAACAACTCCTCACGACATTCAACAGCTTCTCTCAAGGACACTACTCGTTTATTTGGACACGCATTTTGATAATGCCCAAACCCTTGACACTTAAAACAACGCACCTTGGACAGACTTGTTTCTTTGGTTGGGTTAGATAGTTTAGGGGCAGCCGTAGAATTACTTGAACCTACGGTACTAGGTGATGTGTTTGGTTTCAAGCTAGGTTCTGATTTAGCCCAAGACTTGGCTTTACCATCCATACTAGACCCTCCCCCATATTTTGCCTTCCCTTGATTTTCCAATTTTAAACAAAGTCCACAAAGAGTGTCAAAATCAGAATATGGATAAAGGTCTACGGTATTGGCAATATTATAATTTAGACCCCTTAAAAATCTGGACAGTTTTTGTTCCTCAATTTCCTCAATTTCTCCCATTAAGGACAAATTTTCAAACTCATCAATATATTCAGCCACACTCATTTTTCCTTGCCTCAATTCGGCAATTTTACGATAAGTTGTTATTCTATGAGTTGTTGGCACATACCTTTTACGTAGCTTACGTTTCAAAGACTCCCAAGAGGTAATTTTCTCCTTCCCTTCACGTATTCTCTTGGATTTCAGTCCCTCGAACCACAATGAAGCCCCTCGTCCTAACTTCAATATGGCATATTTGCAACGCTTCTCATCATCAATGTCCTTGAAATCGAACATTCTCTCTATTTTGCGCTCCCACTCCAAATAGGCTTCCGGATCTGTTCCACCAACAAATTCAGGAAGTTCGGTGACTTTGAATTCATCCATAGCCCGTAGATCACGCCTAGGAGGCCTACGATACCCCCCATCTCTAACGTTCTTCAAGGCTTCTTGGAGATGTTGTAGAAAGTCAGGATCATCAAAATCCATATTTCAGTTTGTAAGAATTACGAACAGCAGCTCTTTTTTTTTTTTTTTTTTTTTTTTTTTGGCGGATCACACGAACAGCAGCTCTGATACCACTAATGATACGAGTTTAAAAACTCGTTGTATAAACAAGGATAGTTGATTAACAAGCTAGACCTTTAACTCGTTGATCGTGAATGCAAGACAAGACCTATTGACTCACAATCAGTTCTTTGAATAGGAAACGCGTCCAAAACAAAGAAAAAAAGCTGAATTATAAACTATAATTCGAAATGTAACAAACAAGTGTTTTAATCATCCAGTTGGTTGTTTATTCCAATCATGAAGCTGACTATAAGTAGCCAAAAACCAACAGCTACAAGAGCTTTAAATGGCTAATTAAGAGCCTTTAAAACTGGCAGTTACAAGCTCTAAAGCCTCCTAATTCAGTCACTAAATTGGAGGTTACAAAGGCTTAAAACTCTCCTTACAAACAGCAATAATCAAAGCTAAGTAATGACTGAATTTAAATTGGGGATTTAAACAA
This sequence comes from Spinacia oleracea, assembly GCF_020520425.1. Classification (NCBI taxonomy): domain Eukaryota; kingdom Viridiplantae; phylum Streptophyta; class Magnoliopsida; order Caryophyllales; family Amaranthaceae; genus Spinacia; species Spinacia oleracea. Next base: position 122,509,011 of record NC_079491.1, read on the forward strand.
ATATCCCTTTATTAAACCGACTTTAACCAAAGCAATTAAAAATAATAAGTGCGTACAATCTGTTTAAACAAGCGGACCAATGTGATTAAACGGACCAGTTTAATTAACGTACCACCTTGATAATAAGGACCATATAACGAGCTCACTCAATCCAAGTCACCATGCACACAAAATGAGCCATTGAACCCAAATCAGTTTTGGTTCCAATTGCTAGCATAAGACTATCACTTTCACCCATAACCGTATCAGTGAGGCATGAGCTAATACGGTTGCGCATCTATGAGGTAAGATTAAAACTTAGGGGAAAGGAAGCGGTAAGATTGGTTGGTCAACTAGGGTGCTAAATTCTTGTTTCGTATTGTTCAATGATCCATGCTTGTTGGTAGTGATATAAAATGTATTTTGGATTTCATAAAAATATTCACTTTCCTCATTGGTTTGGACTGTCCAAAATAACTGGGTTTTATTTCTTTATTCGCATAGTGCACCTTAGTGTTGTTTATTTTGATCGAGGACGATCAAACGCTAAGTGTGGGGGAATTTGATAAGTGCATTATCTACCATATATTTATCCCCTTATTTTAGCTATGTAGTCATCCTTTATTTATTACTAGTATTTTATGCACGCGATGCGTGCGTGAATTTTAGAAATTTTATTGTGCCTATTATTTCATGCACGCGATGCGTGCGCAATTTTAGAAATTTTAGACACTAAAATCATTCGCAAAGTCCATATGTTGCGATATTCAGGTCATACAATACTCGTAGCCTTACATGACGAATGATCGAATCTTATGAACAATTAAAGCTATTAAAAAATTTAACATTATTTACATAAGTAGTTGCTGATTTTGATGCATTTTTTTTTCTTTTTTGCTAAAACAAACGTTTAAATTTAAAATAAAATAAATATTTTATTTTGTTTCCTTTCGCTTTTCTTTTCTACTTAAACGAAAGTTTAAATTATAATTAAATTAAATATTTTATTTTAATGTTTTTTATTCTATGCTTTTCCACTAAAACGAAAGTCTATTTCCTGTAATCAAACATAACTTGTCAATTTTTTATTATTTATTTTGTATTTTCATATTAATATTCTTATAAGAACTTTAGATGATACTCCATAGAATTTTGTTCCGTTTATTTTATAAACCACGACATTACTCCATTCTATTAGTGAACTCTCATTTTCATTTTCAAGTTAAGAAAGCAGGCCCATTTAATTCCCAAGGCCCAATCCATTCTATACTCAACATGTCTTAAACCCTATCTCCTTTTGTTGTCTATCCGCCGCTTCCTTCATTCTGGAACATATTTTTATTTTGTTTCCTCCTTTCTCTCTCCTCGTTGATCGGATCTCCTCTCTCTCCTTGAAGAAGCGGCATAAACCTCAAATATGGCGAAAATACTGCGCTCAAAATGCCTATCCTTTCAAATTCCGATCAACATATTGCGAAAATACTCGGATCAAGAAATATAAGGTTAATCTCTCGCCTTTCCCTCTCTCCTATTCTCTAATTCAGATAGGGTTTTATGTAATCTAACTAATTCAACTCAGATTAAGGGTTTTATGTTATATAAGATCAAATTTTCTTGTAGATAGGGTGTTTAAGGTTTAATTTAGGCTTAACTAATTGAAGCTTGTGTTCGTTTGATTAATTGTTGCTTCACTGTTTTTTTTTTTTTTTTTTTGCATTTTTGGTTTGCATGTCGTGTCACTGTGGAGAGAAAGCTGCTGGTGAGGAGGCGGCGGCGATGCGGTGGCGAGGCGCGCAAGGCGCTGGGCGATGCGATGCGAAGGTCCGGTTCTGTTTGATTTTAACTCTTTTTAATTTAAATTTGCTTTAATTGGGTGAGATTTGTTGTTAATATTCTGGGTTTGTCAATTATTTGTATGTTGCTTGAATTGACGTTGTTTTAATTTGGTGAGATTTTTGAGGGTTTCATGTTAGAAATTGGGGTATTCGATTTTTTAGGGTTTCATGTTTGAAATTGAACTCAATTTGAGGATATCAAGTTATTGTTTTGATTCCTTGACGAAGGTAATCCCAATATTTTAGCTTCTAGGTGATTGAAGATGAGGGTTTCTTGGCTGAAATTGATCACAATTTGGGGATTTTAGTTAGTTTATATGATTTTGGCTTCTGGTAATAGATAAAAGTAGGGTTTCAAAAATGTAATTTATACCATTTATATTTGGTGATTACTGGGTTTATATTGAATTTTTTTCTGGTCTTAATTTCGTTGTTCAATTTTTAATGAATTTTTCTGGATGATTTTTATTTGTTAAGTTCAAAATATGCGATGAACATAGGGTGTTAAGTTCAATGAATTTTGCGTGCATGAACTTTATTTGTTAAGTTCCACTGTCAGTTCTTAGGGTGTCTTGAAATCAAAGAATTAAGAGTCTAGACTATGGATGTCTTATAATCTTTGAGAATTTGCAAGATTAAACTTTATTTGTTATGTTGTTATGCGATGCGTGCGAGACAATTCATTAAATCAAAGAATTAAGTTCCACTATCAGTTCTTAGGGTGTCTTGAAATGAAAGAATTAATTTGAATATTTTGAATTTAACAAATAAAATTAACACCACTGGGTTTAATGAATTTTGCGTGCATGAACTTTATTTGTTAAGTTCCACTGTCAGTTCTTAGGGTGTCTTGAAATCAAAGAATTAAGAGTCTAGACTCTGGATTCTTGAAAACTGTATTTTCATGCTTGATGCTTCTAGCATCTCTGATGGTCGGTCTGTTTTTTTAACTGAATCAGCTGTATGGCTAAAATTCTGAGTTGTACTTGATTTCGTAATTTAAAAAACTGATACTAATCTTTGACATTTGTTAGTGGTAATGATATTTATTTGAAAATTAATGAAGTAAATTAAATTGCTAGCTATTTGTCCTACTAATAAAATTTGAAAATAACAGCATATTTTTTGAAATAAAAGCATGAACATCGATCTGTAATAATTAATTGAAATCAATAAAATCATGCATATTACTATTTGGTTTGAGATATTGATGGGGTGCATACCTTACTCTGTTGGTTATTGTATGCCTTGACGAACTTGACACCCAACTTGCGAACTTTAAACGGTTATTCTGATCTGCATAAACCATGAATTATTGTCAAGTACTTAATATTTTGTCAATAAAATATGAAATTAGAGATTTAAATCAAATAAGAAATTATTTAATCAAAAAAATTAATTAAAATATGAAATAATTTATTTAAATCGGTTAAAACCATGCCTATTACTAATTTTTTGTGTAAAAGATTGTTGGGGAAGATACCGTAAGTCGTTCTTTATTGTATCTCTTTATGGACTTCAAAACCAACTGAAAATCTGCATAAAAACTGATTCAAGTCAATTCTTTTTCAATTCATAATTCTATTAACACAAATTTACGTTATTTCTGTTAAACATAACTTATGTTTTGCAATCTGCAAATAGAGATTAAAAAAATTATAAGAGATAATTTAATTAAAAGCATGAATTAAAATATGAAATAATTTATTAAAATCCACAAAAGCACGAAACTTACATACCTTATATTTTCAAATCTGTAAAATAAATAAACGAATAGTGTGTTAGGTAAGCATATTTAATTTACACAGCATAAAAATTCAAAAAATTTCGAATTATTATTATTAAATAATATTTCTTTAATTTGGCAATGCATATTCAAATCAGAAGAATGGCTATGAGAATAATATTTCTTTAACACATACCTTATACGGAGTATTTTTAAATCTGCAAAATAAATAAACAGGTAGTGTGTTAGGTAGACAGATTTAATTTACATAGCATAAAAATTCAAAAGAAGAATTTGTCTATGCATAAAAGTTTTCGAATCTGAAGAATGGCTCTGAATTAAATGGCTCTTATTCATGAATTTGTTTAAAAATTTAGATGTTTAATCTCTGTTGTTGTTATGCATTAAAATTCATGAATTAAAATTATTTGAAATTTGTTTAATTTATATTTTTATTTTCAGGATTCGTGAGAAAAGTATACTTACGTTACGTGTGTGGGAGCGACTTCAAGAAGTATGGTGATATGGGGTTTTCGAGAATGGAGTTCTTTTGAGAATGAATTTTCAGTGCGGTAGGGTTTTTTTCGAGAATGGCGTTCTTCTGGAGAATTTTTCAGGCTTTTTGGTTTACTGGAGAATTTTAAAGAATTTTTTGTGTACTTGTGATTTTGTTTCCTGATTTGTAATAATTTTCAATTGTAAAGAATTTTTTGTGTACTTGTGATTTTGTTTCCTGATTTGTAATAATTTTCAATTGTAATAATGTGTAGTATTTTCCTTAATTTTCTTTTTCTTTCCCGTTTTAACTCCCAATCAACCAAAATTGGGGTAATTAACATATAAAAGATTTTTTTTGGGTACAGCAGTGATTGTACATTAAATGGGCCATTAATCACTTTTGGGCGTTAGTAATTGGAATCAAATTGATCACTTCTGGCATACACTGTTAAACAGCGAAGGGTATTTCTGTAAATTGTCTGGTGGACACGAAAAGTTAATTTACTTAAAAGCCCTCAGGAGCTGGCTTATATAATAGAGATTTTGGTTCTTTAAGTTACTGTTAATAATTATAAGTATATTTTTCTTAATTTTATATTTTATTATAAGATTAGCTTAAATAGTACTCGATTTTGCTACAGGTGGTAATTGCTTGAGAAGGAGCCAAAGCCTGCTGGATTTACACTTGACAAATAAAAACAATTACAAAAGTATAAAGGAGTTAAAGAATAGAGAAAACAAATCATGCTTTGATTTGTTGGGTTACACGTGAGCATATATGGGAAAGTAATGCTAATGTCTTTGAAGCAATGAACTCCAAAAGCCCATTACGCTCACCACCGCATCATATTCGGCCAAACAAGAGCTACGTTGCTGCCGCTTCTTTATCACGCTAGATCAAAGATACCCTCCCAGATAATTCTCTAAAAATTGGGAAGGAAACCCTGCTTTTCCCCCATATTCGTAGGAAGGCAGTTCCGATATCTATGGCAAAAAAAAGGTAGGGTTTATCATATATAAATTGCTGCTCAAACCCACAAAAAAAAGGGGATCCGAAAATCACACAGAGAGCAAGGAAATTCGAGTGAGTCGTAATTGGGCAATTAGTGAAGAGAAGATAGCCATTGGAGGGAAGCTTAGTCTCAATTCCAAGGTTGAACAAGGTCGACGGTGGATCGCAAGGTTGAAGCCTAGGTTCTTTCGGATGTTCTTGGGAGTATACTTAATAAGTCTTCTTCTTACACAATTGTTCATATTACTACTTATTTGAAGTACTTTGTTAATTTGTTGAGATACTTTGATTGAAATATTGGTATTATTATTGATTTATGGTTATGATATTTTTCAATTTAATGATTATTTGAATTTTGCTTGTTCTTGATTATTAATTTTGCAATTTGACGTTGATTGTTATCCTTCAAGTGTTGGGTTGTGAATTATTGCTATCTATTCAATTTGGCTTAGTTTAAATCGTATAGTAATAGTGAAGTAGTCCCTAATTTAGGTCGAGTCTGCGATTATGGTTTGGCTTAAATTAGAGAGCAAAATCAATCTAAATAATCTGTCATTTATGTGATTAGATTAGTTATGACTAATGAGATATCCTAATTATTAATGCTTCCAATTCTGATTCATACAAGTTGCGATCATATTTGTGTTAATTAGATTGGTTGAGAGTCAATTTCGGCTTAGTTCAATTTTGATTTCAAGTAAGGGAGATAGGGAGCCTTTGTTATCTTAGGCTCTACAGTTAGTCTAGTTGTTAAAATGATTAATTTCGTAAGGTTGATTGATTAATATTATCAATAGTTTAATTTTAGTAGAGTTATAAATAGATTCGGTCAAGTTGGTTGTCACTTGTAAATAGTAGTTTAGTATTAGTTTTAATATTAACAAATAACAATTTCATAAACCCCCCATAATCGTATGTAAATACGTAAATAGCGAGCGTAAATATTGTGTATGTATTGTATATGTATAATACTTCTTTTTAGTTTTAAATTTTGAGATTAGGAAGTTAAAAGTCTCCCTGTGGGATCGACCCTTTCTTACCCTTTTACTACTTGTTAATATATATATTTTTTTAAGGCCTAAGATAGGTTTTTAATTTAAATACGGTAAACGACACGTATCAGTGTTGAAGATCTTGCTTGCTTGAATGAGTTGTGTCCGAATTTACCTGCACAATAACAATGTTACTAGCCTCGGGAGTGTTTCCGAGAAAAGCCCCTCTGATGCCTAAGTAAGAACGATGCACGGATTCTAGAGAGAGTTCTCTAGAGAGTAGTCTTAAGGCAATAAATTGGACGTACCTTGAGGTGTGAGCCTTGACTGCCTATTTATAGTGTTCGTATAATAAATGCCCATAGGTCATTTATTGCGATTGGGTCTTGAGCCTTGTTGGCGGCTGACAAGCCATGTAGTTTAGAATGGGATTGATGTTGTTGTATTGAGCCATTGGGCTTTGGACTTAGCGGCCCAATTGGTATTCATTTGGGAGCCAAAACAATAGATATGCCATTAAATCATTCATGTTCAAACTTGAGGTTCCCCTTACTTAATGAAAATATGTTGGAAAGTTAATGGGCGGCATTATGGGCGTTTTGTGGCCAAAACAAGGCTACGAAGTTGGGTTGATCGTGGTTGTTTTCGGAGGCGACGAATTTGTTCTATCTCCTTGAAAAACACCCAACTTTATAAAATTTAACCATGTTAACTATAATTAATTATGGAATTATTTAGAGGCTCGTGATACCACTGTTAGGTTATGACAAATATAAACAATATATTTCATGCGATAAAACCATAAAGCCAGGAATCTCATGTAATTTCGTGTATGTAATTAATTGCAAATTTGTGCGATTATTTGATTATATGTTCGCAGGATTTTTCGGCAGTTTTGTCAATAATGGTCAGAATCTTATAATTTGATAGTGAATTTCGCATGTAAACGACGTTTTAGAATTTTGACAAAAATCCAAAATTTGTCGCCGAACCCAGAATTCTCAAATTAGAAGCCTAACTATGACTTTTCGGAGGTTTTAGTTTTTCGAACGCAAAATTTGTAATTTTTATGATGTTAAATTAAATATTTGCGATTCTTGTATGTAAATCTTGAATTATGATGGACCTACTGTATACGTTTAACAAGTTTAAAGCCTAATCTTGTTAATTATACAACCTAATTTGTAATTGTAATTAATTTGTTGAAATTCAAATAATTTAGAATTTGTTTTGAATTTCATTATTAATTAGCAATTTAATTAGGATCCTATGATTAAAAACCACCATAAAATTTGTTAAAGTTGAAAAGTTTTAAAATTTTATGACCTAGATTTGAATCCATGAAAATAAATGTAATCGGAAATTAATTTGAATAATAAATTTTCGATTTTTGCCCAAATTTAATGAAATTAATATGATTATTAATTTGTCAATTAAATTAAAGTATAAAAATTATTAATTTTTATAAAACCGGTCACCAAAGTTGCACGCACGAAGCAATGGAAGCTAAGTGTTACCCTTAAAGGGTGTTGCATTGTGCGGGCATGCGGCGACGAGCAAGGGAGCTTATCGCCCATGCGGTATGAGGCAACGAGCAATGAGGCATGCGCGGCAGGCATTGCCTGTGCCGTGTGTTCCGTGGGGATGGTCGAGCAAACATAGGGCAATGATGCTACGTAGCGTCAGGCACGAGGCAAGGTAGCAGCATACGAGCAAGGGAGCCCGCATGCCACTGCCCAGCGCAGGCAGCCATCGTGCAGCGAGCAGCCACAACGCAGCGAGCAGCAAGCACAACACAAGGTTGTGCGTAACGATGGGCATCACTCGGCCACAAAGCACAGACCTGGGCACTGCTTCGTGCACGCGGCCCATGGCGCTGCGGCTGGATTTTGCTTGGGCGAGACTTGGGCTTCGGCCTAAGGCCTTGCCTTAGTACGTAAGGGCCGCTTTATTTATTTTTCGGTTGAAAACAGTTTTAATTGAATTTAAATTCGTAATTTAATTTTTTCTCGGAATTTAATTTTGATTAATTTAATTATTATAAATTTATTTATACTAATTATTTTACTAAAATTAAAACCTAGATAAAATTTAAATTAATTAATTTAAATCAACTGAAAATAAAATTAAAAGATTTAAATATTATTTATGTAAGCTTTAAATTTTAATTAAATTTGTAAGTTTCTGGTTGGACAAGGAAATACAATTTTATGTTTAAAAATTGTAAAGGATGTAAATTTCTTGGTTCTAGTGGGAGCTTTTAGTCATTAAACTCTTGATTATGTCTACATTCCTTTAAGGTTAAAACAACTCGATTAGAACTAATAAGGTTGAATAATTTGTAGATTATTGGAACCCTTTGATTAGTTGCTGCAAATGTTTATGTGATGCATAATATGTTCTACTAACTTCCTATGTGGGCCATTCATTGATAAATGAATGGGTGAATGGTATATTATAAATGTACTGTTTTGCAGGTTATGGAAAGTGACTAGTATGGCCCAAATAGGATGGAAAATATGGTCTGCGTACCATTAATTTGAATGTAAAATTGGTCTAATGCACCAAAGTTTTTATTTTAAATATGGTTTGCGTACCATCAAATAGTTGTAATTAGTTTCAATTATAGCATATCCTATTTGAAGAAAATGGCGCCTCCCATGGTGAAATTCAAGACGGGGTTTCCAATCCATTTTCAAGACGGAGTTTGAAGTTGAAGCTTCAAGATGAAGTCGGGCCATACTAGATCACATTTATATCTTATGCATGCTTTAAGTTATTTATTGCTTTAAATATGTCTTAATTATGCATGAGATTATGGCTTGATTATGTTGCATGATTAAGGATTTAGTTCACTTAAAATCTAACCAACATAGTAAGAGCCTTAAGTTCTAAACTTTAAAAGAAATTGAATTAAAAGGTGCCATGCCAAAATAACACTTACTTGGATAATCTTAGTAATAGTTTTCCGCCATAGCGAGGTGTTACTTATTGATCCTAAAGGGGTAAGGTACACAAATAATTGTGAGTACATGTTAGTTTTGGTGAAACTCAACGATATAAGTAAGGAGTCCTTTTATGTCGTGGCAAACGGGATAGGTTTACCTAATAAGTTCTTAGACGTACCTATCAACCAAGAGTAGTTTCTACACTATTAGCAAGGATTTGCTTACCTAAAATACTTTAAAATTGAGTCTAAATACATAATATGCTTAATTATTCAATGATTTAAGGATCTTGGAATCATTTTATTCATACCTACCGGAACAATAAATTCGAATAAAATGCCAATGACTTGTTTAAATTGCATTATTGCTTTAATTTTCAAGTTATTACTCATGATAAATGTTTAGACTTTGCATTCTTCAATGTATGTTTTAATTATTGTTTATAATTAAGTATCTTGCACTGCAGTAAATCCTTTTAGAAAGGTAACAGTAAATTTCCTCGATTGGTAGTGAATCCAAGAACGATTCACGGAAATGAGAGAAAGTGAGCAATTTAAAATGTACGTTTCTTTTAGCAACTTTTATGGTTGTTTTCGAATATCAAAGTCGAATGGAAAACCGATTGGTGCTTGTGAATTCAAAATACAATGTAGTTTTGAGATCATAAAGCATTGAGTTTAAACGCTCAGCTTTACCAATGGTTAACAACCTAATATCTTTGTCCATTTAATTCTCGAATGAGTCTGGTTCCTAGACACTCGAATAGATTGATGCTTAGAGAACTTTAGAAGCTTCTGTAAGATCATCTAGTTGAAGCAAAATATTCAACATAAATGGTAAGAAATTTGTTGTAGTGACATTGGACATGTCTAACAAAGTATAAAAGTCAACTCTAGAGAATTAAATTCTTAAGACTATAAGAAGGGGTACAAGAAATAGGAAAACAAGGAACAAGTGAAAGGAACTTACAATTCCGTTTCTACCTATAAGTTTATGTTTGAAGAAAAGTGACCTAGCAATCAAACTTCCTTGGTATCATATGCCGCTTGAGGTTCTTACTTCAGTAATAACTCAAACAATGGAAGCTAGGCTACACTAATGGCCTACAAGTGGGAAATGAAGCATGGCAATGCTACATTAGTTGTAGGGTCATCTAGTTTGTTTTAAGTCCTTTCAAGGCTGGAACTTAATGGCTATTATGTTCCATAATCATCATACCTAAATTTCTGCTTCAAACATAGAAAGACTCACTTTCAAGAAAAACAAAAACAATGTTTGTTTGTTTATTTGAATGAAAATGGTCATTTACGGGTTGAGTCAATATGCTTGGTTAAAACAAACAACTCTTTAACAATAAGAACTTTACTAGGTTCAAATCAATCTCTTGATTTGAGTTCCACAAATCTTTGGCATTGTTGCCTAGACCATATCAACAAGTTAACATTCTAAAGCTCTATTTTGATGGACCTTTCAAAGTTGATTGATTTCTAGTTCATTCAAGACAAAGCAAGACTTACTTGTTGAAAGTAACAAAAGATATGAATTATTGTTAGAATACCTAGACAATAGAGTTCAAAGCTAAAGAAAGATTTTATGACTTTATTATTTCACCTGGATTTGTGTGAATATTGGTTTATTTACTCAATGTGATATAAGTTTGAATCTGTTTGACTAGTTCAAAGATTCAACAGTATAAAATCCACTTGGTAAGAAATCATAAAGATCTAGGTTAGATCCTGGCGATGATTACTTTAACACCAAAAATGATCATCAATGATTGTGTGTTGTAATTTCACAACCTAGCTCCATAAGATATGGCATATCTACGTTGGAATGATCGAAGTCAATTAGTAATTGATTCGATCAATGATGAATCATAAAGACTTTTCCTATAATTTCTAAAAGAAAATGCTCAACTACCACCAAACTAAACCAAATTCGTCAAAGCTATTGAAAAGTAATTTCAGAATATCTTTTCATAATATATATCTAAAGAGTTCCTAAACTCAGTGGGAGCTTAATGTTTGTTATTCGAAAAACTAAGGCCCAAGTATAGATATATGTTTCATTGTGATTTATTCAAATGAGACACAAGGGTATTCTTTCTACCACGAATTTTTGAGAACATAATGTTTGTTTGCTCGAAATAATGTCCTTTTGGAGATTCGTTTCCAAAATGACAAGTGGGAGAAAATAGACCTCGAAAGTATTCGAGGCGAACAACAAACATAAACGGACATTCCAGAGGCTTTTAGAAGTTCTTCAGAAAATCCGAACACTTATTCTTTAAGGACTTTAGAAGTGGCTTTAGAGAATGGACATCTCTTAGAAGACTTTACAAGTGCTTCAAGGAGAAAAGAATATTCAAAGGACTTTCAAAGTGTCTGTTGATATTCTATTGTTTGATGTTCTATACCCAAGTAGGCATAGAGTTCAAGTCACTGAAACTATAAGATTCTTCTATTAGATAGTGAAGAAACATAGAGTTCAGGTCAATAAAACTATGAGATTATTCTATAAGATAGTGAAGAAACCTACAACTTGTAGTCAAACTATTATCATGTAGATTAATGAGTTTGTGACTTGTAAGAAACCTAAGACGAAACCCAGATTCCCTAAAATGGTTAGAGGCCATATATAGAGGCCATATATAGACTCAAATGTTTTAAATGGTTAGAGTACATAAAACATACTCAATGTTTTGATGACAAAATTGAAATTTTGTTGATTTGCAAGAATGGTTTACATCTATTGGTTGCAAATTGGTTTTAAGTATAAAAACCATCAAACATGGAATTGTGTTCACAACACAAATCTAAATTAGTTGCTAAAGGTTACAAGCAAATTCACGGCGTGGATTGTGTTGAAGCCTCGTGCAAAATCGTAATGCTCAAGTCTATAAATCAAGCAATGATTGCATATTGGTACATATGGCAATTGGATGAAAAAATATCTTCCTCAATCAAATGTTGGAAGAAACTATGTACATGGTATGTCATAGAATTTGTGGATCCAAATAAATACTTGAAATGAATGCTAGCTTATGAAGTCTGAGTATGGATTTAGGCAAGCAAGTGAGAATTGAAACTGTATTTTAGTGAAGCTAATAAATATTTTAGTTTCATAAAATATACATGATTCATATAGATATATAAGAAATTTAGTGGGAGTACGTAAAACTTAATTGGTCCTATGTGTATCACACACATATCTCTCTATTGTGAAATAACATTCTAATGCTAATGACTTAGATTTGAAAATTATTTATCAGTGATGGACCAAGGCGAAACTTAGTACATACTGGGTACTAAGATCTGTTTACAAAGATCTTAGAATATTGTTTTGGATTAAGTAATGGCATTTACTAAATCAAACACGAAAGACTCCATTGGAGATGTTCAACCCATATGAATAAATCTAAGTAAAGAATGTTTGAACTATGTATAAGCATTTACTAAGTTAAACATCAAAGGATCTAAATGAGATTCTTAACCTATATTATATGTCAAAGAATTTAGATGGATTTAGTATCTACTGAAACTAGATGAGCTAAAGTTACATGAATAGAATTCAATTGGGAATTATTCTGCAAAAGAATTTATTATGTATGATATAATATAAGGATCGCCAAAAATGTATCGTATGGCTTTAGGCATGACGAACATATACCAATCTCTATTGATCTAAGTGAAGATCAACTAGATTGAGATCAAGAAAAACTCATGGTACTTGAAAAGATACATAAGCTTAGTTCTTGATTCAAGGAAATGAAGATATGCTAAATAATTGATGCTACACTCATAAACACTAGCAAATTATCAAGCAAGATCCCTTTGGAGTTAACCATTGGCAAGGACAAGCTAAAGAGCATCGTGTTTTGAAATGGCAACATGGATTGGAGACCATGAGTTGTTGCGTGGGAAATTAAAATATTAATTCTATGTTCTAAGATACAGCTGGAAAGTCTTCCACATATCCGTGAACTGCTTGGATAAGAAAATACAAACAAAGCATCATTAGCGACCTATACATTTGAAGTAAAAGTAATTCTTGCCTAAGAAGCAATGAAACAGAGTTGTTTATGTTAAAGAGTTCTTCACTAAAGTTGGGTTGATCACATGTCTACTGACTTGATGGTTCTTCATTGCAAAATGTGTAGAACCACTCTTTAAGCAAGAAAGACTAGATCACAAAATAAACATTTTCAAAAGATCTTATTATCCTATCTCGAAAGGCATTCGATGAAAAGGATATTAATATTGGCAAAGCATGATAACTAAACCTATGCAACGAGTGAGAAACAACACTCACATTGTGGCACTGGAAATCAAGCATAGCTTTGAATTCCATGAACTGTTTTAAAGATGGGTTAGAGGCCCATGGTTGTAAAACATTGGGGTTGAACATTTATCATATATGAAATGTATTTTCATATTCCATTTAATCTAGTTTGGTTTAGTATTAAATGATGAGTCCTTTCAATTTGAAGATATATTCAAGATAGACTGTCAGGACCAGTCCTGTGACTAAGAAATGTCTATCAAGTGAACTTGAATGTCAAAAGTTGAAAATGGTCCCTGGTCGGAGATTTCTATAAAGGTGGACGCATAGAAAACGCTAGTCGATTAGAATGCAAGATGACTAGTAGTTCTATTTCTTGAACTATGTGGACATGGCAATATTGCAATCATTTGCATAAATACTTGCTTTGAGAAGATTAGTATCGGACAAACCTATGAAACTTTACTGTAAGAGATAAAAATCTGTCATAAGTAAATTTCATTAGATTATTAGACAATAATCCTCAATACCTGAGTGATTTGAGATTACTTGTTTGAGAACTGGTTACTTTGACGTTGTCAACCGTCGCACCGTAAAAGGCGACCATAACGGCAACGCTCAGGTAATCACTATCAAACGAAGTCTAATCTCAAGATCACAAGATTGGGATTGTCCTCCCATACATCGGGATGAGATGTTGGAAGTTTTACAAGGCCACTCGGAGAGCTAGAAACTGAAAAATGCATGGTCGTGCTCAGATGAATCATAGGCTATTATTATCTGTTTATTTGATCAATTGAACTCTGAAACCGAGAAATACCTCTGGACATAATAAGGATGACTACTCTTACCTTATGTTCATGAGCAGGAATCAAGCGACAAAGGAACTAGGCAATGCACACTTGTCCCTAAGAACAAGTGGGAGACTGAAGGAAATAATGTCGTTGGTCCAAGTATGCATTCAATGCTAAGTCTAATAAATGCGGTTCAGTATTAATTAATTATGCAAGTTAATAATTCAGTGATATCAAGTGAGCTGTATGCCTAGCTAGAGGTCGCTTCAGTTCGAGTGGAATTAATAATATTAATCCACAGCTTACTCTTGACTGAACCCGTAGGGTCACACAAATAGTATGTGAACGGATCAAGTATTTAAGTGAATTAAATACTCTATTTATGAATATTCGGAAACGACGGATCTCGGTTCCAGTGGGAGTTGAAATTGTCAAAAGGAAAAATATGAATACTAGCTCCGGAAATGATGATATTACCGGAAACGGAAATATGGATCATAACGGAAATATAAATATTATCCAAGTCCTAGATGTTGCCGGAAATGGAAGCATGGTACGTATCCGAAAATATTATCGAAAATAGAAATATTGCCGGAATCGGAATTATTGCCGGAAACGGAAATATTACCGGAATCGGAAATATTGTTGGGATCGGAAATAATAAATGAATTCCGGAATCGGAAAACGGATCGGAAGCGCCACGTACGAAACGATCGACGGACGAGCTTGCTAGACGCAAGGCCCAGCACGAAGCCAGGCCCAACGCCCAGCGAAGCCCGCGCGTGCAATCGAGCAGCAAGGCAGGCCCAGCAGTAGGGCCCAACATCATGGGCCGCGTGCTGGCTTGGGCCGAGCCGAGCACCAAGCGCCCCTTGTGGGCTGCGTGGCTACGAGGCTTCGTACGACCAAGTCCTTGGTCGTTTGGGATTGCTTGCTTAATATCGTTTTCCTAATTCTACTCGAATTGAATGTTTTTGTTAAATCTGAAACACTTAGGTGTTTGATTAAACATTAAATTCTAATGATTTAATTCAACTAAAATCCTAATGGATTTAGTTATTGGAATCCTAGTAGAATTCTAATTCCGTTATTTCCACCCTATAAATACGTGGTTCATAATCACAATTTATATAACAATTCAATAAGTATTCACGTAGATTAAGTTCAACTAAGAATTTAATAATTTTTCTAAATTAATAATTAAGCTTTCCGAATAAACATAATACCTTAGAGAATATCCTAGTTGGTTAAATCTAAGGCGGATCCGAACGTGTTGTGGACTATCTACGAAGGGGAGACAATTGGAGTCCTAAAACTTGTTCTTGTTCGGTTCGGGAGCAGCTAGGGAAGGCACGCATCACATTGTATGTATCCTAATTATGCTAATTGACTATGTGTTAATTAATTTGGATTCTTGGCTTTATGGTTTTTCCGCATGAAATATATTGTTTATATTTGTCATAACCTAACACGTCCCACCAGTCATAGACTGCAGATCCCACAACAGGATCACCCACTTGACGGACCAAAGACCATGGGTAAGATACGAAGTCCACTCGGCTTCATTCTCGCCTTGCTGGTGCGTTGCGTGCGCTGCTGCGTTGTTGTTGTCCATTGTGGTCGTGTGTGTTGATCGGCACACACACACGATTAATTAATCGTTGTGTGTGTGTGTGTGTGTCGATCAATGATTTAATAATAATATATTTTCAAAAATAGTAATTTTCAGTTTTAAATTGATTTAAGTATTGTGATTAAATTTAATTATTGGATTGTTTGGATTAATTAAAACGGTTATGAACACCGTATTGGGTTAGTATCATGTTTTAATTAAAGATATTGGTTTTGATGATTGCAATTATAATTTTCAGATTATATATGTTTATAAAGTATGGAATTTTGAAGTCAAAACATGTTTTCGGATTAAACTATTACTAGGGTTTTGGTTTCAAATTGATTGAGTAATTGATTTACATAATTTAATGACAATTTAAATTATGGAAATCAATCAAAATTTTCAGAATGATTATAAGCTTTAAAAGGTTGGTTTTTAAGGGTTTTAAAGCTAAAAAGTCAATGTTTTTATGCTAGGACTTGAGTTGACTATTTGAGACTATTAAATTACCAATTATTGAATTATTTCTAATTAAACTAAGAGTTTTAGTTTCTTAATAGTTGCTGAAAATTTAGTAAACATGGATAATAATTTAGTTCTCTTATTTTGTTTTATAGGAGTTGATTTCTAGTGAGTCGTGATTCGCATAGTGGCCCCCGTACTTAGGTATTCCAGGTACGTACAAGACTAGGGTGACCACCCATCCCTTGAGGACTTTGTGAAGTGTATTGAATGCGAATCATATGAACTTATATGTTGTTATGAATTCATGTTTGATGATTGGGAATGATTATGTTATTATGGATTCATGTTTAATGTTGATAACGAGCATGTTATTATCATTGTTGAATCTATATGAACGAGCATGTTATGAATTGAATTATGCTTTGTAGATTATATTGAACTATCATGTTATGGACTTTTATAATCGTTGAATTATGCCAAGCATGTTGTTCAAGTTGGTTTGCATGTATGAGTAGTGCGCATGCAAGTTATTATTATTATTATTATGCTATAGTACAGGATGTCTAGCATAATTATTGAGCCAGTCGAATATTGCCAGTGAGCAATATATATTCTACAAAAGGGGTAGAATATGTTAGAGAGTCTATGTGAATTGAATTAAGGACAATTCGTGCTAAGGGCACACCCCGCTTGTTAATAGGCAATGTCGGGTTATCTCAAACAGTGTTTTTGAGAAGGAACAATGGGAGTAATTTCACTTGAGTCTTGTTTGATCACAAGTCCTAAAGAAGTAAAATATTAAAGAGACATTGTTGAATTGAGTAATTGTTCAATTGTTTGTATGTTGTGTCTTGAGTCGCCTTGAACATAATATACTAATTAACGTAAAGTGTAACCCAAAGAGCTTCAAAACTCTTGGAACGTATATACCTTGAGTATGAACAATGGGGGAAGTCTTGCCGGAAAACTTGTACTCCTAGAATGATACAAGACGTTGTTTCATTCTCTTTTATGCCGTTGTGCATTGAAATTCCTGTCGGTATGGCCCGACTGTCGGTAGTAGCCCGACTTATTTTGGTGTATGGTTGGCTACCATCACCCTTTTCTTTCCTTTTGAGGATACTTTACTTACCCGTTCGAAGCTACTTTTATTAAACTGTGAGTCAAAGGTCGTGTCTCGTGTCGAGTCTTGTCTCCATGTTTACTTGTTTATTATATGGCTTTTGCATGTTGATTATTTAATTGTCGAGTGAAGCATAGGATAGAATGTTATTCTAGCTTGTTCGTACTCAGCTTTTGCTGACTTCGTGCTTCATGTCTTCTGGTCATGGCCTTTGCCTTAATGACCCTATGATGATCCATCAATTGCATTTGCGTTGTTGGGGAGTAGATTTTCAATAAAGCTGGTTTGTAGAGATAACTTGCGGGAGAAGTTATCATGGGATTCGAGTTGAGAGTTTTATACTTCCGTAATTTATAAACTCTATCTTTATTTAAAGTCCTGACTATTGCTATTTTCAATTAATGGATTTCAAACGGTTTGTTTTAGTTTGGGCCTCAGTGGTTCCAACTTGTTTTAATGACCATTAACTATTTATTTATTATGTTTTGAAAGTTAGTTAATTCTGCTGCGTAATTCTGGTAAATAGCCTTAGCCGTTATCACGGTGGCGGTAATATCTTGGTAATTCTTGTGTTTTAAGTTGGAAAATGTTTTATAAAAAGCAAGGAATTATTAGGGTGGTACAATGTTGTATTTGCAGAGCTCTAGTTTGAGAGCTGCTTTGCATTAATTAATAGTGCAAAGTGGTAAATCCTTAAACTACGATTGCGGAACTTTAGGATTTTTCGAAAACTATTTTCCTAAAGTCAAAATATTGTTTTTCAGTACTCAAAATTTTGAAAAGTCAAATTCCAATTATTTCTAGTATTTGAAAAATTATTTTAAATTTCAAATTATTTTCGAATTTCCGAAATATTTTCAGATTTTTCAAAAAAAAAAGGGAATTTAATTCATTTTCGGATTTTTCCGAATTTTCGAAAAAAAATAATATAATAATAATTATTAATTTTTCGAAAATCCCGTATTAATTATTTATTTATTTATTTACTTAATTCTTTTAATTATTTTTGAAAGTAACCGAATTAATAAAATTATTCGAGTAATTATTTTAAATTTTCGATTTTAATTTCTAATAATTTCGCGTATATTTGAAGTTATTTATTTAAGTTAATTTCGAAAATTTTCATTTCTTTTCTAAGTGAGGAATGTGTAGAATAAGAAGGGTATAATTAGTCTAAGTATGTGTTGTTTAAGTATGCATTTCTAATCAAGTGTTTATGTGTTTATGCCTTGATTCTTGTGATCTTTTAATTAAAGTCTGATCACGTTTTGTTTTGCTTTATGTGATTAATTGCATCACGATTTATGATTAAGCATGTACTTGTGCATTGAAAATTGTATGGCTCAACGAACTTACCTTGTTTTTGGAACACTTTAGTAAGACTTTGTAGTTGTTAACTTTCAGGATTAAGATGTTGATTTCAAAGTACGCAAATCTAGGGAACCTAGAGAAGCTAGACTGTGAGACCCCACATATTTATGTCAAGAAGATTGAGTTTGCCTGCAATTACTTTGCTACGGTGAAGAACCTACCTGAATTGAGAAAGAAAGATGTTATGGCAGAGATGGTTATTCATTGCTTACCTTCCAAGAACCCATACATAGAGCTTAAGAACCGATTTCGGGACATGCATATGGAAAATGGTATCCCTAATTACTACAAGTATGGTACTCCAGATGGTAGATGGAGGTACGATTTGGAGATTATGACTACGATTATAGAGCTCGCAGAGGAATGTTTTGATGATGGTAAAACGATAGAGAACATTAACATTTTGGGATTAGATCATGATACAGAGACTCAGATGGATGAGGATAGTGATGACGATGTTGTTGAGATTGAGAACCCTAATCCTATCATTCCGGGACCCACTATTGAGATCTCCAGTGACACAAGAAATTGAGCCTGAAGTCGACAATGATGAGGTAAACAGTGTGCAACAGCAAAACAATGAGGATATGGAGTATGAGTCTGATCCAGAGGAAGACTTTGATGACTTTGAAGACCATGAGCCCTCTTCACCAGTTTGTAGGGGTGGTTGGTTAGTGGAGTAGCATTTTAATCTTTTGTAATATCTAGTGACTAGATTTAGAGAAGCAATAAAGTAGTACACTACTATTTATGGTTTTAGTAGTTCAGTTTTATGGTTTTCCGAATAAAGTACGATCCAAAGGATGTATTATCTTTTCCATTGAAGTAATAAAAATCTAGAATTCCTTCTTATATCCTTAATTCTAAGTCTATACTATCTTTAAGCGATTATCGCGAAAGGAATTTTATGCATTTCTTCAATGAAATTGTACTTGCAAGGTGGTTCAATCTTTCACCACTTGAACTTTGTGATGCGGACTAAGGGGAAAAGCGGCCCATAAACAGGCGCCTATCCGGCTTAGCGTCCAAAAATCTTTGTGTATGTGCACCAATGGAATGACTAGCTAGTGCAATGTGTTAGTAAGGCAGTGTCCAACCTTAGTTGTTAAAGTTAGTCTTTTGTTTTATTCAGGAGAAGGGAAATGACTACCCAAGGAATTGCTGACGTGGTCAGGCAACTGGCTGAAGTAGTGCAGAACTTAGCACAGAATAGGAATAACCAGGGAGTTGATCCAGCTGGTGAGATGTTTAAGAAGGTGCCCCAAAGTAAGCCTCCTTTGTTCCAAGGGGAGATAGACCCAACTGTACTTGAGAACTGGCTAAGGGAGTTCGATAAGCTTATCGTAGCTGTCAATTGCCCAGAGAACCTTAGGGTTAATAGTGCTGTTTATTACCTTAGGGGAGAAGCCGGTCTATGGTGGCAAAGATGTGAGAATGCTTTGAGAGCTACACCTGGATTTGGATGGGAATCATTCAAGGTAGCCTTAAGAAACAAGTTTTACCCACCATATCTGAAGGAGCAGAAAGCTCAAGAGTTCATCGAGTTGAAAATGGATGGTATGCCTGTAACAGAGTACTATTCCAAGTTTATCGAGTTGTCTAGGTTTGCACCGGAAGTGGTGGCAACGGAGGAGCTTAGAGCCCAGAGATTTGAGAGTGGATTGACTATGGACTTGCAACTAATGCTTGATGGAGAGACCTTTACATCTCTTGACACCCTATATGGAAAAGCTGCCCATCTGTATGGCCTGCAGCAAAGAAAGAATGGGATTGGTGAAAAGAGGAAGGATGTTGGCAACCATAACCAAGGTGGTGGTCAGCAAAACCAAGGGAATTTTAAGAAAAACAAGGGAAACAACCATTTCCAGTTCAAGGGAAGCCATGGTGGAAATAGGAACAACTTCCACAATAACAACGGAGATAAGAATCAGTCTGCAGGGAATGGAACGAGAGTCTATGAGTGTAGACGTTGCCATACTAATCACCCAGGACGAGACCGTAATGGAAACCAAGTTGTCTGTAGGTTTTGTGAGAAGCTAGGCCATAGAGAATTTGAGTGTTGGGCCAAGAATGGGAAACCCAACCAAGGTAACCAAGGCAACCGCCAGAACAACAACCGGAATAACCAAAACCGGAATGGAGGAAATAATGGTGGAAGCCAAAGGGGTAACCAGAGTGGAAACAATGGCAATAGTGGCCAGGGTAATGGAAAGCCCGGAGGGAACTATCAACCAAATGGGAACCGAAATGCCAATAGAAATGCCAATGGAGGTGGCCATAACAAGGGAGTTGCCCAAGGAAAGCTGAATGTGATCACTAGGCAGGAAGCCGAAAACTCGTCTGACGTCATAGCTGGTACTTTTTCTGTTAACTCCGTTTTAGTTAAAGTACTATTTGATTCTGGTGCGACTTACTCGTTTATATCAAAGGGTATCTTAAAGAAGTTAGAACTGAAAGAACCTGAAGAAATAGAAGTACCCATAGTGATACCAACCGGTGAGATCCTGAAATGCACCAAGATCCATAGGAGCGTACCTTTAACCATAGCCAAGACCATATTCTTGTCTAGCCTAATTGAGTTTGAGCTAGGAGATTTAGATGTGATTTTGGGAATGGACTGGTTGGCCATGTTTAAAGCTAAGATTGATTGTGAGAAGCAGAAGATTCACTTGAAGTCTAGTCTAGGAAAGGTTGTATCGTATCGCCGTTTTGGGAAGCCTAGGAGTGTAGGAATCGTCACGGCAATGGAGCTCGTAAAGTTAATACACAAAGGGAACCCTGTCTTCTTATGCAATGTGAGAGACCTATACCATGTATTGAAAGAAAAACCAGGGGATATTGCAGTGGTCAGTGAATTCTTGGACGTGTTTTCGGAGGAGATCCCGGGAATGCCGCCCAGTCGACCAATCGATTTTACCATAGATTTAGCACCCGGAACTGCACCTATCTCGAAAGTCCCATACCGAATGGCTCCAGAAAAAATGAGTGAGTTGAAAGGTCAACTTGAGGAATTGCTAGAGAAAGGTTATATTAGACCAAGTGCATCGCCTTGGGGAGCGCCAGTCTTGTTTGTGAAGAAGAAGGACGGTAGTATGAGACTCTGTATAGACTACAGGGAGCTCAATAAGGTCACAATCAAGAATAAGTATCCTATGCCTAGGATAGATGATCTATTTGACCAGTTGAAAGGAGCGGGAATATTTTCAAAGATTGACTTGAGGTCAGGTTATCATCAATTGAGAATCGCAGATCACGATATACCAAAGACTGCATTTAGGACTAGATACGGTCATTATGAGTTCACTGTTATGCCATTTGGGTTAACCAATGCACCTGCAATCTTTATGGACTTAATGAACCGAGTATTCCATGCATTCTTGGACAAGTTTGTAGTGGTTTTCATAGATGATATTCTGGTCTACTCTAAGAATGAGGAGGATCATGCGGAACACTTAAGGTCAGTGTTGAGTACCCTTAGAGACAATCAGTTGTATGCCAAATTCTCGAAGTGTGAATTCTGGCTAGAAAGAGTTGCGTTCTTAGGACATTTTGTATCTAAGGAAGGAGTTGCAGTGGACCCTGCAAAGATAAAAGCTGTTAGTGAGTGGCCTACACCTAAGAGTGTCACCGATATTCGAAGTTTTCTTGGTTTAGCGGGTTATTATAGACGCTTTGTGCAAGACTTTTCTAGAACCGCCAAACCAATGACAACCTTGATGAAGAAAGAAGCGAAGTTTGAATGGAATGACCAGTGTGAGGAAGCGTTCCAAGCCTTAAAGACGCGATTAACAACCGCGCCAGTGTTAACTTTGCCAGATGAGAGCGGTACTTATGATGTATATAGTGATGCCTCTAAGAATGGTTTAGGGTGTGTGTTGATGCAGAACGGGAAGGTGATTGCGTATGCATCGAGGCAGTTGAAGCCATATGAATCCAATTACCCTACCCATGATTTAGAGTTAGCCGCCATAGTGATTGCATTGAAGATATGGAGACACTATCTGTATGGTGTGAAATGTAGGATATTTACGGATCATAAGAGTTTGAAGTACATTTTCACACAGAAAGACTTAAATATGCGCCAACGAAGGTGGTTGGAATTGATCAAGGACTATGATCTGGATATTCAATACCATGAGGGAAAAGCCAATGTAGTTGCAGATGCCTTGAGTAGGAAATCAAGTCATGGTGTGAATGCGTTAGTAGTTGCTAACGAGCTGTGTA
Source organism: Spinacia oleracea (assembly GCF_020520425.1). NCBI lineage: Eukaryota > Viridiplantae > Streptophyta > Magnoliopsida > Caryophyllales > Amaranthaceae > Spinacia > Spinacia oleracea. Next base: position 122,531,874 of record NC_079491.1, read on the forward strand.
AGGACATGCAGCGATTGAATCTAGAAATAGTGAGTGGAGAATTCCTTGAGAGTATGATGAATGCCTTAACCATCCAGTCGTCAGTATTTGATGAAATGAGGGAGAATCAGGCTTGTGATGTTAAGCTAGAGCGGATCAAGGAGAAGATTTCGCAAGGAAAGGAGGTTGATTTTAAGATCCACGAGGATAGAAGTTTGAGGTATAAAGGACGATGGTGCTTACCTCAAAAGTGTAATGAACTAAAGGAGAAGTTGATGAGAGAAGGTCACAATACGCCATATTCTGTTCACCCGGGAGGTGACAAGCTGTATAAGGATCTGAAAAAGGTATATTGGTGGCCAAGGATGAAAAACGAAGTGGCTGAATTCGTGGCAAGGTGTTTGACTTGTCGGAAGGTTAAAATTGAGCATAGGAGACCTCAGGGAAAGGTCCAACCTTTAGAAATTCCGAGTTGGAAGTGGGACTGTATCTCAATGGACTTTGTTACTTGCTTCCCAAGTCGAAAAGTGGGAATGGACACCATTTGGGTAGTGGTCGATAGGTTGACTAAGTCAGCAGTGTTCATACCAATGAAAGAAACCTGGAAAATGGAACAACTTGCCAAAGCTTACGTCAAGCATGTAGTGAGACTACATGGAGTTCCTAAGGATATCGTATCAGATAGAGATTCTAGGTTCCTTTCGAATTTCTGGAAAAGTGTTCAGAAGAACTTTGGTACCACATTGAAAATGAGTACAACGCTCCACCCAGCCACAGATGGACAAACCAAAAGGACTATTCAAACCCTAGAAGATATGCTAAGAGCTTGTGTGATTGATTTTCAAGGTGGATGGGAAGATAGCCTAGATCTAATTGAGTTTTCATACAACAATAGTTATCATGCCAGTATTAGAATGGCACCATTCGAATCCCTGTATGGACGAAAATGTAGAATTCCACTATGTTGGAGTGACATTAGTGATACCGTTGTACTAGGTCCCCAATTGATAGAGGACACTATGAATCAGGTTAGGACTATTCAATCCAAAATCCAAGCCGCGCAAGATCGCCAAAAGAGCTACGCAGATTTAAAGCGTTGGGATGAAGAGTTCCAAGTAGGTGACAAAGTGTTGTTAAAGGTTTCACCAATGAAAGGAGTGATGAGATTTGGGAAGAAGGGAAAGCTTAGCCCAAAATATATAGGCCCATATGAGATCTTAGAACGGATAGGGAAGGTAGCGTATAGACTAGCCTTGCCCATGGATTTGCATAGAGTGCATAATGTGTTTCATGTGTCCCAATTGAGGAAGTATGTCCCGGATAAGTCTCATGTACTGCAACCGGAGACCATAGAGTTAGACCAAAGTTTGACCTTTGAGGAAAGACCTGTCAAGATACTTGATAGCAAAGTGCGTAGCACTCGAACTAAGGATGTTAAGATCGTAAAAGTGTTGTGGTCTAACCAAGAGTCTGAGGAAGCTACCTGGGAAGCGGAGGAGGAAATGAGAAAGAAATATCCCGAGCTTTTTCCCGAGGTTAGTTGAGTTACGGGGCCGTAACTCGTTTTCTTTAAGGGGGGTAGAGTGCAATAGAATTTCGCGCTTTTTACCTTATTTACCCAATTTACCCTTAAGGATATGCTTGAATCGTTGTTTCCAGTGAAGTTTCACTGTTTATTGTCATGTTGAATTACTTAAAGAGTACAGCAACTAAAACTTTTTGCAAAGAAAACGCACTAAAGTCTCAAAATAGTCTCAAGTTTAGTTTTAAAATTGTGATTTCCGTGCCCAAGTTTCGGGACGAAACTTCTTTTAAGGAGGGTAGACTGTAATACCTCGTACTTTTCTATTATTATAAATATATTTTATTATATTTATAAAGCATTTTGTTGTATTTTTACAAATTAATTTCATTTAATGAGAATTAAATGCGCTTTTATTTTAATTAATTTAAATATTAATTATTTTGAAAACCGGATTTTATTAAATAAATTCAAGGAATTTATTTAGTCAGGGATTGTTGGGTCGTATTTCAAAAACGAATTTAATAAACTTAAAGCCCGGTCGTTTTGTTTTTAATTAAACCCAACAAAGCTTGCAAGGGATTTAATGAATTGAGCCCAGTAATAAGCCCAACTCAAACTACCATACCCTATCCCACATGGGAGAGAAAAAATATAAATAGACCCTCCCATTAAACCCTCACAAACTTCACACACACTCTCTCTCTCCCTCTTTCTTGCGGCACACCCCAAGCCTCTCCTCTCTCTCTCTTTTTCGTCCGGCTTCCTTGCAGCCCAAGGCACGAGTGTGTCGTGTGTGTGGTGCCTAACCCTCGCGACGAGCCGTGCGTGCCCAGCCTCGCAGCCGCAGCGTAGCACACCAAGTGCCTGCGTGCTCGCGCCCTTGCTGGCCCTCTCCTCGTGCCTCGCCCCACAGCGCAACCCCATAGCTGTTGCTGTGTGTGTGTGTCGTGTCCCGCAGCCCGCAGCCCCGCGTCCCGTCGTGCGCTGAGCCTCGTGCTCGTGTGTGTACGGTGCTCCTGCTGTGCGTTGTGCCTTGCTCGCCTGACCTGTCCCTCGCGCGCGCGCGCCTTGCTGGTGCTTTGCGTGCGCTGCTGCGTTGTTGTTGTCGATTGTGGTCGTGTGTGTTGATAGGCACACACACACGATTAATTAATCGTTGTGTGTGTGTGTGTCGATCAATGATTTAATAAAAATATATTTTCAAAAATAGTAATTTTCAGTTTTAAATTAATTTAAGTATTGTGATTAAATTTAATTATTGGATTGTTTGGATTAATTAAAACGGTTATGAACACCGTATTGGGTTAGTATCATGTTTTAATTAAAGATATTGGTTTTGATGATTGCAATTATAATTTTCAGATTATATATGTTTATAAAGTATGGATTTTTGAAGTCAAAACATGTTTTCGGATTAAACTATTACTAGGGTTTTGGTTTCAAATTGATTGAGTAATTGATTTACATAATTTAATGACAATTTAAATTATGGGAATCATTCAAAATTTTAAGAATGTTTATAAGCTTTAAAAGGTTGGTTTTTAAGGGTTTTAAAGCTAAAAAGTCAATGTTTTTATGCTAGGACTTGAGTTGACTATTTGAGACTATTAAATTACCAATTATTGAATGATTTCTAATTAAACTAAGAGTTTTAGTTTCTTAAATAGTTGCTGGAAATTTAGTAAACATGGATAATAATTTAGTTCTCTTATTTTGTTTTATAGGAGTTGATTTCTAGTGAGTCGTGATTCGCACAGTGGCCCCCGTACTTAGGTATTCCAGGTACGTACAAGACTAGGGTGACCACCCATCCCTTAAGGACTTTGTGAAGTGTATTGAATGCGAATCATGTGAACTTATATGTTGTTATGAATTCATGTTTGATGATTGGGAATGATTATGTTATTATGGATTCATGTTTAATGTTGAGAACGAGCATGTTATTATCATTGTTGAATCTATATGAACGAGCATGTTATGAATTGAATTATTCTTTGTAGATTCTATGGAAATATCATGTTATGGACTTTTATAATCGTTGAATTATGCCAAGCATGTTGTTCAAGTTGGTGTGCATGTATGAGTAGTGCGCATGCAAGTTATTATTATTATTATGCTATAGTACAGGATGTCTAGCATAATTATTGAGCCAGTCGAATATTGCCAGTGAGCAATATATATTCTACAAAAGGGGTAGAATATGTTAGAGAGTCTATGTGAATTGAATTAAGGACAATTCGTGCTAAGGGCACACCCCGCTTGTTAATAGGCAATGTCGGGTTATCTCAAACCGTGTTTTTGAGAAGGAACAATGGGAGTAGTTTCACTTGAGTCTTGTTTGATCACAAGTCCTAAAGAAGTAAAATATTAAAGAGTCATTGTTGAATTGAGTAATTGTTCAATTGTTTTTATGTTGTGTCTTGAGTCGCCTTGAACATAATATACTAATTAACGTAAAGTGTAACCCAAGGAGCTTCAAAACTCTTGGAACGTATATACCTTGAGTATGAACAATGGGGGGAGTCTTGCCGAAAAACTTGTACTCCTAGAATGATACAAGACGTTTCATTCTCTTTTATGCCGTTGTGCATTGGAATTCCTGTCGGTATGGCCCGACTGTCGGTAGTAGCCCGACTTATTTTGGTGTATGGTTGGCTCCCATCACCCTTTTCTTTCCTTTTGAGGATACTTTACTTACCCGTTCGAAGCTACTTTTTATTAAACTGTGAGTCAAGGGTCGTGTCTTGTGTCGAGTCTTGTCTCCATGTTTACTTGTTTATTATATGGCTTTTGCATGTTGATTATTTAATTGTCGAGTGAAGCATGTTAGGATAGAATGTTATTCTAGCTTGTTCGTACTCAGCTTTTGCTGACTTCGTGCTTCATGTCTTCTGGTCATGGCCTTTGCCTTAATGACCCTATGATGATCCATCAATTGCATTTGCGTTGTTGGGGAGTAGATTTTCAATAAAGCAGGTTTGTAGAGATAACTTGCGGGAGAATTTATCATGGGATTCGAGTTGAGAGTTTTATGCTTCCGTAATTTATAAACTCTATCTTTATTTAAAGTCATGACTATTGCTATTTTTAGTTAATGGATTTCAAACGGTTTGTTTTAGTTTGGGCCTTAGTGGTTCCAACTTGTTTTAATGACCATTAACTATTTATTTATTATGTTTTGAAAGTTAGTTAATTCCGCTGCGTAATTCTGGTAAATAGCCTTAGCCGTTATCACGGTGGCGGTAATATCTTGGTAATTCATGTGTTTTAAGTTGGAAAATGTTTTATAAAAAGCAAGGAATTATTAGGGTGTTACAACAATAGTTCCTAAGATTAGACGGAGCTTCCAGAATTCTCAGCCGCTCCATCAGCCGGATCTGAAACAAAAAAAACAGAAATCAGTTGACCAAGACTCGCACCAGTTTCGAAAACAAAATGAGCAAAAAATATATCAAAAAGGCATAGCGCCAGAAAATTGCAGGGCGTATATTCTAAGCGCTGGAAATTTCCAGCGCTGCGCAGGAAAGCAATGGATTTTCCAACGCTGCCATCTGCCAAGAAAAATAAATAACTTGCAAGCATATTCGAAAAATTGCAAAAAGAAAATAAACGATTTCCACAACTGATTACCTGCAATAACAAAGGGTTGCCCCCGATAACTCCACACTTCACATCCTTCTTCAAGACATCCGCCCAAAGAATATTCTCGGCAACCACCATGGGCATCATGGAATACCGAGTCTCCATCGAACTGACAACTGGCATCAGTCTCAAGTCTCCAAGCATGTTGTCATTGTTATGAAATAAGTAACAGTTCAACAAACAGAAACAAAGGGCCCTAATGCTACGCTTATGTTCAGTTATATTGACAGTAGAGATTCTAAAGTGTTTAATGAGCATAGAAAGGTCAGCAGCATCCCCCACCAACATCTCATTAACCTTATTTTCAGACAAACCCAAGAACTTTCCCATCATCTTTTTCCCTTCGTCAGCAGTACTAGGGGTCACAGAAAGCACACTAGCAGGATAACCTAGGATGGCAGCAAATTTCTCAAGAAGGAGAACAATCTCATTATTGTGAAAAGTAAATACATGGTGATCAGAATCCCAAATATTCAGGGCAGCATGGATGAAATTGAAATCGTTTTTTATTTTTTGTAATCCTAACAAGGCATCTAGGGCATATTCTTTCAACAACATCTTATTAGTAGGGGTAACTGAATGAAGCCACCTGCTAACAACGAGCTTCAAAGACACAGGGGGAACGGGAGTCGACATGAGTTAATTAAATCTACGGCGGATCCGAACGTGCCGTGGACTATCTACGGAGGGACGACACTTGGAGTCCTAAACTTGTTCTTGTTCGGTTCGGGAGCAGCTAGGGAAGGCACGCTACATAAGTATGTATCCTAAATTATGCTAATTGTTATGTGGCAATTAATTTGGATTCTTGGCTTTATGGTTTTTCCACATGAAATATAAATGCTTTGTATTTGTCATAACCTAACAGTTTCGTCTTTGTACTTTGCAGTTATTATCCTGTCTAACTTATAATTTTCTCGCAGCTTCTTATTAAAGCCGAGGGCTTCAAGCGCTGGCGAGCTGATGTCACCAGTCAGCTTCAGCGGCAGGTTCATCGGGCCACCAATGCCGGTGACTATGCCATGGCGACGGTGGAGAAGGTTCGGCTGGAAATGCAGGAGACCATTGAAGCTCAGAACAAAGAGCTGGCCGTCCTGAGGAGTGACAAGAAGCAGTGCTTGATCAACATAAATGAACAAGTACTTACTATTGAAACCCTCAATGTCGAAGCCCTTTCTGCCCAGTCGTTCCTCCAAGAAGCTGAAGCCAAGGTGAAGGAAGCCGTGGGCCTGCGGCAACAGGTGGCTAGCCTTGAGGAGATGATCTCGGCCTCTCAAGCTGAGATTTCTCAGGTCAGGGCTGAGGCTAAGCTGGCTGCGGACGAGACGAGGGAGAGAACTCGCCGAGCCTGAGACGCCTGCATGGAGGACTTCTCTTTTGCCTGGTTTGAGCGGCAGATTGAGAAGCAGGGTGCCATCATTGCCGCCGAGCGACAAGGTCTTCCTCCTCCCGTGATCGAGGATTCTGACGCCGAAAGTGAGGAGGTGAACTCACCGGCCCAGGAGGAGGGAACTTCTGCTCAGCCAGCCCAAAAGCCTGCTGCCGACGGTCCAGATGGTGTGGACGCGTCGACCTCCGCCAACTCTGCCGCTGCTCAACCTGCTAGACCCTAACTCCACTTCTCCTCATTAAAACAAGTTTTTATGGCGCCGAGAGCGTCTGTAATGAATAATTTTTATTTCTGTTTGACGCCTAGGGTGTTTGTTTGAATAATTTTAACTTTTTTTGGATTTGGCGCTGTTTTGTGCGCAAACAAGTGGTGATTCGTCACCTTTTTATGTTAACGTTTTTATTTTGAGACTTTTAAATGCCTTCTCTGTTATTTGTGTATGTTTTGTGTTATTGGACGTCTACCTTTGTGCTCCAAATCAGGCGTTTGCAAGTCTCTGAGTAGGACTCCCATGCCCAAGTTTATTTTAGTTGATTGATTGACGCAAGTCAATCAATCAGTATGATTGCCGCTAAACTTGGGTATGGGGTTTGTTGAGCTGTTTCCGTGGCGGCATGTTTTATGCCGCGGCATATAGGAGTGATCCTGTTTGCCTTGGAAAAATAAATGATCATTTTAAGAAAACGATGATTGTTTTGGGGGTTTGCCCCCGTCTTAAAATGGAAGCGGCATATAGGAGTAATCCTATTTGCCTTGGAAAAATAAACGTTCGTTTTAAGAAAACGATTTTGATAGGTGATCAGCCTATGCTTGTGTTAATCTGGGCCACTTCTTAGGCTTCAATCAATTAGGCTTGGAAATGTTTGCTAATCTGGGCTACTTATAACCCCTTTATTCGATTAAGCTTTATGCATGCATATGTTAGATAAATTAGTATTAGACGTGCGAGTAATAAATAGTACCAAACAAGTAGAGTAATATTATTTATATTTTTGTAAGGCAAATTTAGCCGGTTACAAGAGAGTTTACTACCCTATCAGGACCGTCAATGGTCATTTTCTAGATCCATCTACGAAAGACGAAGTCATATTACATCTTAGAAGAAAAAAAATCTTGAGATTGTCTGCATTCCAGGTGCGCAGAATAGGTCGGTCTTGCATGTCTTGAATGCGATATGTTCCGTCCCTGACTTAATCATAGATCTCATAAGGTCCTTCCCAGGTGGGCGTCGGCTTTCCCTGCTCGTTGGCTCGTCCCACAGACTCCATTTTTCGCAGAACAAAATCTCCTACCTTAAGCACTCTTTTAGAGACTTTCTTGTTGTACTCTCTCGCCATCCTTATCTTGTACAATTGTTGCCTTAGCGCCGCATTTCCTCTAACTTCGGGCTAAAAGTCCAAGGCCAATTTCATCATTTCCCAATTGGCATTCTCGTCATATAGAATGACCCTCAGTGTAGGTTCACACATTTCTATAGGAAGTACGGCCTCGGCACCATAGGCTAGCAAGAATGGGGTTTCGCCGGTGGAGTTCTTAGCCGTGGTGCGGATTGACCATAAGACATTTGGCAGCTCATCAGCCCAAAGACCCTTAGCTTCATCCAGTTTCTTTTTAATCCCCTCGGAGATTATCTTGTTGAACGCCTCGACCTGGCCATTGGCTTGGGGTCGTCCTACAGAAGCGAAGCAGATGTGTATGCCGTGGTTGGCTAACCATTCCTTCAGCTTAGGCATCTCAAACTGAGGCCCATTATCAAAGACGATAGCTTGTGGTATTCCGAAGCGAGTCATAATATTTTTCCAAATAAATTCCCTAACATCACAAGTTCTTATATTCTAAAGTGCCTCTGCCTCTACCCACTTGGTGAAGTAGTCGACGGCTACAATCACGTAGTGCCGGCCTCCAGGGGCTCCTGTATATGGTCCTAACAAGTCCATCCCCCACTTAGCAAATGGAATGGGGCTCAGAATAGGGGTGAGGGGGTGAGCCGGCCTGTGGATGAGATGAGAAAATCGTTGGCACTTGTCACACTTCTGCACCATGGACAAGGCGTCTTCTCTCAGAGTGGGCCAGTAATAACCAGTTCTGAGGGCTTTCTCAGCTAAAGCTCGTCCTCCTATATGTGAGCTACATAACCCCTGATGCAGGAGTGACACATCGCATAAGAGGTCTGGAAAATTATTTCTTATACAAAACTCCATTCCACCATTCAAACCAAGAGATTTTCTTCTGGATTTTGGCGGCTAGACTTGAGTCGTCTGGAAGTGAGCCGTCTACTTTATATGCAATGATAGGGTCCATCCAAGTCGACGATCGGTCAAGAGTTGCCACAGTAGGAGCACATAACTCTTGTTCAATGCTTCATTTTTCTTTTACTGCCCAAAACGCATGACGTGGGGTATCACAAGAGGCTGAGCTAGCTAGCTTAGACAGGGCGTCGGCCTGATTGTTCTCTGTTCTGGGAATCTTCTTAGCCTCAAAACTCTTAAAATGTTCTATTTCTTAACGCATAGCTTGCATGTATTTGATCATGTTGGGGTCTCTTGCCACATAGTCTCCATTTACTTGACTTACAATGAGCTGTATGTCGGAAAAAGCAAGTATTTCTTGAGCTCCGGCAGCTTTGCACATTTTTATGCCGGCTAGCAAAGCTTCGTATTCAGCCTCATTATTAGATGTTTGGAAGTTGAATCTCATGGCATACTCGTACTTGTCTCCTTCAGGAGATTGGCATAATATGCCGGCTCCACATTCGTTCTAGGTGGACGATCCATCTACATATACCGTCCAACGGGTCGCCACATTCTTCTCAAAGGTTGGCCTCGTCATTTCTGCAATGAAATCGGCAAATTCTTGCCCCTTGATAGCCTTTCGAGGTTCATATGAGATATCAAATGCATTCAACTCAATTGCCCATTTGAGCATTCGCCCGGCAGCGTCTAATTTAGTGAGCGGTTGTTTCAAAGGTTGATCTGCAGTCTCAGTTCCCTTAGATTCCTTTGGGACGGAACAGATTTCTGTGGCATGGATAAAGGATTCGGCCTCGTCCAGGGCATCTGACATAGTTCTCACACTCTTCTTCACTAAGTCAAACTTAAAGGAACCCTTCTTAAGTCCTCTAAAAAAGTTGTCAAGGGCCATCCCATCAGGTAGATCCGGAATTTGTCCTGACTCCAAGTTGAAACGTCGCACATAGCTTCGGAAGGACTCGTCTTTTCCTTGTTGTATTCGGCCCAAATGCATGCTCGTCTTCTTTTCCTCTTTATAAGCCATGAACCTTGCAGAAAACAACATTTCCAGTTCTGCATAAGTGTTGATCGTTCCAGCAGGCAACTTCTCAAACCATTTTAAGGAAACACCTTTCAGAGTGGACGGGAAGTATTTGCACCAAGTTGCATCAGTAGTCCCTTGGACATACATGTGGTGACGATAGGCCAAAAGGTGTACATCAGGATCAGAGGTGTCGTCATAGGCATCAATAGTCGGCGGCTTTACCTTAGGCTCTTTGTGAGCGTTCATAAATCAGCACAGAATGGAGTGGTGTAATCAAGGATGAGGTCAGCTACTCCCTGTTGAATGTGACATATTGGGTCTTGTCTCCTACCTTGAGAGGTTCTACGCCGCTCGCTGTCTGCGCGACTCACATTGGTTCTGGTGAGACGACGCGAAGGAGTAGCAAGGGGTGAATCTTCCATAACAGGGGTGGAGCCTGTGTCTGACAACTCAGTTTCTTGAGGCCTATCTAGCTGAATAACTGGTACTCTTCTGGACGGTCCAGGTTCGGGCCAAGCAGTTGTTAAAATACGACGCGGAGCCATTGGCTGGAAAGAAGTCCTAGTCCTGTCGAAACGTCTGTCACGCTCGTCATTTCGAGCTTGGTCTTGCCGCCAGACATTAGACCGAGTGAGTCCATTAAAGAATGGCATCCCCGTCCCATGAGACTGAGAGCGGATGGTCTTGATCTCATCTTGAAGTGTGTCCATCTGCGCCTTAAACTTGCTCAGGTTGTGGTTCAGGAGGGGGATCAGGACGGTGGTCCTACCCCACGGAATGGTTGCTTCTCTCATCTCTCCCTCGAGGAGGACGGTCACCATTCGTTGTGGTCTCGTCAATTTCGTTTCGATTGATGGGCGCGTCTCCGAAGTGCTGGACGTCTACCATGTTACCTTACCTCCCCACAAACGGCGCCAAATGTTGTGGGAGTTTTTCCAATGGTTGATGACGAGGAGATATTCGGTTCCACGTAGAGTCGAGTCCAGTCCACGTCGGGCGGCTTTCCTGCAAAACAAGAATATTCCCGTAGGAATATTCCCTCCGATCCTTAAGTAAGATTAGGGTTAAGGAAGAAGTGCTTAGTAAAAATAAAGCATTAACTATATGAAATTGAAGGGTGTTTCTCGATCTAGGAACTTGTGTCAATTCCTTGGGAATCGAGTGTATTTATAGTCTCCCCCAAAAGGGGGAAAACCATAGGAAGGTGTCACATGATTGGCTAGTTTACCATAATATGACAAGTGTCACTATCATAATATTCTCTATGTTGGGCCATGGGCCTTTAAGAGGTTTGTACTCTTATTTCAACCATACATCATCAAATGCTTACTCCTAAGTGGCTGCTAAATAGGCATTTTGCTTGCTGAAATGAGCCACGTGTCACCCTGTGATTGGGCCACGCAGGCTGGGTATTTTTACCCACATCAATTAACATTTCTACTTTTAAAGATCGAGGTGAGATCATTAATATAATACATGATAACCTGGTAAAAATGATGAGTTGGTACAAGTACACTTAATATAATTCTCATTATATAGAGAAAATGTTGTTAATCGTCAATTACCTAGTATAGGCTTCTTTTGGTTCTAGCATACTATTGTTGAGATTTATTAACAAAATATTCTCAAAATAATACGATAATGTGTTTGTTGGTCTAATTTGGTGATAATTTACTCTTAACTTAATGTTGCTTGGTGAATTTATTTTTTATCAGGTGAATTTATTTTCACTACTTGGTAGTGTAGTATTTTGGTAAGATGCAAAGTAAAAGTAAAAGTACATGTATGGGATCTTATATGTTAAGAAGGCAACGTTTGTAAATTAGTCAAGTCGTTGTGTGGATTAAGCAAGTTCCAAACAAATGACATCAATGAATGTGATTCTTGTGTTTATTCTAAGCATGATTCTCATGATACTGCGATTTTTGTCTTTGTGTGGCTGATTTGGTAATTTTTGGTAATGACTTGGATCGAATAAATAGAACTAAATGTTTCTAAATTTGAAATTTGAAATAAAATATATTGGTGATGCGAATGTGATTTAAGGAGTAAAAATCATAAGATCTCCAAATGGCATTTTTCTTAGCCAATCCCACTGTTTTGAAAATTTTCTTAAAAAGTTCGAATCATTTAATTTCGATCAAGTTAAGACTTCTTATGATCCAAACATCCACTTAAAGATTAATAAAGGCGTTCCAATTTGTCAATTGGAACATGCTAAGATTATTGGTAGTATTATGTTTCTTATGAACTACACTAGGTGTTGTGGGATCTTTTACGGTGATGACGTGTCACGCGTTCCTCGGAGGTATCAAGTATGAGCTGGCACGAAACTCTGGAAACCTGCAAAACAAGAATATTCCCGTAGGAATATTCCTTCTGATTCTTAAGTAAGTATAAGCTAGAGAGAGAAGTAATTTGTAGAGAGAAGGCAGAGCAAAGATTAGTTTCAGGTTGGTGGGAATGAATTGAATGCCCCCTTTTACCTTGGGATCTGAGCTATTTATAGGGCTAGGGTTTCTTGGGGTTTCTTGGGAATTGATCCCTCAACCCTATCCTAATGATTGAGTGTTTTTCCAGATTTGGACATGTGTCCTATTAATAACAGATCTGATTAGACCTGTTGGGCTCTTTGCTTGTTTGGGCTTTCCTGCAAGCTCTTGGCTTTCGGACATGTTTTGGCCAGGATTTCTCAATGGGCTTAGCATGTGTTGCAGAGATCCATGAAGGGATATTTGTCTTCTTATTTTGACCATCATAGAAAAGCCAGGTGGCAAGTTACTATTTCTGGCCACATCACTAGGCCTGACATTGCTTAAATTATCCTATGAGTAGACAGAGCATGTACACTCATAACCCAAGTAATGACCATTGGGATACTCTAAGGCGATTGTTTAGGTACCTTAAGGGTATATACATAGATTGTGGTTTGCACTACTCCAAGTTTCCAGTAGTGTTGAAAAGCTTTTGTGTTGCCAACTAGATATTTGACAATGATGAAGTTAACTCTACAAGTGATTGTGTTTTCACTCTATGGGTTGGAGATGTACCTTGGAAAATCTTGCAAGCAATCTTGTAATTCAGGACTAATATGTAATATGAATAATAATGAATTGGCAGGTCATGACTCATGAGGCGGAATTATTGAGGAATGTGCGTGCAGATTTTTCGCTATTGGGAGAAGCCATCTAATTCAGTACAACTTCATTGTAATTCGCAAGTTGCAATTGTTGTTGCAAACAACTTCATTTTAATTCGCAAGTTGCAATTGTTGTTGCAAACAACTTCATTTTATCTTTTATTTTGTCTTTCCTTTCCTTTAAATACTTTAATACAACCGTTTAGTGAATGCAAGAGGCTAGTTTTGGCAGACGTTCTCAATGCGTCTTCTGTTGGCAAAGGTAGGACCTATTAGCATATAGTTAAAACTCTCTCCAGTCAACAACAACTTCAATTAAAACACTCTCCAACTGAAAACAGCTTCAATCAATGATTCACATTTTATGTAAGAAGACAGTCATCCAATATCTTTTATGTTTTCCGGGCTTGGGGTGTCATATGGTTACTGACTGTTATTGGCTTTGGATTGAAATCTGCAAAGCAAAACTTTGCCAACATAGTCAAAGATACGATGGAAATGAGATAAAAGAGCTACATATAAGTTCCAATTTAAAAAAAAAAAAACATATATCATTATGATTAATATCCAAGAAAAATAAGGTCATACACAAGTCTCATGAAAGTGAGGTCTAGGGAGGAAATCTATCACATTGATTGAATCATGGTCCAACCACTGTGGCCTTAATCCGAATCTATTTCCCTCCCTCAAGTGCATAAGCTAGATTTCGACCTAGACTAACCGATCTCAAACCTATGAACTATTGCATCTATATAACTAGTAACAGGACTGTTAAGTGGGTACTTAATCTACACATAAGGCATTAATTAATTACAACCAATCATGATCAGCATGACATTTTGGAGACATGGCCTAAAATACAATTAGTGCAGCAGAAATGTTACTTCCAAGGAAGAACAGACATGCCAAGTGGGGTGCTATTAACAGCTCCTGTACTTTGGTTAAGTGGGCTTCCATCCCCTCCTGAAGACTCACTCAAAGTCCCATGTGATTGTGGGCTGCCGGGTCCTGTTGGCCCACTTGCAGCATGAGGTTTTGCAGGAGAAAACAAATGTTCTGTATGATTCCCGACCTTTACTTCCCTCTGACCATCTGCAATAAAACTGCCCACCACAACCTGCCATACATCGAAAGCTGCTATCAGAAACGGCTTAGTGTTGCACTATTTGGTTTTTCAATAGGCTGAGTTGAGTGCCTAAACATGTATTCAACCATGCAGCAGAGAGTAGACAGTGATCTGATCACAGCCTCACATGATCAATTTGCACTTCAGTATGACGGGTTAATGCATGATTTACATGTTGGAAAAGGGAACTAGAATAACATTCAGATAACCAACAATGCAAGTACCTACTCTGACAGAAGAACATTATATTACCACCGTCTCAAAATAATAGGGCACGTCCGCTTTAGTTTTCCCCAAAATCATAGGCCACTTTCAAATTTATCAAGTTAAAAACTATTTAAATAAGGAATTTTTGTCAGAAAGGACCTTTTATAATCAAAAAATTGTGACAAAGGACCTTTTAAAAAAAAAGTTGTGAGGTAGGACCTAAATCAGAATTTTTGTTGTGAATAGGGACCAAGAACCATTTTCCGGTAGTCAAACCATATTCTCCGGCGTTGACCAGCACGTGCGTGGCACGTGCCCCATAAAAACGATTTTTTTAAAATTAAAAATCTAAAATTTTCCCCTCCAATTCCCCCTTGCATGCCTACCGAAAATCTAAAATTAAAAATCCCCTTTTCTCTCTCCTTTGTTGCTCTGTTCCTCCACATTACCTTCTCATAGCTTCTTCATCTTCTTCATCAATCCATTGCATATTGCTTATGGAAAATAAAATTCATTGCTTCCCCTTGATTTTCGTTGCAATTCGTACCGGGTAAGAGTAAAATCCCTAATTGTTTTGGTCCAATTTCTCCAATTTCGTAACTTTCAAAATTAGGGTTCATAAGCTAAATTTATTTTCAGACCGTAATTGGTTGGTTTTAGACCATACTAGAGGGTTGTTGGGCCCTTCAGAGGCGGCAACGACGGCAACTCGAGTGTTAATCCTCTTCAGGCCGGTGGTGTTGGTGGTTGCGTTTGTTTGAGTTACACGGTCTAGCAGGGTTGCAGATGGCTTTAGGCATTAGTGCAAGGTGGTCGGATTTTTTAGTTGAGTATGGGAGTTGAAGTATGGGAATGGAGTTTTTTGAATTTTGTTTAGGAAGTACCGAATTTTCTTTTTCCAAAAGCAAAGTGCAGGTAATGTCGAGGAAGAAGAAGCAACGAGGAGAGAGAAGAGAGTTTTTTTTAAGGTTTTGTATAGGTAATTAGGGGGGAAATAATTAATAAGTCGTTTTTATGGGCGCACGTGCGACGCACGCGCTGGTCAACGCCGGAGAATGTGGTTTGACTACCGGAAAAGGGGTCTTGGTCCCTATTCACAACAAAAATTCTGATTTAGGTCCTACCTCACAACTTTTTTTTTAAAAGGTCCTTTGTCACAATTTTTTGATTTTAAAAGGTCCTTTCTGACAAAAATTCCTTTAAATAATGAAGGATAGTTATATTATTTTACCTTCATCGGGTTCAAGTTTTTTGGATAAAACATTAACAGAAAGATTCTAAACATCTTTCTTCAAAAAAGTTGGGCGAGGAATTAAGGCCCGTTTGTTATCAAATTTTTTTGTTCCAGTTTTCTGTTTTTTGGAAAATTATGAACAAAAATATGGAAACCATAAAAAATAGTTCCCAGTTTTGTGTTCAAACATGATCATTATAGGTATGACTAATTTAAAGTTAAACCTAAATCATATGACTTTCAAACTCATTAAACTAAAAACTGAAAACTACCGGTAATAACAAAAATAAAAAATTGAATATAAACCGCCAACCACAAAAATAACAGCAATGAATACAGGATACTCATTAAAAAGGTAAGAACGTTATTGTAACAAAGTAACATACGCCCGAAATAGAGCCAAATGCCTGAATTCTAACCTGACACTGATTTTATTAACTCATGTGTCCTCCATATCTGTCAAACCCTAAGAGGATCTTACCATGCCTCCTAATCAGGGATTTCTAGTGTCTCCTATTAACATGCCTCAACCATCTTAGTCACATTCTCGCATCGTGTTGAAAGTAATAAATTAGTCCTTGAAAATTCTAAGAATAAAGTCTACAAAAACAATGTCCGTCAACAAGTAAAAACACCATTTGACTCCCTCCTTGGATTGCTTTGGAAAGCTCGTACATATCTAAAGTAATACGAAAGACATTCAAAGTAGATAGAGTCTATGGTAACAGCAAATAGCTCACATATAAGCTTTGATATTTGACTCCCTCATGGCCTCGTACAGGTCATTTTTTTTGGGGGGGTTAACTTATACATCATGTAGTTGGAGTCCTTTTGTCTCTCAACACCTCCAACACACATCTTTTCATACTCGGGCATAGGCCTCTATGTAAATGAGAGGGGGGTTAACTTATACATGTAATCAGCAGGTCGAATACATGTAGTTGGAGTCCTTTTGTCTCTCAACACCTCCAACACACATCTTTTCATACTCGGGCATAGGCCTCTATGTAAATGAGAGGGGGGTTAACTTATACATGTAATCAGCAGGTCGAATACATGTAGTTGGAGTCCTTTTGTCTCTCAACACCTCCAACACACATCTTTTCATACTCGGGCATAGGCCTCTATGTAAATGAGAAACCTTTTAATTTATGTTAAACAGCTTCGCTACATAAATTTTTATTAAGGCACACATCAAATACTACCATGAAGGAGCTTTCATTATAGATGGTATCTGTCACTAATGACATGAAGAAAAAAAATCCATCAGAGAATATCTCCTCAAATATAGTCAAAGATGGTATCAATCAGTGAATTGTAATAAAAAAAAGCCATAAGCAGTTTCTTTAACTAGGTTATGTGCACCGTCTCCTTGCAACATGACAGCCTTCTATATCCGCCAGATAACAATATAGTAAAACACTTAATATCCACCGAGTCATCAACTATATGGTCAAAGCACAATATGAGCAGTCAAAGGCATTTAGATTTTACCATAAAGATCTGGCAATTTTTTTAGTACAACTAATCAATCCACAACTTATAACCATCGCAAGACACTGAAAAAAAAAAAAACAAAAATGGCCTATGAGGAGGAGTGAGAGATTAACAGATGTCAAACCTGTACTGGGGACGCAGCTATTAAAACACCGGCAACACCACCTCCTAAGACCCGCCCATCAGGCCCAGCTAAAGAAACACTCAAACCGCCGGCCCTGCTACGTGGACCACCACCATCTGAAAGCGTGAATGAACCTGAGAGTGACAAAATTTCAAAACGCCCCTGCAGAAAACAGGAGGAATAACACAAAACAGAGAGCCAAGAAGAATTTAGTAAGAATCTTTGTTGCAGCACAGTCAGCATCTTTTGCCAACTTATGACAGGGAAAATTGGAAAAGCATACACACTTATAATAATATGTTGCCTAAATTATGAAATGATACACAGAAAAATACAGGTATGGGGTGCTTATCCTTATGGAATGCGGGACATCAGGTTTAATACACAAGTAACTACGACTAAATTGTTAGGAAACCATGTGTGTTTCATCTTATGTTACCATGAGTTAAGTGTAAACTAATTAATAAGTTTCCTTAAAGTAATAATATGATAAATAAACTATGAGATGAATCCCCAGTCCCAATCCAGATTGATGGTAGTCCACGATTTGGATTAACATATTTCATTCTGGGACAATTGTGGCAAGTGAATTCCAGCTACCATGTTGTATGGTTGGATAATTCGATCTGTATTCAAAAAGCACATACAGAAAATAATTAAAGTCAAACAAAAAGATCTAACAAGCCGAACCCTGGTATGCTTATCATCTGTTGTCTTTCTGATAACAGTTTTGGAAATGGATCTCTTTGGAATTTTGGATAGCAGTCAGAAAATAAGCATTAGTTAGAAAAGTGAGCTTCTTGCTTATTTTCAGACTGCTATTCAAAGAGATATACTTTAACATCCAGAATAATATGCGCACATATTATTCTTTGAATTATAATATACGAATAGTCAAAACCTAAATTTAACTTGAGTGTCCTGCACTTCTTATTTTTTGTGACATCACATGGCAGCCAGCCACTCACTTTTTAATTACGGGCCAAACAAGCATCCATGTCATCATGGGCAGTGTTGCAGTAATGCAATGGTATCGCAAGATAGATTATACATCCATGAAAGTTGAACCGTAAAACAAGCACCCTGTGTATATGGAACAGATACTGTTCACATCATTCAAATAAGCAACAAAACCCAAGAACTCATTTTTTGTCAAAAAGCAAAAGTAGCTATAATGGGCTAAATATACAAAGCAACGTCAACCATATTCAAAATGATGGAAAGGTAAATTTAGAAATTAATTACTTAACAAACATCTTCATCGCATATTCATGTCTAAATGATGAATAAAAAGCATATATTTGTTGTAACAAACCTCATACGTCACTGAGCCACCAGAGGTCGCTGCTTGACGAAGAGTCACATTTGATATGGCTCCATTTGCAGAAAGAATGCAGATAGCCCTTGGACCAGCTTGGGAGAATGACATGATTCTAGCCGTTACATCCTGCAGATCAAAGAAATGCCATCTTGAGAGTCGGTACAGCAGTCAGAAATAATGAAGCTTCCTCCTAAAAAAACATGAAGCTTGAGCGGCCTATGATGTAAAATAACAGGTTATCTGGTTTAGGTTTGGGAGCAAATAGGAAGAACTGCAATAATACACGATTCCACCTGTCTACCCTATGCCAAATACTGCATGCAAAAATGAATACAAAACAACTTGCTGAAATCTGCACTAAGCAACCATTCACATCAAACACAGATCTAGCAAGTGAAGAAGCTACACGTAAATAAGGACAAAGTTTACAGCAAGGAAAACAAGATTTCGGATTCTCAATAATCATTATTTCTCCAAATGATCATGATGAATTAAATTTTCGTAACCCTCAAACTACAGTTACCAACTTACTAACAGTCCTATTATTGACGTATGCCTATTTTGCAAAAAAATTGTAGAATAACAGTTTATTTGGTTTAGGTTTGGGAAAAAGAGAACAACTAGGAAGAACAACAATAGAACATGATTCTGAACTATAATATAGTATTACAGCTATCTGGTTTAGGTTTGCCGTTTCTGAACAACCAGGAAGATGGTTTAGGTTCAGGAACAACTAGGATGAACTACAATAAAATATGATTCTGAACTATAATGTAGATTGTAGAATAATAGTTTATCTGGTTTAGGTTTCTGAACAACCAGGAAGAGCCACGGTAGAGCGTGATTCCACCTGCCTAACTTGATGCATAATACAAGTAAACATGAAGAGAAAACAACTTGCTCAAATCTGGACTACGCAGCGCTGCAACAATCCAAATCCAACACAGATCTAACAAGTAAAGAAGCTAAACATAAGTATGGACAAAGTTTACAGCTTCAAAAACAAGAATCTGGATTCTCAGAGATTGTTTCACCGACTGAACATGATATAAGTTTGCACAAGTCTACAACATACAGTTACTATAGAAGTTAGATAGTGGTCTTATTATTGAGGTATGCCTATTCTGAAATAATTTTGTTAGATCCGAATATCCTATACAACAAATTCCAATACACAATCCAAGAAACAAAGTTATAGTTCACAGGGGAAAGAATAAGAGAAAGGAGACAGGATGAAACACCCTTCTGCATCAATTTTGGGCTTATAACAAGTGACAAAATGTTCCAGCGTGGGAGAAAAGAGGAGCAAAACATGCAACCGCAAACGAAAAATGATACTGTAACATTCCCATAATAACTTTAGCAGTGACTATTAGCTATCCTAAATATATTCTGAACCGTAAACAAAAGATCTTTAGATTCAATCGCCAGTCAAAGCATTGAATAAACACGGGGATGAAGGGCGGTGTCAGAAGAAAATTGCCTGCTTATTCCTAGTCTGGAAAACATATGTATATAACTATATGCGTATAGTATGGTATAAATCCACTATTCTTCCATTTAAAGAGGAAGAAAATGGTACTAACTGATGTATGGGAAGAGAAAACCGTATAGTCAATATCAGTACTTAATTCATACGCCAAACCGTCAAGAGCATCTAGTCTGATTTAATAAAAAAAGACTAGAAGCCAAATGAATACTCAGCGTATAAAAGTCCAATTTAATAATTCAATAAACCAGCATAGGAGAAAACAGGCAAAATGCAAACAACACAGTAAACATATATTTACATTTCACACAACAAACAACACCAATGATTAATACGAGAGACAGTAAATTATTGTTGAGAAAAAGAAATACAAATAATAAGATCAAACAACCCCAACTGCTATGCATTCAACATTGAATCAAGTTTTCTGCATGAATGACGACTTTAACTAAGTTACCATCTTTGATAGAGTTAAGAAACTCCTGGGATATAACATCGACCTCAATCACTAATCTAAATTATTTTGTCTTTCTCTAATCATATGTTTTAGAAACTTGAAACTAGTGCACCAAACATCTAAATCACAGACAGATATCACAACGTAACCCAATACCAGATAATTCAAGAACGACAGCAGCAACTCTTAATACAGATCTTGCCAGCAAAGTCTCAAGAGATCAGGATAGCTTTACAATATCTACCAATTAATTATTCAGCTTCAAGTATGTTAAATTTATTTTTTGAAAGCAAAGTGAAAATGAGTATGACCTCGCCAGTATTCACAGTGATGACATGTGGAGTAAAGCCAATTCCTGGAGCACCTGCAAATAAAGTACATCAAATAAGCAAGGGCAGCATGCAAACTTGCAAAATATCAGCTGCAAAATATTGTTTCACAAATATCAAAATAGCTATTGATGTGATTAAAATATGGGTTATCAAACAAAAACAGAATGAACTAGGTAAATGTACAAAAAAAGACTGAACTGTAAAGGATAGTCACAGACTCACACACATAAATTTAGTGGTGTGGAGTTGGAACTTAATGCATCTCAAGTACCTAATAGAATTAAAAAATAACTTTCTTAATTGAAACTTTCCCCTACGGCATGACTACAAAATTCTCTTTTGATCATATTGGTGCTTTAGATCATTACGTATCAACTCTGATATCATTAAATATATTTTTAGTCAACATGGTACATTATTAAGCATAATTTTGTTGAAGATTTCCATAGTTCGCGAGTTCAATCTACTTAAACCATTTTTCCCTAAAAAGGCCGTAGACCAATTTGCAAACTGAAAAAAGACGAGAAACAAAAGCTTAGATAACCTACCAATCAAAAGGAAAAGAATATGCACATCCAAGCTAAAATCAGTCATTTATTATAACCAGACATAATACGGAAATGACCAAGGGTTTTCGTGTTTAGAGTGTATTAGACACATTAAACCAAAATGATGAGGAAAGGGAGCATAAAACTCTTTGTAAAAATGAATTAGATGCTCAATGCCACCTTATGAGGAACACAGAAAGGAACCAGGGAAACAAGGTGAATAACCAAAAGAAGAGATACAAGCTAAGATGAAGGGCAAAGATGTAACTTTCCCCTCAAATCATGAGAATCTTAAATTCACATTGCAACACAATCCTACAAGTTGCAGACCATGCTCAATTATAACCTGTATATATACTACTACATACTCCTACATATTTTATCTTGCACCAAAAAAATCTCGAATTTAATGAAAAAGCCGATTATTCAATATTGTTGGTCTAATGTTCATATTCAACACAAGTAAAAACAAGGAGAAATTACTTTAATGAAGTTAAAGGTTATACCATGGTCATCCAACTGATTCTTTCTTCCAGCACCAGGAGGACGCCCTCTGGCCTTCTTCTGTGATCTACCATCCTGCGATGGCGACTGTGGTGGTGGCTGCTGATGGTGCTGATGATGTTGTTGTTGTTGTGATTGAGGTGGCAGCTGTCTTTGTTGCTGTTGCAGCGTCGGAAGAGAAGAGAAGGTTCCAGAAGGCGGCTGAGAAATGTTGGCCTGAGCAGTAGTAGGATGCGCAGAAGAGAGAGGAACTGGTATGGAAGCTTCTGGACCATACTTCCTTGGCCTACCTCTCTTCTTCTTTGCTGGCTCCCTAATTCCCATTCCTATGTTTGTTCCTATTCCATCACCATTACCGTTACCGTTGCTGTTACCGGCAACCGGCTTATAAACTGCATTCCCGTCTGCGACAAAAGCAAGTTGCATGTTCTGTATCATAGGCTGCGAAAGTGGGACCGGTGATGAGTTTTGCATCCCTAAACTACCGACGTCATTTTCAGATCCCGACATTTTTCTTCCACACTCCCGAACTTCAATTCCCTGCAAAATTCAAAAATTAAATTTTCTTTGTTAAAGAAGGTGATTTCTTTTTTAATTTTGGTTGATTTCCTTTTGATTAAAAATAATAAAGTTTACATTTTAAGAAATTAGCTCCAACCATTTGGGAAGAAAATTACAGTGAGTGAGCTAGTGAGTGACATAAACCCTAACTCAAGTTAAAAAAAAAAAGAAAAAAGAAAAAAGAAAAAAACAACAGATTTTCTGCTGATTGTCCTGGAATTTATTTCGGAAAAAATCGTGGAATTTGTCTGAAAAATATTCCGAGTTTCAATTTTCAATAATTTCTGAAAAAATCCAAAAAAATAAAAAAAAGTCGTCAAAATTACAAATTAAAATTAAACTGGTAAATTATAATTTTCTGAAAAAATTTAAAAAAAAAATGGCGGAAAATAGGGGAAAATAATAATAACTCACCTAAAAAAGGGGAAAATTTCAACGATGACGACAGTAATGAGAGAGATAAGAAAAAGAGGAAAGGGGAACAATTTATATGCAGGGTTTTGGTGAAGAAGATGAGTGTGAAAGCTTAGGTAAGAAATGTGAAATGTGAAATGTGAAATGTGAACTGTGAATGTAATTCAATTATTTTTTTGATTTACTTCTTTTTTTGTTTCTTCTAATTTCCTTTTAAGAAGATTGTATATTTGTACTCCGTATTTCGTATCTTTTTTGTTTATTGCAAATTTTTCATGACTTGTAGATTACGGGTAAATTAAATATATCTGGAATTAATATATCTGCTTGATTTTCATCCCAAAAAAATAAAATTAAAAGAAAAATCTGGTTGATTTGCTTTTCTTAAGTGCTGTTTGGCTGGCCTTGTAAAATACTGTAGGAAGTATGATTCACTCATTATTTAATTATTGTATGTATAATGGAGTCGTTATTTGATTGTTTCTTGGTAAAAGATTAACTTATTTGTTGCAAAATACTACCCCTTTACATCCTCTTAACTTAAGCACTATTTATATAATAAGTTTAACTTGAATTTTTTAGCCAATATAATAATCAAATGTTACCATGTAAAGTATTCTTAGAATTTCCTTCCTTCAAAAAAATTAGTCAAATTATATATTTTCGTAATATCAAGTTTTAATAATTTGTACGTATGGAAAATTAAAGATATTTAATGGTCAAATGATACATTGGCAAATATGTCGGTCTAGGTGATGTACTTCCTCCGTTCCGCAATAGATGCATCATTTCTCTTTTGGATACTATTCATTAACTAACTTTAACAATTATTCTTTCACATCATGTAAAAACAAACACAGTCAAGTGAGATCTTGTTAAATTCGTATCAATGTGATGATTTCAAATATCAATTTTTTATAATTTTTACTTACGCACAATTAGAGATATTAATGTTCAAATAAGCATGTTGGGATACGTGAAAAAAGAAATGGTGCAAATCTATTGCGAAACGGAGGTAGTAATTATAAAAACGGAGTGAGCAACTAGTTTAGTTAGTTAGACTCTTATGGAATCATATCCGGAACCAAGTCGAACTAATTAGTTTAGTTAGTCAAAGTTTTAGAAATGATATCTAAGATTAGGTCGCATCTATATCAGTTAAATTCGGCAATTGAGTTTAAATAAGTTAAAATAACAAAACTTAACTCGCTTTCTGGTGCGAATACATTTTATATGGGCAACAATGGGGATATAAATTACAAATAGGGGGCAGGTAATTTAAGCCTGGCACCTATCTCACACACATGCCCTTATTTAACGGAGTATTAGACAAAGACTTCATTGGATATTATTTGTCCTTCGAGACGCCGTAATCTATCAAAAGCTTTTCTGTAAAAGTGCCTAACGGTTATACCAATTTTTTGGTACTAATTAAACTAGTGTAAAACATAACTAAGAGTAATAAATTCATAACTAACTGAATAACAAAATAATTAAGGTATAAAGACAAATAGTTAAGTTTATGAGTCGAATAGTTATTATCTTTGAACAAACTTATTATTAACTAAAATTCATAAAATCTTAACTAATTGATCTCATTGTTTAACTAATCAGTTTCATTGTTTAACTAATTAGTTCAGTACTTAACTAATTAGTTCAGTTGCATAACTAATTGATTTTGTTGTTTAACTAATTAAATTTCAGACTTAAGTAATTGATTTCAGTGATTAACTAATTAGGTAAAGTGCACAACTAATTGGTCTAACCATTACCAATGATGTCTTGGCCTAGTGGTTAAGACTGAGGGCCTGTGTGCAATAGGTCTCAGGTTCAAATCCCCTCGTCCCCATTTGTAATTTATATTGCCCTTGTGGCTCATTCGCACCAAAAAAAAAAAAAAAAAAAAAAAATTGGTCTAACCATTAGACCGTTTTTCCTAAAACGTACTCCCTCCGTCCCATAATATAGTGCCTGTTTTCCTAAAATGGTGTCCCTAAATGATGTGCCTATTTCTATTTTAAACCATTAATTTTTACTTTGAAAATTGTACTTTTTGACTTTTATTCAACACATGTGCTTGATTTTTATCCTTTTTAGGCCTATTTATTATGTACACACCTTTAATCTATAATTTATCTCTCCATTTTTGCCAACTAACATGTACTTTATCTTGAAAGTACAAATCATTATTTTTTTTATTATCAATGTTATCCTTTACCTTAATAACCGTAATTTTGGTCAAACGGGCACTATATTATGGGACGGAGGGAGTAATCCATAAACGACGCTAAAGCAAACAGCCGTTGATGTAGTTAACTGGTTTATCAATCACGTGCGGGAACAACGGTATTTAGACAAAGTAGCACGGACTAGTCAACTAGACTAGAGTCAACGTCCAACCATACATGCATGTAATGAATACTGGTGATGTATTCCGTAATACGTAGTACTTCTCTTACTAACATTTTTGACAAAATAATACGGAATACAAATTAATACGATTGATTTATTGAATAATTGCTTGAAATTATTTTAAATATTTTCTTTAATGTGTTTCTTATATACACAAAGTTATATATAGAGTATAATACTTCAACCTTTTAGTAGTTGGTTAATTGATCTAAAGAACCCGTAAAAAAAAATTAAATAAATAAATAAATAATTGATCTAAAGAAGTTTTAGGCTTAGAACTTTGAATTTAGAAAGAGAATATAAAATAGAAGTATTGATCAGCAAAATTGTAATGAACCAATATAAATGAGTTTGCATTATTTATACTAGTGTGCTAGTTGTAAACTAAGGAAAAAAACGGATCCTTAGAGAGTGAGTTATGACTAACTTCAGCTTGTAACAAACTTTTGTCAAGTTATCAATCTGTGCATATGCCACCCAAGTTATCAATATGTGTAGCATCCATGTCAATGATATGTGTGCTTCTCAACAAGCAAGCAAGCCACCAGTCTTGTGAGTGACTTGTGACCAACTGATTGTGCTGCTGATTATGCAATTGTTGTTGTGGCTTGATAACAGACTGTTGTTCACTGTCTTGTACTCCAACAGCCCCCCAGGTAGGGGGTGGTTTAATAGAAAGCATTCCTAGCTTGGACAGTAACTCAGCGTGTCGTAGTGAAGACAAGACCTAGGTGAGAAAATCAGCAAGTGGATCAATAGTTGGAACATACGCTAACTCAAGTTTTTAATGCTCAGGTTCATATTGAATGGGGTTGGGTCATGTTGGATCGGGTTGGGTCATGTCAGATGGGGAATCATATCGGGTCATGTTTATGTCGGGTCAGGTTAATCGGGTAGCCGAATGAAATGGGTCGATTTTCGTCGGGTATGGGTCCTTATCGTATAGGGTTATTTGTAATTATAATAGTAATACTACCTATGTTCCTTAAAGTTATTTACACTTACTATTTCTACGAACTTCAATGCAATATTTAACCACTAATATATTAAATTCCATATGTGAAATTTTTGATAAAAGTTGATATTTTGAAAATAAGTAGATAACAAGAGCATTCTAACAAGATTTTACATGATATTGTTTTGATGTATATAATAGTGAGAATTTACGTCAAAGTTTCTATATTTGTACAAATATTCCAGGACGTAAAAAAAAATCAGGAACAAAGGTTGTATAATTTATGGTCGTCTTTAGGACAACAATAATATTATTGTTGACTAGATACATACAAGAATAATCCATTAAAAACAGGTCAATTAAGAAAGGGTGAAGGAGGGGGAGAAGAAAAATGAAATTTAGATGGAAAGTTTGAGGTTGGAGAAAGTTCAATTCATATATATTCAGTTTGCATTTCATAATTACTTTAAACAATGACGGAGGCAGAATAATATATTGGTGACTTACATTTTTTATAACATCAATAAGTGCAAATAGCGAATTATTTAAGTAGGTCATATGACTCATATGACCCCACAACTCACATAGTAGCTCCGGCTTTAAATAATTTGTAGTGCTCTAGTGGATATTACTCTAAGATTTGAATACTCAAGCTAATACTATGTGACACGAAGTTTATGTCGATCAATGGCGAATCTAAAATTCTAGAAACGGTATTGAATCACTGCACCAATCAGGGAAACCAGCCAACCAGAAATGGTCATTTTATAGAAAAAATGACCTAAAATGACCTCGTAATTTCTTAGTTCCGTTTCTGAGTAGATAATATCGCAACCCTCCTAATATACAGTCTTGAGATAAAACTGTCCAAATTTCGGTATATTTTTTCCCAAAAAAAAATGAGCACCAAAGTTTGTGGATGAGTGCACGAGTAAAAGTTATGTGAGTTTAGCCACCCAATCACTTGTTGGCTTGTTGCAATATTTTTCCTAAAAATAAAGAAGTTTTGGAAGTGGGCCACTTTTTTATGCTGACCACAAAGCAAATTAACAACTGCAAGATGGACCAAGAATATGATATCCCAAAGCTCCCTAACAAAATTACTTAGAGAGTAAGGATGATGATGGCAGCCTCAGGGAGCACATCCACAACCTCATTGCTCCGGCAGCGCACTCTCTCCTCCTCCTTCCCCTTCTCTTCTCGTGTTCGAACTTCAGGTCTTAAGTCCTAACCTTAATATATCCGCTTTGTCATTATATTGTATAACAAAAAAAGAAAAAAGCAAAGTCAATTGATTGAAGATTCTGATAATATTTGCATTTGGATTGATATTTTTACAGGCAGGCTAAGCTTTATAACTCGAAAGCAGCCTGTTATCTTCTGTTCTCTCCCAAAGACTCAACAAACCACAGCAACAGAACATGGAGTGGAAAGTAGTAGCACTAGAAGAAGAGAAGCAATGCTTCAGATAGCCTTCTCTGCAGTTTTCCAAGTTGCCACTGCTGCTGCTGTTTCTTCACCTGCAGTAGCACTTGACGGTTAGGGAAAAAGACTAACCCTTTATCAGCTCATGTCCAATATATATTCAGGGACAACTTTATACTTTAATTTATTACCAATTGGCTTATTCTCCATGTTCCTGCAGAATTTCGAGTCTATTCTGACGATGCTAACAAGTACAAGATTTCTATCCCTCAAGGTAAAATCTGACTTTTAACAGTAGACTTTGAGTATAACATAAACTTTATCCTGTATAGGAAAAAATATACACATCGAGTGCTATTAGCCTTATTACTAAGTTGATTGCAAACGAAGATGAAATAAATCAGGATATCATGTCTACTAGTTAACACTCTTGATACTTCTTAAGTTTTTTAAGGACATTTATGAATTACACAGGGCCCTGGTGATTACCACCAGGCCAAGACTTCATTGGTTTGGTACTTCTAAGAGCAATAGAAAGACAACATAGCTTCTATAGTTGATGCTAATAACAATAGTTGCCTTATCTAACCATGCAGATTGGCAAGTCGGAGTTGGGGAAACTGACGGAATCAAATCTATTACAGCATTTTACCCAGAGGCTTCTACTTCAAATGGTAGCTTTCTGCTTGAAACTTTTTGTTCCAATAACTAATGAGCATGAAAACGTAATTTTGTTACCTGTGAACGACTTCTGCAGTCAGTGTGGCAATCACAGGAATTGGTCCTGATTTTACCAAATTGGAATCTTTTGGCAACGTTGATACTTTTGCAGAAAATCTGGTAATCACCATATTAGCATATTTCATCAGCATTCTTCACTTACTGTTAATGGGCGCTATCTATCGGTAATTTTTCTGACTTGAGGTATCTGATAATTACAAAATTGATCAGGTTAATGGATTGGATAGAAGTTGGCAGAGGCCTCCTGGAATTGCAGCAAAACTCATAGACTGTAAATCTAAAAATGGTAACTATCTACTTTCCTCTTTTAGTGTACACAAGAATAGGGCTCGTTCTTTTCACCTTAAAAAAATACCATACTTTATAAGTTTCAGAAGAAAAGCAGTTCAATAATGGCTTTTCAGATGAAAAGAACGAATCCCTATGAAGGCCACTAGCTAGGTAGGATATGCAATACTCCGTAAACCAAACATGTCTATAGTCATTAAACTTACCTTTTTTCTTCTTTGGGACTGGCCAGGACTTTATTATGTTGAGTACACGCTCCAAAATCCTGGGGAAAGTCGCAGGCACATCTATTCTGCAACCGGGATGGCGCAAAATGGCTGGTATAACAGGCTTTATACAGTAACTGGACAGGTTAACTTCACTTCACTTCACTTGGCTTTGCTCAATGCTCATCTGAAAAACTGCAGGCAACAGATGCATTTCTGCATTCCTGTTAATTGCTAAACAAAATACTACTCGTAGGAAGCTAAAGTTATTATTATTTTTTGCATACATTGCAGTTTGTGGAAGATGACTCTGATAAATTTGGATCCAAGATTCAAAAGGTATGTCAAACCCCATCAACCTTCATTCAGCTATTGGTATTCTGGGAAAAATGATCTGCTAAAACCTTAACCTTGTGTTTTAACCTTCTTTTGCAGGCTGTGCAATCGTTCAAATTAGGCTGAAGAGAGAAACTCGCTACACAGGAACAGCTGATGCTGTCAGTAACCTTGTACATGAAGGGCCAGGGCTGTGCTCTTTAGGCAATCCTAAAATCTTCTTATAAGCATCCTTTCTCTTTCACAATATAATACCTCGAATCAATTTTGAGAATATCACCCAACTGCTGCAAAATTTTGCCACTCACACTGTTTGCCCAACAGCATCACATTTTTGTTTATACTTGAAGCTAAGAAATTCTTCAGATAAATGTATATTGAAACTTCAAACTACTAATACTACACTAAAATGCTTCTTGTCAAAGCAGTAAACCGCCAATTCAGCTAATGCTACTTTTGCTTAATTGCGCTAACAAGACAAAGATCTACTGGTTGTTGTGTGGAGTATTTCACAAGATCCCTGCATGTTTATTGTTTTACTGTAGACGATCAGCACGCTATTTTAATTCAAAGTTAAAGGGGTAAAAAAGAGTAGACTAAATAGCTAACATATTAGCCCTAATGCTCAATAAAATTATAAGTGCAACCTTTTCTCTTTATTAGCCCAATTCATTGTTTAACTAATTTCAAAGGCATATTGTCCATATATAGTGTAAAAAGATCCGTCACACGTTAGGTGTTTACAGTTGGTAGTATTCAGTAAGAAAACAAACAGAAAAGGAAGGGAATTCTGGAGTCTATTCATGATTAGAGGCAAGCGAGCACACGGTACAAGAACACTAGCTGGTATTCTGCAACTCCGAACCCTATGCGCAGAGATCAAAATATATGCATCAGTGAGTAAAGGTAAAATTCACATTTTCACTCCAAATTGAAGATAATAAGATACTCCGTATACCACAATCGCACTCGGCGCATGAAATGATTTTTTGTTCCATTAACTTTTTACCCCTAAATTACATGTAACATATTCCCTCTTACTTTAAAATATTACAAGAAACAATTAGCAACCACAGCTTTGGAGATTTTTAATATCACAACTACACATTATGGTTGAACTAACTAACTAGATGTAGGAAATTCTGTTCTGACATTTCCCTCTGATACATTTTCTACGGATTTAGGCGCAGAAGTCTTGTGAAATAAAAGAGTGAGCTTATCTAGGTAAAGCTGGTGTTGCATTTGACGTAACTGGTGCCATTCCCTTTCCAACTGCAAATCCTTTTCCTCAAAACGATCAATCTTATCTTGGATCTCTTTCATCTGTAAAGAAATCCAATAACAATAAAGTCATTCCCTGGAAAAGAAATTAGAATTTAAAGCAAATTTATGCCTAACCAAGTACCAACCTTAGCTTCGATAATGATTGCTATGGACTTTAAAAACTCGTCCTCCTCCTGCTTGAGCAGAGACTCTGCCTCTACACGAGCTTCTTCTGGTGTACAAGCTACAGAACCACCACTGGATTCAACAGCAGGATCTGGATATCAAATAAGTGAAGCACACACTGTTACAGCTGAGAACGGCAACATAATGACCAGCACAGCACACAAAAAATAAAAAACAAAAGCCACATAGTACATATATTACCTCAGCAAGCACAGTGTCACAGTGTAATTATCTTACAAGTGATACCAAATAAGCAACGAGATTACTGAAACTGTAGCTTCTTTTAGCCATTGTAATTGATGACAGGTGAATGCTTAATATAGTTCTACCTCCGTTTTCTTTTGTTCTACTCATTTTCCACTAATGGTTGTTTTTTTTGTTCTACTCACGTTACTTTATTCCAGTTTTGGTATATCCATCTTCTCCCTCTTGCCCCCCACTCTCCTAATTATTCTTACACCTATCCACATTCTTTTTACATATACCCACCTTTTTCCACTCTCTCCTACTTTATCTTACACCCACGCACGGTGAGTAAAACAAAACAAAACAAAATGTAGGTAGTAATACTAACTTTATGTAGGGTCAAGATTACACTTTAACTAACTATGATCCCCCAAACAATATGTAGAATCGAAACCGAAGAATTATAGACAGAAAAATAAGAAAAACTAGAACATGACAACTGCAAGAAACATTAAGAACCACAACGCATCACTTACTAATATGTAAGACCAAAATTGACAGATGATCAGTAATTTCTTCCTAGGAGTCAAAAGCACGAGAATCTAATAAGATAGCCGTAAAAGATGTATAAAAAATGCCTACTGGGGAGACTATGATAGTGCTGCTTATATCCATATACAAATAAGCTGTCACACCTAGTAGTTGTATTACCACCAGTTCAATAAAATGACAACTTTTTCTTAAATCTGAAATGCCTAGCCCACGGGACACCTGAGTGACCTGATTTCCACGATTCTAAATTAACAATAAGAAGCCAGAAGGTAGACAATACCTTGCACTTTTATCGAATAGGCCTGCAACTGACCACTGCCCCTACTTGTTAGACCATCCATGTCATATAGAGTTGACACTGCTGCTCTAGCAGCAGCTTCTGAAACCTCAATACCAGCCAAAGCTGACAAAAATGCAGCCTAAAACATGCAAAACAAAAAAACATATCCATTTCCAATTGAAAAGACTACAATTAGAAAGATTGTTAGAGGCTCACTATTTCTTGTCAAATCTTAATGGTAATTTAATTTAACAGAACACTGCTGATTCGATGAAAGATCAGACACATAGCGATTAATACCTGAGCCATAATTGGGTTGCTAGCATCAGCAAGTGGTGTAAGATGCATTCTCTTTGCAGGGGGTTCTATTCCAGATTCAGAATCCACTTGGTCCTCACCTATACCTCCAGGCTCCGCAAATTTCTCCCGAAAGGGAAGCTTAATAAAACGAGCAACGCATTCTTTGTCGGTTCTACCACCAACATGTTCAGCCACACGCTTCCAGTCATCACGATAATGCATAACGGCTTCCAGAAGTTGCAAAGTTTCTTTTTCAGTCCAATCTGTCTTCACTGGTTCATTAATCTCAACCCGCCTGAATTCTGAAGAATTAACACCAACCTGGTAGTTACCACGAACATAGCACCTAGCACAGAGCACCAGGTCATACTGTTCAACAAAGAAAAATGTCTTAGGCTTTATAAAGTAATTGTTAGGTATAAATGACTACTACCGTACAAAAAAACTAAAAATGATGGCCCAACAAAACACCAAAGGATCTTTTGATGGCCAGGCAAGGAACCCTTGAAAAAACTATTGTTACTTACTTTTAATGTTAATCAGAATATACACACCAAAAGCACTAAACTTAATACAGCAGATTCCACATAGGTATGTGCATTAGGTAAAACCCTTTCCTTTTTCTTCAGAAAGAAGGTGTACCAGCAGATACGTAGTGATGATGACAGATACTCTAATACAGCCATTATGGTTGCAAGATGTAAGGACATTTGCTTACCTTAATAACATTATCAGTGCAACGATGAGCTAATTACTAATAACATTATCAGCAGGTTCGGTCCTTACTTAACAATTGCTTTTGTAACTTTGCATTAGTGTGTCACAAGTCACAGACATAGGAAAGTTTCAAATCACAATTGTGTTTGCAACTTTGCATTACTGTCTCATAAGTCACAGACATAGGAAAGTTTCAAATCCCAAATTCCACAACTATATAATTTAGTATCAAAAGTAGTGTAACATACAAATTATCATTTTATAAACTCTCATGAAGTGATAAAACCTATTACAATACTCAAACTTCCCTGAGAAGTTCACTGATTTTACAGTTTTAATTACTACAGGGCCGTGTTACCTAATCCGCTGTAGGCTTTAATTATGTCAAGTTAGCCTAAAACTGATCCACCATAACAATTCTCAGTGTTCAAACACGCAATTCTCCAGGGGAACAAGAGTATTAGGTAACACTAGTCCTAAGTTTCACAAAAAAATGATGAATGCAGATTATATACCTTATCACAGACAAAGCAGGCAATAGTGCAAGCAACTTTGCAGCCACTGCACAGCTTGTTTGATTTCCGAACATTGGAATTCGCAGCAGCAACAACAGCAGCCCCTGTAGAAGGTTGTGATGCAGGAGAGGCGGCCGCAGCGGCAGCGTTAGCCTTGGCGGTCTCTTTCTCTTTCTCCTTCTCCTCCCACTTGAAAGGCGGCTTTCCAGAGGGCGGGGAGTAATTGATAAGGCCCCACGTGTCAAGAAAATCAAACACCCGGCGAATGGACCCCACATCTCCGACAAGCCACCTCCTAACTTCTGTAAAGGTGAGCTTTTTAGAAGGGTTGGACCTGAAATTCTTGACAATGGCATTCCTGTAATATTTGTAAACATTAGGGTTCTTTGATGCTGAGTTATCCGTGAAGAACTCCGGCATATGCCGCACCTCGCACTCGTCTATCTCGTTCCATTTGAACCAACCTGGCAGTGTTTTTTTTTTAATTAATTAATTATTCATTAAAATAAAGAAACAAAATTAGAGGAGAGATAAAAATTGGTTACTTGAGTAGCTTGGGACGGTGACGAAATCGGGAGGTTCAGGAGCGGATTTTTTAGGATCTGGCGGCTGAGGGGTGGTTTCAGGCTTTGAGGGCGGAGGGGTGGTTTCAGACTTTGAGGGCGGCGGAAGAGAAGAGACAGTGTTGAAAGCGGAGGTGGTGGTGATGGGTGATTGGACCTCCATTGGTGGTGGTGGTGGTGGTTGTATTTGTGCTTGCTGCTCTCGTGAATGGAAAGTCAAGTTGACAGTTGATTTGGCGGGGGAGGTTTCATGGTTTTCCATGGTAACTTAAATTTTTTTGATGTGCCAAGGAAAGCTATTTATCAGTTATCATCGGAGAAGCGGAGATGGAGCTCCGCTCAGCAATCTCCACGATTAGCAATTAAAATATACGAAGGGGTATTTTTGTAAATAAATTGTCAAAATATACAATCTACAATTAA
This sequence comes from Spinacia oleracea, assembly GCF_020520425.1. Lineage (NCBI taxonomy): Eukaryota > Viridiplantae > Streptophyta > Magnoliopsida > Caryophyllales > Amaranthaceae > Spinacia > Spinacia oleracea. Next base: position 122,565,984 of record NC_079491.1, read on the forward strand.
TTACACAATCTCTTTTTATATTAAAATTATTTTCTTTTATTTTTATTTTTTAAAATGTCAAATATATCTCTATTATATAAGCCAAGAGGGGAGGGACATTTCAGTAATATTACTTTTGGTGTCCCCAGGCTAAAAGGCTAAATTACCCTTCATACTTTCATATTTTCATTCAACCCAAATTTTGATTTTTATTGATTTAAAAAGCTATTGTTATTGTTTTAAAAGCTAAATAATTATTCAGTTAAAAACTGAAAATTTATTAAATAGAGAAAATTCATTTTTAAAACTGATTAAGCGTTATGAGCTATAAAAAAGGAAACAAAAAATTAGGGAAAACAATTATCTCACTGTTAAATAGTCATCCTCATTCAATCAATTAACCACATTCAAAAAAATAATTATCAATTAACTTCACCTCTTCTGTTTCCTTCACTCTCTCCTTCCTTGATTCCTATCATTAATATTATTAATCCAAATAAAGTGTTTGGATAAATTATTAATTCCGGTTCCAGAATTTCAATTCCTACCATTATATTATTAATCACATACAATCCCATCATTAGGATTTGATTCAACCATTACACCAAAAAAAAAAGGATTTGATTCAACCACCGCCTATCAAGACCATCGCCGGCGAAATTGCTTTAGAGTAAAAGGAACCCGACGGTTGGGGCATGTTGACTCGGTCCAAATCGCCTAACAATTGGGCTTATATAACGACAGTGGTTTCTACGACGGATATGGCGGCAGCGACGAGTGACGTGGGTGACGTTGCAATAGTATTTTGCAAGGACATGATCGATGGCGTCATTGTTGGTGCATAGAGGTGTCAAAAGTCGAAAGAACATTGAAATGGAAGGATGTAATTTGGGATTAGATTGATAGAGGAGAGAGTGATTGCAGAAGAGAGGTGAGGTGGAGATGGCGGTGGTTGTGGTATTGGTGTTTCGTTGGAGGAGAGATAGGGTGTGGGAGAGGAGAGAGAAATGATGGGTATGGCAAATGTTAAAAAAAATGGGTGAAGGGAATTGGGCTTGCTGGAGAATTTGAAATGACAATAAAAATTGTGTCATTTTAAATTATTCATCTATGGGTATGACAACACTATCAGGTATAATTTCTCCGTTAGTTAGTCTTTTTTTCTTCTAATTATTATTAGTTGATTTGTGTAAATACTCATTTGTTGATTTTATTTCAAAATTTGAAGGTACAATGCGACCCGCAGGCATTGACATCGTACCAAGCTCGAGTTCTTATTATTTTCCAATTTCTAGAGTTTTGTTTTTCAATTTCAGTATTAGTATTTTGTTTTTATTGGGCAAATTTGTAAAAAACTACCTTATAAATTTGGATTTTTGCGAAAAACTACCTTATAAAAAAAATGTTGGAATTAACTACCTTATAAAAATTTTACGTTGCAGGATACTACCTTTCGTCGGATTATAAGCATCGATTACACATTTCGGGGTCGACTTTACTAGGTGCATCTCATGTGGCATGTCATGGAAAATGAGTAATTAAATAACTCATGAGATACATATGATAAAGTCAATCCCGAAATTATGATTCAACGTTCAAAATTCGGAAAAAGGTAGTATCTTAAAACATAATTATTTTATAAGGTAGTTAATTACAACATTTTTTTATAAGGTAGTTTTTCACAAATAATCAAATTTATAAGGTAGTTTTTGACAAATTTGCCTTTTTATTATTCAAACTTTTCTTGCTAATTTGTAAAACATATTCTTTAAGGGAAAGAAACGATATTTTTAAATAGATAAAATTTTGTAATGGTGATTACAAACATCAATGTTAACAAACATATTTCAAATAAAATAAACGTGTTTACTTCAATTAATTTTATAATACATACTTGCTATACAATATAGTTAAGTGCGAATTGAGGCACATTAATTTTCTATATCAGCATAATTAAATGTACTCATTTACATAACTTTTTTTTATGTGACATAGATATTAATACATTGTGTATTTCAGTTTATGTAATTCTAATTTTATTCTGAACTATCTTTACGGGATGACAGAGTATAATCATCCACCTTATGCATTTATTTCCTAGCGGGGTACAATGATACAATGTCAGATCTCGACTGATTCGTAATTATGACTTTACTTCAGTACTGAAATTTGATTTTATTTTTATGTTGTGATATGTTAGTTGTAACAACATAATTTTAAGTTTTTTCATACTTTCGCACGCATCGCGTGCATATAAGACTAGTTGTACACTAGTATAGGACCCGTGCCATGCACGGTAATCCAAAATTATTGATATGTTATAAATATATATTTTTTTAAAAATAATTTGTATCCATCTATTATGTACCACTAATATTCCGTTTTTCAAATACTTCGTATAATTATTAATTTTCATTGTTCTTACGGTGCATAAGTGAACAATCTATCTACTAATAATATGAATATATACGTGAATAAGAAACAATTTTAATATTTTATACTAAACATGGGTATACAGTTTGGCAAAGGAAAAAGACATAATTTTTTTTTTGTAAAAACACGTTGCACTTATAATATTAAGACAATATTATAATCTCATAATTTACTAAGACAATATTCTTGAACCTGGTAATTTGAATAGGTGTTCAACCAAAAAGGAAAATAAAAAAATTGAGAAGCAATTTTCTCCTCTGTTCCACCACCTAAAATTGATTCATGCCAAAAACAAAAAAAACCAGATCGATTCAAGCCAAACCAAACGACAAAGTAAATTAGGCCTAAATTTTTTGGTTTGCAAGATTTCTTTCACACCTTCCAAAATTTAGATCAAGATCTTACAAAACTGTTTTGGTAATCGAATACAAAACTCCAAATAAATCTTTCACACTTTCCAAATTTTGAAGTTGATTTAGTGTATTGCGTAGAAATCGTTCAACATCTCCTTCGTTCTTCTTCCTAATGTCTTCCAGGTTAGTATAATACAAGTTTGGTTGAATTCTGAATTTTTGGAAGGTGTGAAAGAAATCTAGGTTAGTACCCGTGCGACGCACAATTATAACAACAAAACTATAAAAATTATATTGCAATTTATTAAAATTACAAACATTTGTAAAACTATATTGAAATTTATTAAAATTACAAACAAATTAGTAATCTCAATGTTGAATATTATTATTATCTAGCACTATATAAAAAATTTCCACTAAGTAGTTTAAATTAAATTTAGCAAAGCTTTAGGAGGAAAACTCTCTCATATACTTCGTGGTGGATAAAATATGTACTCCAGATTCCTCGTATACTCTGTGTAGAAAGGAAAACTTTTCATGGCTGAGTTAACCTAGGACCCTTCATGTTACCAAAAGTTAATGTACTACGTAGTAGTAATAGTAGATGATGCAGAAAAGAGTGTTTGGCTACCCTAACAACGGGGAAAAGTACAACAATTAGGGAATCTCCATAGTAATCTATAAACTCAATCAAATGTTTAAGGTGAAGCTTAACATAGGGGGGAAAAATACAAAACAAATACTCTGTAGTAACTTGTGAGTGTATACTATTTACAATGTTCCTCCAAGACTTACAACTTATTCTTGGTCTATAATAGTTTGAACTCTCGATATATGTAGAACGTAGTTGATCTGCAAGAAAACAACAGCACGAAAGTCGGATAAGAAAGTAAAAGAGAATTTTTTTTAAAATGGAGACAAAAGGATAAATAATATTTAGTGTTACCTTCTCGATGTTAGTATCCTGCAATGGGTGACAATTTCTTTTTGCAAATATACATTATTATAATAGTATATTCAGATAAGAAAAATAAATAGTAGCAAGACAAAAAAAAAAATACATACCTCTCTTTAAAATCATTTATCTTCGCAATATCAGTATTTTATATGGAGTAGTCACAAATAGCGAACTCGATATTCCAACAACGCCTTACATGCCTGAGAAAGATAAACGTATAAGAAAGCAAAACCAAATCAATGCATAAAATGACAATCGAGGCTTTCATTCAACACAAATAATATATACCATGAAAAGCCTTGATTTTTGCTTACTGGATGGCAATAAAAAGTTGACAATTTGGATGATCAGATAAGTATTATGTCAATTGATCAACATATTGATTCCACAAAGTGCAACTCAATAATTTTTTTCTAAAATTGACAACATAACAAAATTAGTATAATAGTCATAATTGTATTTTCCTTAAGATAAATTGGAAATACACTTACAGCAAATCCTCTAGTTGTACATTGAGCATTTTTTGTGGGTTACCATCTCTAATAAATTGATCTGCTGATAATACTCCAGGAAGATCAAAAGGTCTTGCGCGCACAAGGTGTACAATAAATTTATCGTACACCACATTAACTTTTACCTAATTTTTTGTAACTTTTACTATGTTTTGGTTAACTTTTATATTACGAAAAAAAATTGTTGGATTAACATTTTAAAAGGTTAAATGATTAATTTTTATACATTATTAATGATTTTGAATAATTATTTTTATAAAAATGAAAAAAAAATTATCAATAAAAAATAGATAACTTTTACGTATATAAGGGTAACTTTTATGTACTTTGAGTCAACTTTTACTTCGATTTATTGTACACCCCTTGTAAATAAGAATTTGTGCAGGAAGATAACCAATACAATATGTTTTCACAAAAAACCATAGTAATAGTAAATAATATACCTAAAATAAATATAATACTTAAAAAATAAGTTCGATATTTTACACCAACTAATACAGTGTTGTCTAGATCTTTTAATGCTTCATAAGACTTAAAATCAAACTATGTATAGGAATAGTCTATCCAACCACTTCTACCACTGGAGTAAACATTCTAAAATTATTTTTGTATGGATGCATCGTGGGTTTATATTGTATGTTTCTCCTTGGGTGAAAACATCCTTAAATTTCGCAATAAAAGCTCTTTTTATAAAAGCTTGAATCTTGCCTCCCTGTTATACAATAAAAGTAAAATAAAAAAAGTAGTTAGCATCATACTATTTGACTACTAATATTAATATTATATTGAATATAGCACAATACGAATGATGGAATTACCTCTGCATCTAGTAAAACCATTTCAATAGTATACATTTTACTCGGATTATTGAAGGCAGGAACTGTGCATAGTTGGATAGCCCTTGCTTGCATCGTTATGTTTTCTATGGACGAATTAATGTTGTGAATGAGACTAAAATTTCCTGCCATTTTTTTTCTCACAAATAACGTTTAGGTTAATATTTTTTTGATATTATTGTTGGATGAGCATGGAATATATACAGCTGATTATGGTCGTTTGAATTAGGTGTAACCCTAATTCTTTGTGATTAATGGATTATTGATTGGCTACTATATTCTAGATATTCAGTATTCACGCATATTCAGGGACTTTTAATTTTTAATTTTTAATTTTTCAAATCAGTAATCTCTCCCATATAATTTATGTTACATGGAACATTTTTTACCTATTTTTTAGGTTTTTTAATTTTACGCATAGGGTGCTAAATTTCGAATTTCCATTTTTTTTATTTGTTACCTATTTATTATCTTCTTTTTTTCCTGATTTGGGATTGTTATTCCGTTTATTATTTTTTTACTTAATTATCAGTTACCTATTTGTTCCCTATTTTTTAGGGAATTTTGTAAACTATTATATTTAGTCGGGGAATTGCTCATGGTGTCCCTATTTTATAGGGATTTCACGCACAACATTTTCCAAAGATTTTGTACAATCTTTTCATATTTATTCTCTACTTTTTAGGGTATAGATTTATGAATTATTATCAATTATTTGAAATTTTATGGGAAAAAAAATTAATTTATTTTCAAATAGTTAAAAAGTAATTTAAAAAAGAAAAATACTAAGGATTCACCAGGAGATGACACGTGTCATTCCTGGTGTCTCTTTTAGTATATAGTTATAGATTGTAATTTTTAGATTGTATATTTTTTCATTATAATTACGAGAATGTCATTTGATATGCCAATCAAGGGGATTGTTTTGAAATTTCTCGTGGAGATGCGCTCCCAACGAAAGCTACTCCCTCGAGGGGTTTTATTCTTCTTTTATCCTCTTTTACCAAGTGTTTTTTTTTGTCTTAATACGTTACCTTTTTGTCACCTTAAATTCTAAGTTTTACACGTGCGTTTGAAATCTTTCTCGTTGTGCCTCTACTTATAAAATATAATCAACTTTATCCTTATTGTTAATCCAATGTTAAAAAATTGTGTTACTTTTTAAGCAATTAAGGTTTTCTGATGTTGAGTCGTTTGGCTTCCTAAAACCCCTTGTGAATAGCACAAGTTTCTGCCATAAAAGCTTAAGAATTGTCCATGTTGAAAATGTAAGTGGTTAGTGTTTTTCCATTGCTATCTCGAATGATAATTCATGTGTTGCTGAAGATTTTGCACGATACGTCGAAATTTAGTTTGATGGAGGTGGGTACCAGCAAACTAACAATGGTAGGGAAGAATGAGGTGTGGTGGGAGTGTGTGAATTGAGAGGGGAACCCTTAAGTTAGTGGTGATCAATGTGAAGTCTAAATTGTTATTCATCAAAAGTAGAATTATCTTTGAAAAAAACCATATGAAGGAAGCATTATTAAAAATGCAATCATTCCTTTCTTTCCAAGGAGACCAAATGATAAATATCAATTTACTCAAAATAGTAGGATGTTTCCTCAGGTTATGGGTAGTATCAAAGAAATCATGGTGGGTGTTAGAAAAATCTAACAACTTCTTTGTGAGATCAGTTGTGCCCATACTATTTTTAAAGTAGGAAATTGGATAAAGAGGTGATTTAAAAATGTTTCAATACAAGTATCACATAAAGAGCATACATCAAAGGCAAAATATTTCTTTTAAAGAAAATTTCCTGAACAATACGTTTTTGTGGAAGATTTGCAAGAGGAATACTATAAGTTTTAGAGGGATATCTAGTTTCCAAATTCACTTTGGCTGCAATCCACATTGTTGATTTGACAGTAAATTATTTTGATGGTGTAGTACTCCAAACCGGAGTATCTTCCAAATCATTATAAGAATTATGGATTCCTTGAATTTTTTGGACCATTGGTACTGGCAAATGGTTATTTAGTTTTGGCATTTTCATTCTTTAAAAGGAAGCATAAAATCAGAGACCATAATATTATTGTCCATTGAGTCAATTACAAAAAGGTAATAGATTATCTTGGGTCAAAAAAAAAAGATAATAGATTATCTTAAAAAACTAATTATATATCAAGTCAAAAATTGATGGATTTTCCATTCCCAATCTTTCACCTAATTCCTTATCGTATAATTTCTCGTTGATTTTGAATATTGTGCTAGATTTGGGAATCTTTTTGCATGAGTTTGCACACATAAACAAGGAAGTATGGTTGACATACTTTTTCGGTATAATGGAGAACTTTTCTCATATTGCAGTATTTCCATCCTAGTTTAGCAAGAAAAGTACGATTTAGTGGTCTTGTTCAACGTAATCCAAGACCACCTTGGTTCTTGGGTTGGCATATTGTCATGCAATTAGAGGGGTGGAGTTAGAATGGGTTGATTGCTTCCAAACAAAATATTATATGAACTACATCTAGTTGAGAGCAAGTTTTTTGAGGAAGACAAAATACGAACAAACATATGCTGGGAGGGTTTCCAAATTGCTTTAGATTAGAATAGCCTTTCCATTTTGGGAGAGGTAAATCACGTGCCATGAATTGATTCTTGTTTCAATTTTTGGATGATATTATTGTAATCGGTTTTGGTGGGTTTGTAGGATGAGAAGAAAGCTCCTAGATATATGCCAATGGACATAGATTTTGTCATAGAAGAAATATTCGCTTCTCGTTTGATAGTTTAAATTTGTTTGGAGAAAACAATTACAGGTATATGAAAGTTAGCTAATTGCCCTGAGAGGGTACATAATTCGTTTATAAGATTTCTTAGAATGTGGCATGTAGAAGAGGTTGCTTTGTTGAAAACCAAATTGTCGTCATCAAATAGGAGACGCGGAATTTTAGGGGTATAAGGTGTCAGGCTAACGACTAATTCGTTTCTTGGATCATAACCATTCAAAGTAAGTATAATAATAAACACTTCCATGCAAAAGAGGAAAAGATAAGGAGATAAAGGATATCCTTGTATAATGCCTCAAATCTAGTTGGGGAGAAGTGATCCATCGTAGATACATTTATTTTAGGAGAATAAGATATTGTTGTAATGCTGGCTTTGACCTATTAGATCTATTGGTGAGGAAAATCAAAGGTCGTTAGGGTGGACCATAGAAAATCTCATTATATTCTATCATAAACTTTTTCCATGCCCAATTTTAGAGCACACCATCCAAATTTTGATGTTTGGAAGGTGTTTTGAATTTCCTAAACAATTAATATATTATCATGAATAGATCGTCTTATAGTGAAAACATTATGATATGGGTTGGTATGGTTTTGAAGAACCGAACTTAATCTAGATACTAATAGTTTTGAGATTGTTTTGTATAAAGTGTTGTGGGGTTTTTCCGATCAGCTGATGACAAGGAGGTTTCCGGTAGAACGCAGCACGATCTCAGCTCTGACCTGCAAAACAAGAATATTCCTCTCGGAATATTCCCTTCGATACCTAAGTAAGTATGAGTTTTTAGAGAGAGAATTTAGAGAGAAGGCAGAGCATAAAATATTTGTAGTTGTTGTGTATTGAATGTCCTTGTCCTTGGGATTTGGGGCTTTATATAGTACTAGGTTTACATGAAATGACCTAGAATTCCTCCATATGATTGGCTGAGTTGGGAAAAGAGGACAAGTGTCATTTTCCTTTTGCAGTCATTTGATTTTGGGACATAAATGGGCTTTTTGGGCCGTTGTGCCAGCAGAAGGTATCCACAAAGCATACCATACTTATACAGATACGAATACGGAGGTTTTCACCCACGTGTAGGCCAATGATTGGGACACGTGGTCTCTCTTTTCTTGGGCTTAAGACTGCATATAAGGCATAAATTGTGCCACATGTCATCTCCTCATTAGTACAAGCTGGCACGGTAATTTTGCCTATAACATTTGCCCCTCAAGGAGGGTATTTCTGGAAACAATCTTTCAGACATCCCTTCTTGACTCTTGATGTTCAGATGACACTTGGGGGATTTTTGTGAGATGGTGACAAGTGTCACCAATCTCACTTTTGCCCTTATATATATATGGGGTAATTTTTTCATTTTTCGATTACTTTCATTTCATTTTTACAGAGCTCTAAATAGGCGATTTCCGGCGAAGAACCACCACCAGTAGGCGATTTCCGGCCGCTGTGTGATTTCATCCTGTTCTTCATGAAACTCAACGTGTTCTTGGAAAGACTCAACCTGTTCTTCACCACATTCAATCTATTTCTGTTTCTAGATCTTTTGAGGTTAGTCTTTTGATTCTTTTATATGTTTTTATGCTTTATTTTTGCTGGTCCATTTAAGTTTGGGTAATGGGCGGCAGTCTGGCATTAGATGAGTGCTTGTTAGGGTTACGAAGCGTTGCGCCGCCCATCCATTGGCCGGGCATATACCCGATCACTTCTTTTCTTCATTGTTGGTCCCCCCTAAGCCGTCCTCTATCCACTATGCAGAAGGCATGGAAAGAACTAAGCAAACGGCAGATCCAACTCGCTTGCATTTGCGAGATGGAGCATCAGCACCTCCTACAGAAAGATACTCTTCTACTGGCCCAACAGTAGATGAAGAATATGCCGATCTCTTTCAAGAGATAGACGAGTATGCTGAGCTTGAGGAGGAGTAGACGGAACGCTCGTCGGAACGTACGGCCATGGACGAGTCTCTCTTGGTAGGTCAGGCAAATAAGGGGCCGGCTGTGGCTTTGGTGCCTTTGGTTGTTGAAGAGCAGGCGGTGACTCAAGCGCCGGCTAGGCCAAGGGGTCGGGAAGAGGCTCATCTTAATCCTTCAGAGACTCATCCAGACCAGGGATGGATGAAATGGCTGGACAAGAATGGGGCTGATATGAGAGACAGCCTTTGTGTAGGGGAAGGGTACCAGATGAGGGTGCCGGCCAGTTTGGAGGCGACGGTCAGCTTGTTGGCCGATGGGGAATTTCCCGTATATGCCGCTGCCATTAAGCTTGGCATGAGATTTCCTCCGCATCCTTTTGTTGTGGAGGTTCTGGACGGTTTTAAGATTGGGGTGGCCCAATTAACCCCAAATTCCTGGGCGGACGTATTTGTCTACATCGCCAAATGCGCGCTGAACAACGTGCAGCCGTCTTTCAACGCATTCCTTCATCTTGTTTCCATTTCCCGTTCTCCCAACGCCGCCGAGGGGTGGTTTAATCTGAGCAGTCGGGGCACCTGCCAAACGATGGTGGGCAAACTCTCCAAATGGCACAAGTGGAGAAAGAGATGGGTCGTCTTTCATACTAATGACCAAGATATGTATTATAGAATGAGCCGCTGGAGCCCCACGACCAATTATATGGATCATGACGAGGCCCCCCCACCCCTGACGGCCGCATAGTGGGATCATATAAAGATTATGTTTAAGACCAACACCTACCAACTTACTGCAGACAAGACTTTTCATGTGCCTGCTCAGTGGTTGCCGCACATAAGCCAGTTACGGGACGAAGCGTTTTTAGTTGCCGTGGTGTAGACACCTAATTTGTGTATCCCCATTGGGATGATGAAGATACCATTATCCTTATTAGGCGGTTGGAGCAACTCCGTGCGGAAATCCCCATTGCTAAGAACATTTTCAAAATCCAAGAGCCAAAATCCAATCCCCGAGGCCGTTCCCATTCCGGAACTCGGTACAAAATACAAATTCCAAAAATCAATTTCAAAATCCAAGTACAATCTCACCCAATGGACTATCCCATTGGTTTTACAATGTCTTTTCCAGTCGAAATGACACTAAGCAATCCAAATTCGGGCGCCGACCCAAAAAACCGAGCGAGCCGGGCCTCGTCTCGTAAAACCGAATTCAAAAACCCGAAAACGGCTAGTTTTTAGTCGCAAACTTCCTTAATCATCAAGCAAACACTACGTGCCAACTTCGTACAATTTGTACGAAGGTACACCATTACAAGCCAAAACAAGGACGACATCTTTCGTCCTTGTTTGGCAGCTTCTACGCCACGTCAGCAGCGCCTGGCGCTGCCAGCTGCGCTGGACGCTGGCGTGAGCTGGCGTTTAGCAGCAGCTTCTCCTATTTAAACCTCTAATTCTGAGCATTATGAGGAGGCAAAAATCAAAACACAACGTCGTAATACAAAAATTGCCACTCAAATCAAAAATACAAAAATCCTCCAAAATCACATACAATTTTCAAGTTCTAAGCAATTGGGAGCTCTAAAAGGAATTCTTGCCTAAACCTAACTAGGTAATTCCGAATCCCAACCCTAATCAATCATGTTTCTTTGATTTTCTCTTTCAAAAATGATTAGTAAGTGTCACTTACAACAATCACACATTTCTTACAAAATCCAAACTTTTGGTGATACAAAAATGCAAAATTTCAAGATTCAATGATGTTCAAAGTTGTTTGTAATCACTTCTTTGAACTAGAATCACCTTCAAAACATGGAGTAATAAAAGATGATGCCTTTCTAATGTTTAAAGGTTTAATCTTTGAGATTCTAGACTCCACTTTTCAAATTTCAAGTTCAAGTTTCAAGACCCAATAATGTTTAGGGTTGCTTGCAATCACTTCCTTAAACTAGGATGATTTCAAAATAAGAGCTCATCAAAGATCAAGCCTTTTCAACATTAAAAGGTCCAATATTTGAGATTCAAGACTCTTAAATTCAATATTTCAAGTTCAAGTTCAATATTTCAAGTTCAAGTTCAACATTTCAAGTTCAATATTTCAAGTCCAATATATCAAGATTCAAACTTTTCAAGTTCAAGTTCTATGTTCAAAATCTAAGATACTTTAGGTCGAGCAACTTGACCTAAAGTAGAGATTTTTGCTTTGAATCCGTGTCGGGCGCACTTATTTTTAAGGAGTCGCTTGGCGTTCGGATCTCATGTGCTAAGATTCAAGTTCAATACCGCACTTTCAATTATGCAAGTTCAATTCCGCACTTTCAATTATGCAATTTCAATTCCGCACTTTCAATTATGCAATTTCAATTTCGCACTTTCAATTATGCAATTTCAATTCCGCAACTTTACTTGCCTAGTCCTTCTAGGCAATGTGGTTCTACCTCCTAGTCCATTTCTAGGTGGTCTTGTACTTTACTAATTCCGCACCTATTTTGCATTGTGATGTTGCTTTACTTGCTTATTGCTTTCATCACCTAACATGCTAAATACAACAAAATACAAGGTTACGCCACGCTTAACAAAGATAATTTCTTGGACAAACCGATCTTAGGTTCCCTTAAATTAACTTTAAAGCAAAGTGACCACAATACAAGCTAGACATTCGATTTGTTCTAAATTCAAACCCACATAATCTAAACTAGGGTATTTTCGAAAATGTTGTGCCACGCATTTGAATCATTTTTAAAGCTCGCGGAATAAGCATCTCGTTCCCTTACCCGGATCTCACCCATCCGTTTCTAAGATTCAATGTCTTATCCTAATAGAGTCATCTTTTCGGTCTTTCCAAACGAGACCCTAAATAATTTTTGGTGGCGACTCCTTCAAAGTACAAAGATACGAAAGGTTTCTAAAACAACCGCCCCTGTAGGGGAAAAAAAGGCAAGCAACGAAAAAATACCCCCTACAATTCTGGCGACTCTGCTGGGGACTTTCTGATTTCAACTTCGAAAATACGAGCAGACCTTGAGCATCAAGCCACTGATCTGCTTAAGTTCTGGATGCCAGCACTGGCGCCAGGCGCAGGCCCCTGCACCAAACGCCACTGCCTGCATCCGGCACAGTGGCTCACAGTGGCTTGCTGCCCACGTTTGCTCAAGTTTTCAAGTGGGAGTCAGTCTGTCTCTGAACTTTGAAGGACGCTCCCAAACCTTGAGAACGAATGTCGAAAAACGAGCTTTTCAAATACAACATTCAAGTGCGATTTCAATTTTCAATTTCTAGGCATTTCATGCATTTTTCGAAAACCATATTTGTGCAAAACGAATTTCTACCTTGCCTAAACGGATGTGTTCTACATTCGGGCTAGCCCCGGGGGCAACGAAATGGTGACTCTCCATACGGTTCCCGACCAAAGTGTGTGACCATTTCCGCGCCTACCAAAACTTGGCATTTGCTTGACATTCCCGATGTCAAGTATGGAGGTCGTCTGCCGACACACACGTCCCTTAGGTGGATGTGCAAGTTGTCGCCGGATCCGCCTCTTAGTCGAGTACCTTTTGACACCCAAAGCCGACCATTTGCATCATACAAAACTTAGACCGACCTTAGGTTGAGAACTTTGCATGTCGCATTCATATCCATGTTAGTGTGACAACGTGCTACTTGTGCATTGTGTGGGCGTCTTTGCACGCGTGAATGGCTAACCTCGAGTTCTAGCTTTTCCAAAACCCATTAGCCTCCAACTAGGAAGCCAACCCCTAGGAGAATCATTCAAGCCTCATGCATCTAAAATCGCCGATTTAAGGTCTTTTAAGAGTGCCACTCCATTTGATTCAAAACCCTCAAACACGCCTCACGCACAAATACCAAATTCAAATTCAATCCAACGGCGTCATAATGCCGGATTTTCTAGTCCAAATCTCGAGTTTCAAATTCAAAATTCAATCCAACGGCGTCATAATGCCGGATTTTCTAGTCCAAATTTCGAGTTTCAAATTCAAAGTTCGAGTCCAACGGCGTCATAATGCCGGATTTTCTAGTCCAATTTTCGAGTTTCATATTCAAAATTCAATCCAACGGCGTCATAATGCCGGATTTTCTAGTCCAAATTTCGAGTTTCAAATTCAAAATTCAATCCAACGACGTCATTATGCCGGATTTTCTAGTCCAAATTTCAAGTTTCAAATTCAAAATTCAAGTCCAACGGCGTCATGCCGGATTTTCTAGTTCAAGCATTCAAATCTTCAAATTCCATCTTTCGAATCTCAAATTCAAGTAGCCAATTCCAATCTCAAACATCAAATTCAAATGTCCAAACTCATGCTGGCGTCCAACTTTTCAACTCAAACTTCAAGACCAAATTCCTAAGTTCAATCTTTCAAACTTCAAGTCCTATACTCAACATTTCAAGTTCCAAATCCATGCCGGCATAATGCCGACTTTTCCATTCCATATTTCAAACCTCAAGTTCAAAATTCTAAGTTCAATCTTCCAAATATCAAAATCCCGTATTCGAAACTTTTCAATTCCAAAATCCATGATGGCGTAGTGCCGGATTTTCCTCATTCAATTTCAAATTCAAAATTCCATGACCAAACACTTCAAAATTCCAAGTCCACGACGGCATGATGCCGGACTTTCAAAATTCCAAATTTAATGTCTCAAATCCATGGCGGCATAATGCCGGGATTTTCAAAACTCAAAGCCTCATACTCTATACAAAAAATGCTTCTTTTCCTTTTCAAGTTCAAACTCCGAGTCAAATTCAAATTCAAATTCATCTTCAAGCTACAAAAAATCCTTGTCTTCCATTGCCACCAAATACAAAATTCAAAATACTTCCAATGGGTTGAAAATCCCTTGAAATAATACAAATCCAAATTTGAAAACACTTCCAATGGGTTGAAAATCCCCTGAAATAGTACAAGTCCAATTGTCCAACGGGTTGAAAATCCCCTGAAATAATACAAATTCAAATTCCAAATTCTACCTATGGGTTGAAACTCCCCTAAAATACTTCGAAACCCAACGGGTTGAAATTCCCCTAAAATAGTCCAAATTCTACTCCGGGTTGAAATTCCCCTAAAATATTCCAAGATGGAATGGGTTGAAATTCCCCTAAAATATTGACGGGTTGAAATTCCCTTGAAATAATACAAAATCAATTCCCTTTCAATCGGGTTGAAATTCCCCTAAAATACTTCGAAATCCAATGGGTTGAAATTCCCCTAAAATATTGACGGGTTGAAACTCCCCTGAAATAATACAATATCCAATCTCCTAAAATATTTCCAATGGGTTGAAAATCCCTTGAAATAATACAAGTCCAATTTCCAAATTCTCAAAGGGTTGAAATCCCCCTGAAATAGTCCGAGTTCAATATTCCAAGTTCTAGTACAAGGAGGAAGTCTCCACAAAAGAATGAAGCTCCTCTCAAACATTTCCAACGGGTTGCAAATCCCGAATACAAGTACAAAATCCAAAATCCCGAATCTTCGGAGTGTCACTTAGAGTCAAGTCAAGGTCTCATTCATTGCATATCATGAGTCGGGAAGTCCAAATTCTAAAGTCATGTGGTGTGTCCTAACTAGGAGTCCAAAGATCCTATGGGTTCGCCGAAGAGGAGAAAGGTTGAGGAGAACTCCATCAGCCCTAGCTTCCTTTATAGCCGGTATCGAGCAAGCAGTCAACTCACCTTCTACAAATCAAGCTTCAAGTCCCTTTCAAGAATCAATTCAAATGGCCACTGTCGATCAAATCACTCAGCTCATGGCCGCCGTAGCCAACCTCAATACCAACCTGGAGAATGTGAGAAACCGCTTAGGTGTTGTGGAGCAGGCCGCACCCACTGATGACCTGACCAAGAAGATCGAAAGCCTGGTTTACAAGGTTACGAATCAAGAGAACTATTTCGATACCTCAATTGAGGACAACCTCAAGGGAAAGGCAAACCTTCCAGACAAATTCTCAGCCAATGACATTGCAAAATTCAAGTCGACTGACAATCCCAAGTATCATCTCAAGAACTTCAGAGCTACAATGGCCATTAAGGGGGTCAAACTCGAGCTATACCATGTGGTATTCCCTATGTCCCTAGAACCTGTCTGCCAGAAGTGGTATTACTCACTCAAAGAGCATCAAACCAGTACATGGGAAGTAGTCGCTCGAGCATTCAAAGAGAAGTATCAACCCAATATTCAACTTCAAACTACTCTAAGGGAGCTAGAGGTTCTCAGGCAAGGGCCTCAAGAGGGTTTCACTAATTACCTAAACCGGTGGAGAGAAATGGCATCCCAAATGGTGACCCGACCCTCAGAGAGAGAATTGGTCAAGATCTTTATTGCTGGACTTCTTCCGAAATACAATACTCACATGAATTACTTAGGCTTGGAAAGCTTCAAGAGAACCTACGACATCGGAGTCGATATAGAGGACGATCTGATGAAAGCACCATTAGCACCAACTCCAGAAGCTGAAAAGTGGAAGGGTGAGAAAGCTGAAGCAACCCACAAGGTCCACGAAGTCAAAGCCCTAGAAGCTCCTCAAGGTCCAAAGCCAAACAATTTCAAGAATAGCACCAATCGGCGCAACTTTCAAGGCAGACCACAAAGGGTCTTTACTAACCTCGGAATGTCTTACAGTGAAGCATTTGACAGACTGGTCGAAAAGAAAGTCATCACCCCAATCGGTCCTACACCCGATCCTCCAATCGACAAAAGATCCAAGAGCTGGGATCCCACAACACATTGCAAATACCATCAGGGGAAGGGCCATGACATTGAAGATTGCTACAAGCTTAAGCATTTGATCCAGAACATGGTCGACAACAAGACCTTGCCCCTACCTCCAGGAGCCAAGCAAACTCCCTTGGTGCAAGCCATCTCCTATGATTGTGAAGATGAAGGAGAGGAATTTCCATGCAATCTAATCTCTACAATATACAAGCCAGGTTATGAGCTAATGGTTTCAAGTTTCTTCCATCTCATTCCAAATGTTCAAAACTGGGTGATCCCCAAGCCTAGGGTAACCACCGACATTCAAGAAAACATCTGTCCCCTTGCCACCCTGAAGGCTTTAGGCTTCTCCGATTATGATCTCATGCTAACTACCCAGCAGACCGTCAAGATCCAGGGCGTTACATACAAAATCCTGGGGGTCCTCGATTTGGTCTTTTCCTTCGACACCTACTACAACAGTGCTGAATTTCTAGTCATCGATGTGCATGCCAACTTCGATCTGCTATTTGGAGAACCTTGGTTCGAGGAGCTGTTGGATGGCCCTACCTGTCTCACCCTCAAAGGTTCAAGCTTCCATGACACTTCTATCAAGCAAAAGCCGGCCTTGCTCTAGGAGAAAAATGAATGCATCCAAGGGTACTATCACAGGTGGAGGATCTCTGCTCGTACAATCAAGCCTGAGATGCCTGAAGGAAAAATGGTGAGAATGTTCCTCCTAGGGCTCAATACCTCATGCAAAAGCTGCTTCGCTGCATTTCCCTACAACACGTGGGACCAAGTTTGGCGTCAAGTCCTGCTGATCTGTGCATGTAGCCCCGCTGTAGACACCTAATTTGTGTCTTCCCATTGGGATGATGACGATACCATTATCCTTGTTAGGTAGTTGGAGAAACTCCGTGCGGAAATTCCAATTGCTAGAAGCATGTCCAAAATCCAAGAGCCAAAATCCAATCCCCGAGGTCGTTCCCCTTCCGGAACTCGGTACAAAATACAAATTTCAAAATTCAAGTTCAAAATCCAAGTTCAAAATCCAAGTACAATCTCACCCAATGGACTATCCCATTGGTTTTGCAAGGCCTTTTCCACTCAAAATCATATAAGGCAAGTCAAATTCGGGCGCCGACCCACAAAACCGAGCAAGCCGGGCCTCGTCCCGTAAAACCGAATTCAAAAACCCGAAACGACTTGTTTTTAGACGAAAGCTAAGCCTTAATCCCCAAGCAATCACTACGTGCCAAGGTCGTACTAGTCGTACAATGGTACAACAATACAATCCAAAAGCAAGGACATCATCTTTCCGTCCTTTTTGGCAGCATCCACGCCACGTCACCAACGCTGGGCGCTGCCAGCTGCGCACTGCGCTGGCAATGGCTGGCATTTAGCAGCAAACTCCCCTATAAATACCCCTAATTCTGAGCAGTTTTAGAGAGGCAAAATCGACATACAACGTCGTAATACAAAAATTGCACCTCAAAATTCAATACAAAAATCAATACAAAATCCTTCAAAAACACCATACAATCTTGAAGCTTTAAGCAATTGGGAGTTCTAATTGGAAAGCTTGTCTAAAGCTAACTAGGTAATTTTGAGTCCCAACCCTAATCTATTCAATGTTGCTTTGATTTTCTATTTCAAAATGATTAGTAAGTTGGCATTTTTACTCTTAAAAATGTAACTTGCAACAATCATACATTTCTTCAAAATCCAAACTTTTCAAAATACAAAAATGCAAACTTTCAAGATTCAAGGATGTTCAAAGTTGTTTGTAATCACTTCTTTGAACTAGAATGATTTTCAAACATGGAGTAATCAAAGATGATGCCTTTCTAACTTTTAAAGGTTTAGTCTTTGAGATTCAAGACTCCATTTTTCAATATACAAGTTCAAGTTTTCAAATTTCAAAATCCAACAATGTTTAGGGTTGCTCATGACTACTTCCCTAAACTAGGATTCTTTCAAAGTAAGAGCACATCAAAGATCTAGCCTTTTCAACATTAAAAGGCCCGATCTTTGAGATTCAAGTCTCTTAATTTCAATATTTCAAGTTCAAGTTCAATATTTCAAGTTCAAGTTCAAGTATTTCAAGTTCAATATTTCAAGTTTCAAGATTTCAAGTTCAAGTTCCATATGCAAAATCTAGGATACTTTGGGGTGAGCAACTACTCCCAAGTTGAGATTTTTGGCTTTGAATTCGTGTCGAACGCACTTATTTTTAAGTAGCCGTTTGGCGTTCGGATTTCATGTGCCCAAGTTCAAAATTCAATATTGCAATTTCAATTATGCACCTTTCAATTCCGCACTTTCAATAACGCATTTCAATTATGCACTTTCAATTACGTATTTCAATTCCGCACTTTCAATTATGCAACTTTACTTTCCTAGTCCTTCTAGGCAATGTGGACCTACTCCCTAGTCCATCTCTAGGGGGTCTTGTATTTACTAATTCCACACTTATTTACTATTGTGTTGTTGCTTTATTTGCTTTATTGCTTTCATCACCGCACATGCTAAATACAACAAAATGCAAGGTTACATCACGCTTAACAAAGATAATTTCTTGGACAAACCGATCTTAGGTTCCCTTAAATTAACTTTAAAGCAAAGTGACCACAATACAAAGTAGAAATTCAATTTGCTCTAAATTCAAACCCACATAGTCTAAATTAAACTAGGGTATTTTTCGAAAATGTTGTGCCACGTACTTGAATAATTTCTAAAGCTCGCGGAATAAGCATCTCGTTCCCGTGCCCGGATCTCACCCATCCGTTTCGAAGATTCAAAGCCTTATCCAAATCGAGTCACTCTTGGTCTTTCCAAACGGGTCCCTAAAATAATGTTTGGTGGCGACTCCTTCAAGATCCAAAAATTCAAAGGTTTCTAAAAACCGCCCCTTGTAGGGAAAAAAGCAATTCGAGCAAAAAAATACCCCCCTACAATTCTGGCGACTTTGCTTCACAAGAAACTGACCTTGAAATACTAAAAGCTATTGAAAATCATGAAAACAGGACGCCCATAATTGAGGAAACAGAAAAAGTTAACCTTTCTAACAGCAGTGATTCAAAACTAGTTCAGATTGGTCTGACTCTATCTCAAGCAGAGCGGGATGATCTCATCAAGCTACTTTCAGAGTACATAGACGTTTTCGCATGGTCCTATCATGATATGCCAGGGGTTGATCCAAGCATCGGTCAACATACAATTCCCCTCATTTCAAGTTCAAAACCCATCAAGTAGAAACTCCGTCGCATGAAACTGGACGTTTCCCTCAAAATTCAAGAAAAAGTCTAAGCAGCTAGAGGTCGGGTTTATTCGAGAAGCCAAATATCTAGAATGGATTGCAAATGTCGTCCCAGTTCCAAAGAAAGACGGCAAAGTACGAATGTGTGTGGACTACAAAGATCTTAATAGGGCCAGCCCTAAAGACGGTTTTCCATTGCCTCACATCGACATCTTGGTCGACAACACCGCAAATCATGCCTTACTCTCTTTTATGGACGAGTATGCAGGCTACAATCAGATTCCCATGGCAGAGGAGGACATGGAGAAAACAACCTTCATCACTCAGTGGGGTACATATTGCTATACAGTTATGCCGTTCGGACTGAAGAACGCGGGGGCTACGTATCAAAGAACAGCCACAGGCATCATGATCGATATGATTCATAGGGAAATTGAGGTATATGTTGACGACATGATTTTCAAGTCCAAAGAGCGACATGAGCATACCTCGGTACTCCGAAAATTCTTCAACAGGCTCATGCAGTACAATATGAGGCTCAATCCTCAAAAATGCGCGTTCGGGGTAACCTCAGGCAAGTTACTCGGATATGTTATCAGCTCTCGGGGCATCGAGGCTGATCCTTCTAAAATCAAAGAAATTCTAGAGATGAAGCCACCAACGAATGAAAAGGAAATTCGGGGGTTTCTCGGCAAACTGCAATACATCAGTAGGTTCATTTCGAAGCTCACTATGATCTATGAACCGGTATTTCGAAAGCTCCGCAAAAGTGAGCCCAAAGTCTGGGATGTGGACTGTCAACATGCGTTCTAGATTATCAAAAGTTACCTCTCCAACCCGCCAGTTCTAAAGCCAGCCATGCCAGGGATTCCCCTCAGGCTCTACCTTACAACAACAGATTCAGCAGTAGGGGCCATGCTCGCCCAGGAGATTGAAGGCAATGCGAATGTCGTATACTACATAAGCAAAACGTTAATCGAGTACGAGACCAGATACACTCAGCTCGAGAAACTCAGCATTGCCTTGGTTTGGGCCACAAAGAAACTACGGCACTACATGCTCTCCCATACAGTGCACGTAATTAGCAAAGTAGATCCTCTCAAGTACCTATTTGAAAAACCATCTCTCAACGGACGGTTGTCCAGATGGTTGGTCATGCTAGCAGAATTCGATCTCAAATACATGCCTCAAAAGTCTATCAAGGGTTCAGCAGTCTCAGACTTCCTAGCCGACTGTCCCATCGAGGCAGAGGAGGAGGATTACGACTTACCCGACGAGAAAATCTTAATGCCAAGTGACGACAGTTGGTCGATGCGTTTTGACGGTGCTTCAAATCAGAACGGATGTGGTGTAGCCCTGGACGACACCCACATTCTTATATCAGCAAAACTGCAATTCAACGTCACAAACAATGCGGTAGAATATGAAGCATGCATTATGGGCCTGGAAGCCACCTTAGCATTGGGTGTCCAGAAACTTCGAGTCTACTGGGATTCCTCCCTTATCATCAATCAAATTTTCGGCAAATGAAAAGTTAGGAGCGAGAGCTTAGCCCCATACCAGTCCTATCTTGAGAAGTTGTCTGAGCAGGTAGAAGAGCTTCACTATACATACCTCCCGAGAGAGGAGAATCAATTTGCCGATGCACTGGCAAAGCTGGCCTCAATGATCAACATTCCAAATGACAAGGCCGAAATTCCACTTACAATTTAAACACGTCAAGAAGCAGCATATGTCCATGCTATTGACGTCGTCGAGCCAGACAGAGACGAGCCCTGGTTCACAGACATTCAAAGGTATCTATAACATTCTGAATATCCTCCACACTTTTCAAGCAAGAACCAGAGGGCTTTACGGCTACAATCAGCCAATTTCGTCATAGAAGGCACGTTCTATACAAGAGGACCCCTAACGGCCTCAATCTCCGATGTGTTGACAAGCACGAAGCTCAAAGAGTCATGGACACCGTACATGCCGGAGTCTGTGCCACCCACATGAATGGGAAGATGTTGGCCCTCAAGATCATCAGGGCTCGATATTACTGGACTACCCTAGAAAGGGATTGCTACTTTTTTGTCAAGAAATGTCCTACCTGCCAAAAGTTTGCGAATCTAAAGCACATCCCTCCATCCTTGCTATATTCTCAGTCGTCACCATGGCCATTCTCAGCTTGGGGTATCGACGTCATCGGCAAAGTCACTCCAACAGGCACCGGGGGTCATGAGTTCATACTGGTTGCCATCGACTACTTCACCAAATGGGTCGAAGCCAGGTCATTCAAAGTGTTGGGTTCCAAGCAAGTGGCCCAGTTCATACAAGAAAACATCATATGCAGATACGGAGTTCCTCACGAGTTCATTAGTGACCAGGGAACCCATTTTCAAGGAGAGTGTGAAGACCTATTCACCGAGTACAAAATCCAACATCATCGTTCTTCGCCTTATCGCCCGCAAACTAATGGGGCAGTCGAAGCAGCCAACAAGAATGTCAAAACCACCATCATGAAAATGACAACCAATTACAAAGACTGGCCCCAAAAGCTGCACTTCGCATTGTGGGGGTATCGAACTTCAATTCACACTTCAACTGGTGAAACCCCATTCTCATTAGTATATGGAATGGAGGCAGTACAACCTATCGAGCTGGAGATACCTTCTCTAAGGATAGTCCTCGAAAGCAAAATCCCAGAAGCTGCATGGGTACAAGCAAGGTATGATGAGCTAATCATGCTTGATGAGCATCGACTTCAGGCCGCTTCACCACGTACAAGTCTATCAGCGTCGAGTGGCTAGACATTTCAACAAGAGGGTCAGAACCCAAAACATCAAGGAATGAGAGCTTGTTCTGAAAGCCCTTTGCAAAAGCGTCATGGACTCAAGGGGAAAATTCAAACCCAACTGGGTAGGACCATACATTGTCAAGAAAATCCTCTCCGGGGGAGCAGTCGAATTAACAAATGTCGATGGAACAGAATTCCGATCTCTGACAAACCTCGATCAATTCAAGAAGTTCTATGTCTAAGTTCAATGTTCAAATTCAAAATCCAACTCAAAAAGTCCTGTAAGGGTTAGAACTACGTCCGGCCTGATTCCTTAATGGGACATGTAGGCAACCTCATTCCGAGGCCCGACCATTTTAATACAAAAAAATTCAAAACTTCCTCAATTAAGGGCATCCTAAAAATCAAATTCAAAACTCAATGGTTATTGTCTTTATTCCAAATTTGCCAATTCAAAGCAAAGCATGTTCAAGCGGAATTTAACACAATAACTATTTTATTGGCTCTAAGGCCTTCAAAGCCAATTCAAAAGCAAGGTTGGAATCAAGTGAAGCAAAGTTCAAAGCCTTTTCACTTCCACTAAACACACTTCCTAAACACATTCTTAAACACAATTCCTTCTAATACAACTTCAAACACAATTAGCCTACAAAGATCTAGGGTCGGGCGACTATGCTCTTGAGTCTTGGCACCTTGAGTATTATCCCCTGGCTCTTCCTGCAATCAATCATCAATCTTCCCTTTGCCCAAGCGGCGAGAGAAGGAACTTGCTAGTCTTCCAAGACGGGAGGATGACGAACCTCCTTTAGACTCAGTTCGGTCAAGCACCGGATGGGCCACACTCCCGTCACCTTCCTCAAAGTTAGTTGATGCAGGGCGTCTAGCTCTAGAACCTCAGACTCTAGCTGGTCCGGAGAAAGAAATGTCCCTCTGGCTTGGGCCGTTCATACATACAACATAACCCGCAGACAGAGTAACTGGCTCAGGCGGGTATTGAACACTCAAGAATGGTTTGGCGATCCAGTACCGCCTCCAAAATTCAAGTCGATTTGCATTCAGCGCAACAGGTTTCAGATTCTCTTCAGCACAGTCCGGGATTTCTTGTTTCAAGCCATACTGTCTCATCACTCTAGCAGGCGAGTAGAAGACCAACATTGTGAGGCTTGGCACCCTCAAGGCAGTAGAACCCGGGGCATGTCTCATAGCAGCAATTCCCCACCAAGGAACTACCCACCTTATACAAGATTCAACTCCAGAGAGTGCGCATCGCCACTCATCCAATGAAAGCCGCTCATACACCATGCGCCGCACAGTGAACCCCTCTCTATTATAGCTTTTCATGTTCTCCGGTGGTGTCACCAGCATGAGCCTCTCCATAAGCCAGACCTTGGGGAGTATACAAAAAAGCATTTTAAAATTCAACATTCAAAATACAAGTACAAATTCAATATACAAGAAAGCTCCAGATCCTTACTTGGAGTAATACCGGACTGCCCGACGGCAAAGAAGAGGGGTCCGACTTCAACATATCAAGGCCCAACAATGTTTCGCCAATCACGAGCGGCATTGGGTCCCGGCCACTAGCAAACTGCTCTACAATCTCTATTAGGGAGGCATCACCATTGCCAAACCCCTGTTTCGAAAAGAGGAAGCGAGCAAAGATACAAAAACTCAAGGCCCTCAAGCGAAAAGCCTTGGGGACATCAAGCCCAGCAAAATAGGTGACAAGGAGGGACAAATCCACCCCTCTGCCATATACGAAAGCACTCAAAAGTGGGGGCTTCAAGCATAAATATCTTTCAAAGCCCAAGAAAAAGTGTTCTTTAACACTGGGCATGCATGGCTCCAGCATAATGGGCTACCCCAATATGGCACTAAACTCTTCATGGAGGGGACATACCTAGAAGACATGATGATTCGGATCCCAAGCCTCCAAAGCAGCAAGAATGAAGTGCACATCAAGCTTTACAAACCGAAAGGAGGAGAGCACCCCAACATGCATGCCATCGAGCTCCCTTTTCTCTAATTTACCTAACGAACCAAGCCAAGAGTTCAAGGAATTTTCAAAAGACATGGCCATTTTCTTTCTTTTCGTGAGGAAGCAGTATACAAAGAAAAGCAGGGATGGATTAACGCAAAACATGGTCTGAAAAGCTCCCTATTTATGACAGTAGACCGGCGCCAGGCGCCGAGACCTGCGCCAAGCGCAGGTGCCTGCAACAGAGGACGAGGCCACCGTCACCTTTATGATTTCAAGTACGCACTATTTAGTGCTTCGGACAGCAGAGTACATCCTCAATTATTCAAGCAGTCCGAGTCAGCGCCTCGGGCCGATTTCGAGTCAATCTGTTCAAAATTCAAACATTCTAGTCCTAGATCGACGTCCTAAGTCGAGTCTGAATATGCATCAGCAAAAGTTGAATATACTTTGACTTGCGCTTTTCCTAACCAAAAAACCTCAGTCAAAGTGGGGGCTTATAGTGGGTATGTACACCCGAAAAAATGGGCAATTTTTTTCTTTTTTGCATGCATACATATAGCTACAAATTTCAAAAGCACACACAACACATACAAAATTCAATTTTCAATCATACAAAAACCAATATTCAGCCATACAAGATCCAAAAATTCCAAACCTTGCAAATTTCAAAGCCATACAAAGTTCAAATTTCAAATCCATACAAATACAACCTATACAAAAATCCAACCAAGGCAAGCTGGAACTCGCTACCATGCAGGGTCAGTCCGAGTCATCACCAGCCGTAATGTCAACCACAGGGTCCTTGCCCCTGTGTCGGCTCCTGTAACGCTCCAGATCCCGATCCAGCTCTGCCCCAGGGGTACCATGCTCCTGCTCCGAAATACGAAGAGTACCGGGAGAATGATAGACTCCCTGCTGAGGGGAAGGGTACTGATAAGGCGGCGACATCCCCATGAACTAGCAGGTGCCCCCAAACATCTGGGCCTGACGCATCCTCTCCATCTCCTGCCAGTAAGTCCAAGCATCTACACCCCAAGGCTGAGAGCCGCTCCCTCCGAAGTAATAGCCGGGAGGAGGGACAAAGGGCCTCGAACTTCTCGCACCCCAAATGAATGCCTGATAGGATCGGCATATACAAAGGGGACACCTCCCCTATCAGCATCAGAATGCCTCTGATAAGAACCAACATCGGACCCCTGTCCCAGATCCAAGCTCGGCTCTGCCAGCCCTCTCGAAATCTCCAACTGGGGCTCCCTGTGAAAAGAACCTATGCGACCTCGACGACGCTCCTATACAAAAGTACAAAATTCAAGAATCAGACATCCAAGTTCGAATTTCTAGAGTACAAAATTTCACAGTCAAAGAAAGCACCTCTCTGTCCCGGCCAGAAAGCTTCTGGGTCAGCTTGGCAGAATGCCTCTTCAAAGAATCAATCAGAAGCATCCAACGACGCACTCTCACCCGAGGCGCCTGCATACAAAATTCAAGATCAATTTTACGATACAAGAATTACAATCAGTTTCAAGAAAATACAACAGTACTTACAGCTTCATAATGCTCAGGTACAGCATTATACGACCTCCGGTGCGGAGGAGAAGCTATAGGGACGGTTGATATGTTCATATTTTATAGTGTTTTTACCCCCGTCCCTTAGTACTTTTTGATCTCAAATGAGCTCTTCGGAGCGATTTTTAGTACTAATGTGCTCCTTGTAGTGTGTTTGTAGTTTCAGGTTCATCATTGTAGGAATTAGCATATTTTTGTGCATTTCCTACTCATTTGAATCAATACAAAAGATTATGTACTTTCGAGAGCACAAACATTAAGTTTGAAGAGTTTTGAAGCAAAGCGAATAACGAAGGAAGTACAAAAATGACTATAGTCCACTATTTTAAGCATAACTCAAGTTCTACAACTCCAAATGATGTAATTCCAATTGGGTTGGATTCTAGACTTCAATAACTTTCCAACAAGTGGTCACTCGCCTAATTCCGACGAATAACGAAGGAGATATGACGTTTTGAAGATAGAGGATCGTGCAGTTTCAACACGCGCCCGATCGGGCGGGCTTCGCCCGATCCGCATCGGGCGGTCTTTCTAGGCGCTGTTCTGGGCATTTTGCAACCGCCCGATCGGGCGACGCCAACCTCCAGCGTATTTCGCGAGTTTTTATTTCCGATTTTGGGCTCTATTTTGGGAAAACTATAAATACTAGCCCCTTATATTTTTAGTGACATCTAATTTTCTAGTATTAGACCCTTATTTATTTTCTCTTAATCTAGTTTTCTCTCAAATTTGTTCCAAGCACTTATTTTTAGTTTCAATCAAAGCTCCAATTTTTAGTTCATCCTTTTGTTCTACATTTAGGTATTGCTTTCTATTTTGCTTTATTAATTACTTTTGATCATGTTTTCCATTATGTTGATTACTTTGTTATTTGTTATTATGCTTGAGTAATTTATTTTCTAGGGTTTGGGGATCCTTGAATAACATGAAGGGATATTGAATAATTGTGATTGTTGGCATTGTAATTAATTCCTATTGATTGGTTTATTTCACTATACAATTAGAGTTGCGCAGGTTTAATTGTGGTAGTTATGCAATATCAAATTAAGATTCGAGAGATGTAATTTGATGTTTAGGCTTGTGTCAATAGGTGGAATTAGAGTTAATACGTAGCGAGAGCCCGTTAATTCTAAGTCTATGATTAGTATCGACTTGAGAGAGCATGCTAGTCTAATTAATTACTTTGTTGATTATCGTGATTGTTTATTGTCCTGGATTGTGATTTGTTGGCGAACCTATACCCTAGATTCCTTAATATCTTGATTCTTAATTTTTTAATTATCGTAGTAGTCTTAGCAAACCATCAAACCAACTCTTGTTCCCAATAGTCTAGTCTGATTGATTAATAGTAGAAAGAACATTGTTTCCCTGTGGATTCGACCCTGACTTCCCTTGCTACCTAGCTAGTGGACTTAGGTTATTTTTGATTAGGTGATACGACTTAAGCCTGTCAAATTTTGGCGCCGTTGCCGGGGAAACGGTTTAATTTTCTGCTATTAATTTATGATCTAGATTATTTTTTTGAGTCTCATATAACTTCCAGTTATTTGAGACCATGTATATATTTTATTTTCTTTAGTTTATTTTTTTTTAATTTTTTTTTAAATTTTTTTCCCCCCCTGAAAAATGGATTATTATTCTTTCCCTCAATTCGTAAATGAGCCTTTTTGGGTGTATTTTGATAGGCTTAATGATTTTATTGGTTACCACAATCTTAATCTTTGGGATTCTTGTGGTTTTGCTTATGGTGGTTTAAATGAGTATACAAGGAATGTGATAGAAAGTAGATTTAATGGTGATTTTCGAGCCTTGTCTTTGGATGATATGTGGGATTACTATATGTGGTTTGCAAGGGATTTGTATGAGCGTGAAATGGCCATTCATGTTACATGTGCTAATCCAAATTATGAGCATAATCTACATGGTTCTACCCCCTCTCCCTTGAATGTTTGTTATAATGAGGTGCATTCTAATGTTTATGATAATCATGTCTATTCTAATGACTTATCTAACCCTTACATGGATATCAATGTTTTGCCTCATGATTCCACTGTTGCTTCTCCCGTGTATTATTGTGAACCCTTACCCAATCCTGTTCAACCCGAATCAGAAAGCAGAGATAGCTTCTTAGAGGAATTAAGAAGATTAAACTCTGAGATTGAGATTCAGTGTACTAGATCTCAAGAGGCTACTAATGAGATTATTAAAGCTAGTAAGGCTACCCTTGAGAGATTTAGAAAAGTTCAAGAAATTATTGAAAATAATGATTCGAGTTGTGTTGGGGATGGGGGTCAACTGAGTGAACCCATAGGCAACCAAGAGTGGGAAGAACTTATTACAGAGGTTGAGGATGAGTTGGAGGATGATGATGTGACTGTTGGATCCATGGATGAAGGATTTGTTGAAACTGAAAAGCCATATGTTATAGAGCAAGTCCATGAGGAAGTTGTTGATAAAACCCTTGCTGTTGTGTCAACCCCTACCCCTCATATTCCAAGTCCAAGAAGGGTTATTCTTAGCCCCGTTTACACCGTCTCACTCCCCTTCTCTTTCCCCATAAAACATTTGCTTGAGGATCTTCCTCCTCCCCACGAAAATCAAAAGCCCAATGACCCAATAGAGTATGTTCCACTTTGCGAATCTTTTGCAGGTACTTACAGTACTTACAAAGAAGAGGTGGATGCTTTGCATAGAGCTCTATATGGTGAAGAGCCTGTCCACCATGAATCCCAAAACACAGAGAGAGCTATTTCATTGATCATTGAGGTTGAAGAATCAATAGTCCGCAAAAACAACTTCCATAAGGAGAGTATGCCTACTTTCTCTTTTCCTTCCTTTTCTTATTCTTCTTTTATTATTGTTTTTTCTTTTTGTTCTTCTTCCTTTAGGCATCCCACTCCTTACTGGCATAGAGTTCATTCGGACTTTATGCAAATGTTGTTGTTGATTATCGTGCATGTCTTGTTGCACGAAAGTTGTGCGAGTGCGCATGACAAGCTTCTGCACTCGTTGGTTGGTTATTTACTAACCAATCTCTTTGCGGGAGTCACATAAGAGTTGAAGCCGGAGGGGCTTAATGAAGATTGAGACCTTCAAGCACTGAGGACATTGCCGAGTTTGGCTTGGGGGAGGTATGTGTTATTGCTTTCTAGAGTAGTTTATCGCTTTAAAAAAAAACAAAAACAAAAATAGGTTCCGATAAGATACAAAATCATGCTTCCCTGTGCCCCTTGATTGAAAATTGTTTTCATTCTTGGTTTTTGATGACGAGCAATGTTGATATGTTAGCCATGATTTGATATTTGATTACTTTGATGCCTTGATATGAGTCAACTTTGACCAACTATTTGTGGACTTGGTGCTTGGCTAATTGATTTGTTTAGGAATGTGTGATAGCTTCCTGGCGTGTCATTGATTTTGAGTATTGATTTGCAACTGTTAGTAATGTTTTATGACTCATATACATGCACATTGAGGAGGACGAAGGCATTTTTTTTTATTTAGGTAGCCTTCAGATGAAATTAGATACACTTGTTCCCTCTTTTCTGCCCATGTTGTTGCTTGTGCCCCTTTATTCGGTGACTAGCCATATTACAAGCCCATGAAAGCCCCATTGGTTACTAGTCCCAAGCCTAGCTTGGGGGAGCTAATAGTAAGTGAGGTGAAGGAGTTGTAGTGTGCTACATTTTGAGCACAAAGTGAGTGTTGAAAAGGAAATAAGGGAGTTCTTCTTATTTTGTTTGTTGTTTGAAAAAGAGAAAAAAAAATAATGAAGAGTGAAAGAGATGAGAAGAATACACTAGTAGAAAAAACCCCTGTTGCAGCCCCCTTGTTGCAGCGTACATGTATTAATACGCTTCAATAACCAGTCGGTCAACGCGGGTCAAACCTTTTAAAGGGTTGTTGCAGCGTACAATTTAATTGTTCCCTGCAAAAAAGTTTGTTGCAGCGTACAATTTAAAAGCCCCCTGCAATAACCTATTTTTGTCGCAGCGTACATTTAAAAGCCCCCTGCAATAGCCCGGGTCAAAAAAAAAATTCGCTGCAATATTAAAATTTCATTTCTCGCGCTTAACTCCCCTCTTCTTCCCTTACCTTTTCCTGCGTAGTCCCCAAAAAAACCCTTCCTGCGTCGCCATAGCTTACTCGTCGGTGGTTCTGGCCTCCTCGCCAGTCGCCACCTTTATTCGAAACCCTCTCCTCTTCCAAGAAAAACCACGAGCAGCTAGTGAGCTACCAGCCTACCCTCTCAGTCCTCCCATCTTCAATTCTCTGAACCTGTACCTTTCTTTCACGAAAGCCGGCCACCAAGGGTAAGACGGATTTGTAATCTCGAAATTCTGCCGCGTTCACCACCGTCTCACCACCTTCCGATGGAGATCCAATTGGGTTCAACTACCACCGTTTCTCACCAATCGCGTTTCTCACCACCACCACCACCGCCCGTTTTTCTTCAAATTTAAGTGAATTTATGCACTACGGAGGTATATATCTCTATTCAATTTAAGATTCGGCTTATTCAATTTTTGTAAAATTGAATTAACTATTTCCCCCCAAATTTTAGGGTTTTGGCTCCATTTTATTTTTTAATCGAAAGAGGGAACGATCTACTAAGCTAGGGTTTCCTTTTTTCCTCTTTCGTTCAGAATTAGGGATTTGAGGACGCTTAATTATCAGGATTTCATCCGCAAACTCTGCACTTAGATTTTGGGATATGGGTTGAGGTTGATTCTTTTTGGTTATGCTACTGCTCTTTAAGTATAGGCATCGGTATGCTTCTCTTATTTCTTCTTTAAGATTTACATTAGTGTTGATTGAAGTTGGATTTGCTGATTGTTAGAGGTTTTAGTAATCTTGTATGATATAGTAATTTATGGCAGATATGAACTATTTAAATTTTGTTAACCATCATTTTGCCTTTAATCTCTTTGAAGAAGTTAAAATAAAATAAGACTTAAAGTTTTAGTTAGGGAACGATTAGAGCTGAGAAATACCATGTTTATCAAGTAATACTGTCATTTGATGGGAATTAGGATGTTCACTTCATATTATTAGAAGAATTGAATCCATCTTTACTAAAATTCTTCTTTCATTGAGATGTTAATGTCTCAGGATTGAATATAGCTTTGCAATTTCACTACAATAGTATAGATTTGTGATAATTTGGGTTTCATTGTTCAACACCAGCAAAGCAAATGGAGAGGCGTCGAGATTAGGTTTCAGAAATTGATGGTGTTTTTAATGATTAAATAAGACAGCTGGTGTTGGAAATGCTGCTGGAGTTGGAACTCATTCCTGTACTGAATGTGTTTCTGAATGTGCTGCTAAATGTATGCTTCTCTTCTTTCTTCTTCAAGATTTGTATTATTACATGGTTTACATAGTTTTTAGTATTATATTGAGGTTAGTGGATGTTTGAGGTTTTTTGTTATTCTTATATGACATACTGATTGTTAAGTAGATATGAACTAATTAAGTTGCTAACTTTTTGACACCAGACCATACACAGCTCAAGTCAACAATGGCCCATGTTGACCTAACAACTGCAAACAGTATCCAACAAACTCACTCCCAACTGACTTAACACACTAGCAATGAGCCTTTCTATATAGGAGTCATGTATATCTCTTCACCTTCTTTGTCTTCTTTTCTGGCTTTCTCATTTTTCAAGTCATCTGATTCTCCAGAAAGAGGAGAATGACCCTTTCTATATATCGGGTTCCCTTTATAAGCATGTATTCTCTACGTGCACCCGTTTCTATACATCTTAGGTTTTTAGCTTCTCAAAAATTGAGGCCAACCTGACAAGGTTGATTGCTGCAACTGAGTTTCCAGAAGGCTCCGCACCATCATGATCTTCTTTTACACGCAAAAGAACAGAAGGGTCTTCCCCTGGGGTATTGAAATACCCTCCACCTTCCTTGTCCATGAATAACTCATCTTGAGATACAAAATTCTTATTATGGACTTTGACATGGAATTTCCTTGCGAAAATTCTTATAAGCTCATCACCTTTACCACCATTTATTGTTAAAGGGACTTTAGATCAATCATTTCCAAACAAGTTGTCTCCCAGTTAAAGTTAAGTACTTGCAAGAAAGCTATTTGATTGCATCTTCTAGATTATTGAACTGTTCTTTCTTTATAATTTTCACACATTTAAAGTTTTCATCTTTGATGTTCTTGATTGGCATAAGAAAGAAAATACAGTCTGAAATTTTATCCAACACATTGATTTTAATAACCTTCTACTTAATAATCACCATTACAAACTTCTTAAATTAGTCTGCTTAAGTGGCCATTGTTTGTACCTACTTAAAGTGTTACTCGTACATGTTTGGATTGCCGTCTGTTTCCTTATGTTTACCTTTTTTCCAGGTGGATTTCTGATTGGAAGAACTGTGGCTGTTTTGATAACTATGACGACTGGGACCTCGATGGCTGCTCGTCAAGGTCCTCTAGCTATGGCTGCTCATCAAATCTGTATGCAAGTGTGGTTGGCTGTCTCTCTTTTAACTGATGGATTGGCCGCATCTGGTTAGGTATGAGCTTTCATCTAACTAGGAGGTTCGATATCCAGGCTATAGGTTTTTCAGGCATCTAGACTACCTCTATTCTACAGTGCTTGTCCATTATGATTTATGATTATCACAAAAGTTGAAGATTGTGAATAATGTGTGGGTTTTAACCAAATAGGAAAAGCTTCTTGGATTAATAAGCATTTGTTGTTGTCCAAAGATCCTGATTTGTGAACAATAAACCAAATAGGAAAAGCTACATATTTTCTCAGAGTATTACACTTATTACATGTTTAATATGAATAGTTTTAACTTTCTAACACTCATTCCAATCTACTTATGCAAATTTAAGGCTTGTTTGGTCGTTATAGGTCATATTAGGCTAAAATGAGGCTTTTTTGCACCCAAATATGAAATAAAGAACCTTAGGACTCATTTTAAACATATTAAATGTTTTATATGATTAGTTTTAACTTTACAAGACTTAATCCAATCTATTTATGCACATTCATGACTTCTTTGGCCGTTATAGGTCATATTTAGGCTAAAATGACATTTTCGCTCCCAACTTTGATCTAACGAACTTAAAAACTAATTTCAAACTTATTACATGATTCATATGATTATTTTTAACTTTTCAAGACTCAATCCTATCTATTATGCACATTTGAGACTTGTTTGGTCGTTATAGATCATATTTAAGCTAAAATGAGACATTTTCGCTCCTAACCTTGAACTAAAGAACCTAAAGACTCATTTTAAACCCTTTACATGATTAATATGCTTAGTTTTAACTTTCTAAGACTCATTTCAATCTATTTATTCACATTTAAGGCTTATTGGGTCGTTATAGGTCATATTAAGGCTAAAATAAAGCATTTTCCCTCCCAACTTTGAACTAAAGAACCTAAGGACTCATTTTATACTTATTACATGTTTAATATGAATAGTTTTAACTTTCTAACACTCATTCCAATCTACTTATGCAAATTTAAGGCTTGTTTGGTCGTTATAGGTCATATTAGGCTAAAATGAGGCTTTTTTGCTCCCAAATATGAAATAAAGAACCTTAGGACTCATTTTAAACATATTAAATGTTTTATATGATTACTTTTAACTTTACAAGACTTAATCCAATCTATTTATGCACATTCATGACTTCTTTGGCCGTTATAGGTCATATTTAGGCTAAAATGACATTTTCGCTCCCAACTATGAACTAAAGAACCTAAGGACTCATTTTAAACCTACTAAATGTTTTATATTCTAGTTTTAACTTTCTAGGACTTATTCCAATCCATTTATGCACATTTAAGGCTCATTGTGTCGTTATAGGTCATATTTAGGCTAAAATGACATTTTCGCTCCCAACTTTGAACTTAAGAACCTAATGACTCATTTTAAACTTATTATATGATAAATATGCTTAGTTTTAAGTTTCTAAGACTTATTCTAATCTATTTATGCACATTTAATGCTTGTTTTATCGTTATAGGTCATATTTAGGATAAAATAAGGCATTTTCGATCCCAACTTTAAAATAAAGAACCTAAGGACTTATTTTAAACTTATTACATGATTAATATGCTTAGTTTTAAGTTTCTAAGACTTAATCTAACTACTTATACACATTTAAGGCTTGTTTGGTCGTTATAGGACATATTTAGGCTAAAATGACATTTTCGCTCCCAACTATGAACCAAAGAACCTAAGGACTCATTTTAAACTTACTAAATGTTTTATATGCTTATTTTTAACTTTCTAGGACTCATTCCAATCCATTTATGCACATTTAAGGCTCATTGTGTCGTTATAGGTCATATTTAGGCTAAAATGACATTTTCGCTCCCAACTATGAACCAAAGAACCTAAGGACTCATTTTAAACTTACTAAATGTTTTATATGCTTATTTTTAACTTTCTAGGACTCATTCCAATCCATTTATGCACATTTAAGGCTCATTGTGTCGTTATAGGTCATATTTAGGCTAAAATGACATTTTCGCTCCCAACTTTGAACTTAAGAACCTAATGACTCATTTTAAACGTATTATATGATAAATATGCTTAGTTTTAAGTTTCTAAGACTTATTCTAATCTACTTATACCCATTTAATGCTTGTTTGATAGTTATAGGTCATATTTAGGCTAAAATGAGGCATTTTCGCTCCTAACTTTAAAATAAAGAACCTAAGCACTCATTTTAAACTTAATACATGTTTAATATGCATAATTTTAACTTTATAAGACTCGTTCCAATCTATTTATGCACCTTTAAGGCTCATTAGGTCGTTGTAGGTCATATTTAGGCTAAAATGACATTTTCGCTCCCAACTATGAACTAAAGAACCTAAGGACTCATTTTAAACCTACTAAATGTTTTATATTCTAGTTTTAACTTTCTAGGACTTATTCCAATCCATTTATGCACATTTAAGGCTCATTGTGTCGTTATAGGTCATATTTAGGCTAAAATGACATTTTCGCTCCCAACTTTGAACTTAAGAACCTAATGACTCATTTTAAACTTATTATATGATAAATATGCTTAGTTTAAGTTTCTAAGACTTATTCTAATCTGTTTATGCACATTTAATGCTTGTTTCATAGTTATAGGTCATATTTAGGCTAAAATGAGGCATTTTCGCTCCTAACTTTAAAATAAAGAACCTAAGCACGCATTTTAAACTTAATACATGTTTAATATGCATAATTTTAACTTTATAAGACTCGTTCCAATCCATTTATGCATATTTAAGGCTCATTGTGTCGTTTTAGGTCATATTTAGGCTAAAATGACATTTTCGCTCCCAACTTTGAACTTAAGAACCTAAGGACTCATTTTTAAATTATTATATGATTAATAAGCTTAGTTTTGAGTTTCTAGGACTTATTCTAATCTACTTATACCCATTTAATGCTTGTTTGATCGTTATAGGTCATATCTAGGCTAAAATAAGGCATTTTCGCTCCCAACTTTAAAATAAAGAACCTAAGGACTCATTTAAAACTTATTACATGTTTAATATGCATAATTTTAACGATCTAAGACTCGTTCCAATCTATTTATGCACCTATAGGCTCATTGGGTCGTTATAGGTCATATTTAGGCTAAAATGACATTTTCGCTCCCAACTTTGAACTAAAGAACCTAAGGACTCATTTTAGACTATTAGGACATTGTCATTAGTTTCTTGAATGTTAAAATGTGATATTTAATTTGTATTTAATCTAATGTTTAATTTAAATTTCTGTTTTTGTAAAGGTCTACACTCCGAGGATTGCGCCTTATGCGAGGAATTTGATGTGGTTCGTGAGCAATGGGCTAAGTTTTTTACCAACAAGTATTTATTATTGGCTTTAGCGCGCTTGATCGAGTTGGTTTAGTTGTTATAGAATAAATTTTATATTAAAATGTATGTTTATGTTGAAATTGGAACATATATTTAAATGTAATATGTGCACTTTGGTTTTGGGATATATAGTATACAAAACTCCAGTTGTTGTTTTTATATTTGTTATACAGGTTGCGTTATTCTATTATTGTTTTGACAGGTTTCTATATTTGGTGCAAGGCACTCTAGGTATCCCTAAACAAAATTAGAATTTTCCCGCCAAAAGTGCTTTTTTGCAGCGTACATATATGTTGTACGCTGCAACAAGGGAAAAAAATTTCGCAAAAATTCAGACTTGTTGCAGCGTACAAATAAATGTACGCTGCAAAAAATTGAGTAATTCAGACTTGTTGCAGCGTACAAATAAATGTACGCTGCAAAAAGTTGAGTCTTTTGCAGCGTACATATATATGTACGCTGCAACAAGTCCAAAATTTTGCCAATTTTTTGGCACTTGTTGCAGCGTACATCTAAAAGCCCGCTGCAACAAATCACTTTTTGCAGCGAACATTGTACGCTGCAACAAGTTCAGACTTGTTGCAGGCCCCCCAGTTGCAGCATACGATGTACGCTGCAACAGGGGTCTAAAAGCCCGCTGCAATAAGGGTTTTTTCTACTAGTGATAGAAAATATGAAGGTTTCCAAAGGATAAAAAAAAAGGAAATTAAAAAAAATAAAAAGAAAAAAATTCATTACTCTCAGAAAAATTCAAAGCATTGTTTCACTCAAGTATTGTAATTTCTTATCTTTATGAGTGATTGATTTTAATTGTGAAAGAAAGGCAAGAAAGTATAGTGTGGTTTGTTTGTTGTTTCATCATGTGTTGAGTGGGAGAGTTGTGGTCATCATTTGTGGTTGATCATGGTTTTTCTAGGATTTATGCTCCCCAAAGCCAAGGCTTTAAGCTCACATTTTACCCAAATTTACCGCACCCCTACCTAAGCCTATCATTACAAGCTTTGAAGACCTTCCGACCTTTGTGTATATAGTCATATTAATGTGAAAGTAGTTTTTTATCAATGCAAGTTATGACATGACATATTCCGAGTCGACTATTAGGTTGAGTGCATGTTCTTTTAAACACACGAGTGTTGTGAGTTTGGGAGGGCATTGTTCACATACATATTGGGAGGAGAGCGAACGGGTACATCTTTTACCCGCCACATAAATGAGTGAAAAGTGTGTGAGCACTAGTCTTGAATTCCATTGTGCACTTGTGGTTCGCTCTGCGTGACGATTGTTAGGGAGGATTTGTGGTCGAATGGATTTGATTGGTTGGCATTGATGCATGCTTGTTGAATTTTACTTTGAATCGTATCCATTGTTTTAAGATGTGTTTGGGGTGAAGTTGATTTATGTATTCATCGATGATTTCTTTGCTTAGGGACAAGCAAAGATCTAGCTTGGGGGAGTTAACGGTCACCTCCACCTGCTCCCCATCCGAGTTCTCATAGCGGATGACCCTATCAGCATAGGGAATATCCTCAGGATCGACCTCCTCCTCCTACAAGAATCCATACAATGATTCAATTATACAAGAATACAAGAGTACAAGAATACAAGAATACAAGAGCTCACCGGCAGTACGAAGCGTACAGGTGGAGCAAGCCTCTTTAAAAGGTCCTCATAGCGACCCCTCCTATCTTTAAAGGGAGACAAACAACATCACCCCTAGCACTCAAATAGAGCCGGGCGAGTTCATCGTCTGGCGCTAACATGGACTCCGGTGGGTCCTTAGGGACAAGCCTACCCCCCGCACTATGCTGAAGGGACACTCGCTCCCCCAAGTACCGCATATGGCGATACACTCCCGGGAGCAAGACCCGCCGCCCAGACAAGAAGAGGGCACGAGTAGCCGGAACAGGTATAGGCGCACCAGCAAAGGGACGCCAAATCACCTACAGAGAAAACAACTCAGGAAACTATACAAGTACAAATACAAAAGGGCAAAACAGTACAAATGTCTACCTCATCAACGGGTAAAACCCGCAAAGCTCTGCGGGAGGCCGCCAGAGGCACCCTCCTGCTCACCGCTCCTATCCAAGAGGCAGCAGACGGGTAAACCGCATCCCTAGTACGAACCAGCACCAAAGTCGGGAAGTGCTCGTACATCCAAATCTTTCAAAAAGCAAACAAAGCATCAATCAAGTTCAAGATATAATCATACAAATGCAAAATACAAAGTACAAGGAGTCTCGAGTTCCTCCAGCACACTCCACAAGGCAGCAATACTGGGCTCGCTCTCCGGCGCAGTCCGGGAGGCCCACTTCATCTCATACAAAAGGTGGTTGTATGCCAGACCACCCCAGTTGAGGCTCGAAACATCCCTCAAATCCTGCAAAGCTGTTAGTGTTAGGTTATGATACATATGACAATTCATAAATCATGCGGAAAAACCATAAAGCCAGGAAAGCATATTATATTCACATAATCATTTAGCATAGAATTGATGCATACATGTTGTAGCGTGCCTTCCCTAGCTGCGCCCGAACCGAACAAGAACAAATCTTTAGGACTCCAAATGTCGTCCCTCCGTAGATAGTCCACAGTACGTCCGGATCCGCCTCAAGTTAGACCAACTAGAATCGCCCTTAAGGTTACTAGGAATTTCGGCTAGTGTTTGCAAGTGTATGGTTAATTTTATTTCAAAAACTTACCCTTTGAATACTTCAATCGTTCCTTCAAATAATGACCCTAGGCCCTTATTTATAGAGGTATGGAAAAGGAACTGGAATCTTATTAGGATACTAATTAGTTAAACTAGAATCCTAGTAGGACTCTAATTAATTAATTTTATCCTTTTAGGATTAGGAATTTAATCATAAAACAAATCCTACACAATTTAGGTTTCGTATGTGAACACAAACTCTACACGAGCATGACCCACGAGCGTGCAGGCCATGCCCGCGCACAGCCCACACGGCCGCTCGGCCCACGCGAGCCGCAAGCCCACGCAAGCAGCAGCACAGCTCGCAGCCCATCGCTGCGCGCGCTGCCATGACCTGTTGGGCCTGGCCTTGCGCTGGGCCTAGCGTGGCCTTGGCTGTTCGTGTGGCGCGCTTGGCTTGCTGGGCGATGGCCTGGCTTCGTGCTGGGCCCTTGTCCGGCAGGCCTCGTTCGATGCTTATTCGTACGATACGCTTCCGATTAAATTCCCGGTTCCGGAATTCATTTCCGATACGAACAATATTTAATATTTCCGATTCCGGAATTAATTTCCGTTTCGAACAAATATTTAATATTTCCGTTTCCGGAATTATTTTCCGATTCCGATAATATTTCCGATTCTGACAATATTTCCGTTTCCGGCAATATTTCCGATTCCGGCAATATTTCCATTTCCGATAATATTTTCCGATACGTACCATGTTTCCGTTTCCGGCAACATCTACGACTTGGATAATATTTATATTTCCGATACGATCCATATTTCCGTTTCCGGCAATATCATCGTTTCCGGAGTATTCATTTCTTGCTTGTGACGATCTCAGCTCCCACTGAAACCAAGATCCGTCGATTCCGAATATCCATAGATAGAGTATTTATGCCATTAAATACTTGATCCGTTTACGTACTATTTGTGTGACCCTACGGGTTCAGTCAAGAGTAAGCTGTGGATTAATATCATTAATTCCACTTGAACTGAAGCGGCCTCTAGCTAGGCATTCAACTCACTTGATCTCACTGAATTATTAACTTGTTAATTAATACTGAACCGCATTTATTAGACTTAACATAGAATGCATACTTGGACCAAGGGCATTATTTCCTTCAGTCTCCCACTTGTCCTTAGGGACAAGTGTGCATTTCCTAATTCCTTTGTCGCTCGATGCTTGCTCTTGAACATAAGGTAAGAGTTGTCATCCTTATTATGTCCAGAGGTGTTTCTCGGTTTCAGAGTTCAACTGATCAAATAAACAGATAATCATAGCCTATGATTCATCCGAGCACGGCCATGCATTTCACAGTTTCTAGCTCTCCGAGTGGCCTTGTACAACTTTTAAGCATCTCATCCCGATTTATGGGAGGACAATCCCAATCTTGCGATCTTGAGATTAGACTTCGTTTGATAGGTGATTACCTGAGCGTTGCCTTTATAGCCTCCTTTTACGGTGCGACGGTTGGTCAACGTCAAAGCAACCAGTTCTCAAACAAGTAATCTCAAATCACTCAGGTATTGAGGATTTAGTGTCTAATAATTTTAATGAAATTTACTTATGACAGATTTTCATCTCTTACAGTAAAGTTTCATAGGTCTTGTCCGATACTAGTCTTCCCAAAGTAAGTATCTATGCAAATGATTATGACATTGCCATGTCCACATAGTTCAAGAAACAGAACTACTAGTCATCTTGCATTCTAATCGTCTAACGTTTTCTATGCGTCCAATTTTATAGAAAACTCCGACTAGGGACCATTTTCAATCTTTGACATTCAAGTTCACTTGGTAGACATTTCTTAGTCACAGGACTGGTCCTGACAGTCTATCTTGAATACATCGTCAAATTGAAGGGACTCATCATTTAATACTAAACCAAGATTAAATGGAATATGAAAATACATTTCATATATGATAAATGTTCAACCCCAATGTTTTACAACCATGGGCCTCAAACCCATCTTTAAAACAGTTCATGGAATTTCAAAGCTATGCTTGATTTCCAGTGCTACAACGTGAGTGTTGCTTCTAACTTGTTGCATAGGTTTAGTTATCATGCTTTGCCAATCTTAATATCCTTTTTATCGAATGTTCTTCGAGATATGATGATAAGATCTTTTGAGTATGTTTATTTTGTGATCTAGTCTTTCTTGCTACATTAGTGGTACTACGCATTTTGCAATGAAGAACCATTAAGTCAACAGACATGTGATCTTCCCAAGTTCAATGAAGAACTCATTAATATAAACAACTCTATTTTATTGCTTCTTAGGCAATAAGTACTTTTACTTCAACTGTTTAGGTTGCTAGTGATGCTTTGTTTGGATTTACTTATCCAAGCAGTTCGCAGATATGTGGAAGACTTTCCAGCTGTATCTTTGGAACATAGAAATTAATATTTTAATTTCCCACGCAACAACTCATGGTCTCCAACCCATATTGCCATTTCAAAACACGATGCTCTATAGCTCGTCCTTATTAATGGTTAACTCCAAGGGAATCTTGCTTGATCCTTTGCCAGTGTTTATGCGTGTAGCATCAATATCTAGCATATCTTTATTTCC
Organism: Spinacia oleracea; assembly: GCF_020520425.1. Classification (NCBI taxonomy): domain Eukaryota; kingdom Viridiplantae; phylum Streptophyta; class Magnoliopsida; order Caryophyllales; family Amaranthaceae; genus Spinacia; species Spinacia oleracea. The sequence continues at coordinate 122,607,167 of NC_079491.1, forward strand.
TTGAATCAAGAACTATTCCTATGTACCTTTTCAAGTACCATAAGTATTCTTGATCTCAATCTAGTTGATCTTCACTTAGATCAATAGAGATTGGTATATGTTCGTCATGCCTAAAGTCATACGATACGTTTTTGGCGATCCTCATATTATATCATACATGTTAAATTCTTTTGCAGAATAATTCCCAATTGAATTCTATTCATGTAACTTTAGCTCATTCAATTTCAGTAGATACTGAATCCAGCTAAATTCTTTGACATATAATATAGGTTAAGAATCTCACTTAGATCCTTTGATGTTTAACTTAGTAAATGCTTATACATAGTTCAAACATTCTTTACTTAGATTTATTCATATGTGTCGAATATCTCCAATGGAGTATTTCGTGTTTGATTTAGTAAATGCCATTACTTAATCCAAAACAATATTATAAGATCTTTGTAAATAGATCTTAAAACCCAATATGTACTAAGTTTCGCCATGGTCCATCATTGATGAATAATTTCAAATCTAAGTCATTAGCATTTGAATGTTATTTCACAATAGAGAGATATGTGTGTGATACACATAGGACCAATTAAGTTTTACGTACTCCCACTAAACTTCTTATATATCTATAAGAATCATGTATATTTTATGAAACTAAAATACTTATTAGCTTCACTAAAATACAATTCCAATTCCCAATTTCTTGCTTAAATCTGTACTTAGAATTCCTAAGCTGGCATTCATTTCAAGCATTATTTGGATCCACAAATCCTATGACATGCCATGTACATAGTTTTCTTCCAACATTTGATTGAGGAATATGTTTTGTCATCCAATTGCCATATGTACCAATATGCAATCATTGCTTGATTTATAGACTTGAGCATTACGATTATGCATAAGGTTTCAACACAATCCATGTCATGAATTTGCTTGTAACCTTTAGCAACTAATCTAGCTTTGTGTGTGAACACAATTTCATGTTTGATGGTTTTTATCCTTAAAACAAACTTGCAACCAATAGGTGTGAAACTATTCTTGCAAATCAACAAAATTTTAATTTTGTCATCAAAACATTGAGTATGTTTTATGGCCTCTAACCATTAAAACATTTGAGTCTATATATGGCCTCTAACCATTTTAGGGAATTTGGGTTTCGTCATAGCTTTCTTACAGGTCACAAACTCATTAATCTATATGATAATAGTTTGACTGCAAGTTGTAGGTTTCTTCACTATCTAATAGAAGAATCTCATAGTTTTAGTGACTTGAACTCTATGCCTACTTGGGTATAGAACATCATGTTAGGTTATGATTCATATGACAAAACATAAATCATGCGGAAAAACCATAAAGCCAGGAAAGCATATTATTTACACATAATCAATTAGCATAGTTTAGATGCATACGCTTTGTTGCTTGCCCTCCCTAGCTGCGCCCGAACCGAACAAGAACAAGTCTTTAGGACTCCAAGTGTCGTCCCTCCGTAGATAGTCCACAGCACGTCCGGATCCGCCTTAAGCTTGACCAACTAGGATCGCCCTTAAGGTACTTAGAATTTTCGGCTAATGTAGGCAATTATATGACTGAATTTTTGCTCTCAAAAATCACTTTGAATACTTGAATACTTGATATAAATTATGAGCCCTTAACTCATATTTATAGACCATGGAATAAGTAATCGAATCCTACTAGGATACGATTTAATTAAATTAGAATCCTAGTAGAATTCTTATTTAATTAATTTATCTTTTAGGATTAGGAATTTTAATCATTAAACAAATCCTATACTCTTTAGGTTTCGTATGTGAACACAAACTCTACACGAGCATGACCCGCAAGCGTGTAGGCCATGCCCGCGCACAGCCCACACGGCCGCTCGGCCCACGCGAGCTGCAGCAATGCTCGCAGCCCATTGCTGCGCGCGCTGCGCGCGCTGCCATGGCCTGCTGGGCCTGGCGTGGCCTTGGCTGTTCGTGTGGCGCGCTTGGCTTGCTGGGCGATGGCCTGGCTTCGTGCTGGGCCCTCGTCCGGCAGGCCTCGTCCGATGCTTATTCGTACGATACGCTTCCGATTAAATTCCCGGTTCCGGAATTCATTTCCGATACGAACAATATTTAATATTTCCGATTCCGGAATTAATTTCCGTTTCGAACAAATATTTAATATTTCCGTTTCAGGAATTATTTTCCGATTCCGATAATATTTCCGATTCTGACAATATTTCCGTTTCCGGCAATATTTCCGATTCCGGCAATATTTCCATTTCCGATAATATTTTCCGATACGTACCATGTTTCCGTTTCCGGCAACATCTACGACTTGGATAATATTTATATTTTCGATACGATCCATATTTCCGTTTCCGGCAATATCATCGTTTCCGGAGTATTCATTTCTTGCCTGTGATGATCTCAGCTCCCACTGAAACCAAGATCCGTCGATTCCGAATATCCATAGATGGAGTATTTAATGCCATTAAATACTTGATCCGTTTACGTACTATTTGTGTGACCCTACGGGTTCAGTCAAGAGTAAGCTGTGGATTAATATCATTAATTCCACTTGAACTGAAGCGGCCTCTAGCTAGGCATTCAGCTCACTTGATCTCACTGAATTATTAACTTGTTAATTAATACTGAACCGCACTTATTAGACTTAACATAGAATGCATACTTGGACCAAGGGCATTATTTCCTTCAGTCTCCCACTTGTCCTTAGGGACAAGTGTGCATTTCCTAATTCCTTTGTCGCTCGATGCTTGCTCTTGAACATAAGGTAAGTTGTCATCCTTATTATGTCCAGAGGTGTTCCTCGGTTTCAGAGTTCAACTGATCAAATAGACAGATAATCATAGCCTATGATTCATCCGAGCACGGCCATGCATTTCATAGTTTCTAGCTCTCCGAGTGGCCTTGTACAACTTTTAAGCATCTCATCCCGATTTATGGGAGGACAATCCCAATCTTGCGATCTTGAGATTAGACTTCGTTTGATAGGTGATTACCTGAGCGTTGCCTTTATAGCCTCCTTTTACGGTGCGACGGTTGGTCAACGTCAAAGCAACCAGTTCTCAAAACAAGTAATCTCAAATCACTCAGGTATTTGAGGATTTAGTGTCTAATAATTTTAATGAAATTTACTTATGATAGATTTTCATCTCTTACAGTAAAGTTTCATAGGTCTTGTCCGATACTAGTCTTCCCAAAGTAAGTATCTATGCAAATGATTATGACATTGCCATGTCCACATAGTTCAAGAAACAGAACTACTAGTCATCTTGCATTCTAATCGTCTAACGTTTTCTATGCGTCCAATTTTATAGAAAACTCCGACTAGGGACCATTTTCAACCTTTGACATTCAAGTTCACTTGATAGACATTTCTTAGTCACAGGACTGGTCCTGACAGTCTATTTTGAATATATCGTCAATTTGAAGGGACTCATCATTTAATAAACCACAAATTAAATGGAAAAATGAATTCTCTTCATTTATTGTGAATGATTAACCAATAATGTTTTACAAAGATTTAAACTCTAAAACTTTAAAACATTAAACAGGGATATCAAAGCCATTCTCCAATATGCTTGATTCCCATAGCTGCAGTGTGCGAGTTGTGCTTCGCCTGCGGCAGAGGTTTAGTCAATGGATCTGATATGTTGTCATCAGTTCCAATCTTGTTTATCTCGACTTCTTTTCTTTCAACGAACTCTCGTAGAAGGTGAAATCTACGAAGTACATGCTTGACTCTCTGGTGGTGTCTAGGCTCCTTTGCCTGTGCAATAGCTCCGTTATTATCACAATACAGGGCTATTGGTCCTTTAATGGAGGGGACTACACCAAGTTCACCTATGAACTTCCTTAGCCATATAGCTTCCTTTGCTGCTTCATGTGCAGCAATGTACTCCGCTTCAGTTGTAGAATCTGCAATGGTGCTTTGCTTAGCACTTTTCCAGCTTACTGCACCCCCGTTGAGGCAGAAGACAAACCCAGACTGTGATCTGAAATCATCTTTGTCGGTTTGGAAACTTGCGTCCGTATAGCCTTTAACAATTAATTCATCATCTCCACCACAGACCAGGAAGTCATCTTTGTGCCTTTTCAGGTACTTCAGAATATTCTTGGCAGCAGTCCAATGCGCCTCTCCTGGGTCTGACTGGTATCTGCTCGTAGCACTGAGTGCGTACGCAACATCCGGGCGTGTACATATCATAGCATACATTATTGAACCAATCAATGATGCATATGGAATCCCATTCATTCGTCTACGCTCATCAAGTGTTTTTGGGCACTGAGTCTTGCTTAGAGTTATTCCATGAGACATGGGTAGGTAGCCTCGCTTGGAGTCTGCCATCTTGAACCTATCAAGCACCTTATTGATATAAGTGCTTTGACTAAGTCCAATCATCCTTTTAGATCTATCTATGTAAATCTTGATGCCCAATATGTACTGTGCTTCTCCTAGATCTTTCATCGAAAAACATTTCCCAAGCCAAATCTTGACAGAGTTCAACATAGGAATGTCATTTCCGATAAGTAATACGTCGTCGACATATAATACTAGGAAAGCAATTTTTCTCACACTGACCTTCTTGTATACACAAGATTCGTCTGCGTTCTTGATGAAACCAAAGTCACTGACTGCTTCATCAAAACGTATATTCCAGCTCCTGGATGCCTGCTTCAATCCGTAGATTGACTTCTTTAGTTTGCATACCTTTTTAGCATTCTTTGGATCCTTAAAACCTTCATGTTGTGTCATAAACACAGTTTCTGTTAAAACGCCGTTTAAGAAAGCAGTTTTGACATCCATCTGCCATATTTCGTAATCGTAATATGCAGCGATTGCTAACATTATCCGAATAGACTTTAGCATTGCAACTGGTGAAAAAGGTTTCATCGTAATCCACACCGTGGACTTGCCTGTAACCTTTTGCAACCAATCTAGCTTTGAAAACTTCAAGTTTCCCATCCTTGTCCTTTTTCAGTTTGAAAACCCATTTGCTTCCAATGGCTTGGTAGCCATCTGGCAAATCGACCAAATCCCATACTTGGTTTTCAGACATGGAGTCTAATTCAGATTGCATGGCTTCTTGCCATTGCTTGGAGCTAGGGCTCGTCATAGCTTGTTTGTAAGTCGCAGGTTCATCACTTTCAAGTAATAGAACGTCATAGCTCTCGTTCGTCAAAATACCTAAGTACCTTTCCGGTTGAGATCTATATCTTTGCGATCTACGCGGGGTAACATTTCTAGATTGACCATGATTCTCACCAGATTCTTCTAAAGATCTCTGAGTTTCATCCTGAATGTCATCTTGAGCATTCTCTAGAGTTTGTTGTTCGACTCGAATTTCTTCGAGGTCTACTTTTCTCCCACTTGTAATTTTGGAAATGTGATCTTTCTCCAAAAAGACACCATCTCGAGCAACAAACACCTTGTTCTCAGATGTATTGTAGAAGTAATACCCCTTTGTTTCCTTTGGATAGCCCACAAGGATACATTTGTCAGATTTTGGATGAAGTTTGTCTGAAATTAATCGTTTGACGTATACTTCACATCCCCAAATCTTAAGAAAAGACACATTTGGAGGCTTTCCAAACCATAACTCATATGGAGTCTTTTCGACAGCTTTAGACGGAGCTCTATTTATAGTGAGTGCAGCTGTATTTAGTGCATGTCCCCAAAATTCTAATGGAAGTTTGGCCTGACCCGTCATTGACCTGACCATGTCTAGCAAGGTTCTGTTCCTCCGTTCCGACACACCGTTCCATTGTGGTGTTCCAGGAGGAGTCAATTCTGATAGAATTCCACATTCTTTCAGATGGTCATCAAATTCATAGCTCAGATATTCACCGCCTCTATCAGACTGCAGTGCCTTAATCTTCTTGCCTAATTGATTCTCTACTTCACTTTGAAATTCCTTGAATTTGTTAAAGGATTCATACTTATGCTTCATTAGGTAGACATAACCATATCTACTGAAGTTATCAGTGAAAGTGATAAAGTAGCTGAAACCACCTCTAGCATTTGTACTCATTGGTCCACATACATCTGTATGGATTAAACCCAATAGTTCATTTGCTCTTTCTCCAACTTTAGAGAATGGTTGCTTTGTCATTTTGCCAAGTAAACATGATTCGCATTTACCATAATCCTCTAAGTCAAATGGTTCTAGAATTCCTTCCTTTTGAAGTCTTTCTAAGCGTTTCAAGTTTATATGGCCTAATCGACAATGCCACAGATAGGTGAGATCTGAATCATCCTTTTTGGCCTTTTTGGTATTTATGTCATATACTTGTTTGTCGTGATCTAATAAATAAAGTCCATTGACTAATCTAGCAGATCCATAAAACATCTCTTTAAAATAAAACGAACAACTATTGTCTTTTATTAAAAAGGAAAATCCCTTAGCATCTAAGCAAGAAACAGAAATGATGTTTTTAGTAAGACTTGGAACATGGAAACACTCTTCCAGTTCCAAAACTAGCCCGGAGGGCAACGACAAATAATAAGTTCCTACAGCTAATGCAGCAATCCGTGCTCCATTTCCCACTCGTAGGTCGACTTCTCCCTTGCTTAACTTTCTACTTCTTCTTAGTCCCTGTGGATTGGAACATAAGTGTGAGCCACAACCTGTATCTAATACCCAAGAAGTTGAATTAGCAAGTATACAGTCTATAACGAAAATACCTGAAGATGGAACGACTGTTCCGTTCTTCTGATCTTCCTTTAGCTTCAAGCAATCTCTCTTCCAATGCCCCTTCTTCTTGCAGTAGAAGCATTCGGATTCAGAAGTGGGTTGACTGACCTTCCTCTTTACAGATTTGGCGCCAGTTTGCTTAGTTGGGCTGGCCTTGTTGCCACCTTTCTTAGCATTCCTCTTCTTTCCAGATTTCTTGAACTTGCCCCCACGCACCATAAGCACATCCTGCTTATCACTTTTGAGCGTCTTTTCAGCGGTCTTCAGCATACCGTGAAGCTCAGTGAGCATTTTGTCCAGACTATTCATACTATAGTTCAGTTTGAACTGATCATACCCGCTATGAAGAGAATGGAGGATGGTGTCTATAGCCATTTCCTGAGAAAATTGCTGATCCAGCCGACTCATATTCTCAACGAGTCCAATCATTTTGAGAACATGTGGACTTACGAGCTCGCCTTTCTTAAGCTTGGTCTCAAGAATTTGCCTATGAGTCTCGAATCTTTCGACTCGAGCCAGATCTTGGAATATGTTCTTCAACTCATTGATGATTGTGAAAGCATCTGAGTTGATGAACGTTTTCTGCAGATCTGCACTCATGGTGGCGAGCATTAGACATTTCACATCCTTGTTGGCATCAATCCAACGATTGAGGGCTGCCTGAGTGACCCTGTCGCCTGCGGCTTCGGGCATCGCCTCTTCTAGGACATACTCCTTTTCTTCCTGCATAAGAACTATTTGCAAGTACCTTTGCCAGTCAAGGAAGTTTTTCCCGCTCAACTTCTCCTTTTCGAGAATTGATCGAATGTTGAATGAATTGTTGTTTGCCATATTTAAAACTACAATTGAAAAGAATAAACAAATAAATAACCATTCACAGTTTCTCTTAATAAACTTAAATTCTAGCATACATGCATAATTCAATGTTCATTAAGCATTTTATTCAAGTTATGTGTTCCGACAGGTGTGAATAAAATGATTCCAAGATCCTAAAATCATTGAAGAACTAAGCACAGTTTGTCGACTTAATCCTAAAACATCTTAGGTAAGCAAAAGCCTTTTGCTAATAGTCTATAAACTATTCTTGGTTGATAGGTACGTCTAAGAACTTATTAGGTAAACCTATCGATTTTGCCACGACATAAAAGGACTCCTTACTTATATCGTTGAGTTTCACCAAAACTAACATGTACTCACAATTATTTGTGTACCTTGCCCCTTTAGGACCAATAAGTAACACCTCGCTGAGCGAAAACTATTACTAGATTGATGTAAAGGATATCCAAGCAAGTGTATATTTTGGCATGACACCTTTTAACTCAATTTTTAAGTTTGGAACTTAAGGCTCTTACTATGTTGGTTAGATTTTAAGTGAACTAAAATCCTTAATCATGCAACATAATCAAGCTTTGATCTCACGCATTTTAAGACATATTTAAAAGCAATAAATAACTTAAAACATGCATAAGATAAATGTGATCTAGTATGGCCCGACTTCATCTTGAAGCTTTAACTTCAAAGTCCGTCTTGAAAATCTCCGTGGGAGGCACCATTTTCTTCAAATAGGATAAGCTATAATTAAAACTAATTACAACTATTTGATGGTACGCAGACCATATTTGAATTGTAAAACAACTTTGGTACTTTAGACCAATTACATTCAAATTAATGGTACGCAGACCATATTTTCTATCCTATTTGGGCCATACTAGTCACTTCATAACCTGCAAAATAGTACATATACAATATATACCATTCACCCATTCATTATCATGAATGGCCCACATAGCTGGTTAGTAAAACACATTATGCATCACATAAACATTTGCAGCAATTAATCAAGGGCACCAATAATCTACAAATTATTCAGTCCTTATTAATTCTAATCAAGTTGTTTTAACCTTAAGGATTTGTAGACCTAATCAAGAGTTTATGACTAAAAAAGGGCTCCCACTTAAACCAATAAATTCATATGCTTTACTAATTTTAAACATAAAAATGTATTTCTAGTCTAACCGGAAACATACAAATTTAATTAAAATTTAAAGCTCATATAAATTTATAATTGAATCCAAAAAGTTTAATTTAATTTCAGTCGTATTTAAATTAATTCATGATTTTAATTTTAGTAAAATAATTAGAATAAATAAAATTTATTATAATTACAATATTCAAAATTAAAATCCAAGAAAATAATTTAAATTATTAATTTAAAAATTAATTAAAATTACGTAAACTGAAAATTTCAAATTAAAATTTCAAAACGATCTAATCGCAACGCAACAATCCCACGCAACGCACGCCCATGGGCCACACGCACACAGCCATCGCTGGCCATGTGCGCGCAGCCCATGCGCTGCGTCGCATCGCTGCTGCTCACCATCGCAAGGCATCAATCGAACACGCGAGCTGGTGCTCGCTGCGCGCGCCAGCGCTCGATGCACGCGAGCCATCGCTCGCTGCGCTCGCTTGCCAGCGCTCCATCCATGCGAGCCATCGCTCGCTGCGCGCCTGCCTTTCCCGCACGCGAGCTTGCGCTCATCGCACGAGGCAGCAGTATGCGAGCTGGCGCTCGCTGCGCGCGAGCCATCGACGCTGTGCGTAGCGCTCGTGGCACGCGAGCTTGCGCTCGCTGCGCGCGAGGCTCCGCATGCTTGCGCGAGGCAGTGCGCGCTGTGGCGCAACACGCTTGCTGCCCACACGCGACTGCTCGTGCCTTGCTTTCGCCCCTGCCCACACGCCCATTGCTCACAGCCCACGACACAAGGCAGGGCTACTGCCTTGTGCTCGTGCACCATGCCCTTGCTCGCTGCATTCGTACCGCATGGGCGACGAGCTCCCTTGCTCGTCGTCGCATGCCCGCACTATACAACACCCCTTAAGGGTTACACGTAGCGTCCATTGCTTTGTGCGTGCAAGTTATATGAGCGAGTCGCATAAAAATTAAAAATTTATACTCAAAATTAATGACAAATTAATAAATAATATTAATTTCATAATTTTAGGGCGAAAAATCGAAAATTTATTATTTAATTGATTTCCGATTAACATGGATTCAAGTCTAGGTCATAAAAATTAAAATTTAACATAAATTTACAATTTTTATGGTGGTTTTTAATCATAGGTATCTAATTAAATTATAACTAATTATGAAAATCAAATTAATTCTAAATTATTCCAATTTTCAACAAATTAATCATAATTACAAATTAGATTGCATAATTAACAAGGCTAGGCATTCAAACTTGTTAAACATATACAGTAGGTCAATCAAAAATTCAAAATTTATCAACAAGAATCGCAAATATTTAATTTAACATCTTAAATTTACGAAATTTTGCATTTCGAAAAACTAAAACCTCCGAAAAGTCATAGTTAGGCTTCGAATTTGAGAATTCTGGGTTCGGCCGAAAATTACTATTTTTGTCAAAATTTTAGAATGCCTTTTACATGCGGAATTGACACAAAAATCACTCGATTTGGATGAGTAACGAAGAAACTGCCGAAAAACTGCGTACGTATAATTAAATAAACGCAATTTGCAATTAATTAACAATTACGAAAATTAATCACCCCTTTTAATTCTTGCAAATTTGTAATATTTAACCATGTTCATGCAATTTAGATTATGAAAATAATAAGAGGCTCGTGATACCACTGTTAGGTTATGATTCATATGACAAAACATAAATCATGCGGAAAAACCATAAAGCCAGGAAAGCATATTATTTACACATAATCATTTAGCATAGTTTAGATGCATACGCTTTGTTGCGTGCCCTCCCTAGCTGCGCCCGAACCGAACAAGAACAAGTCTTTAGGACTCCAAGTGTCGTCCCTCCGTAGATAGTCCACAGCACGTCCGGATCCGCCTTAAGCTTGACCAACTAGGATCGCCCTTAAGGTACTTAGAATTTTCGGCTATTGTAGGCAATTATATGACTGAATTTTTGCTCTCAAAAATCACTTTGAATACTTGAATACTCGATATAAATTTTTGCAGAAGGTTGAAGAAGTGGCCAATTCCGCTAAATTCTTTGACATATAATATAGGTGAAGAATCTCATTTAGATTCTTTGATGTTTAACTTAGTAAATGCTTATACATAGTTCAAACATTCATTACTTAGATTTATTCACATGGGTCGAATATCTCCAATGGAGACTTTCGTGTTTGATTTAGTAAATTCCATTACTTAATCCAAAACAATATCATAAGATCTTTGTAAATAGATCTTAATACCCAGTATGTACTAAGTTTCGCCTTGGTCCATCATTGATGAATAATTTCAAATCTAAGTCATTAGCATTTGAATGTTATTTCACAATAGAGAGATATATGTGTGTGATACACACAAGACTAATTAAGTTTTTATGTACTCCCACTAAACTTCTTATATATCTATAAGAATCATGTACATTTTATGAAACTAAAATACTTATTAGCTTCACTAAAATACATTTCTAATTCCCAATTGCTTGCTTAAATCTGTACTTAGATTTCATAAGCTAGCTTTCTTTTTCAAGCATTTATTTGGATCCACAAATCCTATGACATACCATGTACATAGTTTATTCCAACATTTTATTGAGGAATTGTTTTGTCATCCAATTGCCATATGTACCAATATTTAATCATTGCTTGATTTATAGACTTGAGCATTACGATTATGCATGAGGTTTCAACACAATCCACGCCGTGAATTTGCTTGTAACCTTTAGCAACTAATCTAGCTTTGTGTGTGAACACAATTTCATGTTTGATGGTTTTTATCCTTAAAACAAACTTGCAACCAATAGGTGTGAAACTATTCTTGCAAATCAACAAAATTTCAATTTTGTCATCAAAACATTGAGTATGTTTTATGGCCTCTAACCATTTAAAACATTTGAGTCTATATATGGACTCTAACCATTTTAGGGAATCTGGGTTTCGTCATAGCTTTCTTACAAGTCACAAACTCATTAATCTACATGATAATAGTTTGACTGCAAGTTGTAGGTTTCTTCACTATCTAATAGAAGAATCTCATAGTTTCATTGACCAGAACTCTATGTTTCTTTAATATCTAATAGAAGAATCTCATAGTTCCAGTGACTTGATCTTTATGCCTACTTGGGTATAGAACATCAAACAATAGAATATCAACAGGCACTTTGAGAGTCCTTTGAATATTCTATTCTCTTTGAAGAACTTCTAAAGTCTTCTAAGAGATGTCTATTCTTTAAAGCCACTTCTAAAGTCCTTAAAGAATAAGTTCGGTTTTTCTGAAGCACTTCGAAAAGCCTCCAGAATGTCCGTTTATGTTTGTTGTTTGCCTCGAAGACTTTCGAGGTCTATTTTCTCCCACTTGTCATTTTGGAAACGAATCTCCAAAAGGACATCATTTCGAGCAAACAAACATTATGTTCTCAAAAATTCGTGGTAGAAACAATACCCTTGTGTCTCATTTGAATAAATCACAATGAAACATATATCTATACTTGGGCCTTAGTTTGTCGAATGACAAACACTAAGCTCCCACTGAGATTTGCAACTCTCTAGATATATTTTATGAAAAGTTATTCTGAAATTACTTTTCAATAGCTTTGAAGAATTTGGTTTAGTTTGGTGGTAGTTGAGCATTTTGTTTTAGAAATTATAGGAAACGTGTTTATGATCCATCATTGATCGAATCAAGTACTAATTGACTTCGATTATTCCAACTAAGATATGCCATATCTTATGGACCTAGATTGTGAAATTACAACACACAATCATTGATGATCATATTTGGTCTCAAGTAATCATCAACATGATCTAACCTAGATCTTTATGATTTCTTGCCAAGTGGATTTTATACTTCTGAATCTTTGAACTAGCCAAACAGATTCAACTTATATCACATTTGAGTAAATAAACCTATATTCACTCAAATCCATGTGAAATAATAAAGTCATAAAACCTTTCTTTAGCTTTGAACCTTATCGTCTAGGCGTTCTAACAATAGTTCATATTCTTTGTTACTTTCAACAAGTAAGACTAGTCGTCTTAAATTGATCTAGAAATCAATGAACTTTCAAAAGTCCATCAAAATAGAGCTTTTAAATGTTAACTTGTTGATATGGTCTAAGCAACAATGCCAAAGATTAGTGGAACTCAAATCAAGGGGTTGATTTGAACCTAGTAAAGTTTTATTGTTAAAGAGTTGTTTGTTTTAATCAAGCATATTGACTCAACCCGTAATTGACCATTTCATTCAAACAAACAAACATTGTTTTTGTTTTCTCGAATGTGAGTCTTTCTGTGTTTGAAACAGAAATTTAGGTATGCTGATTATGGAACAAAATATCCATTAAGTTCTAGCCTTGAAGGACTTAAAACAAACTAGATGACCCTACAACTAATGTAGCATTGCCATGCTTCATTTTTCACTTGTAGGCCATTAGTGTAGCCTAGCTTCCATTATTTGAGTTATTACCGAAGTAAGAACCTCAAGCGGTATATGATACCAAGGAAGTTTGATTGCTAGGTCACTTCTCTTTAAACATAAACTTATAGGTAGAACCGGAATCGTAAATTCCTTTCATTTGTTCCTTTGTTTTCCTATTTCTTGTACCCTTTCTTATAGTCTTAAGAATTGAATTCTTTAGTGTTGACTTTTATACTTTGTTAGACATGTCCAATGTCACCAACAAGGTTCTTTACCATTTTAATTTATGTTGAATATTTTGTTTCAACTAGATGATCTTACTAGAAGCTTTTAAAGTTCTCTAAGCATCAATCTACTCGAATGTCTAGGGACTAGACTCATTCGAGAATTAAATGGTAAAAATATTTTAGGTTGTTAACCATTGGTAAAGCTGAGCGTTTAAACTCAATGCTTTATGATCTCAAAACTACATTGTATTTTGAATTCACAAGCACCAATTGGTTTGCCATTCGATTTTGATATTTGAAAACAACCATAAAAGTCGCTAAAAGAAACGTACATTTTAAATTGCTCATTTTCTCTCATTTCCGTGAATCGTTCTTGGATTCACTACCAATCGAGGAAATTTACTGTTACCTTTCTAAAAGGATTTACTGCAGTGCAAGATATTTAATTATAAACAATAATTAAAAGATATATTGAAGCATGCAAAGTCTAAACATTTATCATGAATAATAACTTGAAAATTAAAGCAACCATGCAATTCAAACAAGTTATTAGCATTTTATTCGAATTATGTGTTCCGGCAGGTGTGAATAAAATGATTCCAAGACCCTAAAACCACTGAAGAATTAAGCACAGTTTGTCGACTCAATTCTAAAACATTTTAGGTAAGCAAAAGCCTTTTGCTAATAGTCTAGAAACTACTCTTGGTTGATAGGTACGTCTAAGAACTTATTAGGTAAACCTATCGATTTTGCCACGACATAAAAGGACTCCTTACTTATATCGTTGAGTTTCACCAAAACTAACATGTACTCACAATTATTTGTGTACCTTGCCCCTTTAGGACCAATAAGCAACACCTCGCTGAGCGAAACTATTACTAGATTGATGTAAAGGATATCCAAGCAAGTGTATATTTTGGCATGGCACCTTATAACTCAATTTTTAAGTTTGGAACTTGAGGCTCTTACTATGTTGGTTAGATTTTAAGTGAACTAAAATCCTTAATCATGCAACATAATCAAGCTTTTGATCTCATGCATTTTAAGACATATTTAAAAGCAATAAATAACTTAAAACATGCATAAGATAAATGTGATCTAGTATGGCCCGACTTCATCTTGAAGCTTTAACTTCAAAGTCCGTCTTGAAAATCTCCGTGGGAGGCACCATTTTCTTCAAATAGGATAAGCTATAATTAAAACTAATTACAACTATTTGATGGTACGCAGACCATATTTGAATTGAAAAACAATTTTGGTACTTTAGACCAATTACATTCAAATTAATGGTACGCAGACCATATTTTCTATCCTATTTGTGCCATACTAGTCACTTCATAACCTGCAAAACAGTACATATACAATATATACCATTCACCCATTCATTATCATGAATGGCCCACATAGCTGGTTAGTAAAACACATTATGCATCACGTAAACATTTGCAGCAATTAATCAAGGGCACCAATAATCTACCAATTATTCAGTCCTTATTAATTCTAATCAAGTTGTTTTAACCTTAAGGATTTGTAGACCTAATCAAGAGTTTATGACTAAAAGGGCTCCCACTTAAACCAATAAATTCATATGCTTTACTAATTTTAAACATAAAAATGTATTTCTAGTCTAACCGGAAACATACAAATTTAATTAAAATTTAAAGCTCATATAAATTTATAATTGAATCCAAAAAGTTTAATTTAATTTCAATCGTATTTAAATTAATTCATGATTTTAATTTTAGTAAAATAATTAGAATAAATAAAATTTATTATAATTACAATATTCAAAATTAAAATCCAAGAAAATAATTTAAATTATTAATTTTAAAATTAATTAAAATTACGTAAACTGAAAATTTTAAAACGATCTAATCGTAACGCAAACACCCTACGCAACGTACGCCCATGGGACACACGCACACAGCCATCGCTGGCCATGTGCGCGCAGCCCATGCGCTGCGTCGCATAGCTGCTGCTACTATCCTTCGCAAGCCATCGCGCGAGCTGGTGCTTGCTGCGCGCGCACCAGCGCTCGATGCACGCGAGCCATCGCTCGCTGCGTTCGCTCGCCAGCCCTCGCTGTGCGCGCTCGCCAGCGCTCGCTTGATGCGAGCCAGCGCTCGCTGCGCGCGCTCGCCAGCGCTTGCTTTGTGCGAGCCAGCGCTCGCTGCGCGAGGCATCGACGCTGGGCGCAGCACTCGTGGCACGCGAGCTTGCGCTCGCTGCGCGCGAGGCTGCGCGCGCTTGCGCGAGGCAGTGCGCGTTGTGGCGCAGCTCGCTTGCTGCCCACACGCGACTGCTGTGCCTTGCATTCGCCCTCGCCCATTCGTCCATTGCTCATAGCCCACGACACAAGGCAGGGCTGCTGCCTTGTGCTCGTGCACCATGGCCTTGCTCATTGCATTCGTGCCGCATGGGCGACGAGCTCCCTTGCTCGTCGTCACATGCCCGCACTATACAACACCCCTTAAGGGTAACACGTAGCGTCCATTGCTTTGTGCGTGCAAGTTATATGAACGAATCGCATAAAATTTAAAAAATTTATATTTAAAATTAATGACAAATTAATAAATAATATTAATTTCATAATTTTAGGGCGAAAAATCGAAAATTTATTATTCAATTGATTTCCGATTAACATGGATTCAAGTCTAGGTCATAAAAATTTAAAATTTATCATAAATTTACAATTTTTTATGGTGGTTTTTAATCATAGGTATCTAATTAAATTATAACTAATTATGAAAATCAAATTAATTCTAAATTATTCCAATTTTCAACAAATTAATCATAATTACAAATTAGATTGCATAATTAACAAGGCTAGGCATTCAAACTTGTTAAACATATACAGTAGGTGAATCAAAAATTCAAGATTTATCAACAAGAATCGCAAATATTTAATTTAACATCTTAAATTTACGAAATTTTGCATTCGAAAAACTAAAACCTCCGAAAAGTCATAGTTAGGCTTCGAATTTGAGAATTCTGGGTTCGGCCGAAAATTACTATTTTTGTCAAAATTTTAGAATGCCTTTTACATGCGGAATTGACACAAAAATCACTCGATTTGGATGAGTAACGAAGAAACTGCCGAAAAACTGCGTACGTATAATTAAATAAACGCAATTTGCAATTAATTAACAATTACGAAAATTAATCACCCCTTTTAATTCTTGCAAATTTGTAATATTTAACCATGTTCATGCAATTTAGATTATGAAAATAATAAGAGGCTCGTGATACCACTGTTAGGTTAAGATACATATGACAATTCATAAATCATGCGGAAACAACCATTAAGCCAGGAATACATATTATTTACACATAATCATTTAGCATAGTTTAGATGCATACTCTTTGTGCGCCTTCCCTAGCTGCGCCCGAACCGAACAAGAACAAGTCTTTAGGACTCCAAGTGTCGTCCCTCCGTAGATAGTCCACAGCACGTCCGGATCCGCCTTAAGATTGACCAACTAGAATCTCCCTTAAGGTACTATTATTTTCGGCACTTTTAGGCAATTGTGTGTCTGAATTTTTCTCTCAAAAACTCACTTTGAATACTTGAATGCTCGATATAAATTGTGAGCATTGATCACCTATTTATAGGGCATGGGTATCGGATATTAGAATCCTACTAGGAAACGATTTAGTGAATCTGAATTAATCTAAAATTCAATCACTTAATTTATCTAGTAGACTTAGGGAATCAATCTTATACAAATCCTAACCGATCAAGGTTTCGTACGCAAGCACAAACACTCACGCAGGCGCAGCAGCCCACGAGGGGCGCCGTGCGCGCGCACGCGCTGAGCCGAGGCCCAGCAAGTGCTCGCAGCCCATGAGGGGCGCGCGCCTGCTGGCCTTGCTCTCGCGTTTGGGCTTTGCTTGCTTTGGTCGCGCTCGGGCTTTGCTAGGCGTTGGGCCTAGCTTCGTGCTAGGCCTTGCGTCTAGCAAGCTCGTCGGATGTTTATTCGTACGATACGCTTCCGATTAAATTCCCGGTTCCGGAATTCATTTCCGATACGAACAATATTTAATATTTTCGATTCCGGAATCAATTTCCGTTTCGAACAAATATTTAATATTTCCGTTTTCGGAATTATTTTCCGATTCCGATAATATTTCCGATTCTGACAATATTTCCGTTTCCGGCAATATTTCCGATTCCGGCAATATTTCCATTTCCGATAATATTTTCCGATACGTACCATGTTTCCGTTTCCGGCAACATCTACGACTTGGATAATATTTATATTTTCGATACGATCCATATTTCCGTTTCCGGCAATATCATCGTTTCCGGAGTATTCATTTCTTGCCTGTGACGATCTCAGCTCCCACTGAAACCAAGATCCGTCGATTCCGAATATCCATAGATGGAGTATTTAATGCCATTAAATACTTGATCCGTTTACGTACTATTTGTGTGACCCTACGGGTTCAGTCAAGAGTAAGCTGTTGATTAATATAATTAATTCCACTTGAACTGAAGCGGCCTCTAGTCAGGCATTCAGCTCACTTGATCTCACTGAATTATTAACTTGTTAATTAATACTGAACCGCATTTATTAGACTTAACATTGAATGCATACTTGGACCAAGGGCATTATTTCCTTCAGTCTCCCACTTGTCCTTAGGGACAAGTGTGCATTTCCTAATTCCTTTGTCGCTCGATGCTTGCTCTTGAACATAAGGTAAGAGTTGTCATCCTTATTATGTCCAGAGGTGTTCCTCGGTTTCAGAGTTCAACTGATCAAATAAACAGATAATCATAGCCTATGATTCATCCGAGCACGGCCATGCATTTCACAGTTTCTAGCTCTCCGAGTGGCCTTGTACAACTTTTAAGCATCTCATCCCGATTTATGGAAGGACAATCCCAATCTTGCGATCTTGAGATTAGACTTCGTTTGATAGGTGATTACCTGAGCGTTGCCTTTATAGCCTCCTTTTACGGTGCGACGGTTGGTCAACGTCAAAGCAACCAGTTCTCAAACAAGTAATCTCAAATCACTCAGGTATTGAGGATTTAGTGTCTAATAATTTTAATGAAATTTACTTATGACAGATTTTCATCTCTTACAGTAAAGTTTCATAGGTCTTGTCCGATACTAGTCTTCCCAAAGTAAGTATCTATGCAAATGATTATGACATTGCCATGTCCACATAGTTCAAGAAACAGAACTACTAGTCATCTTGCATTCTAATCGTCTAACGTTTTCTATGCGTCCAATTTTATAGAAAACTCCGACTAGGGACCATTTTCAAACTTTGACATTCAAGTTCACTTGGTAGACATTTCTTAGTCACAGGACTGGTCCTGACAGTCTATCTTGAATACATCGTCAAATTGAAGGGACTCATCATTTAATAAACCACAAATTAAATGGAAAAATGAATTCTTTTCATTTGTTGTGAATGATTAACCAATAATGTTTTACAAAGATTTAAACTCTAAAACTTTAAAACATTAAACAGGGATATCAAAGCCATTCCCCAATATGCTTGATTCCCATAGCTGCAGTGTGCGAGTTGTGCTTCGCCTGCGGCAGAGGTTTAGTCAATGGATCTGATATGTTGTCATCAGTTCCAATCTTGTTTATCTCGACTTCTTTTCTTTCAACGAACTCTCGTAGAAGGTGAAATCTACGAAGTACATGCTTGACTCTCTGGTGGTGTCTAGGCTCCTTTGCCTGTGCAATAGCTCCGTTATTATCACAATACAGGGCTATTGGTCCTTTAATGGAGGGGACTACACCAAGTTCACCTATGAACTTCCTTAGCCATATAGCTTCCTTTGCTGCTTCATGTGCAGCAATGTACTCCGCTTCAGTTGTAGAATCTGCAATGGTGCTTTGCTTAGCACTTTTCCAGCTTACTGCACCCCCGTTGAGGCAGAAGACAAACCCAGACTGTGATCTGAAATCATCTTTGTCGGTTTGGAAACTTGCGTCCGTATAGCCTTTAACAATTAATTCATCATCTCCACCATAGACCAGGAAGTCATCTTTGTGCCTTTTCAGGTACTTCAGAATATTCTTGGCAGCAGTCCAATGCGCCTCTCCTGGGTCTGACTGGTATCTGCTCGTAGCACTGAGTGCGTACGCAACATCCGGGCGTGTACATATCATAGCATACATTATTGAACCAATCAATGATGCATATGGAATCCCATTCATTCGTCTACGCTCATCAAGTGTTTTTGGGCACTGAGTCTTGCTTAGAGTTATTCCATGAGACATGGGTAGGTAGCCTCGCCTAGAGTCCGCCATCTTGAACCTATCAAGCACCTTATTGATATAAGTGCTTTGACTAAGTCCAATCATCTTTTTAGATCTATCTCTGTAAATCTTGATGCCCAATATGTACTGTGCTTCTCCTAGATCTTTCATCGAAAAACATTTCCCAAGCCAAATCTTGACAGAGTTCAACATAGGAATGTCATTTCCGATAAGTAATATGTCGTCGACATATAATACTAGGAAAGCAATTTTGCTCCCACTGACCTTCTTGTATACACAAGATTCGTCTGCGTTCTTGATGAAACCAAAGTCACTGACTGCTTCATCAAAACGTATATTCCAGCTCCTGGATGCCTGCTTCAATCCGTAGATTGACTTCTTTAGCTTGCATACCTTTTTAGCATTCTTTGGATCCTCAAAACCTTCAGGTTGTGTCATAAACACAGTTTCTGTTAAAACGCCGTTTAAGAAAGCAGTTTTGACATCCATCTGCCATATTTCGTAATCGTAATATGCAGCGATTGCTAACATTATCCGAATAGACTTTAGCATTGCAACTGGTGAAAAGGTTTCATCGTAATCCACACCGTGGACTTGCCTGTAACCTTTTGCAACCAATCTAGCTTTGAAAACTTCAAGTTTCCCATCCTTGTCCTTTTTTCAGTTTAAAAACCCATTTGCTTCCAATGGCTTGGTAGCCATCTGGCAAATCGACCAAATCCCATACTTGGTTTTCAGACATGGAGTCTAATTCAGATTGCATGGCTTCTTGCCATTGCTTGGAGCTAGGGCTCGTCATAGCTTGTTTGTAAGTTGCAGGTTCATCACTTTCAAGTAATAGAACGTCATAGCTCTCGTTCGTCAAAATACCTAAGTACCTTTCCGGTTGAGATCTATATCTTTGCGATCTACGCGGGGTAACATTTCTAGATTGACCATGATTCTCACCAGATTCTTCTAAAGATCTCTGAGTTTCATCCTGAATGTCATCTTGAGCATTCTCTAGAGTTTGTTGTTCGACTCGAATTTCTTCGAGGTCTACTTTTCTCCCACTTCTCATTTTGGAAATGTGATCTTTCTCCAAAAAGACACCATCTCGAGCAACAAACACCTTGTTCTCAGATGTATTGTAGAAGTAATACCCCTTTGTTTCCTTTGGATAGCCCACAAGGATACATTTCTCAGATTTTGGATGAAGTTTGTCTGAAATTAATCGTTTGACGTATACTTCACATCCCCAAATCTTAAGAAAAGACACATTTGGAGGCTTTCCAAACCATAATTCATATGGAGTCTTTTCGACAGCTTTAGACGGAGCTCTATTTATAATGAGTGCAGCTGTATTTAGTGCATGTCCCCAAAATTCTAATGAAAGTTTGGCCTGACCCATCATTGACCTGACCATGTCTAGCAAGGTTCTGTTCCTCCATTCCGACACACCATTCCATTGTGGTGTTCCAGGAGGAGTCAATTCTGATAGAATTCCACATTCTTTCAGATGGTCATCAAATTCATAGCTCATATATTCACCGCCTCTATCAGACCGCAGTGCCTTAATCTTCTTGCCTAATTGATTCTCTACTTCACTCTGAAATTCCTTGAATTTGTCAAAGGATTCAGACTTATGCTTCATTAGGTAGACATAACCATATCTACTGAAGTCATCAGTGAAAGTGATAAAGTAGCTTAAACCACCTCTAGCATTTGTACTCATTGGTCCACATACATCTGTATGGATTAAACCCAATAGTTCATTTTCTCTTTCTCCAACTATAGAGAAAGGTTGCTTTGTCATTTTGCCAAGTAAACATGATTCGCATTTACCATAATCCTCTAAGTCAAATGGTTCTAGAATTCCTTCCTTTTGAAGTCTTTCTAAGCGTTTCAAGTTTATATGGCCTAATCGACAATGCCACAGATAGGTGATATCTGAATCATCCTTTTTGGCCTTTTTGGTATTTATGTTATATACTTGTTTTTCGTGATCTAATAAATAAAATCCATTGACTAATCTAGCAGATCCATAAAACATCTCTTTAAAATAAAACGAACAACTATTGTCTTTTATTAAAAAGGAAAATCCCTTAGCATCTAAGCAAGAAACTGAAATGATGTTTTTAGTAAGACTTGGAACATGGAAACACTCTTCCAGTTCCAAAACTAGCCCGGAGGGCAACGACAAATAATAAGTTCCTACAGCTAATGCAGCAATCCGTGCTCCATTTCCCACTCGTAGGTCGACTTCACCCTTGCTTAACTTTCTACTTCTTCTTAGTCCCTGTGGATTGGTACATAAGTGTGAGCCACAACCTGTATCTAATACCCAAGAAGTTGAATTAGCAAGTATACAGTCTATAACGAAAATACCTGAAGATGGAACGACTGTTCCGTTCTTCTGATCTTCCTTTAGCTTTAAGCAATCTCTCTTCCAATGCCCCTTCTTCTTGCAGTAGAAGCATTCGGATTCAGAAGTGGGTTGACTGACCTTCCTCTTTACAGATTTGGCGCCAGTTTGCTTAGTTGGGCTGGCCTTGTTGCCACCTTTCTTAGCATTCCTCTTCTTTCCAGATTTCTTGAACTTGCCCCCACGCACCATAAGCACATCCTGCTTATCACTTTTGAGCGTCTTTTCAGCGGTCTTCAGCATACCGTGAAGCTCAGTGAGCGTTTTGTCCAGACTATTCAGACTGTAGTTCAGTTTGAACTGATCATACCCGCTATGAAGAGAATGGAGGATGGTGTCTATAGCCATTTCCTGAGAAAATTGCTGATCCATCCGACTCATATTCTCAATGAGTCCAATCATTTTGAGAACATGTGGACTTACGGGCTCGCCTTTCTTAAGCTTGGTCTCAAGAATTTGCCTATGAGTCACGAATCTTTCGACTCGAGCCAGATCTTGGAACATGTTCTTCAACTCACTGATGATTGTGAAAGCATCTGAGTTGATGAACGTTTTCTACAGATCTGCACTCATGGTGGCGAGCATTAGACATTTCACATCCTTGTTGGCATCAATCCAACGATTGAGGGCTGCCTGAGTAACCCCGTCGCCTGCGGCTTCGGGCATCGCCTCTTCTAGGACATACTCCTTTTCTTCCTGCATAAGAACTATTTGCAAGTTCCTTTTGCCAGTCAAGGAAGTTTTTCCCGTTCAACTTCTCCTTTTCGAGAATTGATCGAATGTTGAATGAATTGTTGTTTGCCATATTTAAAACTACAATTGAAAAGAATAAACAAATAAATAACCATTCACAGTTTCTCTTAATAAACTTAAATTCTAGCATACATGCATAATTCAATGTTCATTAAGCATTTTATTCAAGTTATGTGTTCCGGCAGGTGTGAATAAAATGATTCCAAGATCCTAAAATCATTGAAGAACTAAGCACAGTTTGTCGACTTAATCCTAAAACATCTTAGGTAAGCAAAAGCCTTTTGCTAATAGTCTATAAACTATTCTTGGTTGATAGGTACGTCTAAGAACTTATTAGGTAAACCTATCGATTTTGCCACGACATAAAAGGACTCCTTACTTATATCGTTGAGTTTCACCAAAACTAACATGTACTCACAATTATTTGTGTACCTTGCCCCTTTAGGACCAATAAGTAACACCTCGCTGAGCGAAAACTATTACTAGATTGATGTAAAGGATATCCAAGCAAGTGTATATTTTGGCATGGCACCTTTTAACTCAATTTTTAAGTTTGGAACTTAAGGCTCTTACTATGTTGGTTAGATTTTAAGTGAACTAAAATCCTTAATCATGCAACATAATCAAGCTTTTGATCTCATGCATTTTAAGACATATTTAAAATCAATAAATAACTTAAAACATGCATAAGATAAATGTGATCTAGTATGGCCCGACTTCATCTTGAAGCTTTAACTTCAAAGTCCGTCTTGAAAATCTCCGTGGGAGGCACCCTTTTTTCTTCAAATAGGATAAGCTATAATTAAAACTAATTACAACTATTTGATGGTACGCAGACCATATTTGAATTGAAAACAAATTTGGTACTTTAGACCAATTACATTCAAATTAATGGTACGCAGACCATATTTTCTATCCTATTTGGGCCATACTAGTCACTTCATAACCTGCAAAACAGTACATATACAATATAAACCATTCACCCATTCATTATCATGAATGGCCCACATAGCTGGTTAGTAAAACACATTATGCATCACGTAAACATTTGCAGCAATTAATCAAGGGCATCAATAATCTACAAATTATTCAGTCCTTATTAATTCTAATCAAGTTGTTTTAACCTTAAGGATTTGTAGACCTAATCAAGAGTTTATGACTAAAAGGGGCTCCCACTTAAACCAATAAATTCATATGCTTTACTAATTTTAAACATAAAAATGTATTTCTAGTCTAACCGGAAACATACAAATTTAATTAAAATTTAAAGCTCATATAAATTTATAATTGAATCCAAAAGTTTAATTTAATTTCAGTCGTATTTAAATTAATTCATGATTTTAATTTTAGTAAAATAATTAGAATAAATAAAATTTATTATAATTACAATATTCAAAATTAAAATCCAAGAAAATAATTTAAATTATTAATTAAAATTTCAAATTAAAATTTCAAATTAAAATTTCAAAACGATCTAATCGCAACGCAACAATCCCACGCATCGCACGCCCATGGGCCACACGCACACAGCCATCGCTGGCCATGTGCGCGCAGCCCATGCGCTGCGTCGCATCGCTGCTGCTCACCATCGCAATGCATCACGCGAGCTGGTGCTCGCTGCGCGCGCCAGCGCTCGACGCACGAGCATGCTGCCGCAGCCCATCGCTGGGCGCAGCGCTCGTCCCACGTCGCAACAAGCACTCGCATGCCATCGCTGGGCGCAGCGCTCGTCGCACGTCGCAACAAGCACTCGCACGCCATCGCTGGGCGCAGCGCTCGTCGCACGCACAATAGCGCTCGCTGCGCGCGAGCGATCGATGCTTGGCGCAGCACTCGTGGCACGCGAGCTTGCGCTCGCTGCGCGCGAGGCTCCGCACGCTTGCGCGAGGCAGTGCGCGCTGTTGCGCAGCTCGCTTGCTGCCCACACGCGACTGCTCGTGCCTTGCTCTCGCCCTCGCCCATTCGCCCATCGCACACAGCCCACGACACAAGGCAGGGCTGCTGCCTTGTGCTCGTGCACCATGGCCTTGCTCATTACATTCGTACCGCATGGGCGACGAGCTCCCTTGCTCGTCGTCACATGCCCGCACTATACAACACCCCTTAAGGGTAACACGTAGCGTCCATTGCTTTGTGCGTGCAAGTTATGTGAGCGAATCGCATAAAAAATTTAAAATTTATATTAAAAATTAATGACTAATTAATAAATAATATTAATTTCATAATTTTAGGGCGAAAAATCGAAAATTTATTATTCAATTGATTTCCGATTAACATGGATTCAAGTCTAGGTCATAAAAATTTAAAATTTAACATAAATTTACAATTTTTATGGTGGTTTTTAGTCATAAATATCTAATTAAATTATAACTAATTATGAAAATCAAATTAATTCTAAATTATTCTAATTTTCAACAAATTAATCATAATTACAAATTAGATTGCATAATTAACAAGGCTAGGCATTCAAACTTGTTAAACATATACAGTAGGTCAATCAAAAATTCAAGATTTATGAACAAGAATCGCAAATATTTAATTTAACATCTTAAATTTACGAAATTTTGCATTCGAAAAACTAAAACCTTCGAAAAGTCATAGTTAGGCTTCGAATTTGAGAATGCCTTTCACATGCGGAATTGACACAAAAATTTTGGCGTGTGGTTGTTGCGCTTGGCTTGCTGGGCGATAGCCTGGCTTCATGCTGGGCCTTCGTCCGGCAGGCCTCGTCCCACGCTTATTCGTACGATACGCTTCCGATTAAATTCCCGGTTCCGGAATTCATTTCCGATACGAACAATATTTAATATTTCCGATTCCGGAATTAATTTCCGTTTCGAACAAATATTTAATATTTCCGTTTCCGGAACTATTTTCCGATTCCGATAATATTTCCGATTCTGACAATATTTCCGTTTCCGGCAATATTTCCGATTCCGGCAATATTTCCATTTCCAATAATATTTTCCGATACGTACCATGTTTCCGTTTCCGGCAACATCTACGACTTGGATAATATTTATATTTCCGATACGATCCATATTTCCGTTTCCGGCAATATCATCGTTTCCGGAGTATTCATTTCTTGCCTGTGACGATCTCAGCTCCCACTGAAACCAAGATCCGTCGATTCCGAATATCCATAGATGGAGTATTTAATGCCATTAAATACTTGATCCGTTTACGTACTATTTGTGTGACCCTACGGGTTCAGTCAAGAGTAAGCTGTGGATTAATATCATTAATTCCACTTGAACTGAAGCGGCCTCTAGCTAGGCATTCAGCTCACTTGATCTCACTGAATTATTAACTTGTTAATTAATACTGAACCGCATTTATTAGACTTAACATTGAATGCATACTTGGACCAAGGGCATTATTTCCTTCAGTCTCCCACTTGTCCTTAGGGACAAGTGTGCATTTCCTAATTCCTTTGTCGCTCGATGCTTGCTCTTGAACATAAGGTAAGAGTTGTCATCCTTATTATGTCCAGAGGTGTTCCTCGGTTTTCAGAGTTCAACTGATCAAATAAACAGATAATCATAGCCTATGATTCATCCGAGCACGGCCATGCATTTCACAGTTTCTAGCTCTCCGAGTGGCCTTGTACAACTTTTAAGCATCTCATCTCGGTTTATGGGAGGACAATCCCAATCTTGCGATCTTGAGATTAGACTTCGTTTGATAGGTGATTACCTGAGCGTTGCCTTTATAGCCTCCTTTTACGGTGCGACGGTTGGTCAACGTCAAAGCAACCAATTCTCAAACAAGTATTCTCAAATCACTCAGGTATTGAGGATTTAGTGTCCAATAATTTTAATGAAATTTAATTATGACAGATTCTCATCTCTTACAGTAAAGTTTCATAGGTCTTGTCCGATACTAGTCTTCCCAAAGTAAGTATCTATGCAAATGATTATGACATTGCCATGTCCACATAGTTCAAGAAACAGAACTACTAGTCATCTTGCATTCTAATCGTCTAACGTTTTCTATGCGCCCAATTTTATAGAAAACTCCGATTAGGGACCATTTTCAACTTTTGACATTCAAGTTCACTTGATAGACATTTCTTAGTCACAGGACTGGTCCTGACAGTCTATCTTGAATATATTGTCAAATTGAAGGGACTCATCATTTAATAAACCACAAATTAAATGGAAAAATGAATTCTTTTCATTTATTGTGAATGATTAACCAATAATGTTTTACAAAGATTTAAACTCTAAAACTTTAAAAAATTAAACAGGAATATCAAAGCCATTCTCCAATATGCTTGATTCCCATAGCTGCAGTGTGCGAGTTGTGCTTCGCCTGCGGCAAAAGGTTTAGTCAATGGATCTGATATGTTGTCATCAGTTCCAATTTTGCTTATCTCGACTTCTTTTCTTTCAACGAACTCTCGTAGAAGGTGAAATCTACGAAGTACATGCTTGACTCTCTGGTGGTGTCTAGGCTCCTTTGCCTGTGCAATAGCTCCGTTATTATCACAATACAGGGCTATTGGTCCTTTAATGGAGGGGACTACACCAAGTTCACCTATGAACTTCCTTAGCCATATAGCTTCCTTTGCTGCTTCATGTGCAGCAATGTACTCCGCTTCAGTTGTAGAATCCGCAATGGTGCTTTGCTTAGCACTTTTCCAGCTTACTGCTCCTCCGTTGAGGCAGAAGACAAACCCAGACTGTGATCTGAAATCATCTTTGTCGGTTTGGAAACTTGCGTCCGTATAGCCTTTAACAATTAATTCATCATCTCCACCATAGACCAGGAAGTCATCTTTGTGCCTTTTCAGGTACTTCAGAATATTCTTGGCAGCAGTCCAATGCGCCTCTCCTGGGTCTGACTGGTATCTGCTCGTAGCACTGAGTGCGTACGCAACATCCGGGCGTGTACATATCATAGCATACATTATTGAACCAATCAATGATGCGTATGGAGTCCCATTCATTCGTCTACGCTCATCAAGTGTTTTTGGGCACTGATTCTTGCTTAGAGTCATTCCATGAGACATGGGTAGGTAGCCTCGCTTGGAGTCCGCCATCTTGAACCTATCAAGCACCTTATTGATATAAGTGCTTTGACTAAGTCCAATCATCCTTTTAGATCTATCTCTGTAAATCTTGATGCCCAATATGTACTGTGCTTCTCCTAGATCTTTCATCGAAAAACATTTCCCAAGCCAAATCTTGACAGAGTTCAACATAGGAATGTCATTTCCGATAAGTAATATGTCGTCGACATATAATACTAGGAAAGCAATTTTGCTCCCACTGACCTTCTTGTATACACAAGATTCGTCTGCGTTCTTGATGAAACCAAAGTCACTGACTGCTTCATCAAAACGTATATTCCAGCTCCTGGATGCCTGCTTCAATCCGTAGATTGACTTCTTTAGCTTGCATACCTTTTTAGCATTCTTTGGATCCTCAAAACCTTCAGGCTGTGTCATAAACACAGTTTCTGTTAAAACGCCGTTTAAGAAAGCAGTTTTGACATCCATCTGCCATATTTCGTAATCGTAATATGCAGCGATTGCTAACATTATCCGAATAGACTTTAGCATTGCAACTGGTGAAAAGGTTTCATCGTAATCCACACCGTGGACTTGCCTGTAACCTTTTGCAACCAATCTAGCTTTGAAAACTTCAAGTTTCCCATCTTTGTCCTTTTTCAGTTTGAAAACCCATTTGCTTCCAATGGCTTGGTAGCCATCTGGCAAATCGACCAAATCCCATACTTGGTTTTCAGACATGGAGTCTAATTCAGATTGCATGGCTTCTTGCCATTGCTTGGAGCTAGGGCTCGTCATAGCTTGTTTGTAAGTCGCAGGTTCATCACTTTCAAGTAATAGAACGTCATAGCTTTCGTTCGTCAAAATACCTAAGTACCTTTCCGGTTGAGATCTATATCTTTGCGATCTACGCGGGGTAACATTTCTAGATTGACCATGATTCTCACCAGATTCTTCTAAAGATCTCTGAGTTCCATCCTGAATGTCATCTTGAGCATTCTCTAGAGTTTGTTGTTCGACTCGAATTTCTTCGAGGTCTACTTTTCTCCCACTTGTCATTTTGGAAATGTGATCTTTCTCCAAAAGACACCATCTCGAGCAACAAACACCTTGTTCTCAGATGTATTGTAGAAGTAATACCCCTTTGTTTCCTTTGGATAGCCCACAAGGATACATTTGTCAGATTTTGGATGAAGTTTGTCTGAAATTAATCGTTTGACGTATACTTCACATCCCCAAATCTTAAGAAAAGACACATTTGGAGGCTTTCCAAACCATAATTCGTATGGAGTCTTTTCGACAGCTTTAGACGGAGCTCTATTTATAGTGAGTGCAGCTGTATTTAGTGCATGTCCCCAAAATTCTAATGGAAGTTTGGCTGACCCATCATTGACCTGACCATGTCTAGCAAGGTTCTGTTCCTCCGTTCCGACACGCCGTTCCATTGTGGTGTTCCAGGAGGAGTCAATTCTGATAGAATTCCACATTCTTTCAGATGGTCATCAAATTCATAGCTCAGATATTCACCGCCTCTATCAGACCACAGTGCCTTAATCTTCTTGCTTAATTGATTCTCTACTTCACTCTGAAATTCTTTGAATTTGTCAAAGGATTCAGACTTATGCTTCATTAGGTAGACATAACCATATCTACTGAAGTCATCAGTGAAAGTGATAAAGTAGCTGAAACCACCTCTAGCATTTGTACTCATTGGTCCACATACATCTGTATGGATTAAACCCAATAGTTCATTTGCTCTTTCTCCAACTTTAGAGAAAGGTTGCTTTGTCATTTTGCCAAGTAAACATGATTCGCATTTACCATAATCCTCTAAGTCAAATGGTTCTAGAATTCCTTCCTTTTGAAGTCTTTCTAAGCGTTTCAAGTTTATATGGCCTAATCGACAATGCCACAGATAGGTGAGATCTGAATCATACTTTTTGGCCCTTTTGGTATTTATGTTATATACTTCTTTGTCGTGATCTAATAAATAAAGTCCATTGACTAATCTAGCAGATCCATAAAACATCTCTTTAAAATAAAACGAACAACTATTGTCTTTTATTAAAAAGGAAAATCCCTTAGCATCTAAGCAAGAAACTGAAATGATGTTTTTAGTAAGACTTGGAACATGGAAACACTCTTCCAGTTCCAAAACTAGCCCGGAGGGCAACGACAAATAGTAAGTTCCTACAGCTAATGCAGCAATCCGTGCTCCATTTCCCACTCGTAGGTCGACTTCACCCTTGCTTAACTTTCTACTTCTTCTTAGTCCCTGTGGATTAGAACATAAGTGTGAGCCACAACCTGTATCTAATACCCAAGAAGTTGAATTAGCAAGTATACAGTCTATAACGAAAATACCTGAAGATGGAACGACTGTTCCGTTCTTCTGATCTTCCTTTAGCTTTAAGCAATCTCTCTTCCAATGCCCCTTCTTCTTGCAGTAGAAGCATTCGGATTCAGAAGTGGGTTGACTGACCTTCCTCTTTACAGATTTGGCGCCAGTTTGCTTAGTTGGGCTGGCCTTGTTGCCACCTTTCTTAGCATTCCTCTTCTTTCCAGATTTCTTGAACTTGCCCCCACGCACCATAAGCACATCCTGCTTATCACTTTTGAGCGTCTTTTCAGCGGTCTTCAGCATACCGTGAAGCTTAGTGAGCATTTTGTCCAGACTATTCATACTGTAGTTCAGTTTGAACTGATCATACCCGCTATGAAGAGAATGGAGGATGGTGTCTATAGCCATTTCCTGAGAAAATTGCTGATCAGCCGACTCATATTCTCAATGAGTCCAATCATTTTGAGAACATGTGGACTTACGGGCTCGCCTTTCTTAAGCTTGGTC
Source organism: Spinacia oleracea (assembly GCF_020520425.1). Taxonomy (NCBI): domain Eukaryota; kingdom Viridiplantae; phylum Streptophyta; class Magnoliopsida; order Caryophyllales; family Amaranthaceae; genus Spinacia; species Spinacia oleracea. Next base: position 122,637,764 of record NC_079491.1, read on the forward strand.
TCAAGAATTTGCCTATGAGTCTCGAATCTTTCGACTCGAGCCAGATCTTGGAACATGTTCTTCAACTCACTGATGATTGTGAAAGCATCTGAGTTGATGAACGTTTTCTGCAGATCCGCACTCATGGTGGCGAGCATTAGACATTTCACATCCTTGTTGGCATCAATCCAACGATTGAGGGCTGCCTGAGTGACCCCGTCGCCTGCGGCTTCGGGCATCGCCTCTTCTAGGACATACTCCTTTTCTTCCTGCATAAGAACTATTTGCAAGTTCCTTTGCCAGTCAAGGTAGTTCTTCCCGTTCAACTTCTCCTTTTCGAGAATTGATCGAATGTTGAATGAATTGTTGTTTGCCATATTTAAAACTACAATTGAAAAGAATAAACAAATAAATAACCATTCACAGTTTCTCTTAATAAACTTAAATTCTAGCATACATGCATAATTCAATGTTTATTAAGCATTTTATTCAAGTTATGTGTTCCGGCAGGTGTGAATAAAATGATTCCAAGATCCTAAAATCATTGAAGAAGTAAGCACAGTTTGTCGACTTAATCCTAAAACATCTTAGGTAAGAAAAAGCCTTTTGCTAATAGTCTAGAAACTATTCTTGGTTGATAGGTACGTCTAAGAACTTATTAGGTAAACCTATCGATTTTGCCACGACATAAAAGGACTCCTTACTTATATCGTTGAGTTTCACCAAAACTAACATGTACTCACAATTATTTGTGTACCTTGCCCCTTTTGGACCAATAAGTAACACCTCGCTGAGCGAAAACTATTACTAGATTGATGTAAAGGATATCCAAGCAAGTGTATATTTTGGCATGGCACCTTTTAACTCAATTTTTAAGTTTGGAACTTAAGGCTCTTACTATGTTGGTTAGATTTTAAGTGAACTAAAATCCTTAATCATGCAACATAATCAAGCTTTTGATCTCATGCATTTTAAGACATATTTAAAAGCAATAAATAACTTAAAACATGCATAAGATAAATGTGATCTAGTATGGCCCGACTTCATTTTGAAGATTTAACTTCAAAGTCCGTCTTGAAAATCTCGGTGGGAGGCACCATTTTCTTCAAATAGGATAAGCTATAATTAAAACTAATTACAACTATTTGATGGTACGCAGACCATATTTGAATTGAAAAACAACTTTGGTACTTTAGACCAATTACATTCAAATTAATGGTACGCAGACCATATTTTCTATCCTATTTGGGCCATACTAGTCACTTCATAACCTGCAAAACAGTACATATACAATATATACCATTCACCCATTCATTATCATGAATGGCCCACATAGCTGGTTAGTAAAACACATTATGCATCACGTAAACATTTGCAGCAATTAATCAAGGGCACCAATAATCTACCAATTATTCAGTCCTTATTAATTCTAATCAAGTTGTTTTAACCTTAAGGATTTGTAGACCTAATCAAGATTTTATGACTAAAAGCGCTCCCACTTAAACCAATAAATTCATATGCTTTACTAATTTTAAACATAAAAATGTATTTCTAGTCTAACCGGAAACATACAAATTTAATTAAAATTTAAAGCTCATATAAATTTATAATTGAATCCAAAAAGTTTAATTAAATTTCAGTCGTATTTAAATTAATTCATGATTTTAATTTTAGTAAAATAATTAGAATAAATAAAATTTATTATAATTACAATATTCAAAATTAAAATCCAAGAAAATAATTTAAATTATTAATTTTAAAATTAATTAAAATTACGTAAACTGAAAATTTCAAATTAAAATTTCAAAACGATCTAATCGTAACGCAACAACCCCACGCAACGTACGCCGGAATCGGAAATATTGCCGGAAACGGAAATATTGTCAGAATCGGAAATATTATCGGAATCGGAAAATAATTCCGGAAACGGAAATATTAAATATTTGTTCGAAACGGAAATTAATTCCGGAATCGAAAATATTAAATATTATTCGTATCGGAAATAAATTCCGGAATCGGGAATTTAATCGGAAGCGTATCGTACGAATTAGCATCGGACGAGGCCTGCCAGACGAAGGCCCAGCACGAAGCCGGGCCATCGCCCAGCAAGCCAAGCGCGCCACACGGACAGCCAAGGCCACGCCAGACCCAGCGCAAGGCCAGGCCCAGCTGGCCGTGGCAGCGCGCGCAGCTGCGAGCAGTGGGCTGCGAGCATTGCTGCAGCTCCCGTGGGCTTGTAGCTCGCGTGGGCCGAGCGACCGTGTGGGCTGTGCGCGGGCATGGCCTGCACGCTTGCGGGTCATGCTCGTGTAGAGTTTGTGTTCACATACGAAACCTAAAGAGTATAGGATTTGTTTAATGATTAAAATTCCTAATCCTAAAAGATAAATTAATTAAATAAGAATTCTACTAGGATTCTAATTTAATTAATTCGTATCCTAGTAGGATTCGATTACTTATTCCATGGTCTATAAATATGAGTTAAGGGCTCATAATTTATATCGAGTATTCAAGTATTCAAAGTGATTTTTGAGAGCAAAAATTCAGTCATATAATTGCCTACAATAGCCGAAAATTCTAAGTACCTTAAGGGCGATTCTAGTTGGTCAAGCTTAAGGCGGATCCGGACGTGCTGTGGACTATCTACGGAGGGACGAAACTTGGAGTCCTAAAGACTTGTTCTTGTTCGGTTCGGGCGCAGCTAGGGAGGGCACGCAACAAAGTGTATGCATCTAAACTATGCTAAATGATTATGTGTAAATAATATGCTTTCCTGGCTTGTTCTTTTTCCGCATGATTTATGAATTGTCATATGTATCATAACCTAACACCCCTTTGTCATCATCAAGACATCCTCATCACCCCGATCTTCACCAAGCTGGACTGGGAGGGGCAGGCTGCTGTGCAGATGGTATGCAAGCAGTGGTGTAGGTGGGCCAAGTTGCGGTACCGCCTCCCATACCACTACCCTCAAGGATGCTACCGCGCGTGGCTGCGGGAGTGGGTGATCATGGACATCATTGACAATGATGGTCGTGACTTCCACGCCTGGATGGACAAGGACATGACCGTCTACTTTGACGGCTCCCCCCTCCTTTTCAAGGAGGAGGAGTAGCTGGTGGTGGAGGCCATGCAGGGGTGGTGGTGGCGCTGGTGATGGCCCCTCTTTTGTCAAGCTTATGATGATCCAGCTTGTTTATAGCTTTTTTTATTTTTAATTTTCAAGGACAATTACATTACTACTGTCATTGCAATTAGGTTTTTGTGAATGTGACAAATGTTGATTTTTGGTATTTGTCACTGCTATGACAGTAGTTTATATCTAACCGTAGGCTTCTCCCTCAATAGTGGATTGAGTTTGAAATGTTAGGGTTGAAGCCTACCCTTTTGTAAATGAATGAATGATCATGATGGATGAATGAATGAATGCAATAAATGCAATTTAACCTTTTGTTATCTCTTGTGTTGTTATTCAAGATTTGGTTTGGTTTGATTTCTTAAAGTTTTGTTTTTTTAATTGATATTGTTTAACTTTGATCAGATGTTGATGATGTTAGGTTATGATACATATGACAATTCATAAATCATGCGGAAAAACCATAAAGCCAGGAAAACATATTATTTACACATAATCATTTAGCATAGTTTAGATGCATACTCTTTGTTGCGTGTCTTCCCTAGCTGCGCCCGAACCGAACAAGAACAAGTCTTTAGGACTCCAAGTGTCGTCCCTCCGTAGATAGTCCACAGCACGTCCGGATCCGCCTTAAGATTGACCAACTAGAATTGCCCTTAAGGTATTATTATTTTCGGCACTTTATAGGCAAATGTGTGGCTGAATTTTTATCTCAAAAACTCACTTTGAATACTTGAATGCTCGATGTAAATATGTGACCCTAGGCACTTATTTATAGAGTTTATGGAAAGGAATTATAATCCTATTAGAATACAAATCTATTTAATTATAATCCTACTAGGACTCTAATTAAACAAACTTTATCTATTAGGATTAGATTTAATCATATTACGAATCCCGGTAGCCTTAGGATTCGAGTAGCACACACGAGTGGCGCACAAGCACCGCACACCCGCACGCAGGCCTTGCGGCCCACGCCGAGCGCACAGCGCAAGGCCCACTGTCGTAGCCTTGTCCGCGCGCGCGCCCAAGCTTCGGCTGGGCCTGGCTTTTGCGCTGGGCCTGGTCGTATGCTTGGCGTGTGGTTGTTGCGCTTGGCTTGCTGGGCGATGGCCTGGCTTCGTGCTGGGCCTTCGTCCGGCAGGCCTCGTCCGATGCTTATTCGTACGATACGCTTCCGATTAAATTCCCGGTTCCGGAATTCATTTCCGATACGAACAATATTTAATATTTCCGATTCCGGAATTAATTTCCGTTTCGAACAAATATTTAATATTTCCGTTTCCGGAACTATTTTCCGATTCCGATAATATTTCCGATTCTGACAATATTTCCGTTTCCGGCAATATTTCCGATTCCGGCAATATTTCCATTTCCAATAATATTTTCCGATACGTACCATGTTTCCGTTTCCGGCAACATCTACGACTTGGATAATATTTATATTTCCGATACGATCCATATTTCCGTTTCCGGCAATATCATCGTTTCCGGAGTATTCATTTCTTGCCTGTGACGATCTCAGCTCCCACTGAAACCAAGATCCGTCGATTCCGAATATCCATAGATGGAGTATTTAATGCCATTAAATACTTGATCCGTTTACGTACTATTTGTGTGACCCTACGGGTTCAGTCAAGAGTAAGCTGTGGATTAATATCATTAATTCCACTTGAACTGAAGCGGCCTCTAGCTAGGCATTCAGCTCACTTGATCTCACTGAATTATTAACTTGTTAATTAATACTGAACCGCATTTATTAGACTTAACATTGAATGCATACTTGGACCAAGGGCATTATTTCCTTCACCTTTTCCATTTTATCTTTTTCATAATGAAATCACTGCAATGCCCGAGTGTCTTCTTTGGGGATGAGTCACTACTTTAGGTAGTGGCTTGTGTTCACCGAAGTTCGTCTCGTCATCTATTTAGGACGAGCGTCTTTTTTTTGTTACGAGCCACTACTTAGAGATTGGCTTGTGATCACTAAGGTACGCCTCGTCATCTTTTTAGGACGAGCGTCCCTTTCTAGTGACGAACCAATACTTAGAGAGTGGTTCGTGATCATTAAGGTCCGTCTCGTCACATATATAGGACGAGCGTCCCTTTTTGGTGACGAGCCACTACTTAGAGAGTGGCTTGTGATCACTAAGGTCCGCCTCGTCATTTTTTTAGGACGAGCGTCCCTTTCTGGTGACGAGCCACTACTTAAAGATTGGCTTGTGATATCTATGGTCTGCCTCGTCACCTATATAGGACGAGCGTCCCTTTTTGGTAACGAGCCGCTACTTAGAGAGTGGCTTGTGATTTATTGTTTATAAAGCTTCCTAACATTCTTGGTATGTATTTCTGGCAGCAAGCGAAGGATGCGGCAAAAGTGGCTGCTAGGGCGAAGGGAACTAGCCTGTCGCAGCTGAAGAAGCGAGATGCGCCGGCTGACTCGGAGACGCCGAGTACGTTTAAGAAGCCCCGTCCCAAGCCACTCTGCTTGGCCAAGAAGGAGGAGTCACAAACTCATGAAGGCGTTCCCCCTGGTGATGGTGAACAAATAGTGGTCAATCCTTCCTCGGTTATGGACTTGGTGTCCAAATCGAAGTCAAGTGGTGACCGAGCCAAGCCTGCAGATCCCTTGGCTGGCATTCCAGCTAATGTTTGCTCGCAAATCCCCGCTGAGGTGGCCCGCCGAGAAAGATCATCGGGTGGTAAGTTTTACTCGGACGTGGTACACACGTATCGAGCCTCCTCTGGCAGTTCTTCTTACTCTCCGCGTCATCTTAAGGCCGTTGTTTTTCCTATAGCTCAAGAAAACAAGGGAAAGGGGCAGCTCCAGTGGTGGACGAGCGTATCCCTGCCACTCCTCATTTCACATCAAGGGAGAGGGCGGCCATTTGCCGCCGTGTTTTTAAGGTTGTCCCCCAAGATTACGTCGCTTCTCTTCCTAGTCGGACTGATGCTCAATTTGGTGCCATCCAGGCCTGTTTGCTTGACGTGAGTTTGTGTGATTGTGAATTTTGCATTGTGTTCCGCTTGCTAACATATAGATCTTCCTGCAGTTGTTCTGCCGTATGGAGTTCTACAAAGATTGGAAGACCAAGAAGGCCGAGGAGCTCAAAGCGCAGGTGGCTGATGTCGTTCATCATGGTGATTATGTGTTCAAGTCAATTGAAGAAGTTCGCCTTGAAATGAAGACGACCATAGACCTTCAGGCAAAGGAGGTGGTGGCATTAAAGTCTAACAAGGCAGAGTTGCTAAAAAAGATTATACAACAAGACACGGATATGATGGCGATGGTGGAGGAGAGCAAGAAGGCCGCGGCTGAAATAGTGGCGCTCCAAGCTCAATTGGAGGATTATCCTCAAGTCAAGGAGGCGGCCAGCCAAGCCGAGCGTGTCCAAGGGGAGCTGGAGGTCGCCAGGTTGCAGGTTCGTGCCTTAAAGGAGCGTCTGCATGAGTCCTATGACCAAGGAGAGAAGGCCATGAGGGATGCGGTTAAGCACGCATGGGATCACCATATGGAGGAATATGACCTCGCTTGGTTTGAGCGGCGCTTGGAACATAGGTCAGTTGTGCTTGCTGCTGAGCGTCTTGGTATGCCGCCTCCCGAGTTCGTGCCCTCCGATGATGAAGATGATGCCCCCGTCCCCTGATTTATTATCTACTTTTCAATATAAACAATTTAAGTTTAGTGTTTCTGTGCCTGAGGGCAAAAACAATTTATGTTTCTGTATTTTGCGCCGTTGGCGTATGTATTTCTGTGCCTGTTGAGCATCAACACTTTAATTTTTGTTTTTTTTGTGCGCCTTGCTAGGCGTCCTTTGAATGAATGGGGGTGCACGTTGCCTCCTTATTTTATATCTATCTGTGTTCCATACTTCGCTTTTTCTTAGCAATGCTTCAAATCAATAGGTATGGTCGTCACTTTTCCTGACGAGCGTGTCTATATTCGAATTGATTGACGCAAGTCAATCAATAGGTATGATCACCGCTAGACAGGCTCGTCAGATGAAGTGGACGGACATAGACTGGATGGCACGAAAAGTCGTCGCTGAGCTATTAAGCAGGAAATCCTTGTTTACAAGGACATACTTGCCGCAAGGCACGTCAATCATGCCGCGGCTGGTAGCAATATATGGTCGTCACTTTTCCTGAAGAGCGTGTCTATATTCGAATTGATTGACGCAAGTCAATCAATAGGTTGATTGCCGCTAGACAGGATCGTCAGATGAAGTGGACGGCCATAAAATGGTCGGCAATAAACGTCGCCGCTGAGCTATTAAGCAAGCAATCCTTGTTTACAAGGACATAATTGCCGCAAGGCACGTCAATCATGCCGCGGCTGGTAGCAATGTATGGTCGTCACTTTTTCTGACGAGCGTGTCTAATGTAGAATTGATTGACGCAAGTCAATCAATAGGTATGATTGCCGCTAGACATGCTCGTCCGATGAAGTGGACGGCCATAAAATGGTCCACATTTAAACGTTGTCGCTGAGCTATTAAGAAAGAAACCCTTGTTTATAAGGACATACTTGCCGCAAGGCACGTCAATCATGCCGCGGCTGGTAGCAATGTATGGTCGTCACTTTTTCTGACGAGCGTGTCTAATGTAGAATTGATTGACGCAAGTCAATCAATAGGTATGATTTCCCCTAGACAGGCTCGTCCGATGAAGTGGACATCCATAAAATGGTCGGCATTTAAACGTCGCCGCTGAGCTATTAAGCAAGCAACCCTTGTTTATAAGGACATACTTGCCGACCCATTCTTTTTTTTGTGAGTAAGTCGTAGCGACTAAGTAGAAATGCTGGTATGCCGCAGGGCAGTTAGCAGAGCACTTGTTTTTAGGAACAAGTTGGCCGTAGCGGGATTTTTATACCGCGAGGATGGTAGTTGAATAGGTGATCAGCCTATAACTAGTGGTAATCTAGGCCACTTCTTATACTTCAATCAATTAGTCTTTTTATGGACGTGTGCTAATCTAGGCAACTTCTTAGGCCGTTTAAACAATTAGGCTTTCATTCAATGAAGTAAAAAGGATGTCGAGCAAAAGTAGAGTAATTTTATTTATAATTTTTGCAGGGCAAATTTAGCCAAGTACAAAGAAACTACTCTACTGAGGCATTTGAAGGAAATAATCCCCTTGGTCCAAGTATGCATTCAATGCTAAGTCTAATAAATGCGGTTCAGTATTAATTAATTATGCAAGTTAATAATTCAGTGAGATCAAGTGAACTGTATGCCTAGCTAGAGGCCGCTTCAGTTCAAGTGGAATTAATAATATTAATCCACAGCTTACTCTTGACTGAACCCGTAGGGTCACACAAATAGTACGTGAACGGATCAAGTATTTAAGTGAATTAAATACTCCTTTTGTGGATATTCGGAATCGACGGATCTCGGTTCCAGTGGGAGCTGAAATCGTCAAAAGGCAAATTATGAATACTTCGGAGACGATGATATTGCCGGAAACGGAAATATGGATCGTATCGGAAATATAAATATTATCCAAGTCGTAGATGTTGTCGGAAACGGAAACATGGTACATATCGGAAAATATTATTGGAAATAGAAATATTGTCGGAATCGGAAATATTGCCGGAAACGGAAATATTACCGAAATCGGAAATATTATCGGAATCGGAAATAAATTCCGGAATCAGAAATATTAAATATTGGTTCGAAATGGAAATTAATTCCGGAATCGGAAATATTAAATATTGTTCGAATCGGAAATGAATTCCGGAATCGGAAATCGAATCGGAAGTGCGACGTACGAAATAAACATCGGACGAGCTTGCTAGACGCAATGCCCAGCACGAAGCTAGGCCCGCGCCTAGCGAAGCCCTCGCAAAGCGAGCAGCAACAAAACAGCAGCCCGCCTAGCAAGGCTGGTCCAGCCAAGCGCAAGGCAAGGCCAGGCCCAGCCGGGCAAAGCAAGGAACCCAGGCTGGCAGCGCCCTTGCCTGGGCCGCGTGCCAGCGCTGCTGGGCCGCGCGCGCACAGCGCCCCTCGTGGGATGCTCGTGTGTGTGTTGTTTTCGTGCATGCCTCAAATCCTTAGACGCTTAGGATTTATCTGGTTAGTTGTTTTCCTAAATCCACTAGAGTTAGTCGTTTAATTAAACACTAAAATACAAAGGATTAATTTAAGTAGAATTCTAATTGAATTAGTAAATTGAATCCTAGTGGATATCTAAGTCCGATAATTCCTCCCTATAAATAGGTGATGCATAATCACAATTTATACAACATATTCATAAGAATTCATATAGTTTTAATATTAAACTAAGCTTAATAATTTGCCAAATAATTAAGTTCGAATAACATAAAACCTTAGACTATATTATATTCTAGTTAATTGAATCTAAGGCGGATCCAAACGTGCTGTGGACTATCTACGGAGGGACTACACTTGGAGTTCTAAACTTGTTCTTGTTCGGTTCGGGAGTAGCTAGGTAAGGCACGTGTCACATGTATCCTAAATTATGCTAATTGACTATGTGGTAATTAATTTGGATTCCTGGATTTATGGTTTTTCCGCATGAAATATATGTTTTATAGTTGTCATAACCTAACAGCATTTTAGGTTTGAAGTGGAATAAACTACCAAGACTTGACACTAGGGTCTTCTTTTTAAAAGTAGTACTTCTTCAGATTGTCTGCATTCCAAGTCCGAAGAATAGGCCGACCTTGCATGTCCTGTATGCGGTAGGTGCCGTCCCGAACCTCGTCATATATCTCATATGGTCCTTCCCAGGTAGGAGTTAGCTTGCCTTGCTCATTCTCCTGTCCTACAGATTCCATCTTCCGAAGAACAAAGTCTCCCACCTTCAGAACTCGCTTCGAGACTCTTTTGTTGTATTCTCTGAACATGCGGAGCTTGTATAGTTCTTGCCTTAGGGCGGCATTGCCTCTCACTTCAGGTAAAAAGTCTAGGGCATTTTCATCAGTTTCCAATAGGCATTTTCATCGTACAGCATAACTCTAAGTGTTGGCTCACACATTTCTATCGGGAGGATTGCCTCGGCTCCGTAAGCCAGCAAGAATGGTGTTTCTCCAGTTGAGCTTTTTGTCGTGGTACGGATTGACCACAAGACATTTGGAAACTCATCAGCCCACAATCCCTTAGCTTAATCTAGCTTCTTCTTCATTCCTTCATAAATGATTTTGTTGAAAGCCTCAACCTATCCATTTGCCTGCGGCCTGCCGACTGATGCAAAATGACTAGCTATACCATGCTTGGCTAGCCAGTCTTTGAGCTTTGGCATCTCAAACTGCGGTCCATTGTCAAAAACAATTGACTGGGGCACTCCAAAGCGAGTAATTATGTTTTTCCAGATGAATGCCTTCACATCATAGGTTTTGATGTTCTTTAATGCTTCCCCTTCCACCCACTTGGTGAAGTAATCCACAGCAACAATGACATAACGTCTCCCTCCTGGCACGGCGGTGTACGGGCCTAGGAGGTCCATTCCCCACTTAGAAAAGTGTATTGGACTTGTGATGGGTGTCAGAACTTGAGTCGGTCGATGTATCAGATGAGCGAAGCATTGGCATTTGTTGCACTTCTTAACCAATGAGACTGCATCATCCTTCAGGGTCGGCCAGTAATAGCTAGTTCGAAGTACTTTTTCTCCCAAGGCCCTTCCTCCAATATGTGAGCTGCACAGCTCCTGGTGAAGGTCTTCTAGAATCTCTTGCCCCTTCTCTGGCGTCACACATCACAACAAAGGACGGGAATAGGCCTTTTTGTAAAGTGTGCCGTTCCACATTTCGAACCAGGAGCATTTTTTCTGAAGTTTTGCCGCCTGCCTTGATTCATCTGGTAAGACTCCATTCATTTTGAAGTTAATTATGTCATCCATCTAGGTGGAGGATCTGTCCAGGGTCGTTGTTTCCATTTTCTCAATGCTTTTTTGATCCTTCACTTCCCAAAACACATTCCGATTGGTATCACATGATGCGGAACTGGCTAGTTTTGACAATGCGTCAGCTTGATTGTTCTCGGACCGAGGGACTTGCTTTACTTCAAAGCTCTTCAGTTTTTCCACTTCTTGGCAGACGGCCTGCATATATTTAATCATTGTTGGATCTCTGGCCTCGTAATTTCCATTGAATTGACTCACAATCAGTTGAGAATCAGATAATGCTAGGATCTCCTCGGCCCCGGCCGCCTTGCACATTTTGATGCCGCAAAGTAGAGCCTCATACCCAGCCTCATTGTTGGACGCCTAGAAGTTAAAGCGCATAGCATACTCAAAGGTATCTCCCTCTGGTGATTGTCAGATTATCCCGGCTCCACATCCATTCTGCGTGGATGACCCGACCACGTAGAGTGTCCACACCGTTTTTGTGTTCTCGGCAAAGACAGGTCTCGTCATTTCCACAATAAAATCTGCAAATGCATGCCCTTTGATGGCTTTCCTTGGTTCATAGGTGATATAAAAAGCATTTAACTCGATGGCCCAGTTCAACATTCGACCTGAGGCCTCCAATTTTGTGAACGGCAGTTTCAGCGGCTGATCAGTGTAAATCACTAGTCTGTGGGCTAGGAAGTAAGGGCGGAGTTTCTTGCTGGCCATAAACAGGGCTAGGCCAAACTTTTCCACTGTTGGGTATCTTACCTCGGCATTCTGAAGTACGTGACTCACAAAGTATATAGGCATCTGTACCCCTTCCCTCTCTGTTAGCAGGACAGCACTCAACGAGTGTTCAGATACTATAAGGTACATATATAATACTTCCCCTGCAAGGGACTGACGATCCGGGGTAGAGTGTGAAAATGGTCTTTCGACTTTACAAAAGCCGCCTCTGCCTCATCTGACCATTCGAACTTGGACTTCTTCCTGATTGCTCTAAAAAGTAGTGACATTTATCCCCGGCCCTAGAAAGGAATCTACCAAGAGCGGCCAAGCAACCTGTAAGCCGTTGAACCTCTTTAACAGTCTTTGGGGAGCTCATATCTATTACCGCCTGAATTTTATCTCGGTTGGCTTCAATTCCTCTTTCATCGATCAAGAAACCTAGGAACTTCCCGGACGTCACTGGAGGGGAATACAATTAAACATAATAACATGTGCGGAAACAATCCCCAAAGCCAGGAAGCATGTATAAAGCACAGATTAAGCATACTTACGTTTGAAGCGTGTTTTCCTCAGTAATCTGTCAACGAACACGAACTTAGAACTCCACTTGTCGTTCCTCTACTTTGTTCACCGACACGATCAGATCCGTCTTGATAATCGTAGCTTAGACAATCGATCAAGAGTGTTTGCTTTTGGGAAGAACTCACTTTGGAGGCACAGAGAGAATTAGGGTTCTCAGAGTCTCTAGGGTTTGCGTATGATTGAATTGTGTTAGGAAAACTAGGGTGTGTAGGTTATTAGAATAACCTACTAACCTTCCAAGCCAATAAGTCCACGACCGGCCTGCAAGCCCATGCGACACACACACACGCGAGCACGTAGCCAGCTGGCCGTGGGCCACGCGCTGCTGCTGCTGCCTTGTGGTCTTGGCCCGCGCGCGCACACGCAGCCGCTTGGCTTTGGGCCAACGCTGATGTGCTCGTGTTGCTTGCGTACCAAGCGCCCATGGGCCTTGAATGCTTTGTGCATTCGGCTCGTGGGCTGCTCTTCGTATTCGCGACTTAATATCGTTCCGGATATTATTTATCGTTTCGTATACGACAAATCACCGTCGTACGATACGATTTATTCGTTTTGCCCATCTTACAAATATTCGCGTTACGATATACGATTCCGATGCAAGGTCGTATCGTATAATACGTTTTCCAAAACTAATTCCCGAAAATCTATTAAATGAATTTCCGATTCATTTAATCCGGTGATCTGTTACATGCCATTGGTGTGACCTTGTAGGTCTAGTCAAGAGTAAGTTGTGAGCTTAATCATTAGAACTCACTGATCGGAAACATTGCTCCAGCTAGCTGTTCCGATCACTTGATCTCACTGAATTAATTGTTCACAATTAATCTAAACCTTGGTATTAGACTTAATGCACCTTGGGTGAAGGATATATTTCCTTCAGTCTCCCACTTGTCATTCAGACAAGTGTACATTCACATTCCTTTGTCACTTAGTGTTACTTACTGAACATAAGGTAAGATCCAAGCCATCCTTATTAGGTCCAGAAGTGTTTCTCGGATTATTGAGCTCAACTTTTATACTTTTACAGAAGGTTAAGCCTTAACCATTCTGAGCACGGCCATGCATTTTACAGTGTCTAACTCTCCGAGAGGCCTTGTTACACAACAACACCATATCCTATCAAAGATAGGAGGACAATCCATTCTTGCAATCTATGAACACTCACTTTGATTCATAATACGCCCAATAACTGCTTTTATAGCCTCCTTTTACGGTGCGACGTTTAGCTAGCATCAAAGCGAACTAATTCTCAAATGAGCAGACATAATCGCTCATGTTCTGAGGAACGGTTTCTAATCACCATTAATGAGAACTACCTATGACATGACTTTAATCTATTAAAGTGTTCTCATGGTCAATCCGATACAAGATCCAATTAGTATCTATGCAAAAGATTCTGACATCCAGTCACTCTAGTTCAAGAAACAGAACTAAAAAGTCTACTTACAATCTAATCTTCATTAGTTATTGGTCGTCCACCTTTCAATGACCTGGATTAGGGATCTTTTGTGACTTCAATATTCAAGTTCACCTTATGGTTGTTTCTTTGTCGAAGAATCAATCTTGACATCCCATTTGAATGATTTGAATCACATGGACTTATCATTTAATACTAAACCAAAATTAAATGAATATCAAATAATAAATTTCATAAATATGAAATGGTTAAACCAATTGTTCAGATCTAACAGATGTTCTAAAACAATACTTAGAAAATCAAAGCCAATCTCCAACATGCTTGATTCCCATGGTTGCTACATGTGCGTTGTGTTTCACTTGTGGCAACGGTTTAGTCAATGGATCCGCGACGTTGTCGTCAGTTCCAACCTTGCAAATCTCGATTTCCTTTCTTTCAACGATCTCTCGAAGTATATGAAATCGCCGCAGTACGTGCTTGGACTTATGGTGGCTCCTAGGCTCCTTTGCCTAGACAATGGCTCCGCTATTGTCGCAATACCAAGCCACTGGTCCTTTAATGGAGGGGACAACCCCAAGTTCTCCGATGAACTTCCGGATCCAAACAGCTTCCTTTGCTGCTTCTGAGGCAGCAATGTACTCGGCTTCAGTTGTAGAATCCGCAATAGTGTTTTTCTTTGCACTTTTCCAGCTTACTGCTCCGCCGTTGAGGCAGAACACAAACCCAAACTGTAATCTGAAATCATCTATGTCGGTTTGAAAGCTTGCGTCCGTATAGCCCTTAACAATCAACTCATTTGTACCACCATAAAGTAGAAACTGATCCTTAGTCCTTTTCAGGTACTTTAGGATGTTCTTGGCAGCAGTCCAATGTGCCTCACCTGGTTCTGACTGGTACCTGCTCGTTGCATAGAGTGCGAACGAAACATCCGACCTTGTACAAATCATAGCATACATGATGGATCCAATAGCCGAAGCGTATGGAATTCCACTCATCTTTCTAAGCTCATCAGATGTTCTAGGACACTGATTCTTGCTTAGATATGTGCCATGTGACATGGGTAGATGGCCTCTCTTGGCTTCCATCATATTGAACCTAGCTAGCACTTTGTCAATGTAAGTGCTCTGGCTTAGTCCAATCATCCTCTAGATCTATCCCTATAGATCTTGATGCCCAATATGTATTGTGCCTCTCCTAAGTCCTTCATTGAGGAACACTTTCCAAGCCAAGTCTTTACAGACTCCAACATAGGAATGTCGTTTCCAATAAGTAGTATGTCATCAACATACAAGACTAGGAATGCAATTTTGCTCCCACTGACCTTCTTGTATACATAAGATTCGTCCTAATCTTGATGAAGCCAAACTTATTGAATGCTTCATCAAATCGTTTATTCCAACTCCTTGATGCCTGCTTTAGTCCGTAGATGGACTTCTTAAGCTTGCATACCTTTCCTTGGTTCTTTTGATCGACAAAAACCCTCCGGCTGCGTCATAAACACAGTCTCTTCAAGAACACCATTCAAGAAGGCAGTTTTGACATCCATTTTCCATATTTCATAGTCATGAAAAGCGGCAATCGCAAGGATTCTCCGAATAGACTTAAGCATCGCGACTGGAGAAAAAGTTTCATCGTAGTCAACGCCGTGAACTTGCCTGTAACCTTTTGCTACCAATCTAACCTTGTATATGTATACAATTCCATTTGTCTTTCTTCAACTTGAAGACCCATTTGCATCCAATAGGTGTAAACCCATCCGGCAAATCAACCAAATCCCAGACTTGATTTTCAGACATGGAGTCTATTTCAGATTTCATGGCCTCTAACTATTTAGTGGAGCTTGGGCTCGTCATAGCTTGCTTGTAAGTCATAGGTTCATCACTATCCAATATGAGAACGTGTAAGTTTTCACTCAAGAGGACGCCTGTCCATCTGTCCGGCTGAAAAATAGTTCTATTTGACCTACGAGGGGCAACAACGTTTTGAGGAACTACTCCCACTGGCTCTTCTAAAGACCTTGGAGGTTCATCAACCTGAACTGCCTCTAAAGAGTTCTTAGTTCGTTGTTCATCTCGAATCTCTTCGAGGTCTATTATTCTCCCACTTGTCAATTTGGAAATATGATTTCTTTCCAAAAAGACACCGTCACGAGCAACGAATACCTTGTTGTCTGACTTGTTGTAGAAATAATACCCCTTTGTTTCTTTTGGATACCCAACAAAGAAACATTTGTCAGATTTTGGTTCGAGCTTGTGCGAAATTAATCGCTTGACATATGCCTCGCAACCCCAAATCTTCAGAAAAGACAACTTTGGAAGTTTCCCAGTCCATAATTCGTATGGAGTCTTTTCAACAGCTTTTGACGGAGCACGATTCAGTGTGAGTGTTGCAGTTTGCAATGCATGTCCCCAAATTGTAAAGGGAGTTCGGTTTGACCCATCATTGACCTGACCATATCGAGTAAGGTCCTGTTTCTCCGTTCCGACACTCCATTCCATTGAGGTGTCCCCGGAGCAGTCAATTCAGAAAGAGTACCGCATTCTTTTAGATGGTCATCAAACTCGTGGCTAAGATATTCACCTCCTTGATCCGATCTTAGAGCTTTGATTTTCTTGCCATGTTGATACTCTACTTCATTTTGAAATTCTCGGAATTTCTCAAACGATTCAGACTTGTGTTTCATTAAGTAAATATAGCCATATCTACTAAAATCGTTCATAAACGTTATGAAATAGCCGAACTCACCTCTAGCTTTCGTACTCATAGACCCACATACGTCCGTATGTATTAGCCCTAGTAGTTCGCTTGCTCTTTCTCCCACCTTTGAGAAAGGTTGCTTTGTCATTTTTCCAAGTAAACAAGATTCGCATTGATCAATCTTCTCTAAGTCGAATGATTCTAGAATTCCCTTTCGTTGAAGTAATTCCATGCGCTTTGTGTTTATATGGCCTAATCGACAATGCCATAGAAATGTGAGATCCGAATCACCAGTTTTAGCCTTTTTAGTATTTATGTTATAAATGTGTTTTCTCGTATCTAGCACATATAGACAATTTTCTTGTTGTGCTGAATCATAAAACATTCCATTCAAAGAAAAAGAACAACTATTGTCTTTAAATTGAAAACTAAAACCTTTAGAATCCAAACTTGAAACGGAAATAATGTTTCTGGTGATACTAGGAACATAGTAACGGTTTTCTAGTTCCAAAACAAAACCACTAGGCAAAGAAATAAAATAAGATCCTACGGCTAATGCAGCAATCCGTGCTCCATTTCCCACGCGTAGATCCATCTCGCCTTTATCAAGCCTTCTACTTCTCCTTAGTCCCTGCGAATTAGAACATAAGTGTGAGCCACAACCAGTATCTAATACCCAAGAAGTAGAATTAGCAAGATTATAATGTATAACATATATACCTGAAGTAGAAGCAACGTTCCCGTTCTTCTCATCTTCCTTTCTCTTCAAGCAATCCCTCTTCCAATGCCCCTTCTTCTTGCAGTAGAAGCATTCAGAGTCGGCAGGAGAACGAGTCACCCTCTTCTGTTTACCAGAACTGGTGCCGTTGGACTTGGATGAGGGCGTAGCCTTGCCCTTACCTTTATTTCCCTTATTCTTGCCTGATTTCTTGAAGTTCTTTCCCTTACGCACCATAAGCACATCGTGCTTATTCTCTTGCTTCAGCGTCTTTTCAGCGGTTTTCAGCATACCGTGAAGCTCAGTAAGAGTTTTCTCCATGTTGTAATTCAACTTGAACTGATCATATCCACTATGAAGCGAATGGAGAATGATGTCAATAGCCATTTCATTTGAGACGTCAGAATCTAGAGCTCTCATGTTCTCAAAGAGTCCAATCATTTTAAGAACATGTGGGCTCACTGGTTCTCCTTTCTTGATCTTAGTCTCAAGGATCAACCTCTGAGTCTCGAATCTTTCGATTCTGGCTTGGTCCTGAAATATGTTCTTCAACTCCGAGATGATTTGGTAAGCATCCGAGTTAATGAACGTTTTCTAAAGTTCAGGACTCATGGATGCAAACATCACACATTTGACATCCCTGTTGGCCTGGATCCAACAGTTAAGGGCAGCTTGAGTTACCTCCGGCCCAGCCTCTTTCGGTAACTCTTCCTCAAGGACATATTCCTTTACCTCATGCATAAGAACTATTTGCAAGTTCCTTTTCCAGTCGAGGAAATTGTTGCCATTCAACTTCTCTTTGTCGAGAATTGAACGCAGGTTGAAAGTGGTGTTATTGTTTGCGGCAATTTGATTACTACATTTGAAAAGAATTTGCAATAAATAAACATTCATAAACTTTAATAACTTTAAAATAAAAGCTAACATGCAATCATTGAAGCTATTAAACATTTCATTCATGCAAAAAGCAAAACATGGTCCAAAAATGAATGAAACGATTCCAAGACCCCAAAAGTCCTAAATCCTTAAGCAGCTTTGGCATGTCTTAAGTAGTTTAAGATTCTAGGTAAGCAAAACCTATTGCTAGTAATCTCCAAATTACTCTTGGTTAATAAATTAATACCATAATTTATCCCATTGCCACAACATAATGCCATTGTTGTTTGAGTTGAAACCACAATCAACGTGCTCCTTTGGGACGCCTTACAACCTAAGTTAACTAAAATAGCACATCTCTTTGGCGTAAACCTACTGCCTTAGTTCCTTGGATTTTTGTAAGTGCTTGATTTGGAAGGCAATTTCAAACTCAATATTACTTTGGACCTAGTTTTTTCTATGTTGGTTCGATTATTTAGTGAACTTATTCTAATCGAGTCATACGAAACAACCTATTCATGCATAGCATACATACATACATTCAAGCATAATATATATCAATATGCATAAATAAATGGTGAACTAGTATGGCCCAAAACACTTGTCTTGAAGCATACAATCTTCATCACCATCTTGTTAGCTTGGCATCGTCTTGAATCTTCGTTCAATTGCTAACTTAAAGTTCTAAACTTAGAAATACTTGAAAATAATAAAATTACATCAAAATTTCCATGGTACGCAGACCATATTTAAAATTTTACATTCAAAGATAGAACGGTTCGCAGGCCGTATTTAACTATCCTAAATTGGCCATACTAGTCACTTAGAATACCTGCATTACATAAAATATACATTCTATGCATTCACCCATTCGTATGCTAAAACAAATGGCCCATATAATTATGCAAGTATTTACGTGAATTGATTAAAATTCACGTTCAAATAAACGCGTCCTAAAAGATTAATCAATTTCCAAATTATTAATCCTGAGACTTTATTCTAATTAAAATTGAATTTAATTAAAACAATGCGACCTACGAAAATAATTAAAAAATAATTATTTCATTTTAATTTCATTTAGTGGCTCCCACTCAAACCAATAATTATTCCGGATAATTAATTATAAAATATTAAATTAAAACTCGCGGCCCGGCCCAAGTAAATAAAATATTAAATTAAATATCCCGTTAGCCCAAATTAATGCAAACATGTCAAGCCCAACGAAATAAACAATTTTCAAGAAAAATGTCCAAGTGTGTGCTTGGGCTAGGCTTGCAGCTTGGCGCGCGTGTCCCCACAGCTCGTCGCTGCCCTACGCGCTTCGTCGTGCTCATCCCTGCGCTGCGCATCGCAGGCTTCGTGCCTTGCTTCGCTCGCAGCACTCGCAAGCCAAGGCGCTGCCTTGCTTTCCCTTTCCTCGCCCAGCGCGCGCGTAGCACGCAGCTCGCTTGCTGCTGCCCGCGTCGCTGCGGCTTGGTGAAGGAAATAATGCCCTTGGTCCAAGTATGCATTCAATGTTAAGTCTAATAAATGCGGTTCAGTATTAATTAACAAGTTAATAATTCAGTGAGATCAAGTGAGCTGAATGCCTAGCTAGAGGCCGCTTCAGTTCAAGTGGAATTGATGATATTAATCCACAGCTTACTCTTGACTGAACCCGTAGGGTCACACAAATAGTACGTAAACGGATCAAGTATTTAATGGCATTAAATACTCCATCTATGGATATTCGGAATCGACGGATCTTGGTTTCAGTGGGAGCTGAGATCGTCACAAGCAAGAAATGAATACTCCGGAAACGATGATATTGCCGGAAACGGAAATATGGATCGCATCGGAAATATAAATATTATCCAAGTCGTAGATGTTGCCGGAAACGGAAACATGGTACGTATCGAAAAATATTATCGGAAATGGAAATATTGCCGGAATCGGAAATATTGCCGGAAACGGAAATATTGTCAGAATCGGAAATATTATCGGAATCGAAAAATAATTCCGGAGACGGAAATATTAAATATTTGTTCGAAACGGAAATTAATTCCTGTATCGGAAATATTAAATATTGTTCGTATCAGAAATCAATTCCGGAATCGGGAATTTAATCGGAAGCGTATCGTACGAATTAGCATCGAACGAGGCCCGCTAGACGAAGGCCCAGCACGAAGCCAGGCCATCGCCCAGCGAGCCACACGCATCATCGCACGCCAAGCCTCGACCAGGCCCAGCGCAAGGCCAGGCCCAGCCAAGGCCTGGGGCGCGCGCACGAGAACACATCAGCAATGGGCCAAGCGTTGTGCGCCTAGCGTGGGCCGCAAGGCTTGCGCGGGTGTACGGTTCTCGTGCAATGCTCGTGCGGGAATCCTAAAGCAATCGGGATTCGAAATATGATTAAATCCTAAAACTATTAGATAATGATTATTTAATAGAGTCCTAGCAGGATTCTAATTAAACTAATTAATATCCTAATAGGATTATAATTCCTTTTCCATACCTCTATAAAGAAGTGCCTAGGGTCATAATTTATAGAAACAATTGAAGTATTCAAAGGGTAAGTTTTTGAAAGAAAAATCAGCCATACACTTGCAAACGCAATAGCCGAAATTCCTAGTAACCTTAAGGGCGATTCTAGTTGGTCTAACTTGAGGCGGATCCGGACGTACTGTGGACTATCTACGGAGGGACGACATTTGGAGTCCTAAAGACTTGTTCTTGTTCGGTTCGGGCGCAGCTAGGGAGGGCACGCTACAAAGTGTATGCTCCTAATTATGCTAAATGATTATGTGTAAATAATATGTTTCCTGGCATTAAGGTTTTTCCGCATGATTTATGTTTTGTCATATGTATCATAACCTAACAGTGGTATCACGAGCCTCTTATTATTTTCATAATCTAAATTGCATAAACATGGTTAAATAATACAAATTTGCAAGAATTAAAAGGGGTGATTAATTTTCGTAATTGTTAATAAATTGCAAATTGCGTTTATTTAATTATATGTACGCAGTTTTTCGGCAGTTTCTTCGTTACTCATCCAAATCGAGTGATTTTTGTGTCAATTCCACATGTAAAAGGCATTCTAAAATTTTGACAAAAATAATAATTTTCGGCCGAACCTAGAATTCCCAAATTCGAAGCCTAACTATGACTTTTCGGAGGTTTTAGTTTTTCGAACGCAAAAGTTTGTAAATTTAAGATGTTAAATTAAATATTTGCGATTCTTGTTGATAAATCTTGAATTTTTGATTGACCTACTGTATATGTTTAACAAGTTTGAATGCCTAGCCTTGTTAATTATGCAATCTAATTTGTAATTATGATTAATTTGTTGAAATTCGAATAATTTAGAATTGATTTGATTTTCATGATTAATTAATAATTTAATTAGATACCTATGATTAAAAACCACCATAAAAATTGTTAATTTGTGTTAAATTTTAAATTTTTATGACCTAGATTTGAATCCATGTTAATCGGAAATTATTTAATTAATAAATTTTCGATTTTTCGCCCTAAAATTATGAAATTAATATGATTTATTAATTTGTCATTTATTTTGAAAATAAAATTTTTAATTTTTATGCAATTTGCTCATAAAACTTGCACGCACAAAGCAATGGACGCTACGTGTAACCCTTAAGGGGTGTTGTATAGTGCGGGCATGCGACGACGAGCAAGGGAGCTCGTCGCCCATGCGGTACGAATGCAGCGAGCAAGGCAATGGTGCGCGAGTACAAGGCAGTAGCCCTGCCTTGTGTCGTGTGCTATGAGCGATGGGCGAGTGGGCAAGGGCGAGAGTAGAGCTGGCAAAAATTGACCCAACCCACCAACCCAACCCGAACCCAACCCAATAATAAAGGGCGATAGTCGCGTGTAGGCAGCAGGCGAGCTGCGCCACGACGCAACTGCCTCGCGCAACGTGCGAAGCCTCGCGCGCAGCGAGCAAGCTCGAGTGCGACGAGCGCTACGCCCAGCGTCGAATGCTCGTGCGCAGCGAGCGTTTGGTCGCAAGCTAGGAGCACTGCCTCGAACAGCGAGCGCAAGCTCACGTGCGTCGAGGGCAGGCGCGCGCAGCGATCCTGAGGCCAACAAACCTCGAGGCGCCTTGCGATGGTGTGCAGCGATGGATGCGACGCAGCACATAGGCTGCGCGCACATGGCCAGCGATGGCTGCGTGCGTGTGGCCTATGGCTGTGCGTTGCGTGGTGATGTTGCGTACCTTGTGTTACGATTAGATCATTTTAAAAAAAATTAATTTGAAATTTTCAGTTTATGTAACTTTAATTAATTTTAAAATTAATAATTTAAATTTTTTTTCTTGGATTTTAATTTTGAATATTATAATTATAATAAATTTCATTTATTCTAATTATTTTACTAAAATTAAAATCATGAATTAATTTAAATACGACTGAAAATAAATTAAATAAGCGGATTCAATTATAAATTTATATGAGCTTTAAATTTTAATTAAATCTGTATGTTTCCGGTTAGACTAGAAATACATTTTTATGTTTAAAATTAGTAAAGCATATGAATTTATTGGTTTTAGTGGGAGCATTTTTAGTCATAAACTCTTGATTAGGTCTACAAATCCTTTAAGGTTAAACAACTTGATTAGAATTAATAAGGACTGAATAATTTGTAGATTATTGGTGCCCTTGATTAATTGCTGCAAATATTTATGTGATGCATAACGTGTTTTACTAACCAGCTATGTGGGCCATTCATGATAATGAATGGGTGAATGGTATATATTGTATATGTACTGTTTTGCAGGTTATGAAGTGACTAGTATGGCCCAAATAGGATAGAAAATATGGTCTGTGTACCATTAATTTGAATGTAATTGGTCTAAAGTACCAAAATTGTTTTTCAATTCAAATATGGTCTGCGTACCATCAAATAGTTGTAATTAGTTTAATTATAGCTTATCCTATTTGAAGAAAATGGTGCCTCCCACGGAGATTTTCAAGACGGACTTTGAAGTTGAAGCTTCAAGATGAAGTCGGGCCATACTAGATCACATTTATCTTATGCATGTTTTAAGTTATTTATTGCTTTTAAATATGTCTTAAATATGCATGAGATCAAAGCTTGATTATGTTGCATGATTAAGGATTTTAGTTCACTTAAAATCTAACCAACATAGTAAGAGCCTTAAGTTCCAAACTTAAAAATTGAGTTAAAAGGTGCCATGCCAAAATAACACTTACTTGGATATCCTTTCTTCATCGATCATAGTAATAGTTTTCCGCCATAGCGAGGTGTTACTTATCGATACTAAAGGGGTAAGGTACACAAATAATTGTGAGTACATGTTAGTTTTGGTGAAACTCAACGATATAAGTAAGGAGTCCTTTTATGTCGTGGCAAATTCGATAGGTTTTCCTAATAAGTTCTTAGACGTACCTATCAACCAAGAGTAGTTCCTAGACTATTAGCAAAAGGCTTTTGCTTACCTAAAATATTTTAGAATTGAGTCAAACATAATGTGCTTAATTTTTCAATGATTTTAGGGTCTTGGAATCATTTTATTCACACCTGCCGGAACAATAAATTCGAATAAAATGCTAATAACTTGTTTAAATTGCATGATTGCTTTAATTTTCAAGTTATTATTCATGATAAATGTTTAGACTTTGCATGCTTCAATGAATGTTTTAATTATTGTTTATAATTAAATATCTTGCACTGCAATAAATCCTTTTAGAAAGGTAACAGTAAATTTCCTCGATTGGTAGTGAATCCAAGAACGATTCACGGAAATGAGAGAAAGTGAGCAATTTAAAATGTACGTTTCTTATATCGACTTTTATGGTTGTTTTCGAGTATCAAAGTCGAATGGCGAACCAATTGGTGCTTGTGAATTCAAAATACAATGTAGTTTTGAGATCATAAAGCATTGAGTTTAAACGCTCAGCCTTACCAATGGTTAACAACCTAATATCTTTGTCCATTTAATTCTCGAATGAGTCTAGTCCCTAGACATTCGAATAGATCGATGCTTAGAGAACTTTAGAAGCTTCTGGCAAGATCATCTAGTTGAAACAAAATATTCAACATAAATTAAATGGTAAGAACCTTGTTGAAGTGACATTGGACATGTCTAACAAAGTATAAAAGTCAACACATTCTTAAGACTATAAGAAAGGGTACAAGAAATAGGAAAATAAGGAACAAATGAAAGAAATTTTACGATTTCGTTTCTACCTATAAGTTTATGTTTAAAGAGAAGTGACCTAGCAATCAAACTTCCTTGGTGTCATATACCGCTTGAGGTTCTTACTTCGGTAATAACTCAAACAATGGAAGCTAGGCTACACTAATGGCCTACAAGTGGGAAATGAAGCATGGCAATGCTACATTAGTTGTAGGGTCATCTAGTTTGTTTTAAGTCCTTTCAAAGGCTGGAACTTAATGGCTATTTTGTTCCATAATCAGCATACCTAAATTTATGTTTTCAAACACAGAAAGACTCACATTCAAGAAAAACAAAAACAATGTTTGTTTGTTTATTTGAGTGAAATGGTCAATTACGGGTTGAGTCAATATGCTTGATTAAAACAAACAACTCTTTAACAATAAAAACTTTACTAGGTTCAAATCAACCCCTTGATTTGAGTTCCACTAATCTTTGGCACTGTTGCTTAGACCATATCAACAAGTTAACATTCAAAAGCTCTATTTTGATGGACTTTTGAAAGTTCATTGATTTCTAGATCAATTTAAGACAACTAGTCTTACTTGTTGAAAGTAACAAAAGATATAAACTATTGTTAGAACGCCTAGACAATAGAGTTCAGAGCTAAAGAAAGGTTTTTATGACTTTATTATTTCACACAAATTTGAGTGAATATAGGTTTATTTACTCAATGTGATATAAGTTTGAATCTGTTTGGCTAGTTCAAAGATTCAGAAGTATAAATCCCACTTGGTAAGAAATCATAAAGATCTAGGATAGATCATATTAATGATTGCTTGAGACCAAAAATGATCATCAATGATTGTGTGTTGTAATTTCACAATCTAGCTCCATGAGATATGGCATATCTAAGTGGAATGATCGAAGTCAATTAGTACTTGTTTCGATCAATGATGAATCATCTAGACTTTTCCTATAATTTCTAAAACAAAATGCTCAACTACCACCAAACTAAACCAAATTCGTCAAAGCTATTGAAAAGTAATTTCATAATATCTTTTCATAATTATATATCTAAAGAGTTGCTAAACTCAGTGGGAGCTTAGTGTTTGTTATTCAACAAACTAAGGCCCATGTCTAGATATATGTTTCATTGTGATTTATTCAAATGAGACACAAGGGTATTGTTTCTACCACGAATTTTTGAGAACATAATGTTTGTTTGCTCGAAATAATGTCATTTTGGAGATTCGTTTCCAAAATGACAAGTGGGAGAAAATAGACCTCGAAAGGTCTTCGAGGCGAACAACAAACATAAACGGACATTCCAGAGGCTTTTTGAAGTGCTTCAGAAAATCCGAACTTATTCTTTAAGGACTTTAGAAGTGGCTTTAAAGAATAGACATATCTTAGAAGACTTCACAAGTGCTTCAAGGAGAACAGAATATTCAAAGGACTTTCAAGTGGCTATTAATATTCTATTTGTTTGATGTTCTATACCAAAGTAGGCATAGAGTTCAAGTCACTGAAACTATGAGATTCTTCTATTAGATAGTAAAGAATCATGGAGTTCAGGTCACTGAAGCTATGAGATTCTTCTATTAGATAGCGAAGAAACCTACAACTTGCAGTTAAACTATTATCATTTAGATTAAAGAGTTTATGACTTGTAAGAAAGCTATGACGAAACCCAGATTCCCTAAAATGGTTAGAGGCCATATATAGACTCAAATGTTTTAAATGGTTAGAGGCCATAAAACATACTCAAGGTTTTGATGACAAAATTGAAATTTTGTTGATTTGCAAGAATAGTTTCACACCTATTGGTTGCAAGTTTGTTTTAAGGATAAAAACCATCAAACATGAAATTGTGTTCACACACAAAGCTAGATTAGTTGCTAAAGGTTACAAGCAAATTCATGGCTTGGATTGTGTTGAAACCTTATGCATAATCTTAATGCTCAAGTCTATAAATCAAGCAATAATTACATATTGGTACATATGGCAATTGGATGACAAAACATATTCCTCAATCAAATGTTGGAAGAAACTATGTACATGGTATGTCATAGGATTTGTGGATCCAAATAAATGCTTGAATAGAAAGTTGGCTTATGAAATCTAAGTACAGATTTAAGATGGCAATTGGGAATTGGAAATGTATCTTAGTGAAGCTAATAAGTATTTTAGTTTCATAAAATGTACATAATTCTTATAGATATATAAGAAGTTTAGTGGGAGTACATAAAACTTAATTGGTCCTATGTGTATCACACACATATCTCTCTATTGTGAACTAACATTCAAATACTAATGACTTAGATTTGAAATTATTCATCAATGATGGACCATGGAGAAACTTAGTACATACTGGATATTAAGATCTATTTACAAAGATCTTATATTAATGTTTTGGATTAAGTAATGGCATTTACTAAATCAAACACGAAAGACTCCATTGGAGATATTCGACCCATGTGAATAAATCTAAGTAAAGGATTTTTTGAACTATGTATAAGCATTTACTAAGTTAAACATCAAAGAGTCTAAATGAGATTCTTAACCTATATTATATGTCAAAGAATTTAGCTGGATTCAGTATCTACTGAAATTGAATGAGCTAAAGTTACATGAATAGAATTCAATTGGGAATTATTCTGCAAAAGAATTTATCATGTATGATATAACATGAGGATCTCCAAAAACGTATCGTATGACTTTAGGCATGACGAACATATACCAATCTCTATTGATCTAAGTGAAGATCAACTAGATTGAGATCAAGAATACTTATGGTACTTGAAAGGGTACATAGGAATAGTTCTTGATTCAAGGAAATAAAGATATGCTAAATATTGATGCTACACGCATAAACACTGGTAAAGGATCAAGCAAGATTCCTTTGGAGTTAACCATTGACAAGGACGAGCTATAGATCATCGTGTTTTGAAATGGCAACATGGATTGAAGACCATGAGTTGTTGCGTGGGAAATTAAAATATTAATTTCTATGTTCTAAGATACAGCTGGAAGGTATTCCACATATTTGTGAACTGCTTGGATAAGTAAATCCAAACAAAGCATCACTAGCAACCTAAACAGTTGAAGTAAAAGTACTTATTGCCTAAGAAGCAATAAAACAGAGTTGTTTATATTAATGAGTTCTTCATTGAACTTGGGAAGATCATATGTTTGTTGACTTAATGGTTCTTCATTGCAAAATGCGTAGAACCACTACTGTAGCAAGAAAGACTAGATCACAAAATAAACATACTCAAAAGATCTTATCATCTATCTCGAAGAACATTCGATAAAAACGATATTAAGATTGGCAAAGCATGATAACTAAACCTATGCAACAAGTGAGAAACAACACTCACATTGTAGCACTGGAAATCAAGCATAGCTTTGAATTCCATGAACTGTTTTAAAGATGGGTTTGAGGCCCATGGTTGTAAAACAATGGGGTTGAACATTTATCATATATGAAATGTATTTTCATATTCCATTTAATCTTGGTTTAGTATTAAATGATGAGTCCCTTCAATTTGACAAAATATTCAAGATAGACTGTCAGGACCAGTCCTGTGACTAAGAAATGTCTATCAAGTGAACTTGAATGTCAAAAGTTGAAAATGGTCCCTGGTCGGAGTTTTCTATAAAGATGGACGCATAGAAAACGTTAGACGACTAGAATGCAAGATGACTAGTAGTTCTGTTTCTTGAACTATGTGGACATGGCAATGTCATAATCATTTAAATAGATACTTACTTTGGGAAGACTAGTATCGGACAGACCTATGAAACTTTACTGTAAGAGATGAAAATCAGTCATAAGTAAATTTCATTAAAATTATTAGACACTAAATCCTCAATACCTGAGTGATTTGAGATTACTTGTTTGAGAACTGGTTACTTTGACGTTGACCAACCATCGCACCGTAAAAGGAGGCTATAAAGGCAACGCTCAGGTAATCACCTATCAAACGAAGTCTAATCTCAAGATCGCAAGATTGGGATTGTCCTCCCATAAATCGGGATGAGATGCTTAAAAGTTGTACAAGGCCACTCGGAGAGCTAGAAACGGAAATATGGATCGCATCGGAAATATAAATATTATCCAAGTCGTAGATGTTGCCGGAAACGGAAACATGGTACGTATCGGAAAATATTATCGGAAATGGAAATATTGCCGGAATCGGAAATATTGCCGGAAACGGAAATATTGTCAGAATCGGAAATATTATCGGAATCGGAAAATAATTCCGGAAACGGAAATATTAAATATTTGTTCGAAACGGAAATTAATTCCGGAATCGGAAATATTAAATATTGTTCGTATCGCAAATGAATTCCGGAATCGGGAATTTAATCGGAAGCGTATCGTACGAATTAGCATCGAACGAGGCCCGCTAGACGAAGGCCTAGCACGAAGCCAGGCCATCGCCCAGCGAGCCACACGCATCATCGCACGCCAAGCCTCGACCAGGCCCAGCGCAAGGCCAGGCCCAGCCAAGGCCTAGGGCGCGCGCATGAGAACACAGCAGCAATGGGCCGAGCGCTGTGCGCCTAGCGTGGGCCGCAAGGCTTGCGCGGGTGTACGGTGCTCGTGCAATGCTCGTGCGGGAATCCTAAAGCAATCGGGATTCGAAATATGATTAAATCCTAAAACTATTAGATAATGATTATTTAATAGAGTCCTAGCAGGATTCTAATTAAACTAATTAATATCCTAATAGGATTATAATTCCTTTTCCATACCTCTATAAATAAGTGCCTAGGGTCATAATTTATAGAAACAATTGAAGTATTCAAAGGGTAAGTTTTTGAAAGAAAAATCAGCCATACACTTGCAAACACAATAGCCGAAATTCCTAGTAACCTTAAGGGCGATTCTAGTTGGTCTAACTTGAGGCGGATCCGGACGTACTGTGGACTATCTACGGAGGGACGACATTTGGAGTCCTAAAGACTGGTTCTTGTTCGGTTCGGGCGCAGCTAGGGAGGGCACGCTACAAAGTGTATGCTCCTAAATTATGCTAAATGATTATGTGTAAATAATATGTTTCCTGGCATTAAGGTTTTTCCGCATGATTTATGTTTTGTCATATTATCATAACCTAATACTTGGCACAGGCATGGCAGCCCGCATGGCTCGTCGAGCCATACGTCCATCCTACCCTTGTGTTCGTGCCTTTGGTTCGTGCCTACGGACCAACTTAATTTAAAAAAAAATTAATTTCACGAACTTTGCATTAATGTTATTTTTCATTAAAAAAAGTTACGATTTTTATTTCGAAAAACAACGGTTTTTACGATTTAATAAAATTAACGACAATCCAATTTTTTAAAATATTAAATCAAGGCTTACATTATTCAAATTTTAAGAACGAACGAATCAACTAAAAATTTGAACTTTTAAATTACAAAATCCAAAACTTTAAATCGTTCTTTAACATTTAAATTTCAGATTTTAATAATTAGGTTTAAGTGCGATTAAAATTAACGAAACCATTCAAAATTTTAATCCAATAATTTTTAAAAATAGCCACTGACCCATGAAATTATATTCCCTTTCCCAATTAACCGAATTATTAGACCTAAATTATTTAAAAAATCAATCAAGGATCTAAATTTTACGAATTAAGGAAAAGCAAAATTAAGGTTTATACTTATCGGAAAAATCTGAAATATTTACCATAGATCAAGAATATACCCAGTGACATCGTGTCAAAATTTCAAGCAATTCCGAGTTGTTTAGATTGACCTTTAAATTGAATTAATGTCCGACACTTTTAATTTTTATTAAAAAAAATTAACAAAAACGCCCATAAAACGATACTCCGAGGCCTGTTTTTGCAATTCCGTTCGCATGAGTTAATCTTAGAAAATCATTTTCAATCATATTAGGGTTTGAAAAGTCGAAAAACCGAATTATTTTGAAATCAGACCTTATTACGCAATTCATCCAATAATCCATAATAAATCCGAAAATTCAAAAATTCCAAAAATTTCGACAACAGCAAAAACAAATAAATCATGCTAAAAAATGCTTTGAATACATAAGGCTCATGATACCACTGTAGGAGAATACAGTTAAACATAATAACATGTGCGGAAACGATCCCCAAAGCCAGGAAGCATGTATAAAGCACAGATTAAGCATACTTACCTTTGAAGCGTGTTTTCCTCAGTAGTCTGTCAACGAGCACGAACTTAGAACTCCACTTGTCGTTCCTCTACTTGGTTCACCGACACGATCAGATCCGTCTTGATAATTGTAGCTTAGACAATCGATCAAGAGTGTTTGCTTTTGGGAAGAACTCACTTTGGAGGCACAAAGAGAATTAGGGTTCTCTGAGTCTCTAGGGTTTGAGTATGATTGAATTGTGTTAGGAAAACTAGGGTGTGTATAGTATATTAGAATAACCTACTAACCGGCCAAGCCAATAAGGCCACGACCGGCCAGCAAGCCCACGCGACACACACACACGCGAGCACTCAGCCAGCTGGGCTGTGGGCCGCGGGCTGCTGCTGCTGCGTTGTGGTCTTGGCCTGCGCGCGCACACGCAGCCGCTTGGATTTGGGCCAGCGCTGTTGTGCTCGTGTTGCTTGCATACCAAGCGCCCATGGGCCTTGAATGCTTCGTGCATTCGGCTCGTGGGCTGCTCTTCGTATTCGCGACTTAATATCGTTCCGGATATTATTTATCGTTTCGTATACGACGAATCACCGTCGTACGATACGATTTATTCGTTTCGCCCAGCTTACGAATATTCGCGATACGATATACGATTCCGATGCAAGGTCGTATCGTATAATACGTTTTCCAAAACTAATTCCCGAAAATCTATTAAATGAATTTCCGATTCATTTAATCCGTGATCTGTTACGTGCCATTGGTGTGACCTTGTAGGTTTAGTCAAGAGTAAGTTGTGAGCTTAATATTCATTAGAACTCCCTGATCGGAAGCATTACTCCAGCTAGCTGTTCCGCGGCTACCGCCTGGTTTCTAATCTCCCCATGGTTCCTTTTCTTCTGACGGACCGGTTTACTATCTAGGTCCACATTTAGTTTATGAACGGCCACGGCTAGATCAATGTCGGGCATCTCTTCAACTGTAAAAGCAAAGATATCTTCAAATTCTCTCAACAGGTGGACCAACCCTGCCGCCAACAGGTCGTCAGGAGAAATTCCAATGGGCATGACCCTGTCTTGTTTATCCAAGTTCAACACTATATCATAGTGGACCCCAACTGGCTCTGGCCGACGCCCCTCCATATGGGCCGACGATATGGTTAGAGTTTCCTTCACAGGTTTAGATTGTGTGCCGCCGCACTTTCGCTTGCTTCCTACAACATCTTTCTCCTCACCTGATCCCCATGCATCAGGGCTCAAAGTAGTTAAGTAGCAGTCTCAAGCCAGCTGCTGATCACCATGTATAGTACGGATGCTTCCGTCGTCACAAACAAATTTCAAAAGCATCAGGCGAGTCACTATAACAGCCTTTGCCCTGTTCAAAGTGGGGAGCCCTAAAATCACGTTGTATGCGGTTAGGCCCTTGACTATGAGAAAACGAACGTCCATTTGACGGAACTCTTTCTTGCTTCCCATCCGTAGCGGGAGAGAGATGATGCCGACTGGGTGGATTAGACTACCCCCAAAACCTATAATGGGATAGTGAATCTTCTCTATCTTGGAGGAGTCATGTTGCAACCGATTTAAACATTCAAGGTTGATGATGTCTGGCGAACTCCCTGTATCCACCAGAATGCGCCTAACCCTTAGATTGGCAATTTTCAGTTCGATCACCAGCGGATCGTCATGTGGGGTTGCTATCCTCCCCCGGTCGGCCTCGCCAATCTCTACTTTAGGAAATGGGTCAGCGGTAGCCTTTCCCGATAACATCACCTGCCCCAGCCTCTTGGCATAGTCTTTGTGACCTCTCATGGTTGGTCCTCCGTCGGCCAATCCCCCTGATATGACGGCCACAAACTCCGGATCAGTGCGATTTCCGTCATCCTCCGAGGGAGGTGACTTGTTCTTTTTGTAAAACGGCTTTCCTGAATCTCCAGTATTTCTGCTAATATAGTTCTTTAGAAATCCCTTGGCAGCGAGGCCGTCCAGTGCCCTTTTCAGACTCTTGCACTCCTTTGTGTCATGTCCAATGTCACTATGAAAGTGGCAATACAGCTTGGGGTCCCTGCTTTTCGACGGCGATTTCATGGGAAACAGGCGATCAATCTCAAGTTTGGAGCCAACGTCCATTAGGATTGCGTACAGATCTGTGTTATATTCAAATCGATATCGGTCATAAGTTCTGGGCCTCTTCTGCCCAGCAGCTGCTGGCGCTCTGTCCGCCTCTTTTCCAATAGCCTATGTCCCGTTAGGCCGGCTCTTTTTCTCAAATTTTTCTTTCTTTTCCGCCGGTTCAGCGGTATCACTTCCTTGAGGTTCTTTCGGAATGCTGCAAATTTAAGTTGCATGAATAAAGGCCTCGGCCTCATCTAACACCTCGGCCATGGTTCTCACACTTTTCTTTACCAGGTCGAACTTGAAGGAGCCTTTCTTAAGTCCTCTGACAAAATTGTCAAACGCGACCCCATCTGGCAAATCTGGGATCTGCCCTGCTTCTAAGTTGAATCTCTTCACATAACTCCTCAAAGACTCATCTTTCCCTTGCTGGATCCGACTCAGGTGCATGCTCGTCTTCTTTTCTTCTTTGTGAGACATGAACCGGGTGGAAAACAAAAATTCAAGTTCGGAGAAAGTCCTGGTGGTTCCAGCAGGGAGCCTTTCGAACCATTTAGACGCTACCCCTTTCAGCGTGCCGAAAAAATACTTGCAAGGTGGACTCATTTGTCCCTTGTGAAGGAAATAATGCCCTTGGTCCAAGTATGCATTAAATGCTAAGTCAAATAAATGCGGTTCAGTATTAATTAATTATGCAAGTTAATAATTTAGTGAGATCAAGTGAACTGTATGCCTAGCTAGAGGCTGCTTCAGTTCAAGTAGAATTAATAATATTAATCCACAACTTACTCTTGACTAAACCCGTAGGGTTACACAAATAGTACGTGAACGGATCAAGTATTTAAATGAATTAAATACTTCATTTATTGATATTCGGAATCGACAGATCTCGGTTCCAGTGGGAGCTGAAATCGTGAAAAGGCAAATTATGAATACTCCGGAAACGATGATATTTCCCGAAACGGAAATATGGATCGTATCGGAAATATAAATATTATCCAAGTCGTAGATGTTGCCGGAAACGGAAACATGGTATGCATCGAAAAATATTATCGGAAATGGAAATATTGCCGGAATCGGAAATATTGCCGGAAACGGAAATATTGCCGGAATCGGAAATATTATCGGAATCGGAAATAAATTCTGGAATCGGAAATATTAAATATTTGTTCGAAACGGAAATTAATTTCAAAATCGGAAATATTAAATATTGTTCGAATCGAAATGAATTCCGGAATCGGAAAATGAATCGGAAGTGCGACGTAAGAAATAAACATCGGACGAGCTTGCTAGACGCAAGGCCCAGCACGAAGCTAGGCCCGCGCCTAGCGAAGCCCGCGCAAAGCAAACAGCCCGCCCCACCAAGGCAGGCCCAGCCAAGCGCAATGCGAGGCCAGGCCCAGACAAGGCGAGGCAGCAGGCTGGCCGCACCCACGGATGGGCCGAGCCAGCTGTTGGGCCGCGCACGCGGACAGCGCCCCGTGTGGGCTGTTCGTGTGTGTGGTTGTGTTCGTGCAAGCTTCGAATCGTTAGTTGCTTTAGATTTGTCCGGTTAGATTATTTTCCTAAATCTACTAGAGTTAGTCGTTTAACTAAACACTAAAAACAAAGGTTTAATTTAAGTCTAATTCTAATTGAATTAGATAAATTGAATCCTAGTAAATTTCTAGTTCCGATAATCCCACCCTATAAATAGGTTATGAATAATCACAATTTATACATCATATTCTCAAGTATTCATATAGTTTTAAGATTAAACTAAGCTTAATAATTTGCCAAATAATTAAATACGAATAACATTAAAACCTTAGACTATATTCTAGTTAATTGAATCTAAGGCGGATCCGAACGTGCTGTGGACTATCTGCGGAGGGACGACAGTTGGAGTCCTAAACTTGTTCTTGTTCGGTTCGGGAGCAGCTAGGGAAGGCACGCATCACATGTATGTATCCTAGATTATGCTAATTGACTATGTGGCAATTAATTTGGATTCCTGGCTTTATGGTATGTCCGCATGAAATATATGTTTTATATTTGTCATAACCTAACAGTGGTATCACGAGCCTCTAATTAATTCCATAATCAATTATAGTTAACATGGTTAAATTTATAAATTTGCAATGAATTAAAGGGGTGATTAATTTCGTTGATTGTAATTAATTGCAAATTCGTGCGATTATTTAATTATATGTTCACAGGATTTTCGGTAGTTTAGTCAATAATGGTCAGAATCGTATAATTTTATAGTACATTTCGCATGTAAACGACGTTTTAAAAGTTTGACTAAAATCAAAGATTTGATGCCGAACCCAGAATTCCCAAATTCGAAGCCTAACTATGACTTTTCGGAGGTTTTAGTTTTTCGAACGCAAAATTTATAATTTTTATGATGTTAAACTAAATATTTGCGAATCTTGTTTGTAAATCTTGAATCTATAATTGACCTACTGTATATGTTTAACAATTTTAATGCCAAAGCTTGTTAATTATACAACCTAATTTGTAATTGTAATTAATTTGTTGAAATTCGAATAATTTAGAATTTGATTTAATTTTCATAAATAATTAGCAAATTAATTAGGATCCTATGATTAAAAACCACCATAAAATTGGTTAAAATTGAAAAGTTTTAAAATTTTATGACCTAGATTTGAATCCATGAAAATAAATATAATCGGAAATTAATTTGAATAATAAATTTTTCATTTTTCGCCCAAAATTTATGAAATTAATATGATTTATTAATTCGTCGATAAATTTAAATAATAAAAGTTTTAATTTTTATGAAATCCGTTCACGAATCTTGCACGCACGAAGCAATGGACGCTAAGTGTTACCCTAAAGGGGTGTTGTATAGTGCGGGCATGCGACGACGAGCAAAGGAGCTCGTCGCCCATGCGGTACGATGCAACAAGCAAAGCCGAGGCACACGCGCGCAAGGCAACAGCCCTGCTAAGCGATGTGTGCTACGAGCACGTGGGCGGATAGGCGAGAAGCAAGGCAGAAACAGCAAACGTGGGCACGCATGGGAAGTGGGCGCTGGCTCGCACAGCGAGCATTGCCCCGCAGCCATGCCCCGCAGCCACGCCCAGCAAGGGTGCCCCTGCCACAGCGAG
This sequence comes from Spinacia oleracea, assembly GCF_020520425.1. Taxonomy (NCBI): domain Eukaryota; kingdom Viridiplantae; phylum Streptophyta; class Magnoliopsida; order Caryophyllales; family Amaranthaceae; genus Spinacia; species Spinacia oleracea. The sequence continues at coordinate 122,673,266 of NC_079491.1, forward strand.
CGAGTTGTTGCGCGCAAGCGTGGCTTGCTCGGCTTGATGCGTTTGCGCGTGGCTGCTCGTGGCTTGCGATACGATCAGTGGAGTGGCAGCCCATGGGGCATTGCTGCTACATGGACTCGATGAGGCTTGGGCGCGAGCCCATGGCCTTGTCTTGGCCTGATTGTTTAGTTTTAATTTTCAATTTTCGGTTGAAAAACGATTTTAATTAAATTTAAATTCGTAATTTAATTTTTTCTCGGAATTTAATTTTGAATAATTTAATTATTATAAATTTATTTATACTAATTACTTTACTAAAATTAAAACCTTGATTAAATTCAGATTAAATTTAAATAATATTTTATATGAGCTTTAAATTTTAATTAAATTTGTAGGTTTCCGGTTGGACTAGGAAATACAATTTTATGTTTAAAATTCGTAAAGCATGTAAATTTCTTGGTTTTAGTTGGAGCGTTTTAGTCATAAACTCTTGATTAGGTCTACATTCCTTTAAGGTTAAAACAACTCGATTAGAATTAATAAGGATTGAATAATTTGTAGATTATTGGAAGCCATGATGAATTGATGCAAATATATATTTATGTGATGCATAATATGTTCTACTAACCAGCTATGTGGGCCGTTCATTGATAAAAGAATGGGTGAATGGTATATTGTAAATGTACTGTTTTGCAGGTTATGGAAAGTGACTAGTATGGCCCAAATAGGATAGAAAATATGGTCTGCGTACCATTAATTTGAATGTAAAATTGGTCTAATGCACCAAAGTTTTTAATTTAAATATGGTCTGCGTACCATCAAATAGTTGTAATTAGTTTCAATTATGGCATATCCTATTTGAAGAAAATGGCGCCTCCCATGGTGAAATTCAAGACGGAGTTTCCAATCCATTTTCAAGACGGAGTTTGAAGTTGAAGCTTCAAGATGAAGTCGGGTCATACTAGATCACATTTATATCTTATGCATGTTTTAAGTTATTTATTGCTTTAAATATGTATTAATTATGCATGAGATTGTGGCTTGATTATGTTGCATGATTAAGGATTTTAGTTCACTTAAAATCTAACCAACATAGTAAGAGCCTTAAGTTCCAAACTTTAAAATTTAGTTAAAAGGTGCCATGACAAAATAACACTTACTTGGATAACCTTTACATCAATCTTAGTAATAGTTTTCTGCCATAGCGAGGTGTTACTTATTGATCCTAAAGGGGTAAGGTACACAAATAATTGTGAGTACATGTTAGTTTTGGTGAAATTCAACGATATAAGTAAGGAGTCCTTTTATGTCAACATAAACAACAAACATAAACGACATTTCCTGGTGAAGGAAATAATGCCCTTGGTCCAAGTATGCATTCAATGATAAGTCTAATAAATGTGGTTCAGTATTAATTAATTATACAAGTTAATAATTCAGTGAGATCAAGTGAACTGTATGCCTAGCTAGAGGCCGCTTCAGTTCAAGTGGAATTAATAATATTAATCCACAACTTACTCTTGACTGAACCCGTAGGGTCACACAAATAGTACGTGAACGGATCAAGTATTTAAGTAACCATTTATGGATATTCGGAATCGACGAATCTCTGTTCCAGTGGGAGTTGAAATCGTCAAAAGGCAAATTATGAATACTCCGGAAACGATGATATTGCCGAAAACGAAAATATGGATCGTATCGGAAGTATAAATATTATCCAAGTCGTAGATGTTGCCGGAAACGGAAACATGGTACGTATCGGAAAATATTATCTGAAATGGAAATATTGCCGGAATCGGAAATATTGCTGGAAACGGAAATATTGTCGGAATCGGAAACATTATCGGAATCGGAAAAATAATTTCGGAATCGGAAATATTAAATATTTGTTCGAAACGGAAATTAATCGGAAGCGCGTCGTACGAAATAAACATCGGACGAGCTTGTTAGACGCAAGGCCCAGCACGAAGCCAGGCATGCGCCTAGCGAAGCCCGCGCATAGCAAGGTGAGCCAGCAGCCCGCCAAGGCAAGAAAGGCCCAACCAAGCAGCACGCAAGGCCAGGCCCAGCGAGCAAGGCAAGGCGAGCAGGCTGGCGCGCCCAAGCATGGGCTGCGAGCCAGCGCTGCTGGGCCGAGCTCCGCGCGCGCCCAGCGCCCTTCATGGGCTATGCGTGTGTGTGCGTTGAGTTCGTGCATGCCTCGAATCCTTAAGCATTTAGGCTTAGTTCGATTAAAGATTATTTTCCTAAAACTACTAGTTGTTGGGTTAAACACTAAATTAATAGATTTAATTATTATCTAATTCTAATAAAATTAGATAAGTTGAATCCTAGTAGGTTTCTAGTTCCGATTATCCTACCCTATAAATAAATGATGGCATTCACATTTATAACACATTAATTCAAGTATTCATATAGTTTTAAGTTAAAAACTAAAGTTAATAATTTGCCACAAAATTATAACCGAATAAAATAATACCTTAGGCTAAATTCTAGTTAATTGAATCTAAGGCGGATCCGAACGTGTTGTGGACTATCTACGGAGGGACTACACTTGGAGACCTAAACTTGTTCTTGTTCGGTTCGGGAGCAGCTAGGGAGGGCACGATACAAATGTATGCATCCTAAATTATGCTAATTTTTATGTGGCTAAATTATTTTGGATTCCTGGCTTTATGGTTTTTCCGCATGAAATATATGTTTTATATTTGTCATAACCTAACAGTGGTATCACGAGCCTCTAATTAATTCCATAATCAATTATAGTTAACATGGTTAAATTTATAAATTTGCAATGAATTAAAGGGGTGATTAATTTCGTTGATTGTAATTAATTGCAAATTCGTGCGATTATTTAATTATATGTTCACAGGATTTTCGGTAGTTTAGTCAATAATGGTCAGAATCGTATAATTTTATAGTACATTTCGCATGTAAACGACGTTTTAAAAGTTTGACTAAAATCAAAGATTTGATGCCGAACCCAGAATTCCCAAATTCGAAGCCTAACTATGACTTTTCGGAGGTTTTAGTTTTTCGAACGCAAAATTTATAATTTTTATGATGTTAAACTAAATATTTGCGAATCTTGTTTGTAAATCTTGAATCTATGATTGACCTACTGTATATGTTTAACAATTTTAATGCCAAAGCTTGTTAATTATACAACCTAATTTGTAATTGTAATTAATTTGTTGAAATTCGAATAATTTAGAATTTGATTTAATTTTCATAAATAATTAGCAAATTAATTAGGATCCTATGATTAAAAACCACCATAAAATTGGTTAAAATTGAAAAGTTTTAAAATTTTATGACCTAGATTTGAATCCATGAAAATAAATATAATCGGAAATTAATTTGAATAATAAATTTTTCATTTTTCGCCCAAAATTTATGAAATTAATATGATTTATTAATTCGTCGATAAATTTAAATAATAAAAGTTTTAATTTTTATGAAATCCGTTCACGAATCTTGCACGCACGAAGCAATGGACGCTAAGTGTTACCCTAAAGGGGTGTTGTATAGTGCGGGCATGCGACGACGAGCAAAGGAGCTCGTCGCCCATGCGGTACGATGCAACAAGCAAAGCCGAGGCACACGCGCGCAAGGCAACAGCCCTGCTAAGCGATGTGTGCTACGAGCACGTGGGCGGATAGGCGAGAAGCAAGGCCGAAACAGCAAACGTGGGCACGCATGGGAAGTGGGCGCTGGCTCGCACAGCGAGCATTGCCCCGCAGCCATGCCCCGCAGCCACGCCCAGCAAGGGTGCCCCTGCCACAGCGAGCGAGTTGTTGCGCGCAAGCGTGGCTTGCTCGGCTTGATGCGTTTGCGCGTGGCTGCTCGTGGCTTGCGATACGATCAGTGGAGTGGCAGCCCATGGGGCATTGCTGCTACATGGACTCGATGAGGCTTGGGCGCGAGCCCATGGCCTTGTCTTGGCCTGATTGTTTAGTTTTAATTTTCAATTTTCGGTTGAAAAACGATTTTAATTAAATTTAAATTCGTAATTTAATTTTTTCTCGGAATTTAATTTTGAATAATTTAATTATTATAAATTTATTTATACTAATTACTTTACTAAAATTAAAACCTTAATTAAATTCAGATTAAATTTAAATAATATTTTATATGAGCTTTAAATTTTAATTAAATTTGTAGGTTTCCGGTTGGACTAGGAAATACAATTTTATGTTTAAAATTCGTAAAGCATGTAAATTTCTTGGTTTTAGTTGGAGCGTTTTAGTCATAAACTCTTGATTAGGTCTACATTCCTTTAAGGTTAAAACAACTCGATTAGAATTAATAAGGATTGAATAATTTGTAGATTATTGGAAGCCATGATGAATTGATGCAAATATATATTTATGTGATGCATAATATGTTCTACTAACCAGCTATGTGGGCCGTTCATTGATAAAAGAATGGGTGAATGGTATATTGTAAATGTACTGTTTTGCAGGTTATGGAAAGTGACTAGTATGGCCCAAATAGGATAGAAAATATGGTCTGCGTACCATTAATTTGAATGTAAAATTGGTCTAATGCACCAAAGTTTTTAATTTAAATATGGTCTGCGTACCATCAAATAGTTGTAATTAGTTTCAATTATGGCATATCCTATTTGAAGAAAATGGCGCCTCCCATGGTGAAATTCAAGACGGAGTTTCCAATCCATTTTCAAGACGGAGTTTGAAGTTGAAGCTTCAAGATGAAGTCGGGTCATACTAGATCACATTTATATCTTATGCATGTTTTAAGTTATTTATTGCTTTAAATATGTATTAATTATGCATGAGATTGTGGCTTGATTATGTTGCATGATTAAGGATTTTAGTTCACTTAAAATCTAACCAACATAGTAAGAGCCTTAAGTTCCAAACTTTAAAATTTAGTTAAAAGGTGCCATGACAAAATAACACTTACTTGGATAACCTTTACATCAATCTTAGTAATAGTTTTCTGCCATAGCGAGGTGTTACTTATTGATCCTAAAGGGGTAAGGTACACAAATAATTGTGAGTACATGTTAGTTTTGGTGAAATTCAACGATATAAGTAAGGAGTCCTTTTATGTCAACATAAACAACAAACATAAACGACATTTCCTGGTGAAGGAAATAATGCCCTTGGTCCAAGTATGCATTCAATGATAAGTCTAATAAATGTGGTTCAGTATTAATTAATTATACAAGTTAATAATTCAGTGAGATCAAGTGAACTGTATGCCTAGCTAGAGGCCGCTTCAGTTCAAGTGGAATTAATAATATTAATCCACAACTTACTCTTGACTGAACCCGTAGGGTCACACAAATAGTACGTGAACGGATCAAGTATTTAAGTAACCATTTATGGATATTCGGAATCGACGAATCTCTGTTCCAGTGGGAGTTGAAATCGTCAAAAGGCAAATTATGAATACTCCGGAAACGATGATATTGCCGAAAACGAAAATATGGATCGTATCGGAAGTATAAATATTATCCAAGTCGTAGATGTTGCCGGAAACGGAAACATGGTACGTATCGGAAAATATTATCTGAAATGGAAATATTGCCGGAATCGGAAATATTGCTGGAAACGGAAATATTGTCGGAATCGGAAACATTATCGGAATCGGAAAAATAATTTCGGAATCGGAAATATTAAATATTTGTTCGAAACGGAAATTAATCGGAAGCGCGTCGTACGAAATAAACATCGGACGAGCTTGTTAGACGCAAGGCCCAGCACGAAGCCAGGCATGCGCCTAGCGAAGCCCGCGCATAGCAAGGTGAGCCAGCAGCCCGCCAAGGCAAGAAAGGCCCAACCAAGCAGCACGCAAGGCCAGGCCCAGCGAGCAAGGCAAGGCGAGCAGGCTGGCGCGCCCAAGCATGGGCTGCGAGCCAGCGCTGCTGGGCCGAGCTCCGCGCGCGCCCAGCGCCCTTCATGGGCTATGCGTGTGTGTGCGTTGAGTTCGTGCATGCCTCGAATCCTTAAGCATTTAGGCTTAGTTCGATTAAAGATTATTTTCCTAAAACTACTAGTTGTTGGGTTAAACACTAAATTAATAGATTTAATTATTATCTAATTCTAATAAAATTAGATAAGTTGAATCCTAGTAGGTTTCTAGTTCCGATTATCCTACCCTATAAATAAATGATGGCATTCACATTTATAACACATTAATTCAAGTATTCATATAGTTTTAAGTTAAAAACTAAAGTTAATAATTTGCCACAAAATTATAACCGAATAAAATAATACCTTAGGCTAAATTCTAGTTAATTGAATCTAAGGCGGATCCGAACGTGTTGTGGACTATCTACGGAGGGACTACACTTGGAGACCTAAACTTGTTCTTGTTCGGTTCGGGAGCAGCTAGGGAGGGCACGATACAAATGTATGCATCCTAAATTATGCTAATTTTTATGTGGCTAAATTATTTTGGATTCCTGGCTTTATGGTTTTTCCGCATGAAATATATGTTTTATATTTGTCATAACCTAACAGTGGTATTACGAGCCTCTAATTAATTCCATAATCAATTATAGTTAACATGGTTAAATTTTATAAATTTTCAATGAATTAAAGGGGTGATTAATTTCGATTTTTGTAATTAATTGCAAATTCGTGCGATTATTTAATTATATGTTCGCAGGATTTTCGGCAGTTTAGTCAATAATGGTCGGAATCGTATAATTTTATAGTCAATTTCGCATGTAAACGGCGTTTTAAAATTTTGACTAAAATCAAAGATTTGATGCCGAACCCAGAATTCCCAAATTCGAATCCTAACTATGACTTTTCGGGGGTTTTAGTTTTTCGAACGCAAAATTTATATTTTTTAGGATGTTAAATTAAATATTTGCGATTCTTTTTTGTAAATCTTGAATCTATGATTAACCTATTGTATATGTTTAACAATTTTAATGCCTAAGCTTGTTAATTATACAACCTAATTTGTAATTGTAATTAATTTGTTGAAATTCAAATAATTTAGAATTTCATTTGATTTTCATAATTAATTAGGAATTTAATTAGGAATACATGATTAAAAACCACCATAAAATTTGTTAAAATTGAAAAGTTTTAAAATTTTATGACCTAGATTTGAATCCATGAAAATAAACTTGATCGAAAATTAATTTGAATAATAAATTTTTGATTTTTTGCCCTAAATTTATGAAATTAATATGATTTATTAATTCGTCGATAAATTTAAATAATAAAGTTTTGATTTGTATAAAATCCGTTCACGAATCTTGCACGCACAAAGCAATGGACGCTAAGTGTTACCCTTAAGGGGTGTTGTATAGTGCGGGCATGCGACGACGAGCAAGGGAGCTCGTCGCCCACGCGGTACGAATGCAGCGAGCAAGGGCGTGGCACGAGAGGGCAAGGCAGCATCCCTGCCTTGCGTCGAGTGCTGCGAGCTCGTGGGCGGGATGGGCGAATGGGCAAGGCGACGAGCACAACGCATCGTGCACGCGGGCAGGGATGGCTGGCTCGTCCAGCTGCGTTGCCCAGCAGCGTGCCTCGACAGTGGGCAAGGGCTGCGCGCAAGCGTAGCTCGCTGGGCCTGCTGCGTTTGCGCGTGGTTGCTCGGCCTTGCGGTACGATCAGTCGAGTGGCATGGGCTGCTGCTTGTTGGACTCGACGAGGCATGGGCGCGAGCCCATGGCCTCATCTTGACCCGATTGGTTCGTTTTAATTTAATTTTAATTTTCAGTTGGAAATACGATTTTAATTAAATTTAAAATTCGTAATTTGATTTTTTTCTCGGAATTTAATTTTGAATAATTTACTTATTATAAATTTTATTTTTACTAATTATTTTACTAAAATTAAAACCTTGATTAAATTTAAATTAACTAATTTAATAAACTGAAAATAAATTAAAGGATTTAAGTAATAATTTATATGAGCTTTAAATTTTATTTAAATTTGTATGTTTCCGGTTGGACTAGGAAATACAATTTTATGTTTAAAATTAGTAAAGCATATAAATTTCTTGGTTTTAGGGGGAGCGTTTTAGTCATAAACTCTTGATGAGGTCTGTTGTGGGCAAAATTACCGTGCCTTCGTGTACCAATGAGGATGTGACACATGGCACGTATTGCGCCCCCTAAAGCAGAAATCATACGAAGTCTACTCCGAGGCATGGGTATTAATCTAGGTATCTACAGTGTATGTATTTAAGTGTGTATAAATGTATGTATAAAACCTATACCTGGAAAGGGGCTTAATTAGTATGTACCCCAAGTGAATGACTAAGCACAATAGGCCCAAACAGCCCACTATTGCCAAAAGAGGCCAGAGAATTGTAAGGAGAAAGGACACGTGTCCTCCTCCCATTCCCCAGCCAATCATGTAAGGGGAATATTAGGTCATTCCCCCAAAAACCTAGTACTATAAATATTCCCACTTCCCTAGAAAAAAGGGTCACAATCAATACATTCTAGAGCAATTACTGCTCTGCCTTCTCTCTACTTTCTCTCTCTATAAAAATACAATCTTGTTTAATCTGTAAAAGTTACCAAGAAACCTCCCAGGTATCTCACCGGAAAAACCCCACAACATTTGGCGCCGTCTGTGGGGAGGTACGGTAACATGGAAGATCAACGACAGGACAACGATGCTGGGCGGCCTACACGCGTAGAGCGGCCACCCCTCGAAAGAGAAATGCCGACTGAACATCATACGCCGGCCACAAGAATCACTGAAGATGCCGCACGTACATTTGCGGCCGGGCACACCCCTCGTCACACTGCCGAGGTAGAGGTGCTCAGCGAGGAGGACGACCAGGCCAATCGCACCCCTCCTGGAGGACACCTGGATCCTCGGGTGGATACGGTAATAGAGGAGAACCCTGATATGCCTGTCTCTGTGGGTGCTCTTCGGGCTATTTTGGCCGAGTTCCAAGCTGATGTAGGGAAGACAGTTAATGCTGAGGTACAGAAGAGTATGCTGATTTACACCACTGCTGTGGCTGCAAATCATGAGAGGCCGGCAAGCAATAGGCCAACACTTTCTTTACGCCCCCCAAATGTCTGGACCAGGCTGACAGGCGAGGACCTAAGGAGACAGCCGCCAACAAGTCAGCCAAATCAGACCATGTCTTACCTACCACGCCGAATGCCACGGCGGCTGGTCGGAGAAACGTCCCGAGGACGTGAGCAGCCACGCGCAGAGCAGTTGCCCGACTCTGAGTCGGAACTTTCTGACACCGGGTCAACCCCCGTCATGCCGGATAGACCTCTCCCTCATCCAACTTATACGCATCTGAGCCAGGCACGTCCAGGGGCCACCCGTCCAACCCGTCAAACTCGCGGACGCGAGTCCTCCCTGCGGCTACCTTACTCCAGGCGTCAAGACCCTGTATATCACATTCAGGAGGGGGTGTCCAACATGGCATTAGGGCACACCACCCCTTTTGCAGACTCTATCATGAGAGCCCCGAGGGAACCCAAAGTCAAGCCGCCCAACATTGATGCTTACGATGGTACCACAGATCCGGACATGCACCTCTTGGTTTACCGGCATCACATGTATGTCCAAGGAACAACTGACTCAACTTGGTGTAAGTATTTCCCGGGCACACTCAAAGGAGTAGCCTCTAAGTGGTTCGAGAGACTTCCAGCCGGAACTATTCGCTCTTTTTCGGAGCTCGAGCTATTGTTCTCTACTCGGTTCATGGCTCACAAGGAAGAGAAGAAGACGAGCATGCATCTGAGTAGGATTCAGCAAGGGAAGGACGAGTCCCTGAGGAGTTATGTGAAGAGATTCAATCTAGAGGCAGGGCAAATTCCGGATTTGCCAGATGGTGTTGCATTCGATAACTTCATTCGAGGGCTTAAAAAGGGCTCTTTCAAGTTTGATCTGGTAAAGAAAAGCGTCCGAACAATGGCAGAAGTGCTGGATGAGGCGGAGGCCTTCATTCATGCAACAGAGATTTGCAGCGTCCCGAAAGACCCCAGAGGAAGTGATAACGCCGAGCTAGCGGCAAAAAAGGAGAAATTTGAAAAGAAGAACCGGCCTAACGCGACGTGGGCTATTGCAAAAGAATCAGACAGGGCCCCCGGAGCGGCAGGTCAGAAACGGCCCAGAACTTATGATCGGGAGCGTTTCGAGTATAACACAGACATGTACACAATCCTGATGGACGTCGGGTCCAAATATGACATTGATCGTCCATTTCCCATGAAGTCACCACCAGAAAGTAGGGACCCCAAACTGTACTGTCACTTTCACAGTGACATTGGGCATGACACCAATGAATGTAAGAGCTTGAAAAGGGCATTGGATGGCCTAGCCACCAAGGGGTTCTTAAAAAGTTATATCAGCAGGAACACGGGAGGTTCAGGCAAACCCTTCTACAAGAAAAACAAATCCCCCCCCTCGGAGGAAGATGGGAATCGTACCGACCCGGAGTGCGTGGCAGTCATCTCAGGAGGATTGGCCGCCGGCGGGCCGACCATGAGGGGCCAGAAGGATTATGCCAAGCGACTGGGACAAGTGATGCTGTCCGGCAAGGCCACAGTTGACCCGTTTCCAAAAGTTGAAATCGGCGAGGCCGACCGTGGGAAAATCTCCACCCCGCATGACGATCCTTTGGTAATTGAGTTAAAAGTAGCTAACCTAAGGGTTAGGCGTATTTTGGTTGATACAGGAAGTTCGTCGGACATAATTAGTCTAGAGTGCTTGAATCGGCTGCAACATGATCCCTCAAAAATTGAGAAAATCCACTATCCCATTATAGGCTTCGGAGGTAGTGTCATCCACCCAGTCGGCATAATAACCCTTCCTCTGAGGATGGGAAATAAAAAGGAATCTCGGCAAATGGATGTCCGTTTTCTCATAGTGAAAGATCTGACGGCATATAACATCATCTTGGGGCGTCCCACGTTGAACAGGGCAAAGGCTGTCATTGTGACTCATCTGATGCTTCTTAAGATCATTTGTGACGATGGGAGCGTCAGCACTATACATGGTGACCAGCAACAAGCTAGAGATTGCTACCTAACCACCTTGAGTCCAGAAGCATGGGGGACGGGTGAAGAGAAAGGGACGTCGAGCAACAAACGAAAATGTGGCGACACGCAACCCAAGGTCGTCAAAGAAACATTAACTATCTCAGCAGGGCACATGGAAGAGAGACGCCCAGAGCCTGTTGGGGCCCATTTCAATGTGGTTTTAAACACAGACAAACCTGACAGAGTAGTGCCCATCGGGATTTCTCCTGACGACCCGCTGGCGGCAGAATTGGTCCACCTTTTGAGAGAATTTGAAGATATCTTTGCTTTCACGGTGGACGAAATGCCGGGTATTGACCCTGCTGTGGCCGTCCATAAGCTGAATGTGGACCCAAACTTTAAACCGGTTCGTCAGAAGAAAAGGAACCATGGGCAAGATAGAAATCAGGCGGCAGCCGCGGAAATACAGAAGTTGATGGAGGCTGGGTTCGTCAGGCCTAGTCAGTACCCCGACTGGGTTGCTAATGTGGTCCTCGTCAAAAAACCTAATGGTACCTGGAGAATGTGTGTTGATTACACCAACCTCAATAGGGCATGTCCAAAGGACAGTTTCCCATTGCCCAAGATTGACCGGCTCGTCGACTCTACAGCGGGGCATGCCATGATGAGCTTTATGGATGCCTACTCAGGGTTTCACCAGATTCCGTTGTGGCCTGACGACCAGGAGAAAACGTCATTTGTTACTGAACAAGGCCTTTACTGCTACAAGGTGATGCCGTTTGGGTTAAAAAATGCACCGGCCACTTTTCAGCGTCTTATTAACACTGTGTTCATTAAGCAGCTCGGCAGGAATATTGAAGCTTACATTGACGATATGATCGTAAAAAGTAAGCTGAGGGCGGCGCATATAACTGATCTCAGAGAGACATTTGAGACTATTCGAGCTTACAACATGAGGTTGAATCCTAAGAAGTGTGTGTTCGGGGTGACGGCAGGCAAATTCTTAGGTTTCTTGATTGATGAAAGAGGAATTGAAGCTAACCCAGACAAAATCCAGGCAGTAATTGATATGAGCTCACCAAAGACAGTGAAGGAGGTTCAGCGGCTCACAGGTTGCTTGGCCGCCCTGGGCAGATTCCTTTCCAGGGCTGGAGACAAGTGCCACTACTTTTTTAGATCTGTCAGAAAGAAGGCCAAGTTTGAATGGTCGGACGAGGCCGAGGCGGCATTGGTCAGATTAAAGGAGCACTTACACACCTTGCCTCGTCTTGTTAGTCCCTTGCTAGGAGAGACTTTGTACATGTATCTCGCCGTGTCCGAGCACTCGTTGAGTGCCGTTCTACTGACAGAGAGGGAGGGAATACAGATGCCGGTATACTTTGTCAGTCATGTTCTTCAAAATGCTGAAGTTAGATATCCTACAGTGGAAAAGTTTGGCTTAGCTCTGTTCATGGCCAGCAAAAAGCTCCGTCCTTATTTCTTAGCTCACAAAATTGTGATCTACACCGATCAGCCGCTCAAACTGCCCTTCACAAAGCTGGAGGCGTCAGGACGAATGCTGAATTGGGCAATAGAGCTGAACGCCTTTGATATCACCTATGAGCCGAGGAAAGCTGTCAAGGGGCAGGCATGTGCCGACTTCATTGTTGAAATGACGAGGCCAGACTTTGCCAAGAATACAAGCACAGTGTGGACAGTGTATGTAGACGGATCATCCACACAGAATGGATGTGGAGCAGGGATAATCTGTCACTCCCCAGAAGGAGATACTTTTGAATATGCTATGCGATTTAACTTCCAGGCGTCAAATAATGAAGCCGAATATGAAGCCCTGCTTTGTGGCATTAAAATGTGTAAGGCGGCAGGCGCCGAGGAGATTGTAGCACTATCTGACTCCCAACTGATTGTGAGCCAAGTTAATGGGACCTACGAAGCTAGGGATCCGACAATGGTCAAATACATGCAGGCCGTCCATCAGGAAGTAGAGCCACTGAAAAGTTTTGAAGTAAGGCAAGTCCCTCGCTCGGAAAATAACCAAGCTGATGCCCTGTCAAAGTTGGCAAGTTCCGCGTCTTGTGATACCCCTCGGCACGTGTTCTGGGAGGTAAAAGAGCACAAAAGTGTTGAGCAAATGGAAGTGGAAACTCTTGACAGAACGTCCACATGGATGGATGACATAGTAAACTTCAAAATGAATGGAGTCTTGCCCGAAGACTCAAGGGAAGCGGCAAAACTTCAAAAGAAATGTTCTTGGTTTGAAATGTGGAACGGCACCCTCTACAAAAAGGCCTACTCCCGTCCTTTGTTAAGATGTGTAACACCTGAGAAGGGGCAGGAAATTTTAGAAGACCTTCATCAGGGGTTGTGCAGCTCGCATATTGGTGGAAGGGCTTTGGCTGAAAAGGCACTTCGAACCGGCTATTACTGGCCGACCCTTAAGGAGGACGCAATCTCACTGGTCAAGAAGTGTGACAAATGTCAGCGCTTTTCTCACCTAATACATCAACCGGCACGAGTTCTGACGCCCATTATAAGCCCAATTCCATTTGCTAAATGGGGGATGGATCTCCTAGGCCCATTCACGACCGCACCAGGAGGAAGGCGTTATGTCATCGTTGCCGTAGATTACTTCACCAAATGGGTGGAGGCAGAAGCGCTCAAAAACATAAAAACTGCTGATGTGAGAGCATTCATTTGGAAGAACATCATGACTCGCTTTGGGATTCCACAGGCTATAGTCTTCGATAATGGGCCCCAGTTTGAGACGCCTAAGCTGAAAGAGTGGCTGGCAGATCACGGTATACACACCTGTTTTGCATCAGTCGGACGACCCCAAGCCAATGGTCAGGTTGAGGCGTTCAACAAAATTATCTCTGAAGGAATTAAAAAGAAGCTTGACGAAGCCAAAGGTCTATGGGCTGATGAGCTGCCAAATGTCTTATGGTCCATCCGCACCACGGCTAAGAATTCAACCGGTGAAACGCCCTTCTTGCTAGCCTATGGCGCCGAGGCTGTCCTACCCATAGAAATGTGTGAGCCAACGTTGAGAGTCATGCTGTATGACGAAAATGCTAACTGGGAGACAATGAAAGCAGCCTTGGACTTTCTGCCCGAGGTTAGAGGAAATGCAGCGCTCAGGCAACAGCTGTACAAGATAAGGATGGCAAGAGAATACAACAAGAGAGTCTCTAATAGAGTGCTCAAAGTGGGAGATTTTGTCCTCAGAAAAATGGAGTCCACAGGACGAGCAAATGAACAAGGTAAGCTGACGCCCACTTGGGAGGGACCTTACGAGATCTATGATGAAGTTAGAGATGGAACCTACCGCATTCAAGACATGCAAGGCCGCCCTATTTCACGCACTTGGAATGCCGACAACCTCAAGAAATATTTCTTCTAAGATATGTGCTAAGCCTTGTCTTACTTACCACGATCCATTGCCCAAGGGGCGGCCTCTAATGGTCATAGTAGGGTAGTAATTACTTTTGTAACCGGCTAAATTCGCCTTGCAAAGTTATAAATAATACTACTCTATTTGTTTCGTAATATTTATTGTTCGCACAATGAATATAAACATATACACTCCAATGCATAACCAAAGCCTAATTGTATGACGGCCTGAGAAGTGGCCCAGATTAGCAAAAACTCAGCAAGACTAATTGTTTGAAGCCTAAGTAGTGGCCCAGATTAGCACCAAGTTGTAGGCTGATCACCTATCCAACTACCCTCCTAATATAAGCAAGCCGCTGGCCGACCAGTACAGCATAATACGTGCCAGCGGCATGAACAACTTTGAAACATAGGTTGTTCGCTCAAAAGCCCAGCGGCATGAACAACTTTGAAACATAGGTTGTTCGCTCAAAAGCCCAGCGGCATGAACAACTTTGAAACATAGGTTGTTCGCTCAAAAGCCCAGCGGCATGAACAACTTTGAAACATAGGTTGTTCGCTCAAAAGCCCAGCGGCATGAACAAACTTTGAAACATAGGGTGTTTGCTAAAAAGCGCGGCGGCACGAATGTTTGGCCGGCCAGTCCGTTTGACGAGCATGTCTAGCGGCAATCATACCTATTGATTGACTTGCGTCAATCAATATCGTTATAGACACGCTCGCCAAAGAAAGTGACGACCAAAGTAGGGCCTAGCGCATGCTCAGTTGCCAGCGGCACCAAACACTTGGAAACAAAGGTTGTCCGCTCAAAAGTTCAGCGGCACGATTAACTTCGAAACAAAGCCTAATTGTATAACTTCGAAACTTTGAAACATAGGGTGTTTGCTAAAAAGCGCGGCGGCACGAATGTTTGGCCGGCCAGTCCGTTTGACGAGCATGTCTAGCGGCAATCATACCTATTGATTGACTTGCGTCAATCAATATCGTCATAGACACGCTCGCCAAAGAAAGTAACGACCAAAGTAGGGCCTAGCGCATGCTCAGTTGCCAGCGGCACCAAACACTTGGAAACAAAGGTTGTCCGCTCAAAAGTTCAGCGGCACGATTAACTTTGAAACATAGGGTGTTTGCTAAAAAGCGCGGCGGCACGAATGTTTGGCCGGCCAGTCCGTTTGACGAGCATGTCTAGCGGCAATCATACCTATTGATTGACTTGCGTCAATCAATATCGTCATAGACACGCTCGCCAAAGAAAGTAACGACCAAAGTAGGGCCTAGCGCATGCTCAGTTGCCAGCGGCACCAAACACTTGGAAACAAAGGTTGTCCGCTCAAAAGTTCAGCGGCACGATTAACTTCGAAACAAAGGTTGCTTGCTAAAAAGCGCGGCGGCACGAATGTTTGGCCGGCCAGTCCATTTGACGAGCATGTCTAGCGGCAATCATACCTATTGATTGACTTGCGCCAATCAATATCGTTATAGACACGCTCGCCAAAGAAAGTGACGACCAAAGTAGGGCCTAGCGCCTACTCAGTTGCCTGCGGCATTAACGTGCTTAGTGTACTCTCGGATGCACCTTGGCAACCATACCTATTGATTAAGCCTATTAAGCCTATTGATCAAGGAATAATCAAATTATGAAGAGCAAGTAAATGCGAGATAGGAGAAACATCAAAAAACCTATTTACTTATAAAACAACGCCCGTAGAAAGGCGTGTGAAAGTAGCTCAGAATTCCTGACCAGGAAAAAGAAAGAGAATTGTTGTGTGCTCAGCAGGCACAATGATACAGACGCCATCAGCGCCAAAACTTTACAACATAATTGTTTTTGCCCTTAGGCACTGGAACGCTTGAATAAAATTTTTTAAAAAAAATAGGAAAGGAAGCAAATCAGGGGGCGGCCGCATCGTCCTCGTCATCAGATGATACAAACTCAGGGGGCGGCTGACCAAGACGTTCAGCAGCCAACACAGCGGCACTGTGCTCCATTCGCCGCTGGAACCACCCAAGATCATACTCTGACATGTGGCTCTCCCAGGCGTGCTTAACAGCGTCCTTGGTCGCTTGTTCCCCCTGATCATAGGATTCCAGAAGACGCTCACGCAAGGTGCGAACTTGCGATCTGGCCGTCTCTAGCTCCCCACGAAGATGCTCGGCTTCCTCAGCCGCCTCTTTGACCTGAGGGTACTCCCGCAACTGGTCCTGAAGCGCCCGTATTTCCGCCGCCGCTGTCTTGGCTTCCTCGACCATTGCCACCATGTCCTTGTCCTGCGCCAAGATCTTCTTAAGCAGCTCGGCCTTGTCAGATCTCAACGCAGCCACCTCCTTCGCTTGAAGGTCTATGGTCGTCTGCATCTGCAGGCGGACCTCTTCAATGGACTTGAACGCATAGTCACCATGGTGGGTGGACTCAGCCACCTGAGCTTTGAGCTCCTCAGCAGTGCGGGCCTTCCAGCTCTTGCAGAATTCCATGCGGCAGAACAACTGCAGAAGAAGCTACATATTAGTAAATGACTCTAAAAGGGAAGACAAGTACAAGCAAGTTGGAAGTAGACTTACGTCGAGAAGAGTGGCCTGGATCGCACCAAACTGGGCGTCAGTCTTGCGGCCAGGAAGAGAAGCAACATACTCAGCGGGGACGGCCTTAAAAACCTTGCGGCATATAGCCACCCTATCCTTTGACGAATAGTGTGGAGTAGCAGGTACGTTCTCATCCTCGGCAGCAGCTGCATCCTTCCCTTTGTCTTTGGCTATAGGAAAAACAATGGCCTTAGGATGACGCGGAGAGTAAGAAGAACTGCCAGAGGAGGCTCGATACGTCTGAACGACGTTCGAATAATACTTACCGCCCGAAGACCTAGCTCGGCGGGCCACCTCCGCCGGTATCTGAGAGCGGACGTCGGCCGGGATTCCCGAAAGAGGGTCCTCCACCAAGTCCACCACCAGAGACGGCTTGTCCACGCCCATCTCTTCGTCATCAGGGCATCCCCCCTCAGCAACCTTCGACTCGTCTTTCTTCACGAGACGGCGAGGTAGAGGCTTTGGCTTCTTGAAGGTACTCGGAGTCTCCGAGCCAGCCGGCACAGCTCTCTTCTTCAGCTGGGACAGAGTCGTCCCCTTCTTCTTCCCTGACGCCCTAGCCGCGTCCTTAGCTTGCTAAAAAAGAAAGGACAGTCAAATATTAGGCCTCGTCATCTATCGCAAGTCACTCACCATGTAGTGGCTCGTCATTTAAAAGGACGCCCGTCTTCAAAATGACGAGGCGTACCTCATCGATCACAAGCCACTCACAAGATAGTGGCTCGTCATTAAAAAGGACGCCCGTCTTAAAAATGACGAGGCATACCTTATCAATCACAAGTCACTCACAAGATAGTGGCTCGTCATTAAAAAGGACGCCCGTTTTAAAAATGACGAGGCGTACCTTATCAATCACAAGTCACTCACAAGATAGTGGCTCGTCATTAAAAAGGACGCCCGTTTTAAAAAATGACGAGGCGTACCTTATCAATCACAAGTCACTCACAAGATAGTGGCTCGTCATTAAAAAGGACGCCCGTTTTAAAAAATGACGAGGCGTACCTTATCAATCACAAGTCACTCACAAGATAGTGGCTCGTCATTAAAAAGGACGCCCGTCTTAAAAATGACGAGGCATACCTTATCAATCACAAGTCACTCACAAATAGTGGCTCGTCATTAAAAAGGACGCCCGTCTTAAAAATGACGAGGCGTACCTTATCAATCACAAGTCACTCACAAGATAGTGGCTCGTCATTAAAAAGGACGCCCGTCTTAAAAATGACGAGGCGTACCTCATCAATCACAAGTCACTCAATAAATAGTGGCTCGCCATTAAAAAGGACGCCCGTCTTAAAAATGACGAGGCGTACCTTATCAAGTGCAAGTCAATCGCAGAAAAGTGGCTCGTCATTAAAAAGGACGCCCGTCCCAAAAATGACGAGGCGTACCCTATCAATCACGAGTCACTTGAAAAAACGCTAACTAAGGGGCCCGTCAATAAAAAGTGACGAGGCCTACCTTAGCAAACACGGGTCAGATATCAGGATATCGGCTCGTCACTAAAAAGACGTCCACTATAGACGCTGGACGGGAGAAGTTTAACTTGCAAAAAAGAAAAAAAAACGACAACCTAAGAGAATACTCACCTTCTCCTCCAACTCGGCCTTGGCTTTCTGCATCTTGGCCTCATAGATGTCCGCCATCCAATCGGTCATATCGCCCTTCCCAATATCCGCCGCCGATAGCTTGCTCATTCCTTCCTCTGTGAACAAAAGAAATCCAAAGTTAGAAAAAATTAATAGACCAACGCAGAACGGCACATAAATTGGCATACAACCTCGAGTCATGGAATATCCTAAGCCTACGGCCGCTAGAAAGGCCTCGTTCCGAAACTGGCTAATGTGCGGCAACCACTCGGCCGGCACATGGAAACTCTTATCCACTGTTAAGTGGTAAGTGTTGGCCCTGAACAGGACCATTATCTGATCCCACTCTTCGGCAGTAAGGGGGGGAAGGGGCTCGTCACGATCCATGAAGTTGGCGTCACAGTTCCAACGGCTCATTCTCTCATACATCTCCTGGTCGTCAGTGTAAAACACGACCCACCTCTTCCTCCACATATGCCACTTGCTGAGCTTGCCGACCACTGTCTGGTAGGTACCACGGCTGCTCAGATTAAACCACCCTTTGGCGGCACTGGGGGAACGAGAGAGGGAGACCAGATGCAGAAAGGCGTTGAAGGACGGCTCCACGTCGTTCAATGCACATTTGGCAATGTAGCCAAAGATATCCGCCCATGAGTTGGGGGTCAGCTGGGCCACCCCAATATTGAAACCATCTAACACCTCCACAACGAAGGGGTGTGGAGGGAATCTCATGCCGAGTTTGATTGACGCGGCATACACAGGGAATTCTCCCTCGGCAAGCAGGCTGACGGTCGAGTCCAGACCGGCCGGCACGCGCATTTGGTACCCTTCCCCCACGCAGAGGTCATCCCTCATCTTGGCTCCGTGCCTGTCTAGCCACCGCATCCAGCCCACGTCTGGGTGAATCTCTGACGGAAGCAATTGGGCCTCCTCCCGTCCTCTGGGCCTAATAAGCTGGGGAGCAGCTTCTTGTTCCTCGGCGGCCGATGACAATGGAGCGACGCTTGGCTCCCCCACTGCCTGGCTCGCTGTACCCTCCGACGAGCTTGCCGCCTGCTCCCCCGCCTCGACGTACTCGTCGATCTCTTGAAAGAGTTCGGCAAATTCTTCGTCGACTGCCGAGGCGGTGGAAGAATATCTCTCCCTAGGAGGTGTCGATGCTTCTTCCCGCAAGCGCAGGCGCGTCGGATCTGCCGTTTGCTTGGTTCTAGCCATGCCTTCTGCATAGTGAACGAAGCACGGCTTAGGGGTGACCAACAATGAAGAAAAAGACGCGATTGGACGTCCGCCCCGACAAAAGATGAACGGCGGAAAAATCTTAAATAAAACCTTTAAACCCTTACCTAGTACTAAGAGGTCGGCCGCTAACAAAGGGAAAAATGACGAGAGGATAACAAAAACAAGAAAGGCGAAAACTAACCTTGAAAGATCTGCGAAGTACTTGGTGAAGAACAGGATGAGTTTCGCGAAGAACGAGATGAGTTTCGCGAAGAACGGGATGAGTGTGACGAGGAAAAGGATGAGTCTCCTGGTGGCCGGAAATCGCCTGATGGTGGTAGGAACACGCCGGAAATCGCCTATGAAAGCTCTGTGAAAATGAAATGTAAAAAATGAAATTTACCCCCCCTCACCTCTATATATAGGGAGGGGCAAAATGGAGAAAGGTGACACGTGTCACCATCTCAACACCTGACCCAAAGATGAAGATGCAAAACAAGAGTCAAGAAGCGATACCCGGAATGTGTTTCCAGAAATGCCCTTCTTGAGGGGCAAATGTTGTGGGCAAAATTACCGTGCCTTCGTGTACCAATGAGGATGTGACACATGGCACGTATTGCGCCCCCTAAAGCAGAAATCATACGAAGTCTACTCCGAGGCATGGGTATTAATCTAGGTATCTACAGTGTATGTATTTAAGTGTGTATAAATGTATGTATAAAACCTATACCTGGAAAGGGGCTTAATTAGTATGTACCCCAAGTGAATGACTAAGCACAATAGGCCCAAACAGCCCACTATTGCCAAAAGAGGCCAGAGAATTGTAAGGAGAAAGGACACGTGTCCTCCTCCCATTCCCCAGCCAATCATGTACGGGGAATATTAGGTCATTCCCCCAAAAACCTAGTACTATAAATATTCCCACTTCCCTAGAAAAAAGGGTCACAATCAATACATTCTAGAGCAATTACTGCTCTGCCTTCTCTCTACTTTCTCTCTCTATAAAAATACAATCTTGTTTAATCTGTAAAAGTTACCAAGAAACCTCCCAGGTATCTCACCGGAAAAACCCCACAACAAGGTCTACATTCCTTTAAGGTTAAAACAACTCGATTAGAATTAATAAGGATTGAATAATTTGTAGATTATTGGAAGTCTTGATTAATTGCTGCAAATATTTATGTGATGCATAATATGTTCTACTAACCAGCTATGTGGGCCATTCATTGGTAAATGAATGGGTGAATGGTATATTATAAATGTACTGTTTTGCAGGTTATGGAAAGTGACAAGTATGGCCCAAATAGGATAGAAAATATGGTATGCGTACCATTAATTTGAATGTAAAATTGGTCTAATGCACCAAAGTTTTTAATTTAAATATTGTCTCCGTACCATCAAATAGTTGTAATTAGTTTAAATTATAGCTTATCCTATTTGAAGAAAATGGCGCCTCCCATGGTGAAATTCAAGACGGAGTTTACAATCCATTTTCAAGACGGAGTTTGAAGTTGAAGCTTCAAGATGAAGTCGGGCCATACTAGATCACATTAATATTTTATGCATGCTTTAAGTTATTTATTGCTTTAAATATGTCTTAATTATGCATGATATTATGGCTTGATTATGTTGCATGATTAAGGATTTTAGTTCACTTAAAATCTAACCAACATAGTAAGAGCCTTAAGTTCCAAACTTTAAAAATTGAGTTAAAAGGTGCCATGCCAAAATAACACTTACTTGGATAACCTTTACATCAATCTTAGTAATAGTTTTCCGCCATAGCGAGGTGTTACTTATTGATCCTAAAGGGGTAAGGTACACAAATAATTGTGAGTACATGTTAGTTTTGGTGAAACTCAACGATATAAGTAAGGAGTCCTTTTATGTCGTGGAAAATGGGATAGGTTTACCTAATAAGTTCTTAGACGAGTAGTTTCTAAACTATTAGCAAAGGCTTTGCTTACCTAAAATATTTTAGAATTGAGTCTAAATACATAATGTGCTTAATTCTTCAATGATTTAAGGGTCTTGGAATCATTTTATTCACACCTGCCGGAACACATAACTTGAATAAAATGCTTGATAAATTATAAATTATGCATGTATGCTAGAATTTAAGTTTATTAAGAGAAATTGTGAATTGTTATTTATTTGTTTATTCTTTTTCAATTGTAGTTTTAACTATGGCAAACAACAATCAAAACATCATCATGGGTTCTGAGCTTATGGTCAAGCTGAACCTAACAAATTTTCATGAATGGGAAGCTAAGCTGATTGAAATAGTGAGACTCAATGGATTTGAGTATGTATTGTTCCATCCCATGCCAAGCTACTATGCCAGAGACATGACCCCTGAAAGACATGTTGCTTGGGATGCGGATCTCAAAAAGGTTATGAGTCTCATGCTGAACAATATCCCTGATGAATGGGCTAGAAGGTTTGTAGCTTACGAACCTTTTATGCTCATCAAGGGAGGACAGGGACCTAAATGTCCATGAGTTGATTGAATCAATGTCTGACCTAAAGGTTAGTTCTCATAACAGATGTTTTAGGATGGAGGTCCAAGAAACACATGTTCAGCTCTTTCGCACTAAACAAAGGGTTGGTGTTCCACTAAGGTTCCATGTGTTGGAAATAATGCAAAGAAAGAGTATTACCATATTGTGAAAATATCCCACATTGGTAGAAATGAAAAGGAGGCTTTTCAAGTGGAGTATTTAAAGAAAATGACTTTGTCCCACATGGAAAGAAAACAAGCTTTTCCCTTTGTTTAAATATAGGGAAGTAATGTTTATACTTTGAAGTACTTCCCCAAGTGTTGTGGGCTAGAAGGGGGAATCCCCACGCGCGCCGCCGCCGCCCGTCCGGCCGGTTCGGTTCGTGTTCGTGGCACGTGCGCGGTGTGGTGGGGCCTCCTTTTTGGGCCAAGTCGTAGCTGACGGTCCAGTCTTTATGAGGCCGGTCAGTTACGTAGCTCACTCCACAATCGTAACGGTCGTATTTATTACGTCCCTTGATTTTCGCTTCCGTTTTAATTACTCAAATCAATTCTGATTTTCAGTTATCAAAAGTTTTATTACATGATCAATTCTGATCAGCGGTTACAGGTGTTTTAATTACCCAATTAAATGTTAATTTTCGGTTACAAAATCTTAGTGGCTTTATAATCTGTTTGGGGATCAGTTTTGAAAGCACACCGAAAATCAAACTCTCTCTACTCCTATTCTGAGCATTATTGTGAGTTCCATGTTTCTCCTTAGTTGAGTGCACATTTTGGAGAGACGCTGTGTAAAATCTTGGGGGGCAACGCCTTTTCCGATTGCACCATAGTCGGGGCGAATTTTGCTTCTAAGACAGTGTTTCGTAACACGTCACAGCTTTATTTACATCAAATATTCGGCCCACATTTTATTAACATTTTCGGATTTTACAGTCTCATTTCCTACAATTTAGAAGCAAAATTTTTTCCAACTGTGAAATCTGATTATGGATTCTTCTCTAATCAAAACTCTTCCTGATCTCTCCAAATTGGAACCTCTTGATGGTACCAATTACAAACGATGGGCACAAAAATTACTGATCTTTTTCGAACAATTGGAGGTTGACTATGTTCTGGTTCAAGATTGTCCTCAACGTCCTCTCACCGAGACATCTGATGCTGCCATACCAAATGTTGATGAACAGATCGCCAAGTATGAGAAGCACAACAAGTTCGTTAGAGGTCACCTTCTCAGTCATATGGGTAACTCTCTTTTTGATCTTTTCATCAATAACAAATCTGCTAAATCTGTTTGGGAGACCTTGGAAAAGAAATATGGTACAGATGATGCTGGAAAAAAGAAGTATGCTACGGGAAAGTGGCTACAGTTCAAGATCGTTGATGACAAGCCAATCATGGATCAAGTCCATGAGTACGAGAATCTGGTTGCTGACATTCTGGCAGAAGGTATGAAGATGTGTGAAGTGCTGCAAGCCAATGTTCTGATCGAGAAGCTCCCTGATTCATGGTCCAATTACCGCAATCATCTCAAGCACAAGAAGAAAGATATGTCCCTTGAAGAATTGGTCAGCCACATGAAGATCGAAGAAGCCAACCGGTTGAAGGATAAGGATTCTTCTCCTTATGAACTTTCTGTTAAAGCTAACATTGTGGAATCTTCTTTCCCAAAATCTGACAGGTTTAATAAACAAAACAAGAATTCTGGAAACTTCAAGAAGAAGAATCAGAATTCAAAACAACTTGGTGTTCAAGGCAAGAAAGGTGGAGACTTCAAGAAAAATGGGAAGTCAGAGAAAGGATCTGGTGGTTGTTATGTTTGTGGTAAGTCAGGCCATAAGGCTTGGCAATGCTACAACCGTAAGGATGTTACAAGCAATGGCCAGAAACCGGATCAAACAAAGAATCAAGCTCATGTTGCAGAAGATACTAATGAAATTATTGCTGCTGTAATTTCTGAAATTAATTTAGTTGATAATAAAACTGAATGGATTGTTGATACAGGTGCAACTAAGCACTTTTGTTCAGACAAGGAACTGTTTGCAGAATTCAAAGAAGCTACGGGAGGTGAACAAGTCTTTATAGGAAATTCAAGCAGTTCCGAGGTGCTTGGCAAAGGAAAAATACTCCTAAAGCTGAATTCTGGAAAATCTTTGTCCTTGCAAAATGTACTGTATGTCCCTTCTCTTCGCAGGAACTTAATTTCTGGTGCTCTCCTTAACAAAGCTGGGGTGAAACTTGTTTTTGAGGGTGATAAACTTGTTTTATCTCGTAATGGGGAATTTGTGGGGAAGGGATATTTGTCTGGTGGTTTATTTATTTTGGAGACTATTTCTGTTGTTGAATTTATGAATAAGAATTCTACTTCTGCTTACTTGCTTGAGTCTGTTGACCTTTGGCATGGTAGACTAGGACATGTCAATTATGGTTCTCTAAAACGCTTGCAAACAATGTCTCTAATTCCTAATCTGAATAGTAATGGTCATAATAAGTGTGAAATTTGTGTTGAAGCTAAACATTCTAGAACTCACTTTAAACCAGTTACTTCTAGACAAACTGAATTGCTTGAATTAATTCACTCGGACTTAGCTGATTTTAAAAATACCGAAAGCAGAGGCGGCAAACGGTATTATATCACCTTTGTAGATGACCATTCTAGATATACCAAAGTGTATCTTTTAAAGACCAAAGATGAGGCGGAACAAAAGTTCCTAATTTATAAAGCAGAAGTTGAAAATCAATTAGACCGTAAGATTAAAAGGTTTAGGTCTGATAGAGGTGGTGAGTATGGTACAACCTTTTTAAAGGAACTTTGTGAGCAAAATGGAATTATTCATGAATTTAGTGCTCCCTATACTCCCCAACAAAACGGCATTGCTGAAAGGAAAAATAGAACCCTTAAGGAAATGATGAATGCAATGTTGATTAGTTCTGGCTTACATGATAACATGTGGGGGGAGGCCGTACTTTCTGCTAATTATGTGTTGAACAAAGTACCCCATAAGAAGTTAGACAAAACCCCTTATGAATTATGGAAAGGTCATGGACCCAACCTAAAATACTTGAAAGTGTGGGGGTGTTTAGCTAAAGTTGGTTTACCTTCCTTTAAACGGGAAAACATTGGTCCAAAAACTTTTGATGCAGTGTTTGTTGGTTATGCTGAAAATAGTGCAGCTTATAGGTTCATGTGTTTGAGTGATAGGTCAATGTGTGAATCTAGAGATGCTGAATTTTTTGAGCATATTTTCCCTTTAAAGAATAATGTTGTTTCACATAACAATTCCCATGATGCTTCACATGATGTTTCTAATTCTGTTCCATCTTCTTCCTCTATACCTTCATCTTCTCCTATTGTTCAAACTGATGTTGTAGAACCTAGGAAAAGTAAAAGGCGTCGAACTGAAACTAGCTATGGTCCTGACTTTTTGACTGTGTTTTTGTCTGAACTCAATAATGTGGATGAAATAGATGAGTTGGTTGTATTTCTTCACTTGTTTGATGATGAGCCTAAAACCTTTGATGAGGCCATGAGTTCAATTGATGCTAGTTTTTGGAAAGAGGCGGTTAATAGTGAAATAGAATCCATTATGTCTAATCATACTTGGGAATTAGTTGAATTACCTAAAGGTAGTAAAGCCATTGGTTGTAAATGGATTTTTAAAAGGAAAAGAAAAACTGATGGTGCAGTTGACAGGTACAAAGCAAGACTTGTAATTAAAGGTTTCACACAAAAATTTGGTGTTGATTTCTTTTATACTTACTCACCAGTAACTAAGATCGCCACTATTCGTGCTTTACTTGCTTTAGCTTCAAGTTATAAGTTAATTGTGCATCAAATGGATGTAAAAACTGCTTTCTTGAATGGCGACTTAGAAGAAGAAATTTATATGGTTCAACCTCCTGGTTTTGTAGTTCCAGGACAGGAACATAAAGTTTGTAAGTTAAAGAAGTCTTTATATGGTTTGAAACAAGCTCCAAAACAATGGTACGAAAAGTTTCATAAAACTATTTTAAGTTTTGGATTTATTGTGAACCGTGCTGATGCTTGTGTGTACTCAAAAATGTTTGGTTCTGATTGTGTTATTGTCTGCTTATATGTAGATGACATGTTGATTTTTGGTACACATATTGATGCTATTAATGAAACCAAAAGGTTTCTATCCTCTCAATTTGAAATGAAAGACATGGGTGAAACTGATGTGATCTTGGGTGTTAAAGTCACCAAACTAGTAATGGTTTCTCTTTGTCTCAATCTCACTATGTGGAAAAAGTGTTAAAGAAATTTAACAGTTATGATGTTGTGCCAGTTAAAACTCCTTATGATTCTAGCATACACTTGAAAAAGAATAAGGGCAATAGTGTGTCTCAATCTGAATATGCTAAAATAATTGGGAGTTTAATGTTTCTCATGAATTACACTCGGCCTGACATAGCCTATGCAGTTAGTAGACTTAGTCGATATACCCATAACCCCGGTAGAGACCATTGGAATGCTCTTAGGAGGTTGTTAAAGTACCTTAGGGGCACGATGGATTGGGGTTTGCATTATGTTGGATTTCCTGCTATTTTAGAAGGTTATTGTGATGCAAACTGGGTATCTGATAATGATGAGGTAAGTTCCACTAGTGGATATGTTTTCACTTTATGTGGAGCAGCTATCTCTTGGAAGTCTTCTAAACAGACTTGTATTGCCCGGTCAACTATGGAGTCCGAGTTTATTGCATTGGACTTGGCCGGGCAAGAGGCGGAGTGGTTGAGAAATTTATTGGCCGATATTCCATTGTGGGGGCGTCCTGCTCCACCTGTATCTCTACATTGTGATTCTCAAGCTGCTATTTGTGTTGCTAAAAACAGCGCTTATAATGGCAAAAAGAGACATATTCATGTGAGGCATGAATCTGTGAGAACACTAATAGAGAGTGGTGTAATTACTATGGAATTTGTGAGATCTGAGAGGAATATAGCAGATCCTTTAACCAAGGGACTAAATAGAAGATTAGTCCTTGATACGTCGAGGGGAATGGGGCTTAAGCCCGTTAGTTGAGAAATTCATGGTGGACACCCGACCTTGTTCACACAAGGTTTCTTGTGGTCTAACGAAGCCATGGAAAGACTCATTCTTGTACACTTCCCATTCCTATGACTTGTACATATTTATCATAAGGTTAAGCTTTGTAGCTTTCAATGAAACTCATATCCCAGAATCTGGGTGGTCCTAATGAGAAGGACTTGGTGAGTTCACCGTATGTGTATTGAGAGGTTGAGCAATAGCTCTTAATGATTTCATATCCCAGGATATGGGTGGTCTATGTGATAGACTTGATGAAATCACCTACTTGAGTGTGAAGGTTTGGCCACCTTCTATGAAAAACTTGGGCTAGTTTTTCTAGAGCACTCATAAGCATCCCAAGTATAATGGCCGTTGTTGATTGTCTATCGCGGAACTCATAATAATCTAAGGTATGGTATGTGTTATTGGGTTTTATTTCTTGGTTGGGATAGTTCCAGATTTGTTCACTTTCTCAATAAAGGGATTGCCTAATCTTCACTATGTGTTGGTTCAATCGAAAGACACCAACATTTAAGTATCAAACCTTCCATAAAAATGCTCAGAATTCTTTTTCTTGTTTTTCAAATGGGTCTTTGCATTTGTGGGGGATTGTTGGAAATAATGCAAAGAAAGAGTATTACCATATTGTGAAAATATCCCACATTGGTAGAAATGAAAAGGAGGCTTTTCAAGTGGAGTATTTAAAGAAAATGACTTTGTCCCACATGGAAAGAAAACAAGCTTTTCCCTTTGTTTAAATATAGGGAAGTAATGTTTATACTTTGAAGTACTTCCCCAAGTGTTGTGGGCTAGAAGGGGGAATCCCCACGCGCGCCGCCGCCGCCCGTCCGGCCGGTTCGGTTCGTGTTCGTGGCACGTGCGCGGTGTGGTGGGGCCTCCTTTTTGGGCCAAGTCGTAGCTGACGGTCCAGTCTTTATGAGGCCGGTCAGTTACGTAGCTCACTCCACAATCGTAACGGTCGTATTTATTACGTCCCTTGATTTTCGCTTCCGTTTTAATTACTCAAATCAATTCTGATTTTCAGTTATCAAAAGTTTTATTACATGATCAATTCTGATCAGCGGTTACAGGTGTTTTAATTACCCAATTAAATGTTAATTTTCGGTTACAAAATCTTAGTGGCTTTATAATCTGTTTGGGGATCAGTTTTGAAAGCACACCGAAAATCAAACTCTCTCTACTCCTATTCTGAGCATTATTGTGAGTTCCATGTTTCTCCTTAGTTGAGTGCACATTTTGGAGAGACGCTGTGTAAAATCTTGGGGGGCAACGCCTTTTCCGATTGCACCATAGTCGGGGCGAATTTTGCTTCTAAGACAGTGTTTCGTAACACGTCACAGCTTTATTTACATCAAATATTCGGCCCACATTTTATTAACATTTTCGGATTTTACAGTCTCATTTCCTACACCATGTAGACCTTATGCTTTCATACTTTGATCTCCTAAGTCTACTAGGAACACCAATAAGTGAAAGGATGGCAGTCTCTATCTTGCTCAATTCACTCCACAGTGGGTTTGGTCGCTTTAAGCAACTATACATAAGTGAACCAAGAAAGGAAACAGTCGCAGAGTTTGTTCACCTGGTCCAAAAGGCTGAGATAATACTCAACTGTGAAGCCAAGGATTTACTCAAGGCTAAAGGGAGACCCTTCAAGAAAGGTGGAAAGTCCAAGGGCAATGCTGAGTCAAGAAAGAAGAAAAAGTAGGATAAGTCCATATGAAGCTGTCTTTATTGTGATGGAATTGGCCATTACAAGAGAGAATGTCCAAAGCTTAAGGAAGATCAGAAGAACGGAACGGTCGTTCCATCTTCAGGTATTTTCGTTATAGACTGTATACTTGCTAATTCAACTTCTTGGGTATTGGATACAGGTTGTGGCTCACACTTATGTTCCAATTCGCAGGGACTAAGAAGAAGTAGAAGGTTAAGCAAGGGTGAAGTCGACCTACGAGTGGGAAATGGAGCACGGATTGCTGCATTAGCTGTAGGAACTTATTATTTGTTGTTGCCCTCTGGGCTAGTTTTGGAACTGGAAGAATATTTCCATGTTCCAAGTCTTACTAAAAACATCATTTCTGTTTCTTGCTTAGATGCTAAGGGATTTTCCTTTTTAATAAAAGACAATAGTTGCTCGTTTTATTTTAAAGAGATGTTTTATGGATCTGCTAGATTAGTCAATGGACTTTATTTATTAGATCACGACAAACAAGTTTATAACATAAATACCAAAAAGGCCAAAAAGAATGATTCAGATCTCACCTATCTGTGGCATTGTCGATTAGGCCATATTAACATGAAGCGCATAGAAAGACTTCAAAAGGAAGGAATTCTAGAACCATTTGACTTAGAGGATTTGATACGGTTATGGATGAAAGTGATAGTCTTATACTAGCAATTGGAACCAAAACTGATTTGGGTTCAATGGCTCATTTTGTGTGCATGGTGACTTGGATTGAGTGAGCTCGTTATATGGTCCTTATTATCAAGGTGGTACGTTAATCAAACTGGTCCGTTTAATCACATTGGTCCGCTTGTTTAAACAGATTGTACGCACTTATTATTTTTAATTGTTTTGGTTAAAGTCGGTTTAATAAAGGGATATTTGTTTAAATCCCCAATTTAAATTCAGTCATTACTTAGCTTTGATTATTGCTGTTTGTAAGGAGAGTTTTAAGCCTTTGTAACCTCCAATTTAGTGACTGAATTAGGAGGCTTTAGAGCTTGTAACTGCCAGTTTTAAAGGCTCTTAAATGGCTCTTAATTAGCCGTTTAAAGCTCTTGTAGCTGTTGGTTTTTGGCTATTTATAGCCAGCTTCTTGATTGGAATAAACAACCAACTGGATGATTAAAACACTTGTTTGTTACATTTCGAATTATAGTTTATAATTTAGCCTTTTTCTTTGTTTTGGACGCGTTTCCTATTCAAAGAACTGATTGTGAGTCAATAGGTCTTGTCTTGCATTCACGATCAACGAGTTAAAGGTCTAGCTTGTTAATCAACTATCCTTGTTTATACAACGAGTTTTTAAACTCGTATCATTAGTGGTATCAGAGCTGCTGTTCGTGTGATCCGCCCAAAAAAAAAAAAAAAAAAAGAAAGAAAGAAAAAAAAAAAGAGCTGCTGTTCGTAATTCTTACAAACTGAAATATGGATTTTGATGATCCTGACTTTCTACAGCATCTCCAAGAAGCCTTGAAGAACGTTAGAGATGGGAGGTATCGTAGGCCTCCTAGGCGTGATCTACGGGCTATGGATGAATTCAAAGTCACCGAACTTCCTGAATTTGTTGGTGGAACAGATCCGGAAGCCTATTTGGAGTGGGAGCGCAAAATAGAGAGAATGTTCGATTTCAAGGACATTGATGATGAGAAGCGTTGCAAATATGCCATATTGAAGCTAGGACGAGGGGCTTCATTGTGGTTCGAGGGACTGAAATCCAAGAGAATACGTGAAGGGAAGGAGAAAATTACCTCTTGGGAGTCTTTGAAACGTAAGCTACGTAAAAGGTATGTGCCAACAACTCATAGAATAACAACTTATCGTAAAATTGCCGAATTGAGGCAAGGAAAAATGAGTGTTGTTGTGGGGTTTTTCCGGTGAGATACCTGGGAGGTTTCTTGGTAACTTTTACAGATTAAACAAGATTGTATTTTTATAGAGAGAGAAAGTAGAGAGAAGGCAGAGCAGCAATTGCTCTAGAATGTATTGATTGTGACCCCTTTTTCTAGGGAAGTGGGAATATTTATAGTACTAGGTTTTAGGGGGAATGACCTAATATTCCCCTTACATGATTGGCTGGGGAATGGGAGGAGGACACGTGTCCTTTCTCCTTACAATTCTCTGGTCTCTTTTGGCAATAGTGGGCTGTTTGGGCCTATTGTGCTTAGTTATTCACTTGGGATACATACTAATTAAGCCCCTTTCCAGGTATAGGTTTTATACATACATTTATACACACTTAAATACATACATTGTAGATACCTAGATTAATACTCATGCCTCGGAGTAGACTTCGTATGATTTCTGCTTGGGGGCGCAATACGTGCCATGTGTCACGTCCTCATTGGTACACGAAGGCACGGTAATTTTGCCCACAACATTTGCCCCTCAAGAAGGGCATTTCTGGAAACACATTCCGGGTATCGCTTCTTGACTCTTGTTTTGCATCTTCATCTTTGGGTCAGGTGTTGAGATGGTGACACGTGTCACCTTTCTCCATTTTGCCCCTCCCTATATATAGAGGTGAGGGGGGTAAATTTCATTTTTTACATTTCATTTTCACAGAGCTTTCATAGGCGATTTCCGGCGTGTTCCTACCACCATCAGGCGATTTCCGGCCACCACGAGACTAATCCTTTTCCTCGTCACACTCATCCTGTTCTTCGTGAAATTCATCCCGTTCTTCGCGATACTCATCCTGTTCTTCACCAAGTACTTCGCAGATCTTTCAAGGTTAGTTTTCGCCATTTTTGTTATCCTCTTGTCATTTTTCTCTTTGTTAGCGGCCGACCTCTTAGTACTAGGTAAGGGTTTAAAGGTTTTATTTAAGATTTTTCCGCCGTTCATCTTTTGTCGGGGCGGACGTCCAATCGCGTCTTTTTCTTCATTGTTGGTCATCCCTAAGCCGTGCTTCGTTCACTATGCAGAAGGCATGGCTAGAACCAAGCAAACGGCAGATCCGACGCGCCTGCGCTTGCGGGAAGAAGCATCGACACCTCCTAGGGAGAGATATTCTTCCACCGCCTCGGCAGTCGACGAAGAATTTGCCGAACTCTTTCAAGAGATCGACGAGTACGTCGAGGCGGGGGAGCAGGCGGCAAGCTCGTCGGAGGGTACAGCGAGCCAGGCAGTGGGGGAGCCAAGCGTCGCTCCATTGTCATCGGCCGTCGAGGAACAAGAAGCTGCTCCCCAGCTTATTAGGCCCAGAGGACGGGAGGAGGCCCAATTGCTTCCGTCAGAGATTCACCCAGACGTGGGCTGGATGCGGTGGCTAGACAGGCACGGAGCCAAGATGAGGGATGACCTCTGCGTGGGGGAAGGGTACCAAATGCGCGTGCCGGCCGGTCTGGACACGACCGTCAGCCTGCTTGCCGAGGGAGAATTCCCTGTGTATGCCGCGTCAATCAAACTCGGCATGAGATTCCCTCCACACCCCTTCGTTGTGGAGGTGTTAGATGGTTTCAATATTGGGGTGGCCCAGCTGACCCCCAACTCATGGGCGGATATCTTTGGCTACATTGCCAAATGTGCACTGAACGACGTGGAGCCGTCCTTCAACGCCTTTCTGCATCTGGTCTCCCTCTCTCGTTCCCCCAGTGCTGCCAAAGGGTGGTTTAATCTGAGCAGCCGTGGTACCTACCAGACAGTGGTCGGCAAGCTCAGCAAGTGGCATATGTGGAGGAAGAGGTGGGTCGTGTTTTACACTGACGACCAGGAGATGTATGAGAGAATGAGCCGTTGGAACTGTGACGCCAACTTCATGGATCGTGACGAGCCCCTCCCCCCCCTTACTGCCGAAGAGTGGGATCAGATAATGGTCCTGTTCAGGGCCAACACTTACCACTTAACAGTGGATAAGAGTTTCCATGTGCCGGCCGAGTGGTTGCCGCACATTAGCCAGTTTCGGAACGAGGCCTTTCTAGCGGCCGTAGGCTTAGGATATTCCATGACTCGAGGTTGTATGCCAATTTATGTGCCGTTCCGCGTTGGTCAATTCATTTTTTCTAACTTTGGATTTCTTTTGTTCACAGAGGAAGGAATGAGCAAGTTATCGGCGGCGGATATTGGGAAGGGCGATATGACCGATTGGATGGCGGACATCTATGAGGCCAAGATGCAGAAAGCCAAGGCCGAATTGGAGGAGAAGGTGAGTATTCTCTTAGGTTGTTGTTTTTTGCAAGTTAAACTTCTCCCGTCCAGCGTCTACAGTGGACGACTTTTTAGCGACGAGCCGATATCCTGATATCTGACTCGTGTTTGCTAAGGTAGGCCTCGTCACTTTTTATTGATGGGCCCCTTAGTTAGTGTTTTTTCAAGTGACTCGTGATTGATAGGGTACGCCTCGTCATTTTTGAGACGGGCGTCCTTTTTAATGACGAGCCACTTTTCTGCGATTGACTTGCACTTGATAAGGTACGCCTCGTCATTTTTAAGACGGGCGTCCTTTTTAATGACGAGCCACTATCTTGTGAGTGACTTGTGATTGATAAGGTACGCCTCGTCATTTTTAAGACGGGCGTCCTTTTTAATGACGAGCCACTATCTTGTGAGTGACTTGTGATTGATAAGGTACGCCTCGTCATTTTTAAGACGGGCGTCCTTTTTAATGACGAGCCACTATTTATCGAGTGACTTGTGATTGATAAGGTACGCCTCGTCATTTTTAAGGCGGGCGTCCTTTTTAATGACGAGCCACCATCTTGTGAGTGACTTGTGATTGATAAGGTACGCCTCGTCATTTTTAAGACGGGCGTCCTTTTTAATGACGAGCCACTATCTTGTGAGTGACTTGTGATTGATAAGGTACGCCTCGTCATTTTTAAGACGGGCGTCCTTTTTAATGACGAGCCACTATTTATCGAGTGACTTGTGATTGATAAGGTACGCCTCGTCATTTTTAAGGCGGGCGTCCTTTTTAATGACGAGCCACCATCTTGTGAGTGACTTGTGATTGATAAGGTACGCCTCGTCATTTTTAAGACGGGCATCCTTTTTAATGACGAGCCACTATTTATTGAGTGACTTGTGATTGATAAGGTACGCCTCGTCATTTTTTAGGCGGGCGTCCTTTTTAATGACGAGCCACTATTTATTGAGTGACTTGTGATTGATAAGGTACGCCTCGTCATTTTTTAGACGGGCGTCCTTTTTAATGACGAGCCACTATCTTGTGAGTGACTTGCGATAGATGACGAGGCCTAATATTTGACTCTCCTTTTTCTTTTTTAGCAAGCTAAAGACGCGGCTAGGGCGTCAGGGAAGAAGAAGGGGACGACTCTGTCCCAGCTGAAGAAGAGAGCTGTGCCGGCTGGCTCGGAGACTCCGAGTACCTTCAAGAAGCCAAAACCCCTACCTCGCCGTCTCGTGAAGAAAGACGAGTCGAAGGTTGCTGAGGGGGGATGCCCTGATGACGAAGAGAT
Organism: Spinacia oleracea; assembly: GCF_020520425.1. Taxonomy (NCBI): domain Eukaryota; kingdom Viridiplantae; phylum Streptophyta; class Magnoliopsida; order Caryophyllales; family Amaranthaceae; genus Spinacia; species Spinacia oleracea. Next base: position 122,707,693 of record NC_079491.1, read on the forward strand.
GGGCGTGGACAAGCCGTCTCTGGTGGTGGACTTGGTGGAGGACCCTCTTTCGGGAATCCCGGCCGACGTCCGCTCTCAGATACCGGCGGAGGTGGCCCGCCGAGCTAGGTCTTCGGGCGGTAAGTATTATTCGAACGTCGTTCAGACGTATCGAGCCTCCTCTGGCAGTTCTTCTTACTCTCCGCGTCATCCTAAGGCCGTTGTTTTTCCTATAGCCAAAGACAAAGGGAAGGATGCAGCTGCTGCCGAGGATGAGAACGTACCTGCTACTCCCCACTATTCGTCAAAGGATAGGGCGGCTATATGTCGCAAGGTTTTTAAGGCCGTCCCCGCAGAGTATGTTGCTTCTCTTCCTGGCCGCAAGACTGACGCCCAGTTTGGTGCGATCCAGGCCACTCTTCTCGACGTAAGTCTATTTCCAACTTGCTTGTACTTGTCTTCCCTTTTAGAGTCATTTACTAATATGTAGCTTCTTCTGCAGTTGTTCTGCCGCATGGAATTCTGCAAGAGCTGGAAGACCCGCACTGCTGAGGAGCTCAAAGCTCAGGTGGCTGAGTCCACCCACCATGGTGACTATGCGTTCAAGTCCATTGAAGAGGTCCGCCTGCAGATGCAGACGACCATAGACCTTCAAGCGAAGGAGGTGGCTGCGTTGAGATCTGACAAGGCCGAGCTGCTTAAGAAGATCTTGGCGCAGGACAAGGACATGGTGGCAATGGTCGAGGAGGCCAAGACAGCGGCGGCGGAAATACGGGCGCTTCAGGACCAGTTGCGGGAGTACCCTCAGGTCAAAGAGGCGGCTGAGGAAGCCGAGCATCTTCGTGGGGAGCTAGAGACGGCCAGATCGCAAGTTCGCACCTTGCGTGAGCGTCTTCTGGAATCCTATGATCAGGGGGAACAAGCGACCAAGGACGCTGTTAAGCACGCCTGGGAGAGCCACATGTCAGAGTATGATCTTGGGTGGTTCCAGCGGCGAATGGAGCACAGTGCCGCTGTGTTGGCTGCTGAACGTCTTGGTCAGCCGCCCCCAGAGTTTGTATCATCTGATGACGAGGACGATGCGGCCGCCCCCTGATTTGCTTCCTTTCCTATTTTTTTAAAATTTTATTCAAGCGTTCCCGTGCCTAAGGGCAAAAACAATTATGTTGTAAAGTTTTGGCGCTGATGGCGTCTGTATCATTGTGCCTGCTGAGCACACAACAATTCTCTTTCTTTTTCCTGGTCAGGAATTCTGAGCTACTTTCACACGCCTTTCTACGGGCGTTGTTTTATAAGTAAATAGGTTTTTTTTTGATGTTTCTCCTTTCTCGCATTTACTTGCTCTTCATAATTTGATTATTCCTTAATCAATAGGCTTAATAGGCTTAATCAATAGGTATGGTTGCCAAGGTGCATCCGAGTGTACACTAAGCACGTTAATGCCGCAGGCAACTGAGTAGGCGCTAGGCCCTACTTTGGTCGTCACTTTCTTTGGCGAGCGTGTCTATAACGATATTGATTGGCGCAAGTCAATCAACAGGTATGATTGCCGCTAGACATGCTCGTCAAATGGACTGTACAGCCAAACGTTCGTGCCGCTGAACTTTTGAGCGGACAACCTTTGTTTCCAAGTGGTTGGTGCCGCTGGCAACTGGGCATGCGCTAGGCCCTACTTTGGTCGTCACTTTCTTTGGCGAGCGTGTCTATAACGATATTGATTGACGCAAGTCAATCAATAGGTATGATTGCCGCTAGACATGCTCGTCAAATGGACTGGCCGGCCAAACATTCGTGCCGCCGCGCTTTTTAGCAAGCAACCTTTGTTTCGAAGTTAATCGTGCCGCTGAACTTTTGAGCGGACAACCTTTGTTTCCAAGTGGTTGGTGCCGCTGGCAACTGAGCATGCGCTAGGCCCTACTTTGGTCGTCACTTTCTTTGGCGAGCGTGTCTATAATGATATTGATTGACGCAAGTCAATCAATAGATATGATTGCCGCTAGACAGGCTCGTCAAATGGACTGGCCGGCCAAACATGCGTGCCGCCGCGCTTTTTAGCAAACACCCTATGTTTCAAAGTTTGTTCATGCCGCTGGGCTTTTGAGCGAACAACCTATGTTTCAAAGTTTGTTCCTGCCGCTGGGCTTTTGAGCGAACAACCTATGTGTCAAAGTTGTTCATGCCGATGGGCTTTTGAGCGAACAACCTATGTTTCAAAGTTGTTCATGCCGCTGGCACGTATTATGCTGTACTGGTCGGCCAGCGGCTTGCTTATATTAGGAGGGGAGTTGGATAGGTGATCAGCCTACAACTTGGTGCTAATCTGGGCCACTTCTTAGGCTTCAAACAATTAGTCTTGCTGAGTTTTTGCTAATCTGGGCCACTTCTCAGGCCGTCATACAATTAGGCTTTGGTTATGCATTGGAGTGTATATGTTTATATTCATTGTGCGAACAATAAATATTACGAGACAAATAGAGTAGTATTATTTATAACTTTGCAAGGCGAATTTAGCCGGTTACAAAAGTAATTACTACCCTACTATGACCATTAGAGGCCGCCCCTTGGGCAATGGATCGTGGTAAGTAAGACAAGGCTTAGCACATATCTAGAAGAAATATTTCTTGAGGTTGTCGGCATTCCAAGTGCGTGAAATAGGGCGGCCTTGCATGTCTTGAATGCGGTAGGTTCCATCTCTAACTTCATCATAGATCTCGTAAGGTCCCTCCCAAGTGGGCGTCAGCTTACCTTGTTCATTTGCTCGTCCTGTGGACTCCATTTTTCTGAGGACAAAATCTCCCACTTTGAGCACTCTATTAGAGACTCTCTTGTTGTATTCTCTTGCCATCCTTATCTTGTACAGCTGTTGTCTGAGCGCTGCATTTCCTCTAACCTCGGGCAGAAAGTCCAAGGCTGCTTTCATTGTCTCCCAGTTAGCATTTTCGTCATACAGCATGACTCTCAACGTTGGCTCACACATTTCTATGGGTAGGACAGCCTCGGCGCCATAGGCTAGCAAGAAGGGTGTTTCACCGGTTGAATTCTTAGCCGTGGTGCGGATGGACCATAAGACATTTGGCAGCTCATCAGCCCATAGACCTTTGGCTTCGTCAAGCTTCTTTTTAATTCCTTCAGAGATAATTTTGTTGAACGCCTCAACCTGACCATTGGCTTGGGGTCGTCCGACTGATGCAAAACAGGTGTGTATACCGTGATCTGCCAGCCACTCTTTCAGCTTAGGCGTCTCAAACTGGGGCCCATTATCGAAGACGATAGCCTGTGGAATCCCAAAGCGAGTCATGATGTTCTTCCAAATGAATGCTCTCACATCAGCAGTTTTTATGTTTTTGAGCGCTTCTGCCTCCACCCATTTGGTGAAGTAATCTACGGCAACGATGACATAACGCCTTCCTCCTGGTGCGGTCGTGAATGGGCCTAGGAGATCCATCCCCCATTTAGCAAATGGAATTGGGCTTATAATGGGCGTCAGAACTCGTGCCGGTTGATGTATTAGGTGAGAAAAGCGCTGACATTTGTCACACTTCTTGACCAGTGAGATTGCGTCCTCCTTAAGGGTCGGCCAGTAATAGCCGGTTCGAAGTGCCTTTTCAGCCAAAGCCCTTCCACCAATATGCGAGTTGCACAACCCCTGATGAAGGTCTTCTAAAATTTCCTGCCCCTTCTCAGGTGTTACACATCTTAACAAAGGACGGGAGTAGGCCTTTTTGTAGAGGGTGCCGTTCCACATTTCAAACCAAGAACATTTCTTTTGAAGTTTTGCCGCTTCCCTTGAGTCTTCGGGCAAGACTCCATTCATTTTGAAGTTTACTATGTCATCCATCCATGTGGACGTTCTGTCAAGAGTTTCCACTTCCATTTGCTCAACACTTTTGTGCTCTTTTACCTCCCAGAACACGTGCCGAGGGGTATCACAAGACGCGGAACTTGCCAACTTTGACAGGGCATCAGCTTGGTTATTTTCCGAGCGAGGGACTTGCCTTACTTCAAAACTTTTCAGGGGTTCTACTTCCTGATGGACGGCCTGCATGTATTTGACCATAGTCGGATCCCTAGCTTCGTAGGTCCCATTAACTTGGCTCACAACCAGTTGGGAGTCAGATAGTGCTACAATCTCCTCGGCGCCTGCCGCCTTACACATTTTAATGCCACAAAGCAGGGCTTCATATTCGGCTTCATTATTTGACGCCTGGAAGTTAAATCGCATAGCATATTCAAAAGTATCTCCTTCTGGGGAGTGACAGATTATCCCTGCTCCACATCCATTCTGTGTGGATGAGCCGTCTACATACACTGTCCACACTGTGCTTGTATTCTTGGCAAAGTCTGGCCTCGTCATTTCAACAATGAAGTCGGCACATGCCTGCCCCTTGACAGCTTTCCTCGGCTCATAGGTGATATCAAAGGCGTTCAGCTCTATTGCCCAATTCAGCATTCGTCCTGACGCCTCCAGCTTTGTGAAGGGCAGTTTGAGCGGCTGATCGGTGTAGATCACTATTTTGTGAGCTAAGAAATAAGGACGGAGCTTTTTGCTGGCCATGAACAGAGCTAAGCCAAACTTTTCCACTGTAGGATATCTAACTTCAGCATTTTGAAGAACATGACTGACAAAGTATACCGGCATCTGTATTCCCTCCCTCTCTGTCAGTAGAACGGCACTCAACGAGTGCTCGGACACGGCGAGATACATGTACAAAGTCTCTCCTAGCAAGGGACTAACAAGACGAGGCAAGGTGTGTAAGTGCTCCTTTAATCTGACCAAAGCCGCCTCGGCCTCGTCCGACCATTCAAACTTGGCCTTCTTTCTGACAGACCTAAAAAAGTAGTGGCACTTGTCTCCAGCCCTGGAAAGGAATCTGCCCAGGGCGGCCAAGCAACCTGTGAGCCGCTGGACCTCCTTCACTGTCTTTGGTGAGCTCATATCAATTACTGCCTGGATTTTGTCTGGGTTGGCTTCAATTCCTCTTTCATCAATCAAGAAACCTAAGAATTTGCCTGCCGTCACCCCGAACACACACTTCTTAGGATTCAACCTCATGTTGTAAGCTCGAATAGTCTCAAATGTCTCTCTGAGATCAGTTATATGCGCCGCCCTCAGCTTACTTTTTACGATCATATCGTCAATGTAAGCTTCAATATTCCTGCCGAGCTGCTTAATGAACACAGTGTTAATAAGACGCTGAAAAGTGGCCGGTGCATTTTTTAACCCAAACGGCATCACCTTGTAGCAGTAAAGGCCTTGTTCAGTAACAAATGACGTTTTCTCCTGGTCGTCAGGCCACAACGGAATCTGGTGAAACCCTGAGTAGGCATCCATAAAGCTCATCATGGCATGCCCCGCTGTAGAGTCGACGAGCCGGTCAATCTTGGGCAATGGGAAACTGTCCTTTGGACATGCCCTATTGAGGTTGGTGTAATCAACACACATTCTCCAGGTACCATTAGGTTTTTTGACGAGGACCACATTAGCAACCCAGTCGGGGTACTGACTAGGCCTGACGAACCCAGCCTCCATCAACTTCTGTATTTCCGCGGCTGCCGCCTGATTTCTATCTTCCCCATGGTTCCTTTTCTTCTGACGAACCGGTTTAAAGTTTGGGTCCACATTCAGCTTATGGACGGCCACAGCAGGGTCAATACTCGGCATTTCGTCCACCGTGAAAGCAAAGATATCTTCAAATTCTCTCAAAAGGTGGACCAATTCTGCCGCCAGCGGGTCGTCAGGAGAAATCCCGATGGGCACTACTCTGTCAGGTTTGTCTGTGTTTAAAACCACATTGAAATGGGCCCCAACAGGCTCTGGGCGTCTCTCTTCCATGTGCCCTGCTGAGATAGTTAATGTTTCTTTGACGACCTTGGGTTGCGTGTCGCCACATTTTCGTTTGTTGCTCGACGTTCCTTTCTCTTCACCCGTCCCCCATGCTTCTGGACTCAAGGTGGTTAGGTAGCAATCTCTAGCTTGTTGCTGGTCACCATGTATAGTGCTGACGCTCCCATCGTCACAAATGATCTTAAGAAGCATCAGATGAGTCACAATGACAGCCTTTGCCCTGTTCAACGTGGGACGCCCCAAGATGATGTTATATGCCGTCAGATCTTTCACTATGAGAAAACGGACATCCATTTGCCGAGATTCCTTTTTATTTCCCATCCTCAGAGGAAGGGTAATTATGCCGACTGGGTGGATGACACTACCTCCGAAGCCTATAATGGGATAGTGGATTTTCTCAATTTTTGAGGGATCATGTTGCAGCCGATTCAAGCACTCTAGACTAATTATGTCCGACGAACTTCCTGTATCAACCAAAATACGCCTAACCCTTAGGTTAGCAACTTTTAACTCAATTACCAAAGGATCGTCATGCGGGGTGGAGATTTTCCCACGGTCGGCCTCGCCGATTTCAACTTTTGGAAACGGGTCAACTGTGGCCTTGCCGGACAGCATCACTTGTCCCAATCGCTTGGCATAATCCTTCTGGCCCCTCATGGTCGGCCCGCCGGCGGCCAATCCTCCTGAGATGACTGCCACGCACTCTGGGTCGGTACGATTTCCATCTTCCTCCGAGGGAGGGGATTTGTTTTTCTTGTAGAAGGGTTTGCCAGAACCTCCCGTGTTCCTGCTGATATAACTTTTTAAGAACCCCTTGGTGGCTAGGCCATCCAATGCCCTTTTCAAGCTCTTACATTCATTGGTGTCATGCCCAATGTCACTGTGAAAGTGACAGTACAGTTTGGGGTCCCTACTTTCTGGTGGTGACTTCATGGGAAATGGACGATCAATGTCATATTTGGACCCGACGTCCATCAGGATTGTGTACATGTCTGTGTTATACTCGAAACGCTCCCGATCATAAGTTCTGGGCCGTTTCTGACCTGCCGCTCCGGGGGCCCTGTCTGATTCTTTTGCAATAGCCCACGTCCCGTTAGGCCGGTTCTTCTTTTCAAATTTCTCCTTTTTTGCCGCTAGCTCGGCGTTATCACTTCCTCTGGGGTCTTTCGGGACGCTGCAAATCTCTGTTGCATGAATGAAGGCCTCCGCCTCATCCAGCACTTCTGCCATTGTTCGGACGCTTTTCTTTACCAGATCAAACTTGAAAGAGCCCTTTTTAAGCCCTCGAATGAAGTTATCGAATGCAACACCATCTGGCAAATCCGGAATTTGCCCTGCCTCTAGATTGAATCTCTTCACATAACTCCTCAGGGACTCGTCCTTCCCTTGCTGAATCCTACTCAGATGCATGCTCGTCTTCTTCTCTTCCTTGTGAGCCATGAACCGAGTAGAGAACAATAGCTCGAGCTCCGAAAAAGAGCGAATAGTTCCGGCTGGAAGTCTCTCGAACCACTTAGAGGCTACTCCTTTGAGTGTGCCCGGGAAATACTTACACCAAGTTGAGTCAGTTGTTCCTTGGACATACATGTGATGCCGGTAAACCAAGAGGTGCATGTCCGGATCTGTGGTACCATCGTAAGCATCAATGTTAGGCGGCTTGACTTTGGGTTCCCTCGGGGCTCTCATGATAGAGTCTGCAAAAGGGGTGGTGTGCCCTAGGGCCATGTTGGACACCCCCTCCTGAATGTGATATACAGGGTCTTGACGCCTGGAGTAAGGTAGCCGCAAGGAGGACTCGCGTCCGCGAGATTGGCGGGTTGGACGGGTGGCCCCTGGACGTGCCTGGCTCAGATGCGTATAAGTTGGATGAGGGAGAGGTCTATCCGGCATGACGGGGGTTGACCCAGTGTCAGAAAGTTCCGACTCAGAGTCGGGCAACTGCTCTGCGCGTGGCTGCTCACGTCCTCGGGACGTTTCTCCGATCAGCCGCCGTGGCATTCGGCGTGGTAGGTAAGACATGGTCTGATTTGGCTGACTTGTTGGCGGCTGTCTCCTTAGGTCCTCGCCTGTCAGCCTGGTCCAGACATTTGGGGGGCGCAAAGAAAGTGTTGGCCTATTGCTTGCCGGCCTCTCATGATTTGCAGCCACAGCAGTGGTGTAAATCAGCATACTCTTCTGTACCTCAGCATTAACTGTCTTCCCTACATCAGCTTGGAACTCAGCCAAAATAGCCCGAAGAGCACCCACAGAGACAGGCATATCAGGGTTCTCCTCTATTACCGTATCCACCCGAGGATCCAGGTGTCCTCCAGGAGGGGTGCGATTGGCCTGGTCGTCCTCCTCGCTGAGCACCTCTACCTCGGCAGTGTGACGAGGGGTGTGCCCGGCCGCAAATGTACGTGCGGCATCTTCAGTGATTCTTGTGGCCGGCGTATGATGTTCAGCCGGCATTTCTCTTTCGAGGGGTGGCCGCTCTACGCGTGTAGGCCGCCCAGCATCGTTGTCCTGTCGTTGATCTTCCATGTTACCGTACCTCCCCACAGACGGCGCCAAATGTTGTGGGGTTTTTCCGGTGAGATACCTGGGAGGTTTCTTGGTAACTTTTACAGATTAAACAAGATTGTATTTTTATAGAGAGAGAAAGTAGAGAGAAGGCAGAGCAGCAATTGCTCTAGAATGTATTGATTGTGACCCCTTTTTCTAGGGAAGTGGGAATATTTATAGTACTAGGTTTTAGGGGGAATGACCTAATATTCCCCTTACATGATTGGCTGGGGAATGGGAGGAGGACACGTGTCCTTTCTCCTTACAATTCTCTGGTCTCTTTTGGCAATAGTGGGCTGTTTGGGCCTATTGTGCTTAGTTATTCACTTGGGATACATACTAATTAAGCCCCTTTCCAGGTATAGGTTTTATACATACATTTATACACACTTAAATACATACATTGTAGATACCTAGATTAATACTCATGCCTCGGAGTAGACTTCGTATGATTTCTGCTTGGGGGCGCAATACGTGCCATGTGTCACGTCCTCATTGGTACACGAAGGCACGGTAATTTTGCCCACAACAAGTGTGGCTGAATATATTGATGAGTTTGAAAAGTTGTCCTTAATGGGAGAAATTGAGGAAATTGAGGAACAAAAACTGTCCAGATTTTTAAGGGGTCTAAATTATAATATTGCCAATACCGTAGACCTTTATCCATATTCTGATTTTGACACTCTTTGTGGACTTTGTTTAAAATTGGAAAATCAAGGGAAGGCAAAATATGGGGGAGGGTCTAGTATGGATGGTAAAGCCAAGTCTTGGGCTAAATCCGAACCTAGCTTGAAACCAAACACATCACCTAGTACCGCAGGTTCAAGTAATTCTACGGCTGCCCCTAAACTATCTAACACAACCAAAGAAACAAGTCTGTCCAAGGTGCGTTGTTTTAAGTGTCAAGGGTTTGGGCATTATCAAAATGCGTGTCCAAATAAACGAGTAGTAACATTGAGAGAAGCTGTTGAATGTCGTGAGGAGTTGTTTGAAGAGGAAAAGAGGTTGGGGGACGTATTTGTGTTTGATGAGAGTGGTGATGAGGAGGAAGAGGAAGGGTATGAGGCTCCAATTTATGACACAAATCTGGTTCTTAGAGCGCTACAAACTCAAATTTCACCTACTGATCTAGACCAACGAGATCAGTTGTTTCATACTAAATGTCTAGTGAAAGATAAGTGGTGTAGTGTAATTGTTGATGGGGGGAGTTGTACCAATGCTGCTTCTAGTGAAATGGTGTCAAAATTAGGCTTAATCACTACTGCCCATCCTAGGCCATACGCACTCCATTGGCTTGATGATGGTAGTAGTGTAAAAGTGTCGAAGCAAGTAAGGGTTGGTTTGACTATGGGTTCGTATGTGGATGAAGTTCTTTGTGATGTTATTCCTATGGATGCTTGTCATATTTTGTTGGGTCGTCCTTGGCAGTTTGATAGGGACGTGATTCATAAAGGGAGAAGCAATGAGTATGAATTGAGAGACAAAGGCAAGAAAATTGTGCTAAAGCCTATGTCATCTCAAGCGGTTCGATCCATGAGTGTGAAACAAAAGAAAAAGCCGAATCTCACCATGTTGGCTAGTTAACGAGAAATTGAGCAAGCTCTTGATCATGGAGAGTTGGTGTATTTGCTCGTGGCTAAGGAGAGTCCAATTGAAGGCCAAAATTGGAAAGAAGGCAGTCCCATTGCCGAATTGTTGTTTGAGTTCAAGGATGTATTTCCGGATGAATTACCACCAGGTTTGCCCCCTATTCGTGGTATTGAACATCAAATTGATCTTATTCCAGGAACTTCTTTGCCTAATAAGGCTGCCTATCGTTGCAATCCGGAGGAAACAAAGGAATTACAAAAGCAAATTGATGAACTTGTGAATCGAGGCTATGTTAGAGAAAGCTTGAGTCCATGTGTTGTTCCGGTGTTGCTTGTGCCTAAGAAAGATGGACATGGCGAATGTGTGTTGATAGTAGGGCTGTGAATAACATTACCATCAAGTATCGTTTTCCAATTCCGAGACTTGATGATATGTTAGATGAGCTCCATGGTTCGAAGTTGTTCTCAAAAATTGATTTGCGAAGTGGTTATCATCAGATTCGGATGCGTGAAGGAGATGAGTGGAAAACGGATTTCAAGACAAAACATGGTTTGTATGAGTGGACCGTCATGCCATTTGGTCTCACTAATGCTCCTAGTACGTTTATGAGGCTAATGAACGAAGTGCTTAAATCATTTTTGGGAAGATTCGTTGTGGTATATCTTGATGACATCTTGGTGTATAGTAGGAACGAAGAGGAGCATCTGATTCATTTGAGGGATGTTTTTGAAACACTTAGAGCTCAAAGACTCTATGGGAAGCTAGAGAAGTGTTCATTCCTTGTTGACAATGTTGTATTCTTGGGCTATGTGGTTTCGAAAGATGGAGTGTCCGTGGATCAGTCCAAGATCGAGGCTATCAAATCGTGGCCTAATCCTAAAGCTATAAGTGAGGTGCGTTCATTTCATGGTCTTGCTTCATTTTATAGACGTTTCATTCGTGATTTCAGTACTATTACTAGTCCTATCACTAGTTGCTTGAAGAAAGGTGCTTTTGTATGGGGAGAGGACGCTCAAAAGGCGTTTGATGTGATTAAAGAGTGTTTGTGTGCTGCTCCTATTTTGGCGCTGCCAGATTTCTCTCAACCTTTTGAGGTCGAGTGTGATGCTAGTGGAGTGGGGATTGGTGTTGTTTTGATCCAAGGTAAGCGTCCCATAGCTTATTTTTCGGAAAAGTTAGGGGGTGCTCGTTTGAATTATTGCACTTATGATAAAGAGTTCTATGCCATTGTTAGAGCTTTGGATCATTGGAGTCATTATTTGCGTTCTATCCACTTTGTTTTGCATTCTGATCATGAATCTTTGAAGTATATTAATGGGCAACAAAAATTGAGCCCAAGGCATGCTAAATGGGTTGAGTTCTTGCAATCCTTTCATTTTTCTTCGAAATACAAAGATGGTAAAAGCAATGTGGTGGCTGATGCATTATCACGAAGGTACACTTTTCTTGCTACACTTGATGTTCGTTTGTTGGGGTTTGAGACCTTAAAAGATTATTATCATGATGATGGTGATTTTGGAGTTGCATTCGAGAAATGTGCAGTTGGTGCTTATGGGGAGTACATGTTGCAAGATGGGTTTCTTTTCAAAGGTAATCGCCTGTGTATTCCTAAGCATTCAATTCGTGAGTTACTAGTGCGTGAGGCTCATGGTGGAGGATTGGCTGGTCACTTTGGCATAGCCAAGACCTTGGAAATCTTGAGAGAACATTTCTTTTGGCCTAAAATGTTAGGTGATGTAATGAACATTGTGAATAAATGTGTGAGTTGTCATATGGCCAAGAGTTCTTTCAAACCCGGTTTATACTCACCTTTGCCGGTTCCAGTTCGCCCTTGGGAAGATGTATCCATGGATTTTATAGTGGTTTTGCCTCGTACTCAAAGAGGTAAGGATGCTATTATGGTCGTGTGGATAGATTTTCAAAAATGGCTCACTTCGTTGCTTGTCACAAAACGGATTATGCTTGTAATGTGGCTGATTTGTATTATAAGGAGATTGTTCGTTTGCATGGAATTCCAAAGACTATTGTTTCTGATCGAGATTCCAAGTTCTTGAGTTACTTTTGGATTACATTGTGAAGAAAGGTGGGAACCAAGTTGTTGTTTAGCACTTCACATCACCCTCAAACTGATGGGCAAACAGAGGTGACAAATCGAACCTTGGGAACGCTATTGAGAGGGTTGGTAAGTAAAACGCAAAAGGATTGGGATGTCAAGCTTGCTCACGCTGAATTTGGTTATAATCGGTCTCCTACTTATGCTACTGGTCATTCTCCATTTGAGGTAGTATATGGGATTAATCCATACTTGCCCTTGGATTTAATTCCATTACCAAAAGATGAGTTGGTTCACAAGGATGCCGATGCTAAGTTAAAGTCTATGATGAAACTGCACCAACAAGTTCGTGAGCGAATTGAAGCTATTAATGCCTCTTATAAACAGAAATCAAATAAGAATCGCAAACCGAGGTTGTTTGAAGAAGGTGATTTGGTTTGGGTTCATTTAAGGAAAGAGCGTTTTCCAAGCAAACGCAAGAACAAGCTTATGCCTAGGGCTGAAGGTCCTTACAAGGTGGTTGCACGTGTGAATGATAACGCTTACAAGATTGAGCTTCCGGGAGACTATGGTGTCCATGCTACTTTCAATGTAGGTGATCTTTCACCTTATCTTGATGATGATGGCCTTGCTGAATTGAGGTCAATTCCTTTTAAAGAGGGAGGGGATGATACGGTTATGGATGAAAGTGAAGTCTTATGCTAGCAATTGGAACCAAAACTGATTTGGGTTAATGGCTCATTTTGTGTGCATGGTGACTTGGATTGAGTGAGCTCGTTATATGGTCCTTATTATCAAGGTGGTACGTTAATCAAACTGGTCCGTTTAATCACATTGGTCCGCTTGTTTAAACAGATTGTACGCACTTATTATTTTTAATTGCTTTGGTTAAAGTCGGTTTAATAAAGGGATATTTGTTTAAATCCCCAATTTAAATTCAGTCATTACTTAGCTTTGATTATTGCTGTTTGTAAGGAGAGTTTTAAGCCTTTGTAACCTCCAATTTAGCGACTGAATTAGGAGGCTTTAGAGCTTGTAACTGCCAGTTTTAAAGGCTCTTAAATGGCTCTTAATTAGCCGTTTAAAGCTCTTGTAGCTGTTGATTTTTGGCTATTTATAGTCAGCTTCTTGATTGGAATAAACAACCAACTGGATGATTAAAACACTTGTTTGTTACATTTCGAATTATAGTGTATAATTCAGCCTTTTTCTTTGTTTTGGACGCGTTTCCTATTCAAAGAACTGATTGTGAGTCAATAGGTCTTGTCTTGCATTCACGATCAACGAGTTAAAGGTCTAGCTTGTTAATCAACTATCCTTGTTTATACAACGAGTTTTTAAACTCGTATCAGGATTATGGTAAGTGCGAATCATGTTTACTTGGCAAAATGACAAAGCAACCTTTCTCTAAAGTTGGAGAAAGAGCAACTGAACTATTGGGTTTAATCATACAGATGTATGTGGACCAATGAGTACAAATGCTAGAGGTGGTTTCAGCTACTTTATCACTTTCACTGATGACTTCAGTAGATATGGTTATGTCTACCTAATGAAGAATAAGTCTGAATCCTTTGACAAATTCAAGGAGTTTCAAAGTGAAGTAGAGAATCAATTAGGCAAGAAGATTAAGGCACTGCGGTCTGATAGAGGCGGTGAATATCTGAGCTATGAGTTTGATGACCATCTGAAAGAATGTGGAAATCTATCAGAATTTACTCCTCCCGGAACACCTCAATGGAACGGTGTGTCAGAACGGAGGAATAGAACCTTTCTAGACATGGTTAGATCAATGATGGGTCAGGCCGAACTTCCAATAGAATTTTGGGGACATGCACTAAATACAGTTGCACTCACTATAAATAGAGCTCCGTCTAAAATTGTCGAAAAGACTCCATATGAGTTATGGTTTGGAAAGCCTCCAAATGTGTCTTTTCTTAAGATTTGGGGTTGTGAAGTATACGTCAAACGATTAATTTCAGACAAACTTCAACCAAAATCTGACAAATGTATTCTTGTGGGGTATCCAAAGGAAAGAAAGGGGTACTACTTCTACAATACATCTAAGAACAAGGTGTGTGTTGCTCGAGATGGTATCTTTTTGGAAAGAAATCACATTTCCAAAATGACAAGTGGGAGAAAAGTAGACCTCGAAGAAATTCGAGTCGAACAACAAACTCTAGAGAATGATCAAGATGACATTCGGGATGAAACTCAGAGATCTTTAGAAGTATCTGGTGAGAATCAAGAACCATCTAGAAATGTAACCCCGCGTAGATCGCAAAGATATAGGTCTCAACCGGAAAGGTACTTAGGTATTTTGAAGAACGAGAGACATGAAGTTCTATTACTTGAAAGTGATGAACCTGCGACTTACAAACAAGCTATGACGAGCCCTAGCTCCAAGCAATGGCAAGAAGCCATGCAATCTGAATTAGACTCCATGTCTGAAAACCAAGTTTGGGATTTGGTCGATTTGCCAGATGATACCAAGCCATAGGAAGCAAATGGGTTTTCAAACTGAAAAAGGACAAGGATGGGAAACTAGAAGTTTTCAAAGCTAGATTGGTTACAAAAGGTTACAGGCAAGTCCACGGTGTGGATTACGATGAAACCTTTTCACCAGTTGCAATGCTAAAGTCTATTCGGATAATGTTAGCAATCGCTGCATATTACGATTACGAAATATGGCAGATGGATGTCAAAACCGCTTTCTTAAACGACGTTTTAACAGAAACTGCGTTTATGACACAACCTAAGGGTTTTGAGGATCCAAAGAATGCTAAAAAGGTATACAAGCTTAAGAAATCAATCTACGGATTGAAGCAAGCATCAAGTAGTTGGAATATACGTTTTGATGAAGCAGTCAGTGACTTTGGTTTCATCAAGAACGCAGACGAATCTTGTGTATACAAGAAGGTTAGTGGGAGAAAAATTGCTTTTCTAGTATTATATGTCGACGACATATTACTTATCGGAAATGACATTCCTATGTTGAACTCTGTCAAGATCTGGCTTGGGAAATGTTTTTCGATGAAGGATCTAGGAGAAGCACAGTACATACTGGGCATCAAGATTTACAGAGATAGATCTAAAAAGATGATTGGACTTAGTCAAAGCACTTATATCAATAAGGTGCTTGAAAGATTCAATATGGCAGACTCCAAACGAGGTTACCTACCCATGTCTCATGGAATGACTCTAAGCAAGACTCAGTGCCCAAAAACACTAGATGAGCGTAGACGAATGAGTGGGATTCCATATGCATCATTGATTGGTTCAATAATGTATGCTATGATATGTACATGCCCGGATGTTGCGTATGCACTCAGTGCTACGAGCAGATACCAGTAAGATCCAGGAGAGGCACATTGGACTGCTGCCAAGAATATTCTAAAGTACCTAAAAAGGCACAAAGATGATTTCCTGGTCTATGGTGGAGATGATGAATTAATTGTTAAAGGCTATACGGACGCAAGTTTCCAAACCGACAAGGATGATTTCAGATCACAGTCTGGGTTTGTCTTCTGCCTCAACGGAGGTGCAGTAAGCTGGAAAAGTGCTAAGCAAAGCACCATTGCGGATTCTACAACTAAAGAGGAGTACATTGCTGCACATGAAGCAACAAAGGAAGCTATATGGATAAGGAAGTTCACAGGTGAACTTGGTGTAGTCCCCTCCATTAAAGGACCAATAGCTCTATATTGTGATAATAACGGAGTATTGCACAGGAAAAGGAGCCTAGACACCACCAAAGAGTCAAGCATGTACTTCGTAGATTTCACCTTCTACGAGAGTTCGTTGAAAGAAAAGAAGTCGAGATAAGCAAGATTGGAACTGACGACAACATCTCAGATCCATTAACTAAACCTCTGCCGCAAGCGAAGCACAACTCGCACGCTGCAGCTATGGGAATCAAGCATGTTGGAGAATGGCTTTGATGTCCTTATTTAATGTTTTAAAGTTTTAGAGTTTAATACTTTGTAAAACGTTATTGGTTAACCATTCATATAAATGAATAGAA
Organism: Spinacia oleracea; assembly: GCF_020520425.1. NCBI lineage: Eukaryota > Viridiplantae > Streptophyta > Magnoliopsida > Caryophyllales > Amaranthaceae > Spinacia > Spinacia oleracea. Next base: position 122,723,725 of record NC_079491.1, read on the forward strand.
TTCATTTTTTCCATTTAATTTGTGGTTATTAAATGATGAGTCCCTTCAATTTGACGATATATTCAAGATAGACTGTCAAGACCAGTCCTGTGACTAAGAAATGTCTATCAAGTGAACTTGAATGTCAAAAGTTGTAAATGGTCCCTGGTCGGAGTTTTCTATAAAGATGGACGCATAGAAAACGCTAGACGACTAGAATGCAAGATGACTAGTAGTTCTGTTTCTTGAACTATGTGGACATGGCAATGTCGCAATCATTTGCATAGATACTTACTTTGGGAAAACTAGTATCGGACAGACCTATGAAAATTTACTGTAAGAGATGAAAATCTGTCATAAGTAAATTTCATTAAAATTATTAGACACTAATCCTCAATACCTGAGAGATTTGAGATTACTTGTTTGAGAACTGGTTACTTTGACGTTGTCAACCGTCGCACCGTAAAAGGAGGCTATAACGGAAACGCTCGGGTAATCACCTATCAAACGAAGTCTAATCTCAAGATCACAAGATTGGGATTGTCCTCCCATAAATCGGGATGAGATGCTGAAAGTTGTACAAGGCCACTCGGAGAGCTAGAAACTGTAACATGCATGGCCGCGCTCAGATGAATCATAAGCTATGATTATCTGTTTATTTGATCAGTTGAACTCTGAAGCCGAGAAATCCCTCTGGACATAATAAGGATGAAAACTCTTACCTTATGTTCATGAGCAAGCATCAAGTGACAAAGGAATTAGGCAATGCACACTTGTCCCTAAGGACAAGTGGGAGACTGAAGGAAACAATGCCCTTGGTCCAAGTATGCATTCAATGATAAGTCTAATAAATGTGGTTCAGTATTAATTAATTATACAAGTTAATAATTCAGTGAGATCAAGTGAACTGTATGCCTAGCTAGAGGTCGCTTCAATTCAAGTGGAATTAATAATATTAATCCACAGCTTACTCTTGACTGAACCCGTAGGGTCACACAAATAGTATGTGAACGGATCAAGTATTTAAGTGAATTAAATACTCCATTTATGGATATTCGGAATCGACGGATCTCGGTTCCAGTGGGAGCTGAAATCGTCAAAAGGCAAATTATGAATACTCCGGAAACGATGATATTGCCGGAAACGAAAATATGGATCGTATCGGAAATATAAATATTATCCAAGTCGTAGATGTTGCCGGAAACGGAAACATGGTACGTATCGGAAAATATTATCGGAAATGGAAATATTGCCGGAATCGGAAATATTGCCGGAAACGGAAATATTGTCGGAATCGAAAATATTATCGGAAAAATAATTCCGGAATCGGAAATATTAAATATTTGTTCATAACGGAAATTAATTCCGGAATCGGAAATATCAAATATTGTTCGAATCGGAAATGAATTCCGGAATCGGAAAATTAATCGGAAACGCGTCGTACGAAATAAACATCGGACGAGATTTCTAGACGCAAGGCCCAGCACGAAGCCAGGCCTGCGCCTAGCGAAGCCCGCGCACAGCAAGGCGAGCCAGCAGCCCGCCAAGGCAAGCAAGGCCCAGCCAAGCAGCACGCAAGGCCAGGCCCAGCGAGCAAGGCAAGGCCAGCAGGCTGGCGCGCCCAAGCATGGGCTGCGAGCCAGCGCTGCTGGGCCGAGCTCCGCCCGCGCGCACTTAGCGCCCTTCGTGGTCTATGCGTGTGTGTGCGTTGAGTTCGTGCATGCCTCGAATCCTTAAGCATTTAGGATTAGTTCAATTAAAGATTATGTTCCTAAAACTACTAGAATTAGTTGTTGAGTTAAACACTAAATTAATAGATTTAATTAGTATCTAATTCTAATAAAATTAGATAAGTTGAATCCTAGTAGGTTTCTAGTTTCGATAATCCTACCCTATAAATAGGTGATGGCGTTCACAATTTATAACACATCAATTCAAGTATTCATATAGTTCCAAGTTAAAAACTAAAGTTAATAATTTGCCACAAAATTATAACCGAATAAAATAAAACCTTAGGCTAAATTCTAGTTAATTGAATCTAAGGCGGATCCGAACGTGCTGTGGACTATCTACGGAGGGACTACACTTGGAGTCCTAAACTTGTTCTTGTTCGGTTCGGGAGAAGCTAGGGAGGGCACGCTACAAATGTATGCATCCTAAATTATGCTAATTGTTATGTGGCAATTAATTTGGATTCCTGGCTTTATGGTTTTTCCGCATGAAATAAATGTTTTATATTTGTCATAACCTAACAACTGGGGTAGAACCCATATCAGAGAGTTCAGACTCAGAGTCAGGCACCAGCTCAGCCTGTGGTTGTCCACGTCCTCGAGACGTTTCTCCGATCAGCCGCTGGTGCAGTCGACGCGGTAGGTGAGATAGAGTATGATTAGCTTGGTTCCCTGGTAACCATCCCCTGACGTCCTCTACTGCCTGCCTAGTCCAAACATTCGGTGGACGAGGGGGAAGTGATGGCCTATTTCCCGTCGGCCGCTCCAGGTTGGTAGCCGATCTTGAGGTGTAAATTAGCATGCTCTTCTGCACTTCAGCGTTGACTGTCTTGCCTATGTCAGCGTGAAAGCCGTCAAGAATGGCTCGCAGGGTACCTATAGAAACAGGCATGTCAGGATTTTCTTCTATTACCGTATCCGCTCGAGGATCCAGGTGTCCTCCAGGGGGCGGGTGGTTCGCCTGATCGTCTTCCTCACTGAGTACTTCCAACTCGGCGGCATGACGAGGTGTGTGCCCTGCTGCAAAAATCCGGGTGGCATCCCTTGTGATCCTTGGGGCAGGCGTCTGTTGCTGCTCAGACGACATCTCCCTTTCCAGGGGCGGCCGCTCCACTTGAATAGGCCGTCCGGACTCATTTTCAGGTTGCTGCTTCTCCATACTACCGTACCTCCCCACAGACGGCGCCAAATGTTGTGGGGTTTTTCCGATTAGTTGATGACAAGGAGGTTTCCGGTAGAACGCAGCACGATCTCAACTCCGACCTGCAAAACAAGAATATTCCTCTCAGAATATTCCCTCTGATGCCTAAGTAAGTATGAGTTTTAAGAGAGAGAATTTAGAGAGAAGGCAGATCATAAAATATTTTTGGTTGTTGTGTATTGAATGTCCTTGTCCTTGGGATTTGGGGCTTTATATAGTACTAGGTTTACATGAAATGACCTAGAATTCCTCCATATGATTGGCTGAGTTGGGAAAAGAGGACAAGTGTCCTTTTCCATTTGCAGTCATTTGATTTTGGGACATAAATGGGCTTTTTGGGCCCTTGTGCCAGCAGAAGGTATCCACAAAGTATAGCATACTTATACAGATACGAATACGGAGGTTTTCACCCACGTGTAGGGCAATGATTGGGACACGTGGTCTCTCTTTTCTTGGACTTAAGACTGCATACGAGGCATAAATTGTGCCACATGTCATCTCCTCATTAGTACAAGCTGGCATGGTAATTTTGCCTACAACATAAAGTGTAACAAAGACTAATTTATCTGAAATGATTAGGGTTCGGGTTGTCATTTTTTGGAATTAGCGCAATTATGATATGATTGAGGGCTCGAGGAAGTTTCCCATGGTAGAAAAAGCTTTTGATTGCAGTAGTTACTTCTTGGCTAATGATCGTCCAATAAAGTTGAAAAGAATTTAGGATCAAACCCTAGAGATTTAAGTGGATTCATATTGAAAAAAGCATCTTTGATTTCTTCACAAAAAACGGAAGAGTGAGATATGCATGTTCTTATGAGATAACCTAAAGTTAATGTATAAAAGTCTTTGATGTGGCCTTTACAAAATCCACCGTGGACCTCTCGAAAAGAAGCACGTGGCCCATTCAAAGTTTACCTCAACAGATAAAACAAGATGCTTGATGCATACCTTTATTTGCCATTTAGGCCCAAGAGGCCCAAATGAGCCCAGGCTGGCCCAAACCCTAAAAAGGCACACTAAGCCCTTTATTCCAAGGTAGACCAGATAAGGACACATGTCCTTATCTCTGAGGTCCTCCAATCATATAACTAGGGTTTTTGGGACCAATTCCCAAAAATCTAGGCCTATAAATAGTTCAAATCCCAAGGTAAAGTGACATTCAATTCATTCCCACCTACCTTAAACTATCTTTGCTCTGCCTTCTCTCTACAAATTATTTCTCTCTCTAGACAATACTTACTTAGGCATCAGAGGGAATATTCCTACGGGAATATTCTTGTTTTGCAAGTTGCAGAAAAATCGTGCCAGCGCATACTTGATACCTTCGAGGAAAGCGTGACACGTCATCACCACAAAAGTTCCCACAATAGTCTTTATTTTTGAAAAAAAAAATGACAGAACTTTTTACATTAGGTTGAAGGCAAAGATAAAGTTTTTTTTTTTGACAATAAAGATAAAGTTGATTGGCGTACTTTTGCAACTACAAGGTATAATGTGTTGGGTACAACGTATAAATCAATGAAACAAAAAGGTATTCTTAGAAAGGGAATTATATGGAAAATTGAAAGTGGAAAATCTATAAACTCCTGGAGTCCTGGCTAGACAATTGGGCTATTCAAACTAATCTATTGACTTTTTTCAACAGAAACATCAATAACTAAAACACAAATCTCGTAGTATTTGACTTCATTCTCCAATCAAAGGAACGGGACATCCCCAAACTCCTTAACGTCATTCCTAAAAGAATGGTTCAAAAAATCCAAGGAATACCTATCCCTCCTCTTGACATATACGACACTCCCATATGGAGCCCACGACTTCAGGTGATTTCTCTGTTAAATCAGCAACCTGGCTAGCACACGATATCCCGCATAGTCAACCCCAATGGGAATATCGTTGGATTTAGAAGCTAAATCTCCCACCAAAGGTCCAAATCTTCCTCTGGAAAATTTGCCACAAAAGTATCCTACTCGGGACATTCTCTTCGAAATGAACATTTTTCCTTTTGATGCTTGCGCTCTTTGTGACACTTACATTGAAACTATTAACCACCTTTTTATTCAGTGTCCAACTGCAAAACGAGTTTGGACACTTGACCATACTAAATCTTAGTTAGATTTCTCTAACCCTCACCATGACTTTTTTGATACCATTTAGGTATCTAAAAAACTTCCAAGCAGCCCTCTGTAAATTTATTTTTACCGTTTGGCTCTATGGAAGGAGAGAAATAACTGCATTTTCAACAATGGTATTTTTAATGCTCTTTGAGTCTTCTTTAAGGCCAGTATAGCCAACAAAGAATGACAACTCCGAACTGATATTGACCTGCATCAACTTAAGGGTACCCCTTTCACTCCAAAACACACACTACAGTTAACAACGCTCCTACTTTTCACGTTCGATGGTACCCTCCTCCACCCGGTATGTTCAAGCTCAATTTTGACGAATCGTACAAAACTTCATCACCAGTAGCTGGATTTATTATTCCCGATAACAATGGCGCCTGGATCAGTGCCCACACTCACAATCTGGGCATTTCACACGCTTTCATGGCAGAAGATTGTGCCCTTCACAAAGGAATTCAAGAAGCAAAACGCCTCAACATCAAGCATATTAGTATTGAAGGAGACAATTTGATGGTTGTCAACGCAGTAAACTGAACTTGGAAAATCTCGTGGAAGCTTCACTTCATTATTCAAGATATCAAGAATATTCTCACCTTCTTCGACAATTGAGATATTAAGCACGTTTACCAATAAGCTAACCGAGCAATAGATTGGATCGCAAATGTTGGTCACTTAATTAACAACACCATGAGTATCGAACTTTGCAATAGTCCCCAGTTACTTTTCATTTTAGACAATGATTACTTAGGAGTAACCCTCGTGCGGAGAGGCTCCTAATGTACTACGGAGTATTCTTCTTACCTTTAAAAAAAAGGAGAACCTGTTGCGATTTAATACGATAAAAGAAAAATGTTGCTACCACAATATAATTGGAATATAATTAAAATAAACTTATCTCAATATCGTGATAAACGGGGTGAATGATTTGGAACAATTATCGTGTTGTGGCCGAACCACTGCTCTAAAAGACAATTCCGCGCTACCTCGGTGCAGTAGAACGCTTGCGGTTGCCCTCCAGGGTTAACACGACATCAAGGATTGTGTGCACTCACAAGCCTCGATTGGAGACGAGAATACTTGCCCAGAACATAAGAGTGTAAGAGTTTGAGAGAGATTTGAGAGGACGATTTCTGTAAAAATGTATGTTTATGAGTACCAAGGTCCATGGCCCAAGCCCGACCCGACCGATCGGCGCGCGTATGTGTGTGTCAACCCATGTCACTCTCATGCTTTCTTAAACAAGTGTTTCACTCAAGTCCCCAAATATAAACAATAAATGAAGTTGGAATTTTACCCATGTGGGAATTTTCATATTTTCACTTTTCCCACTCATTTTCTTTTGCACTTTCACTAGGACTTCCAGCAGAACCTACTTTTACTTTATTTTATTTTTGTTATACATATCTTACCATCTTACCTCTTTTCCACAATAACTACACATTTTCATCATATTTCTCCTAATTTACCCACTATTAAGTTTAACTACTTTTTCAAAAAAAAAATCCCCATTTTTCTCGAAACAAGAGTATACAATAATCGCGTAGATTAAAAAAAATGGAGATCTAGGACTTCATACAAGATTACTTATATTACAACTTCTCAGTAAATATGGTTGGGGGCGTACTTTAACCTATCAGCCCAGCATATGCTAAACACAATAATTATGTGTTGGGTGTAGTTTCAAAAATTTCAAAACACATCCCAAGCAAGACTCAATCCCAGGTGCCCCATGCCCAAATCATGGGCCATGATCATCACTTCGTACCAATACTTTTTCCAAGCATTTGTCGTACTTTTTCCGTGCCTTTGTTGTTCTTTTTTCGTGATAGATTGTGTTGTGTAGCAGGGCGGCTCTATTTAGTGCCATTTTTACTTTCTAGGCCTCCTAGCTTATTCTGTTCAAAATTATGGTTTCTTATGGGGAATTCTGTTTTAATTTCTTATTATTCATTTTTTATTTTTTTTAAAGGAAATTAATTAATTGTGTTTCAACAAGATTATTGACATTGATTTTCACAGAAATGACTTAGGGTTGTAATTCAAAGAGGAAATGTGAGTTTTAAGGTTGTAATTCATAAATTTGAAAATTTAAGTTTGTAATTAGTAAAGAAAAAGCTTTATTCTTTGGCAAATTTTTCTTTATTAAGTTGTTAAGCATTTCCTTAAGAAAGGAAATTCTTTTGACAACGTGAGAATGGAAATTCCCATGAATTTTGAGCAACCCATTGAGGCTTACAACACTCGGTGCATAATTAATTTGAAATATGTATCTTCATTATCATATGATTGCAATGATAATGAATATACATACAAGCTTCCTTTCATCACTGATACGAATATCAGTCTTTCTATCAAAAACATATAATTTCAAATCAAATATATCATCCAAAATGAAGACAACGGAAAACGCTCTGCTTATCGTTGCCATCATTGATTGCTCCGATGATGGTGATCACTGGTGCGTCTGCCAGCGGCAAACTTCCCTAACAGCACGCAATTTCTAACATTATTAGGCAGGAGAAATTCTGACTTGTGGAAGGCAAGATAATCTTGCTCCTCCAAAACCGACTGTTGCTCTGCAATTCGTTTAAAGAAGACCGAAATACACTTGTACAATTTCTAAATTGAACCTAATGGCCAAATTGCACATTTAGATACAAAGCTGCTACTTAAATTGAGACTATTGAAAATGGTCTTCACCGTCTTTCATATTTTGAAATCGGGCTACCAACATTATACATTCATGTATACATACTATGTGACAGATGTTATACCGAAAATGAAATGGCTAGAAGCTAGAGTATATGCACAGGACGTGGATGATACCTACAGATGACACTAGATGCATGCATGCCTGTAAATGAACTGACCATCAGAGATATTCTATACAACCCAGATTGATTGGCCGGGAGCGACTAGACTATAATACTACACAAGAATCATATGTTGATTCTAAGATGGATTCGTACTTTTTGTACATGATACTTTTTTATTTTTACACGGCCACTGGATACCTTTTCCAGCAACTTAAATGCATTATGTGGGCAGCTTGTTCTTGTTGAGGATAGCACTGACCACAATGTAAGGTTTTAAGATGCATCAATGAATGATACAGGAAGAACAAACCGTTGTCTTCCATAATTCCTCTCCGCTGTAGAGCGAATTAGAAACTTGACTTCTCTGATGACCAAGACTATGTTTTACCTGCAACGTTGGTAACAAAAGTATTCAACTACAAAGTAAATTCAAAGATTAAAAGTACCTCTTTGCCCATGTATAATTAAAAGATGAGTGAAACCGGAGGCAGTTCAGAAAAACAAGAGGGCAGGGCCGAGTCCGGGGGGGGGGGGGGCATCAAAAGGTCTTCAAATCTCAACATTGAGACACAATGCACTCTTTTACAAAAAGCTTAGGAAATACTTGTTCTTTATTTTATTTTATGCAAAAATGGCCTATTACTGTGCAAGTTTGCTCAAGGCAATAACGGATTGACGAGGACACGTCACTGCATCTCACGCCTTGGCAAAGACTTGCTTTTAAATCAAAGATAACATAATTTGAATGCATAAAAGTGTACCTCTAGAATGCAAAATGATAAATTGCAAGGCTAAATTTGAAGCCCGCCACTCAAGTAGCAGAACTGTTGCCTTGGTCCCACTGCAAACTAAGGATAACTGTAGACACAACAAGCAAGTCTAATCAATATATAATCGGAAGATTTGCAAATTACTACCTAGGTCTTTAGTGACTTTGCAAATTACTACCTAACTTGTTAAAAGTGTGAATTACTACATAGGTGTTTAGTTATGGTTGTCAATTACTAACTTAGCTCATATTTCGGCCAATTAAAGTATGATTAACGGTTGACTAATTGGCCGGAATATGAGCTAAGGTATTGACAACAATAACTAAACACCTGGGTAGTAGTTGACAACTTTTAACAAGCTAGGTAGTAATTTGCAAATTTTACAACTCCCTCCGTCCCAAAATATAGCGCCTGTTGTCCTAAAATGGTGTCCCTAAATGATGCGCCTATTTCTATTTCAAACCATTAATTTTTACCCATAATACCCTCATGCACTAATTGTAATTCCAATATTGTCCTAAAAAAGTTAGAATTTTTACTTTGAAAATTGTATTTTCTGACTTTTATTCAACCCATGTGCTTGATTTTTGTCTTTTTGAGGCCCATTTATTATGTAAACACCTTTAATCTCTAATTTCTCCCTCCATAAAAGCCACCTAAAAAATATGCTTTATCTTGAAAATACAAATAATTATTGTTTTATTATCAATGCTATCCTTTTCCTTAATTTCCGTGTTTTTAGTCAAACGGACACTATATTTTGGGACGGAAGGAGTATATAATCTGATATAAAACCTGCCAAGCATGAATAATTGACCACAATTCTCGCCTGAATCAGTCTTCTCACCCAGTTGCTTGGTCAGAGCTGCCACCTTGAATGAACTGAGGAGAATGTCCGTGGATCATAAATTGAGGTTGTCCAGGAACTGGGGAAACTACACCTGAAAAAGCAAGCATTCTTATAGTAATGACTATTCTCTCTAACTCTGCACACGGTAAAATATTTTCCAGAAATCCATGCACTAGACTAAATGTTATAGCCACCAATAACCAGCATAGTTTTTTTAACTAGTCAACTTACTCTACCATGCTTACCCACTAGGACACTCAACAAACTGGCTTCCAATTTGACCACATAATCAAGAAAAATATTGTGTTAACAGAGTCAACAAACAGGTGTTGAATTTGTGCAAAAATATATATCATTTAACTGGCCTTGAAGAGGGGGGAAAATAAAATGATAATACCAAACTACTAAATTCATAATGCTGTTTGCACCTCTTCTATTTTTCAACCAGCAACGTGCAAGAGAAAACCCAGTTTACTAGAGACGATACAACTTACTCACCTTAGGAAATGGGATCTCGGAGAAGCTACGAAAATCCCACCCTACCAACACCTCCCTCCAAAACCAAGAGAGGAGATAATACAACAAGTACCAACCACCAGTAGTTACAAAATTCAGTTACTCTAAGTCTTATGAGATCAATCAGCCAATGTTTCAAAAAGCAAAATATATTATAAAAGCAGCACATATTTTACCCACCTCATACTCAAATCTAACAGAACTGGCTCAGCATGAAAAGCCTCAGCCAAAATTATTCCAAGCTGCAATTTTAACCCTCTTAGATTATTTGACTAGCACGGACTCAACTCTTAGCAGACTTGGTCAACCGTGAACACAAATTTTAAGCCATAGAACTATATTTAAAAAGTCGAGGTCTAACGAAGATACTTCTGCTATGTTAAATGCAAACAAAATTGCAAACATATTTTCATCACATAACGCTAGACTTAAGTACAACCAACTGCCCTGACAATGTTACGGGAATCAGAATCCTATAATCACTAAAACAATTCCAAGAATCCAGAACCCAAAGCCATACAGTGCTAGCACAAATAGTTTGAAAGACAGAGGAAACACGTTCAGTAAAAACAAAGAATTTACTTTTAACGGGGAGAAAATTGCCTGGATGATACGGTGACTGAATGCTGGGAATAGAAGCCGTTGTCATAGCGTTAACACCAGGACCACCAAGTTGCACAATCTGGTGGCTTGGCATTGGATAATTCTGTATTGGTGTATAACCACCTCCTTGAACTGACTGGCCCAGTTGTCCATAAGGATACATGGGTCCACCTGGTGTTCCAGGAACTCCATACAGCTGAAGGTACTGCTGACCCATGTAAGGGTTGTAAAGCCCCTGTATAAAGCAACTTGGAGTGAGGACTAAGGACTAGACAAAACATTAACTATAAAGAAACTCTCGCCGAAAATCTTATTCTGAGGCATCCTGTAAAGCTGATTACCTGTGTGTATGGATATTCAGGCCCATATGGCTGAAACCTGTACAGTTAAATGAACACAAAGTCACAAAGATATCCTCCAAAATTAAATGATTGTAGAAAGAACAAGAGAAATAAAAATAGGCACCGACATCCAATTGGACCCCCAGCCACTGCAGAATAAGGGTTAAGCGTACATCAATACCTAAGCCACTAAGTAGCTAAGAATTTCCTCAAAGAAATCATCACTAACATTAAGAAGAGTTCTCATTTAACAATTAAACAGAGGAGACAAGGAAGGATTAAAGCTGCCCTTTCTAGATGCTAACTGTAAATTTTGGGTGGACATTCTCCTATTGTAATATACGGGAGGCGATGTTGGGGGCTAAGTCTGATATTTACTGTTATGTAATACATTTAGGCCTTAATCCTGGTGCAAATTTGACACGCCTGCAAGTACTGATGAAATCATATTAAGTTATTAAGTCCATAACACAGCATCAGGAATCCAGGACCAGAAAGTCACAAGTTTCAGCAAAGAAGCATCCAAGTATTTCAAAACCATGGAACACATTATGCATACATATGTATCGAGAAAGGACCGGGGGAAAAAAACAAAAGAATAACTAGACGTGCAGATACACAAGCACCTGAAACATAGGAAAGCATACATAAACAAAACAAACTTCTTCCAATCCAAATATTGCAGCCCAGAATTATCAACATACAACAAGTCTACTACATGCATCTTCTTTTATGACCAATACTACAGATAAACATGAAAAAAGCACTGCTTAAATAGGCCATATATACACCAGCAATAACCCACCCATACATAGAGTATACATATCCTTGTTGGTAGTTGTACGGAACGGGCTGCTGATAGCCAACACCTCCCATTGAAGCACGTGGATTTCCAATATAGGGGCTAGGCGACCTCAAACGTCCTATCAGATGTTTCCATAAGGCCAATCAACCATAAAACAAGATTAGATACAAATAAAAAAAATATGGTATGTATCACAAATAGAACACCAACCCCCTCAAACATACACAGCATAGTACTCACATAACATTAAACAAAGAAAATGTGCGCACAGAAGTATCCAATTGCTTGCCATGGAAGCAGAAAAATATGAACTTTGCCCATTTCACAGGACTTTGTTGTCAAACCTATACAATGACAAATTTATGAAGGTAGTTTTTAAAATAACGTAACACTTCCACATGAGCCGTATTACAGAAAAAAGTCATTAGGCTCCAATAAAAGCACCCAAATCAATTCCATAAAAGAACACCTCAAAAGTACCTTTTGTTGTATTCCCTCCCAAAACCAAGCAAATTCACCTGCATATGGCACATCGGAAAACAGAGCATAACCAAAATGCCCCTTCAAAATAGAAATTAGACCATAAAGCATCAGCCACCTCTCAGTGAAGATAGAAACAAGAACCCGATTCGGCACCTTTATAATAGATAAAACAAACACTGGGTGACAAAGCTTCATCTGAATGCTGCACAGGATAATCAGCAAGTGTTTCCAAAATTGTTCAACAAATTCCTTAACCTTCATAGGAATGTTCACCGTCCAAATAAATGTTGGGAAAAGGGAGAATTGAGAATTGGAGCAAGTTTGAAGAAAGATTTGCGGAAAAATAACCCGAAGAATCAACACGCAAGCTCTAAAATCAAGAATTAATCTTATCAAAAATGCATTGGATCCTTAAAAGAAAGGCCACGTTACCTAATTGCTATCCTGATATTACTTAAAAAATGGAGGCTACGTGATGAACAGCCTCTCAAACCAAAAAGTGAGACATTGGAGTGGTAAAAGACGGACAAATAATTTCTTTTTAAAAAAAAAAAAAGAAAGTAAAGGAAAAAGGCGCTTTCCTGCACAAGAATCCTCCCAAAACCCCACAGTAGATTACCCACATGAAACTCAACCAAGGAAAGAACAAAGATGAAACCTTTGAAATAAACTTCCACGGGTATGGACAGAGAACTTCATTCTTGGCAGAAGTATGTCAATAACTCCTGTTAAGATTAAACCCACTCCTAATCAACCGATGCCAAGGGAAATTTCCAAAAGAAAACTCAAATTGCTACCCCAAATCGGCGAGGTTTTACAACCTCTTAGATACTTTATCAACTACAGCATTCCAAAAAGAAAAGACGCCTAAAATTAGCACATATAGGAACCCACTGTGTGTAATGTGCAATGCGCCTAAAAAACAACAACCGTATACAAAGTTAAAGAATCCAAATCGAGATGTAAAATACATGGCTTATTAGTAAGCACATTCTTGAACTTAAATTATTGCCAAAAAGATCAAGACTGAGAATAAAATCACCTGAAAATTTCTAACAGGAAACAACCACCCACCTCCTATTTGTCAAAATCGACCACCAGTATAAATCCCAACCCCAAGTCTCCAATAAGAAGTAGAAAGGCAGCCTAAAAGGGACCTAAACCATGTTGTCACCAGTGACCAATCAAAACCCTTACGCACCAGTATTTTATCTTGAAACCTCCAATATACCAAGTCATATGCTTTGTCTAAATCCAACTTAAATAAATACCCCCTTCTCTCTCCCCCCCCCCCCCCCCCCCCCCCCCTCCTCCAAACATCTTCCACCACCTAGTTTGCAACTAAAGTAGCCTCCGAAATTCGACAGCCCTCAACAAACACATTGTTGTTAAATAACCAAACTAAGAAGCATTTCTTTAGAACTCAGAAATGCTCTTATACACTCTAGTCAGTAAACCTATTGGTTAAGAATCACCATAACTTAAAAAATGAAAAGATAAGTTCATCCAAAATCATTTATTAAAAGTTACTTGCTCGCCAAAACTCACTTACAATGCTAAAAATAAATGATGTAAATAATCAATATCCTTGAACCCCATCCTACACATAGGCTAAATTTGTTAAACATCTTTTGCAGGACAAAAATTCATTCGTTAAAGCAATTATTGACATCAACACTAACAACTTCAGCACTCACCAGTCTACCTCTTTGAGACCTTGCTAATTGATGATGGTTCAACATGCAAACTACTAAAAAAAATTGAACACCGCAGCAAAAAATATCTCATACCTCAAAAACCACCCTATACAAAGATATATCCCAGTTGAATAGAAGACACCACCAATAAATGACTTTTATGGTGCAGAGAAGCTTAATTCACAAAATTTTGCATGTCAATCAAAATTTAACTGATAGGAGTAAGCTTATAATAACACTTACCATAATCTAGAAACAAACAATGAACTATTCTTTAACCAACACATGACACAAACAAGACAAACTACTAAAGTTGAACTCTAAATTAAGACTATATACCAAACGAAAGAGCAGGCCGAGGTCGTCCGAGTGAAGCTAAATTACAATTAGCACGCCGTCCATCAATTATTGGTGTTGGATCAGCACAAGCTCTCCTTGCAGATTCAGGATCCCGAAAAGTCACCTAAACCCTCCAAAGCAAGCACACAAAAACACAAGCACAGTCACTTCACAAGCATAGCAGCATTGAACATCAGAATATCATATCATTAATAATAATTTATACTACTCGTCTCACTTTAATAGGCCACATTTGACTAAACTCACTTATGAATAATTATCTCAAAACATAACACATTTATACCTCCATAATAAATAATAAAGAGAGAAAATTACTCACAAAACCATAGCCCTTGGAGCGACCAGTATTCTTATCAGTGATAACAACAGCCTCAAGAATCTCACCAAAATGCTCGAAATACCGCCGCATCGTCTCGCTTTGAGTCTCCCAAGCCAGACCTCCAACAAACACCTTGGTATAGGTGGTGTCTCCGAACGGCGAATTCAAATACGGAAACCCCGAACCCGAGCTAGATCCCGATCCGGGTCGACCCGGACTCGGCTGATACGCCATCAATTCAATTGATTGATCACCAGAACAAACCCAATTTAGAGAACTTTCACCCAAATAATACAGTTTTTTTAATTAAAATTAAAAAAAAGAGAGAAATTAAAGGTTGAAAAATGAAGGAAGACAGCAGTATATAAGAAGAAGAACAACAACAACAAAACCCTAGAAAAACCCTAGAAATCGACCAATCAGAGCATAAGGTGGATTTTTAAGAGGATGAATCAAAATCAAAATCAAAATCAAAAACCTTTATTGATAAAAAGTAGACGACTTTTAATAATTAGAGGAGACAGAAAAAGGAGAAATTTGAATTATTAAAGAGAAAAAAGAATAATACTTCTTCTTAAGAAGAGATGGGACAGGGGGAGAATAAAGAAAACCCTAAAAATGGAGTCAAACAAAGTCAAAAGAGAGAGAATTGGAGACGAAGATCATAACGAGAAGTTGGCGAAGAAATGAGTTCGAAATTTACAGGATATACAGAGAAAAGTAAGAGAGGAGAGAGAAAGTGTCGAGGAAATGGTAATGGAGAAGAAGGAAGGCGAGAAGGGGGACCCACGCGCGCAACTTCCAGGGGTGTATTTATTTTTTATTTATTTAATTTAAATTTAAAGTTTTAAACTCAAGTACTGTTGTTTGATTTTTAACTTATTGAGTTGGGGGATTTGGAGGGAGTTTGTTTTTTACCGGCAAATATTTTGTTATTGTGGCGGGGAAATATGTATCGGTTTAGCATAGTAACGGGTTTTGGATGACCCGCCTTGCATCCGTCTCGATTGGATGAGGATGAAGGTTTAACAGTCCGAATGAGTTTACACAGTTACACAGTGGTAACTATACTTGTCAAACAGGTTGGACGGGTCGGGTTGTAAACGAGAAAGGTTTGACAACCGGGTTGAATCGGGTCAGCCACTTTCGGTTAGGGTCTATAAATGCTTGTTCAAAATTTATAACTTTTGGGTTCGGGTCGACCCAACGGGTTGAGAGATTTTAAAACGCGCTTTATATTTTCATTAATTTAGGTGATAAATGTACAAAATATGGGCACAAATTAAGAATTTTTCCTACATAAGTTTATATTTAGTCAAACTCAACCATAAAATGGCGTATAATTCAAATTAAAATCATATTACACAACAATAGTAAAAACAACGTGTTTACTATGCGTAAATTTTCTCATAATCTCATTTATTACTATAAATACAATGATTTTTAATCGGTCGGGTACAAAACGGGTTCTGTCGGGTTTTGACCCATTACTTTCCGGGTTGTTCAGGTTCGGATAAAATCGGGTTACGGGTCACAAAGTCTTGTTCAAGACCCATTATTTCCAGGTCGGGTTCGGGTCGGTTTTCGGGTGGGGTCGATTTTTGACAGGTCTAGTGGTAACTCGTATGGTTGTTTTAAATCCGTCGCTCAATAAACGGGTCATTTTAATTGGGTCATTTTCACTTCGGATCACATTCGTGTATAGGGTGGGTCCATTCGGATTTCGGGTACTTCGGTTCTTTAATAATCGGATCTGGTCTTGTTTTGGTCAGGACTTTCGGTCAATATTGGATCAGCTTGTATCAGATCGCTTTATATTGGATTTTTTTTGTGATATTGGGTTAATTAGATCGAGTTTTCAGGCTATATATAAATTTTCGGTTATCAAATTTTGATTAAGTCATTTCTCTTTAGATTATGATGGTCATTCATAAAAATATTATTATTATTATTATTATTATTATTATTATTATTATTATTATTAGGGTAAATTGTTTTTTACCACCTAAAAAATTGATAAATTGTTTGTTACCACCTAAAAAAATAAAAATTGTCTTTTACCACCTAAAAATAAAATAAAAATTGTTTTTTACCACCTCTTAATCGGAAATATGGACGAAAATGTTATGCGGACTCATTTCAATGACTATATTTTTTTATTTCCTTCTCTTCTCCTACGATTTTCATGTATATAAGCTACCATTTTTTCTTATTTTTCATTACTTCACATAAAATTTTCGTCCATTTTATAGTTAAGAGGTGGTAAAAGATAATTTTTATTTAATTTTAAGGTGGTAAAAGACTATTTTTTTTTTAGGTGGTAAAAAATAATTTCTCAATTTTTTTAGGTGGTAAAAAACAATTTATCCTTATTATTATAAATCAAATGCTAACAAAGTCAAATATTTTACAAATAATTAGTGGGAAGCCGAGATACAATATTATTATTATTATTATTATTATTATTATTATTATTATTATTATTAATAATAATAACTTGCACGCACATATAACTTGCACGCACAAAGCAATGGACGCTACGTGTTAACCCTTAAGGGGTGTTGTATAGTGCGGGCATGCGACGACGAGCAAGGGAGCTCGTCGCCCATGCGGTACGAATGCAGCGAGCAAGGGCATGGTGCACGAGCACAAGGCAGTAGCCCTGCCTTGTGTCGTGGGCTGTGAGCAATGGGCGTGTGGGCAGGGGCGAGAGCAAGGCACGAGCAGTCGCGTGTGGGCAGCAAGCGTGCTGCGCCACAGCGCGCACTGCCTCGCGCAAGCATGCGGGGCCTCGTGCGCAGCGAGCGCAAGCTCGCGTGCCACGAGCGCTACGCACAGCGTCGATGGCTTGCGCGCAGCGAGCGCCAGCTCGCATACTGCTTCCTCGTGCGATGAGCGCAAGCTCGCGTGCGGGAAAGGCAGGCGCGCAGCGAGCGATGGCTCGCATAAATTGAGCGCTGGGGCGCGCAGCGAGCGATGGCTCGCGTACATCGAGCGCTGGCGCGCGCAGCGAGCACCAGCTCGCGTGTTCGATTGATGCCTTGCGGTGGTGAGCAGCAGCGATGCGACGCAGCGCATGGGCTGCGCGCACATGGCCAGCGATGGCTGTGTGCGTGTGGCCCATGGGCGTGCGTTGCGTGGGATTGTTGCGTTGCGATTAGATCGTTTTGAAATTTTAATTTGAAATTTCAGTTTGCGTAATTTTAATTAATTTTAAAATTAATAATTTAAATTATTTTCTTGGATTTTAATTTTGAATATTGTAATTATAATAAATTTTATTTATTCTAATTATTTTACTAAAATTAAAATCATGAATTAATTTAAATACGACTGAAATTAAATTAAATTTATGGATTCAATTATAAATTTATATGAGCTTTAAATTTTAATTAAATTTGTATGTTTCCGGTTAGACTAGAAATACATTTTTATGTT
Organism: Spinacia oleracea; assembly: GCF_020520425.1. Taxonomy (NCBI): domain Eukaryota; kingdom Viridiplantae; phylum Streptophyta; class Magnoliopsida; order Caryophyllales; family Amaranthaceae; genus Spinacia; species Spinacia oleracea. Next base: position 122,741,759 of record NC_079491.1, read on the forward strand.
TAAAATTAGTAAAGCATATGAATTTATTGGTTTAAGTGGGAGCCCTTTTTAGTCATAAACTCTTGATTAGGTCTACAAATCCTTAAGGTTAAAACGACTTGATTAGAATTAATAAGGACTGAATAATTGGTAGATTATTGGTGCCCTTGATTAATTGCTGCAAATACTTACGTGATGCATAATGTGTTTTTACTAACCAGCTATGTGGGCCATTCATGTTAATGAATGGGTGAATGGTATATATTTTATATGTACTGTTTTGCAGGTTATGAAGTGACTAGTATGGCCCAAATAGGATAGAAAATATGGTCTGCGTACCATTAATTTGAATGTAATTGGTCTAAAGTACCAAAGTTGTTTTTCAATTCAAATATGGTCTGCGTACCATCAAATAGTTGTAATTAGTTTTAATTATAGCTTATCCTATTTGAAGAAAATTGTGCCTCCCACGGAGATTTTCAAGACGGACTTTGAAGTTAAAGCTTCAAGATGAAGTCGGGTCATACTAGATCACATTTATCTTATGCATGTTTTAAGTTATTTATTGCTTTTAAATATGTCTTAAAATGCATGAGATCAAAAGCTTGATTATGTTGCATGATTAAGGATTTTAGTTCACTTAAAATCTAACCAACATAGTAAGAGCCTTAAGTTCCAAACTTAAAAATTGAGTTATAAGGTGCCATGCCAAAATATACACTTGCTTGGATATCCTTTACATCAATCTAGTAATAGTTTTCGCTCAGCGAGGTGTTACTTATTGGTCCTAAAGGGGCAAGGTACACAAATAATTGTGAGTACATGTTAGTTTTGGTGAAACTCAACGATATAAGTAAGGAGTCTTTTTATGTCGTGGCAAAATCGATAGGTTTACCTAATAAGTTCTTAGACGTACCTATCAACCAAGAGTAGTTTCTAGACTATTAGCAAAAGGCTTTTGCTTACCTAAAATGTTTTAGAATTGAGTCGACAAACTGTGCTTAATTCTTCAATGGTTTTAGGGTCTTGGAATCATTTTATTCACACCTGCCGGAACACATAATTCGAATAAAATGCTAATGACTTGTTTAAATTGCATGATTGCTTTCATTTTCAAGTTATTATTCATGATAAATGTTTAGACTTTGCATGCTTCAATGTATGTTTTAATTATTGTTTATAATTAAATATCTTGCACTGCAATAAATCCTTTTAGAAAGGTAACAGTAAATTTCCTCGATTGGTAGTGAATTCAAGAACGATTCACGGAAATTAGAGAAAATGAGCGATTTAAAATGTACGTTTCTTTTAGCGACTTTTATGGTTGTTTTCAAGTATCAAAGTCAAACCGATTGGTGCTTGTGAATTCAAAATACAATGTAGTTTTGAGATCATAAAGCATTGAGTTTAAACACTCAGCTTTACCAATGGTTAACAACCTAATATCTTTGTCCATTTAATTCTCGAATGAGTCTAGTCCCTAGACATTCGAATAGATTGATGCTTAGAGAACTTTAGAAGCTTCTGGTAAGATCATCTAGTTGAAACAGAATATTCAACATAAATAAAATGGTAAGAACTCTGTTGGAATGACATCGGACATGTCTAACAAAATATAAAAGTCAACACTATAGAATTCAATTCTTAAGAATATGAGAAAGGGTACAAGAAATAGGAAAACAAGGAATAAATGAAAGGAATTTACGATTCCGTTTCTATCTATAAGTTTATGTTTAAAGAGAAGTGACCTAGCAATCAAACTTCCTTGGTATCATATACCGCTTGAGGTTCTTACTTCGGTAATAACTCAAACAATGGAAGCTAGGCTACACTAATGATCTACAAGTGGGAAATGAAGCATGGCAATGCTACATTAGTTGTAGGGTCATCTAGTTTGTTTTAAGTCCTTTCAAGGCTGGAACTTAATGGCTATTTTGTTCCATAATCAGCATACCTAGATTTCTGTTTCAAAAACAGAAAGACTCACATTCAAGAAAAAACAAAAACAATGTTTGTTTGTTTATTTGAATGAAATGGTCATTTACGGGATGAGTCAATATGCTTGATTAAAACAAACAACTCTTTAAACAATAAAAACTTTACTAGGTTCAAATCAACCCCTTGATTTGAGTTCCACTAATCTTTGGCATTGTTGCTTAGACCATATCAACAAGTTAACATTCAAAAGCTCTATTTTAATGGACTTTTGAAAGTTGGTTGATTTCTAGATCAATTTAAGACAAGATAGTCTTACTTGTTGAAAGTAACAAAGAATATGAACTATTGTTAGAACGCCTAGACAATAGAGTTCAAAGCTAAAGAACGATTTTATGACTTTATTATTTCACACAGATTTGAGTGAATATAGGTTTATTTACTCAATGTGATATAAGTTTGAATCTGTTTGGCTAGTTCAAAGATTCAGAAGTATAAATCCCACTTGGCAAGAAATCATAAACATTGAATTGTGTTCACACACAAAGCTAGATTAGTTGCTAAAAGTTACAAGCAAATTCACGGTGTGGATTGTGTTGAAACCTCATGCATAATCGTAATGCTCAAGTCTATATTCAAGCAATGATTGCATATTGGTACATATAGCAATTGGATGACAAAACGTATTCCTCAATCAAATGTTGGAATAAACTATGTACATGGTATGTCATAGGATTTGTGGATCCAAATAAATGCTTGAAAAGGAAAGCTAGCTTATAAAATCTAAGTACAGATTTAAGCAAGCAATTGGGAATTGGAACTGTATTTTAAGTGAAGCTAATAAGCATTTTAGTTTCATAAAATATACATGATTCTTATAGATATATAAGAATTTTAGTGGGAGTACATAAAACTTAATTGGTCCTATGTGTATCACACACATATCTCTCTATTGTGAAATAACATTCAAATGCTAAAAACTTAGGTTTGAAATTATTCATCAATGATGGACCAAGGCGAAACTTAGTACATACTGGTATTAAGATCTATTTACAAAGATCTTATATTAATGTTTTGGATTAAGTAATGGCATTTACTAAATCAAACACGAAAGACTCATATGAATAAAATCCATTGGAGATATTCGACCCATATGAATAAATCTGAGTAAAGGATGTTTGAACTATGTATAAGCATTTACTAAGTTAAACATCAAAGAATCTAAGTAAGATTCTTAACCTATATTATATGTCAAAGAATTTAGCTGGATTTAGTATCTACTGAAACTAGATGAGCTAAAGTTACATGACTAGAATTCAATTGGGAATTATTCTGCAAAAGAATTTATCATGTATGATATAATATGAGGATCGCCAAAAACGTATCGTATGACTTTAGGCATGACGAAAATATACCAATCTATATTGATCTAAGTGAAGATCAACTAGATTGAGATCAAGAATACTTATGGTACTTGAAAAGGTACATAGGAATAGTTCTTGATTCAAGGAAATAAAGATATGCTAAATATTGATGCTGCACGCATAAACACTAGCAAAGGATCAAGCAAGATTCATTTGGAGTTAACCATTGACAAGGACGAGCAATAGAGCATCGTGTTTTGAAATGGCAACATGGATTGGAGACCATGAGTTATTGCGTGGGAAATTAAAATATTAATTTCTATGTTCTAAGATACAGCTGGAAAGTCTTCCACATATCCGTGAACTGCTTTGATAAGTAAATCCAAACAAAGCATCACTAGCAACCTATACAGTTGAAGTAAAAGTACTTATTGCCTAAGAAGCAATTAAACAGGGTTGTTTATGTTAAAGAGTTCTTCATTGAACTTGGGTAGATCACATGTCTACTAACTTGATGGTTCTTCATTGCAAAATGCGTAGAACCACTCTTGTAGCTAGAAAGAATAGATCACAAACTAAACACACTCAAAAGATCTTATCATCCTATCTCGAAGAGACATTCGATGAAAAGGATATTAAGATTGGCAAAGCATGATAACTAAACCTATGCAACAAGTGAGAAGCAACACTCACATTGTAGCACTGGAAATCAAGCATAGCTTTGAATTCCATGAACTGTTTTAGAAGATGGGTTTGAGGCCCATGGTTGTAAAACATTGGGGTTGAACATTTATCATATATGAAATATATTTTTATATTCCATTTAATCTTGGTTTAGTATTAAATGATGAGTCCCTTCAATTTGACGATATATTCAAGATAGACTGTCAGGACCATTCCTGTGACTAAGAAATGTCTATCAAGTGAACTTGAATGTCAAAAGTTGAAAATGGTCCCTGGTCGGAGTTTTCTATAAAATTGGACGCATAGAAAACGTTAGACGACTAGAATGCAAGATGACTAGTAGTTCTGTTTCTTGAACTATGTGGACATGGCAATGTCATAATCATTTGCATAGATACTTACTTTGGGAAGACTAGTATCGGACAAGACCTATGAAACTTTACTGTAAGAGATGAAAATATGTCATAAGTAAATTTCATTAAAATTATTAGACACTAAATCCTCAATACCTGAGTGATTTGAGATTACTTATTTGAGAACTGGTTGCTTTGACGTTGACCAACCGTCGCACCGTAAAAGGAGGCTATAAAGGCAACGCTCAGGTAATCACCTATCAAACGAAGTCTAATCTCAAGATCGCAAGATTGGGATTGTCCTCCCATAAATCGGGATGAGATACTTAAAAGTTGTACAAGGCCACTCGGAGAGCTAGAAACTGTGAAATGCATGGCCGTGCTCGGATGAATCATAGGCTATGATTATCTGTTTATTTGATCAGTTGAACTCTGAAACCGAGGAACACCTCTGGACATAATAAGGATGACAACTCTTACCTTATGTTCAAGAGCAAGCATCGAGCGACAAAGGAATTAGGAAATGCACACTTGTCCTTAGGGACAAGTAAGTGGGAGACTGAAGGAAATAATGCCCTTGGTCCAAGTATGCATTCTATGTTAAGTCTAATAAGTGCGGTTTAGTATTAATTAACAAGTTAATAATTCAGTGAGATCAAGTGAGCTGAATGCCTAGCTAGAGGCCGCTTCAGTTACGTACTATTTGTGTGACCCTACGGGTTCAGTCAAGAGTAAGCTGTGGATTAATATCATTAATTCCACTTGAACTGAAGCGGCCTCTAGCTAGGCATTCAGCTCACTTGATCTCACTGAATTATTAACTTGTTAATTAATACTGAACCGCATTTATTAGACTTAACATTGAATGCATACTTGGACCAAGGGCATTATTTCCTTCAGTCTCCCACTTGTCCTTAGGGACAAGTGTGCATTTCCTAATTCCTTTGTCGCTCGATGCTTGCTCTTGAACATAAGGTAAGAGTTGTCATCCTTATTATGTCCAGAGGTGTTCCTCGGTTTTCAAGGTTCAACTGATCAAATAAACAGATAATCATAGCCTATGATTCATCCGAGCACGGCCATGCATTTCACAGTTTCTAGCTCTCCGAGTGGCCTTGTACAACTTTTAAGCATCTCATCCCGATTTATGGGAGGACAATCCCAATCTTGCGATCTTGAGATTAGACTTCGTTTGATAGGTGATTACCTGAGCGTTGCCTTTATAGCCTCCTTTTACGGTGCGACGGTTGGTCAACGTCAAAGCAACCAGTTCTCAAACAAGTAATCTCAAATCACTCAGGTATTGAGGATTTAGTGTCTAATAATTTTAATGAAATTTACTTATGACAGATTCTCATCTCTTACAGTAAAGTTTCATAGGTCTTGTCCGATACTAGTCTTCCCAAAGTAAGTATCTATGCAAATGATTATGACATTGCCATGTCCACATAGTTCAAGAAACAGAACTACTAGTCATCTTGCATTCTAATCGTCTAACGTTTTCCATGCGTCCAATTTTATAGAAAACTCCGACTAGGGACCATTTTCAACTTTTGACATTCAAGTTCACTTGATAGACATTTCTTAGTCACAGGACTGGTCCTGACAGTCTATCTTGAATATATTGTCAAATTGAAGGGACTCATCATTTAATAAACCACAAATTAAATGGAAAAATGAATTCTTTTCATTTATTGTGAATGATTAACCAATAATGTTTTACAAAGATTTAAACTCTAAAACTTTAAAACATTAAACAGGAATATAAAAGCCATTCTCCAATATGCTTGATTCCCATAGCTGCAGTGTGCGAGTTGTGCTTCGCCTGCGGCAGAGGTTTAGTCAATGGATCTGATATGTTGTCATCAGTTCCAATTTTGCTTATCTCGACTTCTTTTCTTTCAACGAACTCTTGTAGAAGGTGAAATCTACGAAGTACATGCTTGACTCTCTGGTGGTGTCTAGGCTCCTTTGCCTGTGCAATAGCTCCGTTATTATCACAATACAGGGCTATTGGTCCTTTAATGGAGGGGACTACACCAAGTTCACCTATGAACTTCCTTAGCCATATAGCTTCCTTTGCTGCTTCATGTGCAGCAATGTACTCCGCTTCAGTTGTAGAATCCGCAATGGTTTGCTTAGCACTTTTCCAGCTTACTGCTCCTCCGTTGAGGCAGAAGACAAACCCAGAGTGTGATCTGAAATCATCTTTGTCGGTTTGGAAACTTGCGTCCGTATAGCCTTTAACAATTAATTCATCATCTCCACCATAGACCAGGAAGTCATCTTTGTGCCTTTTCAGGTACTTCAGAATATTCTTGGCAGCAGTCCAATGCGCCTCTCCTGGGTCTGACTGGTATCTGCTCGTAGCACTGAGTGCGTACGCAACATCCGGGCGTGTACATATCATAGCATACATTATTGAACCAATCAATGATGCATATGGAATCCCATTCATTCGTCTACGCTCATCAAGTGTTTTTGGGCACTGATTCTTGCTTAGAGTCATTCCATGAGACATGGGTAGGTAGCCTCGCTTGGAGTCCGCCATCTTGAACCTATCAAGCACCTTATTGATATAAGTGCTTAGACTAAGTCCAATCATCCTTTTAGATCTATCTCTGTAAATCTTGATGCCCAATATGTACTGTGCTTCTCCTAGATCTTTCATCGAAAAACATTTCCCAAGCCAAATCTTGACAGACTTCAACATAGGAATGTCATTTCCGATAAGTAATATGTCGTCGACATATAATACTAGGAAAGCAATTTTGCTCCCACTGACCTTCTTGTATACACAAGATTCGTCTGCGTTCTTGATGAAACCAAAGTCACTGACTGCTTCATCAAAACGTATATTCCAGCTCCTGGATGCCTGCTTCAATCCGTAGATTGACTTCTTTAGCTTGCATACCTTTTTAGCATTCTTTGGATCCTCAAAACCTTCAGGCTGTGTCATAAACATAGTTTCTGTTAAAACGCCGTTTAAGAAAGCAGTTTTGACATCCATCTGCCATATTTCGTAATCGTAATATGCAGCGATTGCTAACATTAACCGAATAGACTTTAGCATTGCAACTGGTGAAAAGGTTTCATCGTAATCCACACCGTGGACTTGCCTGTAACCTTTTGCAACCAATCTAGCTTTGAAAACTTCAAGTTTCCCATCTTTGTCCTTTTCAGTTTGAAAACCCATTTGCTTCCAATGGCTTGGTAGCCATCTGGCAAATCGACCAAATCCCATACTTGGTTTTCAGACATGGAGTCTAATTCAGATTGCATGGCTTCTTGCCATTGCTTGGAGCTAGGGCTCGTCATAGCTTGTTTGTAAGTCGCAGGTTCATCACTTTCAAGTAATAGAACGTCATAGCTCTCGTTCGTCAAAATACCTAAGTACCTTTCCGGTTGAGATCTATATCTTTGCGATCTACGCGGGGTAACATTTCTAGATTGACCATGATTCTCACCAGATTCTTCTAAAGATCTCTGAGTTCCATCCTGAATGTCATCTTGAGCATTCTCTAGAGTTTGTTGTTCGACTCGAATTTCTTCGAGGTCTACTTTTCTCCCACTTGTCATTTTGGAAATGTGATCTTTCTCCAAAAGACACCATCTCGAGCAACAAACACCTTGTTCTCAGATGTATTGTAGAAGTAATACCCCTTTGTTTTCTTTGGATAGCCCACAAGGATACATTTGTCAGATTTTGGATGAAGTTTGTCTGAAATTAATCGTTTGACGTATACTTCACATCCCCAAATCTTAAGAAAAGACACATTTGGAGGCTTTCCAAACCATAATTCGTATGGAGTCTTTTCGACAGCTTTAGACGGAGCTCTATTTATAGTGAGTGCAGCTGTATTTAGTGCATGTCCCCAAAATTCTAATGGAAGTTTGGCCTGACCCATCATTGACCTGACCATGTCTAGCAAGGTTCTGTTCCTCCGTTCCGACACACCGTTCCATTGTGGTGTTCCAGGAGGAGTCAATTCTGATAGAATTCCACATTCTTTCAGATGGTCATCAAATTCATAGCTCAGATATTCACCGCCTCTATCAGACCGCAGTGCCTTAATCTTCTTGCTTAATTGATTCTCTACTTCACTCTGAAATTCTTTGAATTTGTCAAAGGATTCAGACTTATGCTTCATTAGGTAGACATAACCATATCTACTGAAGTCATCAGTGAAAGTGATAAAGTAGCTGAAACCACCTCTAGCATTTGTACTCATTGGTCCACATACATCTGTATGGATTAAACCCAATAGTTCATTTGCTCTTTCTCCAACTTTAGAGAAAGGTTGCTTTGTCATTTTGCCAAGTAAACATGATTCGCATTTACCATAATCCTCTAAGTCAAATGGTTCTAGAATTCCTTCCTTTTGAAGTCTTTCTAAGCGTTTCAAGTTTATATGGCCTAATCGACAATGCCACAGATAGGTGAGATCTGAATCATCCTTTTTGGCCCTTTTGGTATTTATGTTATATACTTGTTTGTCGTGATCTAATAAATAAAGTCCATTGACTAATCTAGCAGATCCATAAAACATCTCTTTAAAATAAAACGAACAACTATTGTCTTTTATTAAAAAGGAAAATCCCTTAGCATCTAAGCAAGAAACTGAAATGATGTTTTTAGTAAGACTTGGAACATGGAAACACTCTTCCAGTTCCAAAACTAGCCCGGAGGGCAACGACAAATAGTAAGTTCCTACAGCTAATGCAGAAATCCGTGCTCCATTTCCCACTCGTAGGTCGACTTCACCCTTGCTTAACTTTCTACTTCTTCTTAGTCCCTGTGGATTGGAACATAAGTGTGAGCCACAACCTGTATCTAATACCCAAGAAGTTGAATTAGCAAGTATACAGTCTATAACGAAAATACCTGAAGATGGAACGACTGTTCCGTTCTTCTGATCTTCCTTTAGCTTCAAGCAATCTCTCTTCCAATGCCCCTTCTTCTTGCAGTAGAAGCATTCGGATTCAGAAGTGGGTTGATTGACCTTCCTCTTTACAGATTTGGCGCCAGTTTGCTTAGTTGGGCTGGCCTTGTTGCCACCTTTCTTAACATTCCTCTTCTTTCCAGATTTCTTGAACTTGCCCCCACGCACCATAAGCACATCCTGCTTATCACTTTTGAGCGTCTTTTCAGCGGTCTTCAGCATACCGTGAAGCTCAGTGAGCGTTTTGTCCAGACTATTCATACTGTAGTTCAGTTTGAACTGATCATACCCGCTATGAAGAGAATGGAGGATGGTGTCTATAGCCATTTCCTGAGAAAATTGCTGATCCAGCCGACTCATATTCTCAATGAGTCCAATCATTTTGAGAACATGTGGACTTACGGGCTCGCCTTTCTTAAGCTTGGTCTCAAGAATTTGCCTATGAGTCTCGAATCTTTCGACTCGAGCCAGATCTTGGAACATGTTCTTCAACTCACTGATGATTGTGAAAGCATCTGAGTTGATGAACGTTTTCTGCACATCCGCACTCATGGTGGCGAGCATTAGACATTTCACATCCTTGTTGGCATCAATCCAACGATTGAGGGCTGCCTGAGTGACCCCGTCGCCTGCGGCTTCGGGCATCGCCTCTTCTAGGACATACTCCTTTTCTTCCTGCATAAGAACTATTTGCAAGTTCCTTTGCCAGTCAAGGAAGTTCTTCCCGTTCAACTTCTCCTTTTCGAGAATTGATCGAATGTTGAATGAATTGTTGTTTGCCATATTTAAAACTACAATTGAAAAGAATAAACAAATAAATAACCATTCACAGTTTCTCTTAATAAACTTAAATTCTAACATACATGCATAATTCAATGTTTATTAAGCATTTTATTCAAGTTATGTGTTCCGGCAGGTGTGAATAAAATGATTCCAAGATCCTAAAATCATTGAAGAACTAAGCACAGTTTGTCGACTTAATCCTAAAACATCTTAGGTAAGCAAAAGCCTTTTGCTAATAGTCTAGAAACTATTCTTGGTTGATAGGTACGTCTAAGAACTTATTAGGTAAACCTATCGATTTTGCCACGACATAAAAGGACTCCTTACTTATATCGTTGAGTTTCACCAAAACTAACATGTACTCACAATTATTTGTGTACCTTGCCCCTTTAGGACCAATAAGTAACACCTCGCTGAGCGAAAACTATTACTAGATTGATGTAAAGGATATCCAAGCAAGTGTATATTTTGGCATGGCACCTTTTAACTCAATTTTTAAGTTTGGAACTTAAGGCTCTTACTATGTTGGTTAGATTTTAAATGAACTAAAATCCTTAATCATGCAACATAATCAAGCTTTTGATCTCATGCATTTTAAGACATATTTAAAAGCAATAAATAACTTAAAACATGCATAAGATAAATGTGATCTAGTATGGCCCGACTTCATTTTGAAGATTTAACTTCAAAGTCCGTCTTGAAAATCTCCGTGGGAGGCACCATTTTCTTCAAATAGGATAAGCTATAATTAAAACTAATTACAACTATTTGATGGTACGCAAACCATATTTTAATTGAAAAACAACTTTGGTACTTTAGACCAATTACATTCAAATTAATGGTACGCAGACCATATTTTCTATCCTATTTGGGCCATACTAGTCACTTCATAACCTGCAAAACAGTACATATACAATATATACCATTCACCCATTCATTATCATGAATGGCCCACATAGCTGGTTAGTAAAACACATTATGCATCACGTAAACATTTGCAGCAATTAATCAAGGGCACCAATAATCTACCAATTATTCAGTCCTTATTAATTCTAATCAAGTTATTTTAACCTTAAGGATTTGTAGACCTAATCAAGAGTTTATGACTAAAAGCGCTCCCACTTAAACCAATAAATTCATATGCTTTACTAATTTTAAACATAAAAATGTATTTCTAGTCTAACCGGAAACATACAAATTTAATTAAAATTTAAAGCTCATATAAATTTATAATCGGATTTTTCATGAAATACCCCCGAGTTTTGGCGGAATTCACCAAATGCCCCTCGACTTTCAGAAATACATAAATTACCCCTGTTTCAAAACATAATACACCAAATACCCTTATTTCAAAACTTAATACAACAAATATCTTTAATGACGTCATCAAACCTATAATCGAACAATTAACGTCTAATTAACCAATCTAATCCCTAATTAACACCCTAATCAACTCACCCATTAACAAACCTAACTAACCCACCCATTAACCCACTAACCCACCCATTTTTTTTCTTTTCTCTCTCTCCTTCCTCCTTCCTCCTTCCATCAGCTCACCAAGCAAACACCACTTCCATTGAAGCCAAACCAAGCAAAAAAAAAAAAAAATCAAAGCAGTTGAACAAATTCGAAGAAATTTGAAGAGAATCAACGAAAATTGAAGAACGAAGAACTTCAAAGAAAGTGAGCCAAAACTCAGCCACTCATCCTCCCTCTTCCCCTGCTTTCGTCGCTCTTCTCCTCTACTCCTCAAGCAGCGTTGCTCCCCACCTTGCAGTTCCCTCCTCTCTCCCGTCCGTCTTCTTGTGCCTCCTCGTTGCACCACCACCAGCCAACACCACTTCCTCCACCACCAACTTCGATTTCTCTCTCCTCAAATCACCACCACCTTCTTCCCCACCTCTCCTGCCTCCGCCTATGCATAGGGTTACGACTTCTTCGGCTGATTCTTCTTCTATCGGGGGAATCAGCGCAGCGACGGTGGACGCTAGGGAATTTCGCCCAAAAAATTGATTGATTTTGCTTCTATGCGATTCTAGTATTTGATTTTCTTCTATGTGATTTTCGGATCTTAATTTGCATTCTTGGAGAGCTGGTTGTTAATGGAGTTGCTGAGGGAGATGTCGGAGTTGTTGATGGCTATGTCGGAGTTTTTGAGGGAGATGTCGGAGTTGTTGATGGCTATGTCGGAGTTGTTGATGGAGATGTCGGAGTTGCCGAGGGAGATGAGGTTGATGGAGTTGGACTTGTCGCAACAAAAGGAGAGAAAATGAGTTGGTGGTGATGTTGCCGGCCTGCTTCTACCGTCGCTGTTAATGTTGTTAGTGTTGCTTGGCGGCGATGGTGGCGGCTGGCAAGTCAACAATCTTGGTGGAGATGGAGATCCATGGAAGAAACATGAAGAAAAAGGGGGGAGAGAGAAGAGAAAAAAGAAAAAAAAAAAAGGGTTAATTAGGAGTTTAGTGGATTAATTGGTAAAACATGGGTTAATGGGTGAGTTAAATTGGTTAATTAGGGTTGATGACGTCATAAGGGTATTTGGTGTATTATGTTTTGAAACAGGGGTAATTTATGTATTTCTGAAAGTCGAGGGGCATTTGGTGAATTCCGCCAAAACTCGGGGGTATTTCATGAAAATTCCGATTTATAATTGAATCCAAAAAGTTTAATTTAATTTCAGTCGTATTTAAATTAATTCATGATTTTTAATTTTAGTAAAATAATTAGAATAAATAAAATTTATTATAATTACAATATTCAAAATTAAAATCCAAGAAAATAATTTAAATTATTAATTTTAAAATTAATTAATATTACGTAAACTGAAAAATTTCAAATTAAAATTTCAAAACGATCTAATCGTAACGCAACAACCCCACGCAACGTACGCCCATGGGCCACACGCACACAGCCATCGCTGGCCATGTGCGCGCAGCCCATGCGCTGCGTCGCATAGCTGCTGCTGCTTTCCTTCGCAATGCATCACGCGAGCTGGTGCTCGCTGCGCGCGCGCCAGCGCTCGATGCATGCGAGCCATCGCTCGCTACGTTCGCTTGCCAGCGCTCGCTGCATGCGAGCCAGCGCTCGCTGCGCGCGCTCGCCAACGCTCGCTTTATGCGGGCCAGCGCTCACTGCGCGCTCTTGCCAGCGCTCGCTTTGTGCGAGCCAGCGCTCGCTGCGCGCGCTCGATCCTGCGAGCCATCGCTCGTTGCGCGAGGCATCGACGCTGGGCGGAGCACTCGTGGCACGCGAGCTTGCGCTCGCTGCGCGCGAGGCTCCGCACGCTTGCGCGAGGCAGTGCGCGTTGTGGCGCAGCTCGCTTGCTGCCCACACGCGACTGCTGTGCCTGCTTTCGCCCTCGCCCATTCGTCCATTGCTCACGGCCCACGCATAAGGCAGGGCTGCTGCCTTGTGCTCGTGCACCATGGCCTTGCGCATTGCATTCGTGCCGCATGGGCGACGAGCTCCCTTGCTCGTCGTCACATGCCCGCACTATACAACACCCCTTAAGGGTAACACGTAGCGTCCATTGCTTTGTGCGTGCAAGTTATATGAGCGAATCGCATAAAATTTTAAAAAATTATATTTAAAATTAATGACAAATTAATAAATAATATTAATTTCATAATTTTAGGGCGAAAAATCGAAAATTTATTATTCAATTGATTTGCGATTAACATGGATTCAAGTCTGGGTCATAAAAATTTAAAATTTATCATAAATTTACAATTTTTATGGTGGTTTTTAATCATAGGTATCTAATTAAATTATAATTAATTATGAAAATCAAATTAATTCTAAATTATTCTAATTTTCAACAAATTAATCATAATTACAAATTAGATTACATAATTAACAAGGCTAGGCATTCAAACTTGTTAAACATATACAGTAGGTCAATCAAAAATTCAAGATTTATCAACAAGAATCGCAAATATTTAATTTAACATCTTAAATTTACGAAATTTTGCATTCGAAAAACTAAAACCTCCGAAAAGTCATAGTTAGGCTTCGAATTTGAGAATTCTGGGTTCGGCAGAAAAATATTCTTTTTGTCAAAATTTTAGAATGCCTTTTACATGCGGAATTGACACAAAAATCACTCGATTTGGATGAGTAACGAAGAAACTGCCGAAAAAACTGCGTACGTATAATTAAATAAACGCAATTTGCAATTAATTAACAATTACGAAAATTAATCACCCCTTTTAATTCTTGCAAATTTGTAATATTTAACCATGTTCATGCAATTTAGATTATGAAAATAATAAGAGGCTCGTGATACCACTATTAGGTTATGATACATATGACAATTCATAAATCATGCGGAAAAACCATAAAGCCAGGAAAACATATTATTTACACATAATCATTTAGCATAGTTTAGATGCATACTCTTTGTTGCGTGCCTTCCCTAGCTGCGCCCGAACCGAACAAGAACAAGTCTTTAGGACTCCAAGTGTCGTCCCTCCGTAGATAGTCCACAGCACGTCCGGATCCGCCTTAAGATTGACCAACTAGAATCGCCCTTAAGGTATTATTATTTTCGGCACTTTATAGGCAAATGCGTGACTGAATTTTTCTCTCAAAAACTCACTTTGAATACTTGAATGCTCGATGTAAATATGTGACCCTAGGCACTTATTTATAGAGTTTATGGAAAGGAATTATAATCCTATTAGAATACAAATCTATTTAATTATAATCCTACTAGGACTCTAATTAAACAAACTTTATCTATTAGGATTAGATTTAATCATATTACGAAACCCGGTAGCCTTAGGATTCGAGTAGCACACACGAGTGGCGCACAAGCACCGCACACCCGCACGCAGGCCTTGCGGCCCACGCCGAGCGCACAGCGCAAGGCCCACTGTCACAGCCTTGTCCGCGCGCGCGCCCAAGCTTCGGCTGGGCCTGGCTTTTGCGCTGGGCCTGGTCGTATGCTTGGCGTGTGGTTGTTGCGCTTGGCTTGCTGGGCGATGGCCTGGCTTCGTGCTGGGCCTTCGTCCGGCAGGCCTCGTCCGATGCTTATTCGTACGATACGCTTCCGATTAAATTCCCGGTTCCGGAATTCATTTCCGATACGAACAATATTTAATATTTCCGATTCCGGAATTAATTTCCGTTTCGAACAAATATTTAATATTTCCGTTTCCGGAACTATTTTCCGATTCCGATAATATTTCCGATTCTGACAATATTTCTGTTTCCGGCAATATTTCCGATTCCGGCAATATTTCCATTTCCAATAATATTTTCCGATACGTACCATGTTTCCGTTTCCGGCAACATCTACGACTTGGATAATATTTATATTTCCGATACGATCCATATTTCCGTTTCCGGCAATATCATCGTTTCCGGAGTATTCATTTCTTGCCTGTGACGATCTCAGCTCCCACTGAAACCAAGATCCGTCGATTCCGAATATCCATAGATGGAGTATTTAATGCCATTAAATACTTGATCCGTTTACGTACTATTTGTGTGACCCTACGGGTTCAGTCAAGAGTAAGATGTGGATTAATATCATTAATTCCACTTGAACTGAAGCGGCCTCTAGCTAGGCATTCAGCTCACTTGATCTCACTGAATTATTAACTTGTTAATTAATACTGAACCGCATTTATTAGACTTAACATTGAATGCATACTTGGACCAAGGGCATTATTTCCTTCAGATGATTTGACTTTGAACCCTTGCATATATGTGCATCATGGTGGTGAATGGGTTGTGCAAGGTGATATGGTTTATAGTGGGGGGAGGGTGGATGTCTTTGATTACATCCATGAGAATGCAGATGGAAAATATGTTAAGGAATTAGTCGATAGTTTAGGTTATAATGATATAGAGAAAGTACATTTCTGGGACCCTAGGAAAGAATTCAAGAATGGGGTTAGGTTTTTAGGTTTTGATAGTAGTACTTGTGACCCTTTCTTAGCTTTACTCTTTGAATACAAAAGAATTCATATATAAATTGAACATAAAATCAAACCCACCTACAACTTTAACCTAAACAGGAGTGGAGGAGGGGGAGGAGGGAGAGGTAGCTTCCTTGAGTTGTTGAATACTGATGTGGTTGACTTAAATTCTGATTATGTGGAACCACCTTTTACAGTACTCCCACCCAAACAAACTGAACCTCAACCTGAACCTCAAATTCAACCTCAAAATGTGCCTCAACCTGAAATTGATTATGATTCAGAGGGTACAGATGAGGATGATGATGAGTTAGCCACTGCTAGGTCTAAGATATCTGATGATATGAGAAGGGAAAAGGCTTATTTTGAGGAGTTAGTAATGCTGAAAAAACTAGCAGAAAGTAAAGTAGAAGGTGGTCTGAATTTGGGGGATGACTTTGATGGATACAGTGACTTAGACAGCCCTAGTGAGTCAGAAGATGAGGATGATGTTGGTTACTTAGTTGCACCACAACACCATAAGAGGGGGAGAGGGAAACAGAAGCAAAACAACACTGAAACTGAAGAGAGGGAAGCCACTTTTTATGTTGGGCAACAGTTTGAGAATCCAAAGACATTTAGGAAAGCAATCATAGATTATTCAATTGATAAAGGAAGAAACATTCCATTTTCTAAAAATGATTCCACTAGGGTTTGTGCAGAGTGTGAGCACAAAGATAAAGGTTGTAAATGGAGAATTTGGGCTTCATGGGAGAGAGGAAGAAGGTCATTTACAGTGAAAACATTTGTCAGTGAGCACACTTGTGGTAGGACACCTATCATTAAGAAGATGACTTCACATTAGATTGCAGAACACTACCAGAATCTGTTTAAGGTTAACCCTTACATGAGAGTGCAAGATATTCAGGAAACCATTTGGTTAGAAAAGGGTATAAGGGTGAGCAAAGACAAGGCTTCCAGGGCTAGGAGAAGGGGTCAAGCACTCATTGTTGGTGAATACAAAGAGCAGTATGCATTACTCCTAAGGTATGCAGCTGAGATACTAAGAAGCAATCCCGGGAACACAATGAAGTTGAAGTTGGATGCAAATGTGTTTGACAGACTGTATTTGTGTTTTGAGGCACTTAGGAAAGGGTTCTTGGCAGGATGCAGACCTTTCATATCACTTGATGGATGTTTCTTAAAGGGACCATTTGGGGGTCAATTGTTAGTAGCAGTAGGGAGGGATGGAAACAATCAAATGTTCCCTTTGGCTTGGGCTGTTTGTGAGGTTGAGAGCACTGACACATGGAGTTGGTTTCTAGAACTTCTAGCTACTGATTTAGGCACTAGTGAAGGAGCAGGGTACACATTCATGTCTGACCAACAAAAGGGTTTACTTGCTGCTGTGTCAAATGTGTTTCCACAAGCTGAAAGTAGGGTGTGTGCAAGGCATGTGTACTGTAACTTTAGGGGAGTGTTTGGAGGTGGTTTAGAGTACAGAAAACAATTCTGGACTATTGCAAAAAGCAACACAGTAAATCACTTCAATGAAAACATTGAAGTAATGAGGGGTATTTCACATGAAGCTGCTGAAGACCTACTGAAAAGGAACTACAAGAAATGGTGTAGGGCATTCTACACTCCATTATCTTGTTGTGACAGTGTAGACAACAACATGAGTGGGGTATTTAATGCATACATCTTGAGTGCAAGGCACAAGCCTATTATTACCATGTTGGAAGATATCAGAGAGGGTTTGATGGAAAGACTGCATAAGAAAAGAGATTTCATTGGGAAAAAGGAGATAATGTTGTGTCCTAGGATCCAAATTCAGTTAGAGAAACACAAAATTTGGGCTAGGGGTTGGAATGCATACTGGGATGGTGGGTTTTGCTATGGAGTAAGAGAAGGTGCAACACAGGTTAAGTATGTGGTGGATCTGAACCAACATACTTGCAGTTGCAATGCATGGCAGGTGAGTGGGATTCCATGCAAACATGCAATTGTTGCTATATGGAATAAAGTAGACCACCCAGAACAATATGTCAATGCATATTTCTGCAAACAGACTTACATGAAGGCATATGAATTTTTGTTAGAGCCTTTAAATGGTCCTCAAGAGTAGCCTACTTCTGATAGCATTGTTGTGGCTCCAAAGGTGAAAAAGGTCAATGGAAGACCTAAAACAAAGAGGAGATATGGTGTTGGAGAGGTAACTGCATCTGGTAAGCTGAAGAGAACAGGTTGTTCTATGAAATGCAGCTTATGTGGTGTGATAGGCCACAACAAAAGGGGTTGCAAGAATGCCCCTAAGCAAGAACAACACAGCAACAATCATGCTACTGCAGAGCAGACCACACCACATCAACAACACCCAAGAACCAGTTCAGCTATACCAATGCACAATAGGGGTGTGGGTATTTATACCTACCCAAATGGGTATCAAAGAATAGCTACTGTAAGTCATTCAATAGACTCAAATTCTTTCTTACATGTTACTTTACTGTACTGAAGCCAACTTGTTCCTAATTTGTTTTAATTAATGCAGCCTATATCACAACATTTCCCCACACCACAGAGGCAAAGACCTCCTGCAGCTTTCTATTCTGATCATGGGGGTGAGCAAACCATCTACTCCTTCCCTGCACATGACTTCCCATTGTCACAGACTCAACCAAGTCAAGGACACACAATATCAAGCCAAGCATTGCAGGATCTTGCAATGGCTAGAAGATTAGAAAAAAGACCATGAGGTTAGATTTTATTGAATTTAAAGTCTTCATTACATTTCATTAGTGCAGATCATTACATTTTACCTACCCACTTAACCCACTTAACTTAAAATCAACCAGATAAAAAAAAAACAGAACCACTAGGATTACAACCCACACTTCACATTTCACACTAATAGGTCTTCTCATCTTGCTCATCACATAGTCTGCCTCCCTCTTCCTTGCATAATTGTTAGCTTCACTAAGTTTTGTCCTAAAACTATCAACTTCAGCAGCAAGGCTTTGTTTATCTTGCATTAACCCTAGTATGACAATTGTTTGCCAAGTTGTTGGTTCTTGTTCATCAATCCATCTAAAAAAGATGCAACCCCTTCTGTTTGTTTCAACATCATAATCTGGACAAGCAATGAACCTCCTTCCAGGATTTTCTTTTGTCCATGCCTTTTGAAGGGATACTGTGAATCCACAGTAGCACCTCTTAGGGTGTTCATTATCACCATTGTTGAACAAAGAGATAGCCCTGTTCATCATTCTGCAAATAAATTACGTTTTAATAATTATTTCCTAAATATGTTTAATTATTGTTCAAATAAGCTAACTTAAGATTTTAAAAAAAATGGCAGAAAAATACCTTTTTGTTGAGAAGAGTCAGCTATGGTGGAGCAACAGAGAAAAAACACAGAGCAGAAGATGGAGAAGAAAGAATTTTGTTTTTTAAGTGTTTTATTGTTGTTTTGTTGTGCATGGAATGTTAAATACTCTGTTTTTTGAGAGTCTCAACGGCTATATTTTTGTAAAAAGCTAACTGAAATGAATTTCCTTTTATTTAATTATTGGTAAATGGTAAATATAACTGTTTTTTTTCGTTTAGTGCCTTTTATTTAGTTTCCTTTTAATTTAATTGAATTTTAACGGCCGTTAGTGACGGAAAACAAAAAGCAGCGTTTTCCATCCATTTTGAGGGACCTAAATGCTCATTTTGAAACTTGAGGGACCTAACTGCTCATTTTGGCAAAGTTTAGGGAACTCTACGACCTATTTACTCCTCCTTCCCTGCTTCCCTTCCCTGTTTTGTTGAGTTCTTATTCTCAGATTGCTAAATTCGCCCCTCTTCCATGGCGAGTGTGGCCTTTCTTCTAGCTTTTTCCTGCTTTCCTTTTCTTTTCCTTTGTACTTCTTCTATCCGAGTTGTTACCTTCGCCCATCCCCTATGGTGGATTTTTTTACCCGATCTTTGTTTCCTTCGTAGTATTACATATTTTACTTTTCTAGGGTTTTGATTCTCGGAAGATATCAATAGAAAATCAAACTAAGATCTCAATATAAAGAGTTTAAGTGTACTATCTTTGGGAGGTTCTCCCTATTGTCACTTTTCTCGGTGGTCAGGTATGTACTGATTTTCTTTCTCTCTCTTTCTCCTTCCCAATTTTCAATTCGTAATTTTTTCAGTTGCATCTGAAATTCGATTGTTGAATATTGTATGATTTTTCAGTTTGGAAAAATCTTGTGTTTTTATGGGTATTGTTGGCTGTTTCTTCATAGAGGATCTGATCAAGCTTCTAAGTTGCCCGGTTTTGCACCTCTCCTAATCCCCTTTTCTCTCTAATCACAGGTACATTTATTGCCTTTCAAATTTATTGGTATTAGACTTCAAAATATTGAGTTTCATGTCGACTTTATGAATTTGGTTGTCTGGCCATTTTAACTTGATAACTTATTATTGCCATTTGTGGGATTTTTTGTGGGTTTTTGAGATATTTTCCTTTTATTTTATTATTGTTTAGAGAAACATTTAAAATTGGAAATCTGTTTAGGAATTGAATTAGGGTGGTTAATTTATTAGAGTCATACCAGTTATTGTGTTTTGTTATAGGTACCCTCTTTTGTTACTATTCTTATTTTATTAACCAGTGAACTTGACCTTTCGAAATTCTTCTGGTAGTCAAGATGAAAGCATTCGACAAATTTGAAAATACATTAGACGCAGCTACTACTGATCGACAGCAAGCCTGGCAAAGGATTGAGAAAATTCTTGAAAGCACACTGCTCCGGCAACATATTAGTTGTTGCTGATTCTAAACTTGGATATGCAATCAAGGAGAATCTGGTTGGTGTACATATAAATTTGACATATTTTATTTCTTTATGCTTGTGGTTTCATCTTCTAATATAAACTGTTTTATGGCCCTGTGCTGCAGCAAATTGACTGTGTTCACAATAATGCTATGATGGAGCTGATGAGAGGGGTAAGAAGTCAGTTGACTGAACTCATCTCTGGCTTTGGAGCTCAAGAACTTGTCCAATTAGCTTAGGTCTATCTCACAGCTTATCGAGATACAAGTTGAAGTTCAGTCCTGGTAAGGTCAATGATATCGACAAATTACTCTTTCATGTTTCATATTTCCTTTCTAATCCTGTACCTAATGTTTATGCAAGTAGACACTATGATTAATCACGCCATTGTATTGTTGGATGATCTTGACAAAGATCTTAATACAGAATGGTATGCCTGACATTTTCCGGAGCTTGTAAAGATTTTGCAAGACATTATAGTCTATGCCAAGACTATGAAGTTGATGTTGAATCGTGTTACTGCTGCGAAGTTGACTTTCTGTGAGGTAGACACCTCTTCATAGAATTTATAATCATCTTCATATGTCATTAGAAGCTTTGAAGATTAATGGAAATAGTAAGTAATGGCTTTGAAGATTTGTGGGGAAATAATTAGAAGCTTTGAAGATTAATCTATTAGATTTGTTTGCCAATTGTCCTTCTTGGATTTAATAAGTAATATCAAGGTTAAATGTTTACATCCGTGTTTCAGAGCAGCTAAACAATGTTTTATGTGTAACTTCGATTAGGGTTTACAATATCGATCATTTGATAAATGTTCAAGATGGGGTGCTCACTGCAGTCTTATTGTCAGTTGCCACATTGTTGTAAGAATATTTTTTAGTTTGTGCTGCCTTGATCTTGTGGCCTACTTAAGTTAAAAATAGATGCTTAAAGTAGATTATACTTCCAATTCTTCATGAATTTTAACATTATGCATTGTTTATGCATCTTCAATATTGAACTGGATAGGATAATGGAAAATAATTAGAAGCTTTGAAGATTAATCTACTCTATATGTCTGCCAATTGTGATTCTTGGATTTAATAAGTAATGTCAAGGTCAAATGTTTACATTTGATCATCGAAAGGTCAAATTGGGTTAAATAATTAGAAGCTTTGAAGATTAATCTACTACATATGTCTACTACTCTCTCTTGATGTTGAGCTCATTTCTAATGTTTAAAGTCTAAACTCTGATGATAGGCCGATAGCTGATAATTTTTTCGTTTGGGCATTAAATCTTTACTAGCACCCTTTTGATTACTTCATTATTGTGATTTAATCATCTTTATCAACTATTTCGAACACTCTTTTACACTGTACACTTCCCTTTACATGTGAACATTTGTTTATGTTTCTTCCGGATTATCAAAGTTTTTAATTGAATTAGTTTGAATATTTAGGTATTGAATATGGACTATGGAGAGGAAAGTTCCGAACTCTCTCTGCTTTCAACTACATGTTCCCACCATAAACACATTTTTGAGGTTTGTATAATGTCTTCTTAACATCCTGACTTTTTAATCATGTTATATTGACCTCCTTAAAACAGGTTAGTTGCTTGTAGTTTCTTCTTCCCACGAGAGATATATCCATGCAACTTAAGCTACTTGCAAGGTATATTTTAAATTCTGATCATAAGCAGTAACTTATCCAACAAAGTATTTCAGACTGCTATCCAAGGCAGTATTTGTTACTGCCAGTCAATTTTAGTTAATTGGATAATATTGCCCTGACTACAGTTGACAATGCAGCAATGAATTGGAAACGAGAAAGGTCATTACCCTTTATCATTTAGTACTAAGTACAGCCTAATTCTTAAACTAAAACTTGCAAAATTCTTTTTCAAATTGCAGGAACGTTTGGTTGACTTGGCAAATTATCAAGCAGAACCGGACCTTGTACAATTCTGCGTTCTAAGATTCCTCCCTTATTGAGTTATTGTTGCTTATGCAGTATTTCTTGCTATATGGACTCTTGATCAATCTGATTATCCATGATCAATATATTTTTCTTTACATTTGTGTTTTTTTTTATTACTAAACATTTACCCTGCTAACTTATCTGTTGAAGAATCCAACTTTAGTGCATTATACTTATATAAGGCCACAGAGCTCAAAGTTTTAGTAACTACCTGACAAGGTTTGCAATTAATTACAAGTAATTGCACACTGAAAGCAATTCACGAGAAGTACCTTCATGAAAAGTGATCCGCATGAAGAAGTCTTTTGATTAACTTTGCTGCTTGTTTACTTTCTATTGGTGAAATGGTTTTAGTCCTTGATTTTCTTTTATGAGCATTATTACGACATCGTAGATTAGTTTCTTTGCTTGATTACTTACTATTGGTGCAAATGGTTTCAGTCCTTGATTTTTTTTCTTATGAGCATTATTGTGTACCACTACTAAGGTTTCTAACATTAGCCCAGGGACGTGAAAGAAGGAAAGTCTCAAAATCCGCACCAAACAAGTTCTTATCAAGCTTGGACAACATCTCTCTCCGAGTGTAATGTCTTGTAGTGATGTCGTCGCCTTAAGCATTTGGATGATGCCGTCGAAGAATGAGTGATTTCATATATCTCTCTTGTCTTGTACTCCCTCCGTCCCGGAATACTTGACCTGTTTTCCTTATCGGGTTGTCCCTTAATACTTGACCTGTTTCTAAAAATGGAAATATTCTAACAATATTACATTATTTCTCACTCCACCCCTATTAACCCACCTATCCCCTACTTCATACAAAAAATAATTAAAAATTCAAACCCCTACTCTCCCCCAACCCCATCTCTTAACCCACCTCCCACTAACTACATTAAAATAATATCCCACTATCAACTACTACCTATTAAATTAAATAAGTTAATTCAAATCCCTTAAACTCTGTGGCGGTCAAACCGGGTCGAGTATTCCGCGACGGAGGGAGTATACACCTTTTAGCTTGCTAATGTGTTTTCGATTTGTTTGTGGCACCTTCAATATGTAGTTCTAAATAGTTTCGTCTTACATGTCACGGAGTATGTGTAAATCTAACATTAACATACTCCGTGACATTTAGCATGTTTTATATTTTCCGTATCTCTTGCATTTACTATAATATTGTAAATATTCTTTCACGTAACATTTACGAAACAACTTTTTATAACTTGGGGATTGCGCACAATTGCCATTTAGCTAACCGTAAATGCTTGAGCAACAAGACGCCAAAAAATTGGACCTGATTGTAGTAATTACCTCGTTGCCCGAGCAATTCACAACCTCTTCTTCGCCAACAACCGCCGTAGCTGCCGACGGCGTCGTTTCTTTGTCGGTGGAATTATCCATCACCGACAAATTCTTTCGACGATTTCTTGGCTGAGAAATTTTCTGCAAATTAATGGGTGTTTTCTACGATTTTTGTGGTTGATAGTTCTGGATCTTGTTGCGAATGGTTTTGGTGATGTAATCGTTGATAGGATGTAAAGGTCGATTTTCTGGGTTTAAGAAAGAAAAGGAGAGGAGAAGAGAAGAGGAAGGGTTCCTCGGTGGTTGTGGGGGTGGCGATGGAGTTCACAGGTTTGGAAGAAGCAGCGGGAGAGAGAAAGGAGCAGAGATGATGGAATTTGGAGGAGAGAGAATCAAAGGATGTTGATGGTGGAGGATTGGAAGAGAAAACAAATAAATTTGGTGGAGGATTGGAGATGGTAGAGGAGCCATAGAAGAGGAAGAAAAGGAAAGAGCTGAAGACTTCCATGGAGAGAAAGAGATGAACAAAGTAAATAAAAAAAAAGGAAAACAAATAAAAAGAAAAAAGTTAGGAAAATAATAATAATTAGAGGTAATGTTAACGGAGACTTAACGGAATGGACGGAAAATGTTCATTAAGGGTATTTTGTGTTATTTTTTAAAAAACTAAGGGGTATTTAGTGCATTCTGGAAAGTTTAGGGATATTTGGTGCATTAAGGCAAACTTCGGGGTCATTTCATGAAAAATCCGAATAAAAAAGGATACGAATCAACCTGATGCAAGAGGTAAAATTGAGTCACCCGAGGTAAAGGGTAAATATAGGTCAAGTAATCAAATCCATACGTTATTGAATCCGGTAGAACTAGAGTAAAACTAATTACTCGGTAAACTATAAGATTGACGAACTACTCTACTTATACCGTTATACCTATCACCAATTGATTTTAGGATAGTATCCCACTAATTTTATCATATTCCGAGTTTTTTTTAAAAACACTAAAGGATAACTTTAGTAATTATTAAGATAACTACTTAGACACCGCAAATTTGATGGTGCAGGTGTGTGCACCGTGCTCTTGGTGCACTGGTATTAAAACGACAACTATTAAATACAAAACGCGCGTTTTTTTATTAAATCTGGAGAAGAAAAGAACATCTTTTGTTGAACAAAAGAACAAACGAACTTTTTTTGTTAAAAAAAGAACAAAGAATGCTCTGTTCTATTCCGATGTGTTTTATTATGTTCTTTTGTTTTCGCTTCTTTTGGCGGGTATATATTCCTCTATTTTTCATAATTTTGAAATCAGAATTTGTGAAGAGGAGAGAGAAACTGTGAAGAGGAGAGAGAAACTATGATAAACTGTAAATTTGATTTTAGAGAGAGAAAGTAATGGAAAATTCTCAGATATTGGTTGATTTTTCTACTTCAATATCAAATTCTATTGATTCTTCTTTTTCAAATTTGAATTTCTCAGCTGATAATCAGATTTGTGAAGGTGATTTTTCAATTTTTTTTAATAACGAATTACATGTTTTGATGATTTTGATTTCGTAGTTACCTGATTTCTATATTTTGATCATTTTGATGATTATGATTTCGCAATTACTTCGCAATTACTTCGCAGTTCTTTTGGTACTGTTTTGAAATTCTTTATATTTGTTCGTTTCTCTATCTTAATTTTTTTCGTCTAGGCTTTGTTGTTGTTCTTTTATGTACTGGTAATATTCTTTGTGTCTTTTATTAGTATTCATGCAGATTTTGAATGTTCTTTTCTTTAACTTTTGTTGTTCTTTCTCATATGTTGCTTCCCCCCCCCCCCCCCCCTGTAGTTTTCTGTTTTTATTAATTTTGAGTTTCTTGTTCTTTTATTTATGGTTTATGTTCTTTTTAGGTTTTTCAACGTTTTTTTTTTTAATTTTGCAAGTATTATTATCAATATTTGATTATCTTGTTCTATTTATCCTGCATTTTTCTCATGATATTCTTTTTATAAAATTTTGAATGAGAACGAATATGTTCTTTTCATATTTGTACCAAAAAAACAAGTGCACCGTTCTGATTATGAACACTGCTTATATTTCTTCTCCTTCCTCCTCTTTTTTTTATTTGTTTTATTTTCATTTTCTATATATATATAATATTTCTCCTATTGAATTCAATCATTTCTCATTTTAGAAACATATTTTAGAGAGAGAAAGAGGAGAGGTTTAATTTTCTCTCAACAAAAGAGAGATTTTATGAGAGAGAAAGTTCGAAATACATTTTCTCCTCCTTCTCTCTCTAACATGTGATTTTAATTGAATTTTGTTTATCGAAAACTAGCTAATTAAGCAAAATACAAGTTTAATTTCGCTAGTTTTTGTATTTTTTATCGATTCAAAGATATTGATGCTGCTGATGAATGTGCATCGGGTGATTGAGGTACACTTCCTTAAACTTATTTCTATGTTCTTTTTAAATTCTAATGTTCATTTTTATAACATATTATTTCTGTGTCATCAGCAGTGTTTGTTCTTTTATATCATCAGTAATTGTTCTTTTACATATTTACAGTGTTGTGTTGAGTTATTTTTGATAAATAAAATAACGGAATTAAAACACATTTTTAATCTTAAAAATAAATTGTATTAGAAGTACAATAAAACTTTAAAAGAACATACATATAATTCTTTCTTTGAAATATAATTTTCGTCCTTCCAAGTATCGTCGTTTTATTAAAAGAACAAAAAGACCTTTTAAAAGAACATTAATCTTAAAAATAATGTTGTTCTTTTTTCCAGACTTTGTGGTTCTTTTACATTAACATTCTTTAAATAAAATTGTTCTTTTGTTGTTCTTTTACTTTTGTTTATTGTTCTTTTCTTTTACTTTTGTTGTTCTTTCACATATGTTGCTTTTTTACCTTATAGTTTTCTATTTTTTTTTTTATTAATTTTGAGTTTTTTTGTTCTTTTATTTTTAATGGTTTATGTTCTTTTTAGGTTTTTTGACGTTTTATTTTTTTATTTTTCAAGTATTATTATCAATATTTGATTATCTTGTTCTATTTATCCTGCATTTTTCTCATGATGTTTTTTTTATAAAATTTTAAATGAGAACGAATATGTTCTTTTCATATTTGTACCTTTTGTCTAATTTATTAATATTAGTGTTTTACTTGATATGTTCTTTTTCAGGTTTTTGTTAATGTTCTTTTCAGGATTTTGTTAATGTTCTTTTAATTTACTTTATTATGTTCTTTCTGATTTTTTTGTTTTCTTTCTGTTGCATTTTTCACATGATGTTTTTTTTGAAAAATAGTTGTTCTTTTTATAATTTATCAGGAGAGAGAATATATTCTTTTCGTTTTTTAACATTAGTGTTCTTTTCAGGTTTTGGTTAATATTCTTTTCGTTTACTCTATCATGTTCTTTCTGATTTTTTTTGTTGTTTTTCTGTTGCATTTTTCACATGATGTTCTTTTTGAAAAACAATTGTTCTTTTTATAGTTTATCAGGAGAGAAAATATTTTTTTTTCGTTTTTTTACCTTTTCTTTGGTTCTTTAACATTAGTGTTCTTTTCAGATTTTGGTTAATGTTCTTTTCGTTTACTCTATCATGTTCTTTCTGTTTAGTTTATTATGTTCTTTCTGATTTTTTTGTTGTTCTTCTGGTGCATTTTCACATGATGTTCTTTTTGAAAAATAGTTGTTCTTTTTATAGTTTATTTGGAGAGAGAATATATTCTTTTCGTTTTTTACCTTTTCATAGGTTTTTTAACATTAGTGTTCTTTTCAGGTTTTGGATAATGTTCTTTTCGTTTACTCTATCATGTTCTTTTTGTTTAGTTTATTATGTTCTTTTTTCGTTTTTTTATTTTTTTGTTTTTTTGCGTTTTGTTTTAATATTTTTGCGTTTTGGTGCAGGTGCACGTAGATCTACGTGCAGGTCCCTGCACCATCCGCGCGTTGCTTAGACACATCCAGTATATGCTTTTTTTGTAAGTGTTTTTCTAAGAGTAAACTCCAAAGATTTGGAGATAGTTTGTAGAAGGTCAGGTTGTTGATTCCTTCTTTTGGTTTGTATAGTTTCGCTGTTTAGCTTGTACTGTACTATTTTGGTTAATAAAATCATGATTTACCGATTTTTTTTTATTATTAAGTTAACTTCCTATTTACCAAGTAACTTTTTAATTTTATTCTGATAACTTTTACAAATATTAGGGTATTTTTTTCTACTTTATCCCTAATAAGCCGCATTTCACAATCAATTATTGTCAACCATGTCGCGCCAAAACTTTTGATATACAGAGTAATATTTATGTTATTGTGTCTTACTTACAAAAATAAAAATTTAATCAACATAAAAATAAGAAAATATTTTCACTAAAAGTTACTTGTAGACTCCTAATTTGTGTCTCCCCACTGGGATGATGACGATACCATTATCCTTATTAGGCGGTTGGAGCAACTCCGTGCGGAAGTCCCAATTGCTAAGAACATTTCCAAAATTCAAGAGCCAAAATCCAATCCCCGAGGCCGTTCCCATTCCAGAACTCGGTACAAAAAACAATTTCCAAAAATCAATTTCAAAATCCAAGTACAATTTCACCCAATGGACTATCCCATTGGTTTTACAAGGCCTTTTCCAGTCAAAATGACATTAAGCAATCCAAATTCGGGAGCCGACCCACAAAATCGAGCAAGCCGGGCCTCGTCCCGTAAAACCGAAATTCAAAAACCCGAAACGGCTTGTTTTTAGATGCAAACCAAGCCTTAAACTTCGTACGAATAGTACGAAGGTACATCAATACAAGACAAAGCAAGGACGGAGCCCGCGTCCTTGTTTTGGCAGCATCTGCGCCACGTCAGCAGCGCCTTGCGCTGGTGCTGCGTTGGACGCAGGCGTTGGCTGGCGTTTAGCAGCAAATCCTTCTATAAAAACCCCTAATTCTGAGCATTAGGGAGGAAAAAATAAAAACACAACGCCGTAATACAAAAATTTTCCCTCAAATCTAAATCCAAAAAACCTTCAAAATCTCATACAATATTTCAAGTTCTATGCAATTGGGAGCTCTAAACGGAATTCTTGCCTAAGCCTCAATAGGTAATTCCGAATCCCACCATAATCAATCATGTTTCTTTGATTTTTTCTCTTTCAAAAATGATTAGTAAGTTGGCATTTTTAATCCTAAAAATGTTACTTACAACAATCATTCATTTCTTTCAAAATCCAAACTTTATGTGACACAAAATACAAACTTTCAAGATTCAATGATGTTCATGGTTGTTTGTAATCACTTCCTTGAGCTAAAATCACCTTCAAAATATGGATTAATCAAAGATGATGCCTTTCTAATGTTTAAAGGTTTAGTCTTTGAGATTCAAGACTCCACTTTTCAAATTTCAAGTTCAAGTTTCAAGATCCAATAATGTTTAGGGTTGTTCATAATCACTTCTTCAAACTAGGATTATTTCAAAGTAAGAGCACATCAAAGATTAAGCCTTTTTCAACATTAAAAGGTCCGATCTTTGAGATTCAAAACTCTTAAGTTCAAAGTTTCAAGTTCAAGTTCAACATTTCAAGTTCAAGTTCAATATTTCAAAGTTCAACATTTCATGTGCAATATTTCAAGTTTCAAACCTTTCAAGTTCAAATTCTACGTGCAAAATCTAGGATACTTTGGGTGAACAATCCACCCTTAAGTTGAGATTTTTTAGCTTTGAATCCGTGTCGGGCGCACTTATTTTTAAGTAGCCGTTTGGCGTTCGGATCTCATGTCCTTAAGTTCAATTTCAATATTGCAATTTCAATTCCGCAATTTCAATATTGCAATTTTAATTCCGCAATTTGAATTATGCACCTTTCAATTCCGCACCTTTCAATTACGCAATTTCAATTCCGCATTTCAATTCCGCACTTTCAATTATGCAACTTTACTTGCCTAGTCCTTCTAGGCAATGTGGTTCCACTTCCTAGTCCATTTCTAGGGGGTCTTGTATTTTACTAATTCCGCACTTATTTTCAATTGTGATGTAGCTTTACTTGGTTATCGCTTTCATCACCTCACATGCTAAATTCAACAAAATAAAAGGCTACACCACGCTTAACAAAGATAATTTCTTGGACAAACCGATCTTAGGTTCCCTTAAATTAACATTAAAGCAAAGTGGCCACAATACAAAGTAGAAATTCTATTTGTTCTAAATTGAAACCCACATAGTCTAAACTAGGGTATTTTTCGAAAATGTTGTGTCACGCACTTGAGTTATTTCTAAAGCTCGCGCAATAAGTCCCTTGCCCGGATCTCACCCATCCGTTTCGAAGATTCAAAGCCTTATCCTAATAGAGTCATATTTTTGGTCTTTCCAAACGAGACCCTAAACAATGTTTGGTGGCGACTCCTTCAAAGTACAAAAATACAAAGGTCCTAACACCGCCCCGTAGGAAGGGAAAGCAAGCACGAAAATGAAGGAAATAATGCCCTTGGTCCAAGTATGCATTCTATGTTAAGTCTAATAAATGTGGTTCAGTATTAATTAACAAGTTAATAATTCAGTGAGATCAAGTGAGCTGAATGCCTAGCTAGAGGCCGCTTCAGTTCAAGTGGAATTAATGATATTAATCCACAGCTTACTCTTGACTGAACCCGTAGGGTCACACAAATAGTACGTAAACGGATCAAGTATTTAATGGCATTAAATACTCCATCTATGGATATTCGGAATCGACGGATCTTGGTTTCAGTGGGAGCTGAGATCGTCACAGGCAAGAAATGAATACTCCGGAAACGATGAAATTGCCGGAAACGGAAATATGGATCGTATCGGAAATATGAATATTATCCAAGTCGTAGATGTTGCCGGAAACGGAAACATGGTACGTATCGGAAAATATTATCGGAAATGGAAATATTGCCGGAATCGGAAATATTGTCGGAAACGGAAATATTGTCAGAATCGAAAATATTATCGGAATCGGAAAATAATTCCGGAAACGGAAATATTAAATATTTGTTCGAAACGGAAATTAATTCCGGAATCGGAAATATTAAATATTGTTCGTATCGGGAATGAATTCCGGAATCGGGAAATTAATCGGAAGCGTATCGTACGAATTAGCATCGGACGAGGCCTGCCAGACGAAGGCCCAGCACGAAGCCGGGCCATCGCCCAGCAAGCCAGCGCGCCACAACGCACCAGCCAAGGCTGCGCCAGGCCCACCGCAAGGCAGGCCCAGCGCGCGCCAAGGCTGCGGCAGCGTGTGGGCCTCGTGGCAATGGGCTGCGAGCTCGCGGGCTGCGCGCGCGCGCATGGCGCCTCTCGTGGGCTGTTGTGCGTGCGTGTGTGTGTTTGTGTGCTATACAAATCCTAAAGCAATCAGGTTTCGACATATGATTAAATTCCTAAACCTAAAAGGATGAATTAATTAAATAAGAATTCTATTAGGATTCTAGTTTAATTAATTCGTATCCTAATAGGATTCCAGTTCCTTTTCCATACCTCTATAAATAGGTGCCTAGGGTCATAATTTATACATACAATTAAAGTATTCAAAGTGATTTTTGAGAGCAAAAATTCAGTCATTTACTTGCCTACATTAGCCGAAAATTCTAAGTACCTTAAGGGCGATTCTAGTTGGTCAAGCTTAAGGCGGATCCGGACGTGCTGTGGACTATCTACGGAGGGACGACACTTGGAGTCCTAAAGACTTGTTCTTGTTCGGTTCGGGCGCAGCTAGGGAAGGCATGCAACAAAGTGTATGCATCTAAACTATGCTAAATGATTATGTGTAAATAATATGCTTTCCTGGCTTTATGGTTTTTCCGCATGATTTATGAATTGTAATATGTATCATAACCTAACAGTGGTATCACGAGCCTCTTATTATTTTCATAATCTAAATTGCATGAACATGGTTAAATATTACAAATTTGCAAGAATTAAAAGGGGTGATTAATTTTCGTAATTGTTAATTAATTGCAAATTGCGTTTATTTAATTATACGTACGCAGTTTTTCGGCAGTTTCTTCGTTACGCATCCAAATCGAGTGATTTTTGTGTCAATTCCGCATGTAAAAGGCTTTTTAAAATTTTGACAAAAAGATGATTTTTCGGCCGAACCCAGAATTCTCAAATTCGAAGCCTAACTATGACTTTTTGGAGGTTTTAGTTTTTCGAATGCAAAATTTCGTAAATTTAAGATGTTAAATTAAATATTTGCGATTCTTGTTGATAAATCTTGAATTTTTGATTGACCTACTGTATATGTTTAACAAGTTTGAATGCCTAGCCTTGTTAATTATGCAATCTAATTTGTAATTATGATTAATTTGCTGAAAATTGGAATAATTTAGAATTAATTTGATTTTCATAATTAGTTATAATTCAATTAGACACCTATGATTAAAAACCACCATAAAAATTGTAAATTTATGTTAAATTTTAAATTTTTATGACCTAGACTTGAATCCATGTTAATCGGAAATCAATTAAATAATAAATTTTCGATTTTTCGCCCTAAAATTATGAAATTAATATTATTTATTAATTTGTCATTAATTTTGAATATAAATTTTAAATTTTTATGCGATTCTCTCATATAACTTGCACGCACAAAGCAATGGACGCTACATGTTACCCTCAAGGGGTGTTGTATAGTGCGGGCATGTGACAACGAGCAAGGGAGCTCGTCGCCCATGCGGTACGAATGCAATGAGCAAGGCCATAGTGCACGAGCGCAAGACAGCAGCCCTGCCTTGTGTCGTGGGCTGTGTGCGATGGGCGAATGGGCGAGGGCGAGAGCAAGGCACGAGCAGTCGCGTGTGGGAAGCAAGCGAGCTGCGCCACAGCGCGCACTGCCTCGCGCAAGCATGCGGAGCCTCGCGCGCAGCGAGCGCTAGTGTGCGTGCGACGAGCGCTGCGCCCAGCGATGGCGTGCAGCGTGCTTGTTGCGACGTGCGAAGAGCGCTGCGCCCAGCGATGGCGTGCAGCGTGCTTGTTGCGACGTGCGACGAGCGCTGCGCCCAGCGATGGTGTGCAGCGTGCTAGTTGCGACGTGCGACGAGCGCTGCGCCCAGCGATGGCGTGCAGCGTGCTTGTTGCGACGTGCGGCGAGCGCTGCGCCCAGCGATGGCGAGCAGCTTGCTTGTTGCGACGTGCGACGAGCGCTGCGCCCAGCGATGGGCTGCGGCAGCATGC
This sequence comes from Spinacia oleracea, assembly GCF_020520425.1. NCBI lineage: Eukaryota > Viridiplantae > Streptophyta > Magnoliopsida > Caryophyllales > Amaranthaceae > Spinacia > Spinacia oleracea. The sequence goes on from NC_079491.1 coordinate 122,774,955, forward strand.
TTGTTGCGTCGAGCGCTGACGCGCGCAACGAGCACCAGCTCGCGTGATGCCTTGCGATGGTGAGCAGCAGCGATGCGACGCAGCGCATGGGCTGCGCGCACATGGCCAGCGATGACTGTGTGCGTGTGGCCCATGGGTGTGCGTTGCGTGGGATTGTTGCGTTGCGATTAGATCGTTTTGAAATTTTAATTTGAAATTTCAGTTTACGTAATTTTAATTAATTTTAAAATTAATAATTTAAATTATTTTCTTGGATTTTAATTTAAAATATTGTAATTATAATAAATTTTATTTATTCTAATTATTTTACTAAAATTAAAATCATGAATTAATTTAAATACGACTGAAATTAAATTAAATTTATGGATTCAATTATAAATTTATATGAGCTTTAAATTTTAATTAAATTTGTATGTTTCCGGTTAGACTAGAAATACATTTTTATGTTTAAAATTAGTAAAGCATATGAATTTATTGGTTTAAGTGGGAGCCCTTTTTAGTCATAAACTCTTGATTAGGTCTACAAATCCTTAAGGTTAAAACGACTTGATTAGAATTAATAAGGACTGAATAATTGGTAGATTATTGGTGCTCTTGATTAATTGCTGCAAATACTTACGTGATGCATAATGTGTTTTACTAACCAGCTATGTGGGCCATTCATGTTAATGAATGGGTGAATGGTATATATTGTATATGTACTGTTTTGCAGGTTATGAAGTGACTAGTATGGCCCAAATAGGATAGAAAATATGGTCTGCGTACCATTAATTTGAATGTAATTGGTCTAAAGTACCAAAGTTGTTTTTCAATTCAAATATGGTCTGCGTACCATCAAATAGTTGTAATTAGTTTTAATTATAGCTTATCCTATTTGAAGAAAATGGTGCCTCCCACGGAGATTTTCAAGACGGACTTTGAAGTTAAAGCTTCAAGATGAAGTCGGGCCATACTAGATCACATTTATCTTATGCATGTTTTAAGTTATTTATTGCTTTTAAATATGTCTTAAAATGCATGAGATCAAAAGCTTGATTATGTTGCATGATTAAGGATTTTAGTTCACTTAAAATCTAACCAACATAGTAAGAGCCTTAAGTTCCAAACTTAAAAATCGAGTTAAAAGGTGCCATACCAAAATATACACTTGCTTGGATATCCTTTACATCAATCTAGTAATAGTTTTCGCTCAGCGAGGTGTTACTTATTGGTCCTAAAGGGGCAAGGTACACAAATAATTGTGAGTACATGTTAGTTTTGGTGAAACTCAACGATATAAGTAAGGAGTCCTTTTATGTCGTGGCAAAATCGATAGGTTTACCTAATAAGTTCTTAGACGTACCTATCAACCAAGAATAGTTTCTAGACTATTAGCAAAAGGCTTTTGCTTACCTAAGATGTTTTAGGATTAAGTCGACAAACTGTGCTTAGTTCTTCAATGATTTTAGGATCTTGGAATCATTTTATTCACACCTGCCGGAACACATAACTTGAATAAAATGCTTAATGAACATTGAATTATGCATGTATGCTAGAATTTAAGTTTATTAAGAGAAACTGTGAATGGTTATTTATTTGTTTATTCTTTTCAATTGTAGTTTTAAATATGGCAAACAACAATTCATTCAACATTCGATCAATTCTCGAAAAGGAGAAGTTGAACGGGAAAAACTTCCTTGACTGGCAAAGGAACTTGCAAATAGTTCTTATGCAGGAAGAAAAGGAGTATGTCCTAGAAGAGGCGATGCCCGAAGCCGCAAGCGACGGGGTCACTCAGGCAGCCCTCAATCGTTGGATTGATGTCAACAAGGATGTGAAATGTCTAATGCTCGCCACCATGAGTGCAGATCTGCAGAAAACGTTCATCAACTCAGATGCTTTCACAATCATCAGTGAGTTGAAGAACATGTTCCAAGATCTGGCTCGAGTCGAAAGATTCGAGACTCATAGGCAAATTCTTGAGACCAAGCTTAAGAAAGGCGAGCCCGTAAGTCCACATGTTCTCAAAATGATTGGATTCATTGAGAATATGAGTCGGCTGGATCAGCAATTTTCTCAGGAAATGGCTATAGACACCATCCTCCATTCTCTTCATAGCGGGTATGATCAGTTCAAACTGAACTACAGTATGAATAGTCTGGACAAAACGCTCACTGAGCTTCACGGTATGCTCAAGACCGCTGAAAAGACGCTCAAAAGTGATAAGCAGGATGTGCTTATGGTGCGTGGGGGCAAGTTCAAGAAATCTGGAAAGAAGAGGAATGCTAAGAAAGGTGGCAACAAGGCCAGCCCAACTAAGCAAACTGGCGCCAAATCTGTAAAGAGGAAGGTCAGTCAACCCACTTCTGAATCCGAATGCTTCTACTGCAAGAAGAAGGGGCATTGGAAGAGAGATTGCTTGAAGCTAAAGGAAGATCAGAAGAACGGAACAGTCGTTCCATCTTCAGGTATTTTCGTTATAGACTGTATACTTGCTAATTAAACTTCTTGGGTATTAGATACAAGTTGTGGCTCACACTTATGTTCCAATCCACAGGGACTAAGAAGAAGTAGAAAGTTAAGCAAGGGTGAAGTCGACCTACGAGTGGGAAATGGAGCACGAATTGCTGCATTAGCTGTAGGAACTTATTATTTGTCGTTGCCCTCCGGGCTAGTTTTGGAACTGGAAGAGTGTTTCCATGTTCCAAGTCTTACTAAAAACATCATTTCAGTTTCTTGCTTAGATGCTAAGGGATTTTCCTTTTTAATAAAAGACAATAGTTGTTCGTTTTATTTTAAAGAGATGTTTTATGGATCTGCTAGATTAGTCAATGGACTTTATTTATTAGATCACGACAAACAAGTATATAACATAAATACAAAAAAGGCCAAAAAGGATGATTCAGATCTCACCTATCTGTGGCATTGTCGGTTAGGGCATATAAACTTGAAACGCTTAGAAAGACTTCAAAAGGAAGGAATTCTAGAACCATTTGACTTAGAGGATTATGGTAAATGCGAATCATGTTTACTTGGCAAAATGACAAAGCAACCTTTCTCTAAAGTTGGAGAAAGAGCAAATGAACTATTGGGTTTAATCCATACAGATGTATGTGGACCAATGAGTACAAATGCTAGAGGTGGTTTCAGCTACTTTATCACTTTCACTGATGACTTCAGTAGATATGGTTATGTCTACCTAATGAAGCATAAGTCTGAATCCTTTGACAAATTCAAGGAATTTCAGAGTGAAGTAGAGAATCAATTAGGCAAGAAGATTAAGGCACTGCGGTCTGACAGAGGCGGTGAATATCTGAGCTATGAATTTGATGACCATCTGAAAGAATGTGGAATTCTATCAGAATTGACTCCTCCTGGAACACCACAATGGAACGGTGTATCGGAACGGAGGAACAGAACCTTGCTAGACATGGTCAGGTCAATGATGGGTCAGGCCAAACTTCCATTAGAATTTTGGGAACATGCACTAAATACAGCTGCACTCACTATAAATAGAGCTCCGTCTAAAGCTGTCGAAAAGACTCCATATGAATTATGGTTTGGAAAGCCTCCAAATGTGTCCTTTCTTAAGATTTGGGGATGTGAAGTATACGTCAAACGATTAATTTCAGACAAACTTCATCCAAAATCTGACAAATGTATCCTTGTGGGCTATCCAAAGGAAACAAAGGGGTATTACTTCTACAATACATCTGAGAACAAGGTGTTTGTTGCTCGAGATGGTGTCTTTTTGGAGAAAGATCACATTTCCAAAATGACAAGTGGGAGAAAAGTAGACCTCGAAGAAATTCGAGTCGAACAACAAACTCTAGAGAATGCTCAAGGTGACATTAAGGATGAAACTCAGAGATCTTTAGAAGAATCTGGTGAGAATCATGGTCAATCTAGAAATGTTACCCCGCGTAGATCGCAAAGATATAGATCTCAACCGGAAAGGTACTTAGGTATTTTGACGAACGAGAGCTATGACGTTCTATTACTTGAAAGTGATGAACCTGCGACTTACAAACAAGCTATGACGAGCCCTAGCTCCAAGCAATGGCAAGAAGCCATGCAATCTGAATTAGACTCCATGTCTGAAAACCAAGTGTGGGATTTGGTCGATTTGCCAGATGGCTACCAAGCCATTGGAAGCAAATGGGTTTTCAAACTGAAAAAGGACAAGGATGGGAAACTTGAAGTTTTCAAAGCTAGATTGGTTGCAAAAGGTTACAGGCAAGTCCACGGTGTGGATTACGATGAAACCTTTTCACCAGTTGCAATGCTAAAGTCTATTCGGATAATGTTAGCAATCGCTGCATATTACGATTACGAAATATGGCAGATGGATGTCAAAACTGCTTTCTTAAACGGCATTTTAACAGAAACTGTGTTTATGACACAGCCTGAAGGTTTTGAGGATCCAAAGAATGCTAAAAAGGTATGCAAGCTAAAGAAGTCAATCTACGGATTGAAGCAGGCATCCAGGAGCTGGAATATACGTTTTGATGAAGAAGTCAGTGACTTTGGTTTCATCAAGAACGCAGACGAATCTTGTGTATACAAGAAGGTCAGTGGGAGCAAAATTGCTTTCCTAGTATTATATGTCGACGACATATTACTTATCGGAAATGACATTCCTATGTTGAACTCTGTCAAGATTTGGCTTGGGAAATGTTTTTCGATGAAAGATCTAGGAGAAGCACAGTACATATTGGGCATCAAGATTTACAGAGATAGATCTAAAAGGATGATTGGACTTAGTCAAAGCACTTATATCAATAAGGTGCTTGATAGGTTCAAGATGGCAGACTCCAAGCGAGGCTACCTACCCATGTCTCATGGAATAACTCTAAGCAAGACTCAGTGCCCAAAAACACTTGATGAGCGTAGACGAATGAATGAGATTCCATATGCATCATTGACTGGTTCAATAATGTATGCTATGATATGTACACTCCCGGATGTTGCGTACGCACTCAGTGCTACGAGCAGATACCAGTCAGACCCAGGAGAGGCGCATTGGACTGCTGCCAAGAATATTCTGAAGTACCTGAAAAGGCACAAAGATGACTTCCTGGTCTATGGTGGACATGATGAATTAATTGTTAAAGGCTATACAGACGCAAGTTTCCAAACCGACAAAGATGATTTCAGATCACAGTCTGGGTTTGTCTTCTGCCTCAACGGAGGTACAGTAAGCTGGAAAAGTGCTAAGCAAAGCACCATTGCGGATTCTACAACTGAAGCGGAGTACATTGCTGCACATGAAGCAGCAAAGGAAGCTATATGGCTAAGGAAGTTCATAGGTGAACTTGGTGTAGTCCCCTCCATTAAAGGACCAATAGCCCTGTATTGTGATAATAACGGAGCTATTGCACAGGCAAAGGAGCCTAGACACCACCAGAGAGTCAAGCATGTACTTCGTAGATTTCACCTTCTACGAGAGTTCGTTGAAAGAAAAGAAGTCGAGATAAACAAGATTGGAACTGATGACAACATATCAGATCCATTAACTAAACCTCTGCCGCAGGCGAAGCACAACTCGCACACTGCAGCTATGGGAATCAAGCATATTGGAGAATGGCTTTGATGTCCCTGTTTAATATTTTAAAGTTTTAGAGTTTAAATCTTTGTAAAACATTATTGGTTAATCATTCACAATAAATGAAAAGAATTCATTTTTCCATTTAATTTGTGGTTTATTAAATGATGAGTCCCTTCAATTTGACGATATATTCAAGATAGACTGTCAGGACCAGTCCTGTGACTAAGAAATGTCTATCAAGTGAACTTGAATGTCAAAGGTTGAAAATGGTCCCTAGTCGGAGTTTTCTATAAAATTGGACGCATAGAAAACGTTAGACGATTAGAATGCAAGATGACTAGTAGTTCTGTTTCTTGAACTATGTGGACATGGCAATGTCATAATCATTTTCATAGATACTTACTTTGGGAAGACTAGTATCGGACAAGACCTATGAAACTTTACTGTAAGAGATGAAAATCTGTCATAAGTAAATTTCATTAAAATTATTAGACACTAAATCCTCAATACCTGAGTGATTTGAGATTACTTGTTTGAGAACTGGTTGCTTTGACGTTGACCAACCGTCGCACCGTAAAAGGAGGCTATAAAGGCAACGCTCAGGTAATCACCTATCAAACGAAGTCTAATCTCAAGATCGCAAGATTGGGATTGTCCTCCCATAAATCGGGATGAGATGCTTAAAAGATGTACAAGGCCACTCGGAGAGCTAGAAACTGTGAAAGGCATGGCCGTGCTCGGATGAATCATAGGCTATGATTATTTGTTTATTTGATCAGTTGAACTCTGAAACCGAGGAACACCTCTGGACATAATAAGGATGACAACTCTTACCTTATGTTCAAGAGCAAGCATCGAGCGACAAAGGAATTAGGAAATGCACACTTGTCCCTAAGGACAAGTGGGAGACTGAAGGAAATAATGCCCTTGGTCCAAGTATGCATTCAATGTTAAGTCTAATAAATGCGGTTCAGTATTAATTAACAAGTTAATAATTCAGTGAGATCAAGTGAGCTGAATGCCTAGCTAGAGGCCGCTTCAGTTCAAGTGGAATTAATGATATTAATCCACAGCTTACTCTTGACTGAACCCGTAGGGTCACACAAATAGTACGTAAACGGATCAAGTATTTAATGGCATTAAATACTCCATCTATGGATATTCGGAATCGACGGATCTTGGTTTCAGTGGGAGCTGAGATCGTCACAGGCAAGAAATGAATACTCCGGAAACGATGAAATTGCCGGAAACGGAAATATGGATCGTATCGGAAATATGAATATTATCCAAGTCGTAGATGTTGCCGGAAACGGAAACATGGTACGTATCGGAAAATATTATCGGAAATGGAAATATTGCCGGAATCGGAAATATTGTCGGAAACGGAAATATTGTCAGAATCGAAAATATTATCGGAATCGGAAAATAATTCCGGAAACGGAAATATTAAATATTTGTTCGAAACGGAAATTAATTCCGGAATCGGAAATATTAAATATTGTTCGTATCGGGAATGAATTCCGGAATCGGGAAATTAATCGGAAGCGTATCGTACGAATTAGCGGACGAGGCCTGCCAGGCGAAGGCCCAGCACGAAGCCGGGCCATCGCCCAGCAAGCCAGCGCGCCACAATGCACCAGCCAAGGTTGCGCCAGGCCCACCGCAAGGCAGGCCCAGCGCGCGCCAAGGCTGCGGCAGCGTGTGGGCCTCGTGGCAATGGGCTGCGAGCTCGCGGGCTGCGCGCGCGCGCATGGCGCCCCTCGTGGGCTGCTGTGCGTGTGCGTGTGTGTTTATGTGCTATACGAATCCTAATGCAATCAGGTTTCGACATATGATTAAATTCCTAAACCTAAAAGGATGAATTAATTAAATAAGAATTCTATTAGGATTCTAGTTTAATTAATTCGTATCCTAATAGGATTCCAGTTCCTTTTCCATACCTCTATAAATAGGTGCCTAGGGTCATAATTTATACATACAATTAAAAGTATTCAAAGTGATTTTTGAGAGCAAAAATTCAGTCATTTACTTGCCTACATTAGCCGAAAATTCTAAGTACCTTAAGGGCGATTCTAGTTGGTCAAGCTTAAGGCGGATCCGGACATGCTGTGGACTATCTACGGAGGGACGACACTTGGAGTCCTAAAGACTTGTTCTTGTTTGGTTCTGGCGCAGCTAGGGAAGGCACGCAACAAAGTGTATGCATCTAAACTATGCTAAATGATTATGTGTAAATAATATGCTTTCCTGGCTTTATGGTTTTTCCGCATGATTTATGAATTTTCATATGTATCATAACCTAACAGAAAAATACCCGCCTACAATTCTGGCGACTCCGCTGGGGAGTTCCTGATTTCAACTTCGAAAATACGAGCAGACTTTGAGCGTCAAGCCAATGATCTACTTAAGTAATGGATGCCAGCACTGGCGCCAGGCGCAGCCACCTGCGCTAAACTCCACTGCCTGCATCCAGGACAGTGGCTCACAGTGGCTTGTTGCCCATGTTGCTCGAGTTTTCAAGTGGGAGTCAGTCTATTTCTGTATTTTGAAGGACACTCCCAAACCTTGAGAACGAATGTCGAAAAACGAGCTTTTCAAATACAACATTCAAGTGCGATTTCAATTTTCAATTTCTAGGCATTTCATGCATTTTTCGAAAACCATATTTGTGCAAAACAAATTTCTACCTTGCCCAAACGGATGTGTTCTACATTCGGGCTAGCCCCGGGGGCAACGAAATGGTGACTCTCCATACGGTTCCCGACCAAATTGTGTGACCATTTCCGCGCCTACCGAAACTTGGCATTTACTTGACATTCCCGATGTCAATTATGGAGGTCGTCTGCCGACACACACGTCCCTTAGGCGAATGTGCAAGTTGTCGCCGGATCCGCCTCTTAGTCGAGTACCTTTTGACACCCAAAGCCGACCACTTGCATCATACAAAACTTAGACCGACCTTAGGTTGAGAACTTTGCATGTCGCATTCATATCCATGATTAGTGTGACAACGTGCTACTTGTGCATTGTGTGGGCGTCTTTGTACGCGTGAATGGCTAACCTCGAGTTCTAGCTTGCCAAAACCCATTAGCCTCCAACTAGGAAACCAACTCCCTAGGAGCATCATTATAGCCTCATGCATCTAAAATCGCCGATTTAAGGTCTTTTAGGAGTGCTACTCCGTTTGATTCAAAACCCTCAAACACGCCTCACGCACAAATGCAATCCAACGGCGTCATAATGCCGGATATTCTAGTCCAAATTCCGAATGCCAAATTTCAAATTCAATCCAACGGCGTCATAATGCCGGAATTTCTAGTCCAAATTCCAAGTTCCAAATCCAAATCCAACGACGACATAATACCGGATTTTCCAATTCAAATTTCCAAGTTTCAAATTCAACTTCAAATCCAACGGCGACATAATGCCGGATTTTCCAATTCAAATTTCCAAGTTTCAAATTCAAGTTCAAATCCAACGGCGACATAATGCCGGATTTTCCAATTCAAATTTCCAAGTTTCAAATTTAAGTTTAAATCCAACGGCCACATAACGCCGGATTTTCCAGTTTAAATTTTGAATTTCAAATTCAAGTTCAAATCCAACGGCGACATAATGCCGGATTTTCCAATTCAAACTTCAAATTCAAAACTCAAATCCAACGGTATCATGCCGGATTTTCTAGTCAAAACTTTCAAGTCTGCAAACCTCAAATTCAAATCACCAATTTCAATCTCAAAACCACAAATTCAAATGTTCAAATTCATGTCGTCGTAATGCCGACTCTTCCATTCCATATTCCAAACCTCAAGTTCAAAATTTCTAATCTCAAGTCCCATATTCGAAACTTTCCAATTCCAAATCCATGATGGCGTAATGCCGAATTTTCCTCATTCAATTTCAAATTCAAAATTCCACGATGGCGCGATGCCGGAATATTCAAATTCAAACATCTCATGTTCTATACAAAAGTGCCTCTTTCCCATTTCAATGCTCAAACTTCGAATCAAATTCAAACTTCGAATTCATCTTCAAGCTACAAAAAAAAAAATCCTTGCTTTCCGTCGCTTCCAATTACAAATTCAAAATTCCTATTCAATGGGTTGAAACTCCCCTAAAATAATACAAATTCGATCCCTCAAAACACTTCCAATGGGTTGAAAATCCCTAGAAATAGTACAAATTCAAATTCCTATTCGATGGGTTGAAACTCCCCAGAAATAATACAAGTTCAAAATTCCTATTTGATGGGTTGAAACTCCCCAGAAATAATACAAGTTCAAAATTCCTATTCGATGGGTTGAAACTCCCCATAAATAATACAAGTTCAAAATTCTATTCGATGGGTTGAAATCCCCCCAAAATATTCCAAGATCCAATGGGTTGAAACTCCCCTAAAATACTTCGAATTCTACTACGGGTTGAAATCCCCCTAAAATATTCCAAGATCCAATGGGTTGAAATTACCCTAAAATATTGACGGGTTGAAATTCCCTTGAAACAATACAAAATCAATTCCCTTTCGATCGGGTTGAAACTCCCCTGAAATAATACAAATCCAATCTCCTAAAACATTTCCAATGGGTTGAAAATCCCTTGAAATAATACAAGTCCAATTTCCAAATTCCAACGGGTTGAAATTCCCCTAAAATAGTCCATATTCCAATGAGTCGAAATCCCCTTTTTGATATTCCAAGTTCTAGTGCAAGGAGAAAGCCTCCACAAAAGAATGAAGCTCCTCTCAAATATTTCCAACGGGTTGCAAATCCCGAGTACAAATACAAAATCCAAAATCCTGAATCTTCGGAGTGGCACTTAGAGTCAAGTCTAGGTCTCATTCATTGCATGCATATCATATCATGTGTCGGGAAGTCCAAATTCTAAAGTCTTGTGGTGTGTCCTAACTAGGAGTCCAAACATCCCGTGGGTTCGCCGAAGAGGAGAAAGGTTGAGGAGAACTCCATCATCCCTAGCTTCCTTTATAGCCGGTATCGAGCAAGCAGTCAACTCACCTTCTACAAATCAAGCTTCAAGTCCCTTTCAAGAATCAATTCAAATGGCCACTGTCGATCAAATCATTCAGCTCATGGCCGCCGTAGCCAACCTCAATACCAACCTGGAGAATGTAAGCAACCGCTTGGGTGTCGTGGAGCAGGCCGCACCCGCAGATGATCTAACCAAAAAGATCTCTGCTCCAAATGGCAAAATGTTCAAGATTAATGTGGGCGAAGGATCTATGATGAGCGAGTCTAAGTCAGAGGATGAGTCTGGATCTGAGTCTAGTAATGAGTCTAAGAGTCTAGGGATAGAGTCTTGCATCAATCAAGAGCCTCTAAAGGCCGATCTTCAAGTCAAAACTGTCGATGTAATGATTGCCAATTTCAATAATATTTCAATTTCCTCTTACTCTTCGAGTCCAAATTCAAAACACACTTCTAATCCAAACAACTTTGCTTCACAAGAAACTGACCTTGAAATCCTAAAAGCTATTGAAAATCATGAAAACAGGACGCCCATAATTGAGGAAACAGAAAAAGTTAACCTTTCTAATAACAGTGATTCAAAACTAGTTCAGATTGGTCTAACTCTATCTCAAGTAGAGCGGGATGATCTTATCAGAGTATATAGAAGTCTTCGCATGGTCCTTTCATGATATGCCAGGGGTTGATCCAAGCATCGGTCAGCATACAATTCCCCTCATTCCAGGTTCAAAACCCATCAAGCAGAAACTCCGTCGCATGAAACCGGACGTTTCCCTCAAAATTCAAGAAGAGGTTTCTAAGCAGCTAGAGGCCGGGTTTATTCGAGAGTCTAAGTATCCAGAATTTTCAAGGTATTGGGTTCCAAACAAGTGTCCCAGTTCATTCAAGAAAACATCATATGCAGATACGGTGTTCTCACAAGTTCATCGGTGATCAGGGAACCCATTTCCAAGGAGAATGTGAAGACCCATTCAACAAGTATAAGATTCAAAATTCAAGTTCTATAATCTCTAACCAAGCAAGGTTGTGCCAAGTAAGGCATTTACAATTCCAAAGTACAAAATTCAAGTTGCAAACTCCAAAGGTTCAAGTTCTAAAAACATCTACAAGATTCAATAGTTTAAACTTCAAAAGGGGATACCGTACAATCTTCAATACAACAATCCCAGCGGGCCCATGCTCCGCGAAATTCAGCATCACCGTTCTTCGCCTTACCGCCCGCAAATTAATGGGGCAGTTGAAACAGCCAACAAGAATGTCAAAACCATCATCATGAAAATGACAACCAATTACAAAGACTGGCCCTAGAAGCTGCACTTTGCATTGTGGGGGCATTGAACTTCAATTCGCACTTCAACTGGTGCAACTCCATTCTCATTAGTCTATGGAATGGAGGCAGTACAACCTATCGAGCTGGAGATACCTTCTCTAAGAATAGTCCTCGAAAGCAAAATCCTAGAAGCTGCATGGGTACAAGCAAGGTATGATGAGCTAATCATGCTTGATGAGCATCGACTTCAGGCCGCTCATCATGTACAAGTCTATCAGCGCCGAGTGGCCAGACATTTCAACAAGAGGGTCAGAACCCGAAACATCAAGGAAGGCGAGCTTGTCCTGAAAGCCCTTCGCAAAAGCGTCATGGATCCAAGGGGAAAATTCAAACCCAACTGGGCATGACCATACATTGTCAAGAAAATCCTCTCCGGGGGAGCAGTCGAATTAACAGATGTTGATGGAACAGAATTCCGATCTCTGAAAAAACCTCGATCAACTCAAGAAGTTCTATGTCTAAGTTCAATTTTCAAATTCAAAAAGTCCTGTAAGGGTTAGAACTACGTCCGGCCTGATTCCTTAACGGGACACGTAGGCAACCTCATTCCGAGGCCCGACCACTTTAATACAAAAAATTCAAAATTTCCTCAATTAAGGGCATCCTAAAAATCAAATTCAAAATGCAATTGTTGTTGTTGTCTTTATTCCAAATGTGCCAATTCAAAGCAAAGCATGTTCAAGCGGAATTTAACACAATAACTCTTTATTTGGCTCTAAGGCCTTCAAAGCTAATTCAAATACAAGGTTGGAATCAAGTGAAGCAAAGTTCAAAGCCTTTTCACTTCCACTAAACACGCTTCCTAAACACATTTTCTTAACATATTCTTAAACACAATTCCTTCCAATACAACTTCAAACACATTAGCCTACAAAGATCTAGGGTCAGGCGACTATGCTCTTGAGTCTTGGCACCTTGAGTACTATCCCCTGGCTCTTCTCGCAATCAATCATCAAACTTCCCAGGCGGCGGGAGAAGGAACTTGTTAGTCTTCCAAGACGGGAGGATGACGAACCTCCTGTGGACTCCAATCGGTCAAGCACCAGACGGGCCACCCTCCCGTCACCTTCTTCATAATCAGTTGATGCAGGGCGTCTAGCTCTAGAACCTCGGACTCTAGCTGGTCCGGAGAAAGAAATGCCCCTCTGGCTTGGGCCGTTCATCCATACAACATAACCCGCAGACATAGTGACTGGCTCAGGTGGGTATTGAACACTCAAGAATGGTTTGGCGACCCAATACCGCCTCCAAACTTCAAGTCGATTTGCATTCAGAGCAACAGGTTTCGGATTCTCTTCAGCACAGTTCGGGATTTCCTGTTTCAAGCCATACTGTCTCATCACTCTAGCAGGCGAGTAGAAGACCAACATTGTGAGGCTTGGCACCCTCAAAGCAGTAGAACCTGGGGCATGTCTCATAGCAGCAATTCCCCACCAAGGAACTACCCACCTTATACAAGACTCAATCCCAGAGAGTGCGCACCGCTCCTATCCAAGAGGCAGCATACGGGTAAGCCGCATCCCTAGTACGAACCAACGCCAAAGTCGGGAAGTGCTCGTACATCCAAATCTTTCAAAAAGCCAACAAAGCATCAGTCAAATTCAAGATACAAACATACAAGTACAAAATACAAAATACAAAGTACAAGGAGTCTCAAATACCTCCAACACACTCCACAATGCAGCAATTTCGACTCCCAATGGACCCAAGCTCCAGGAAAGTCGGCCGAAATTTCAAAATCAAGAGAGCCAATAAAAAGCTCTTATCCCCAGTGAAGCGCATCCCCAACAGATCAATTCCGGGTATTCAAAATTCAAAATTCAAGATTCAAAAATTTCAAGATTCAAAATTTTCAATGCCAAGCTCCGTCCTAGACCAAAGACGGAAGAGTAGTACAAGTACAAATCGGAGTCGTCATAACCAAACGGAAGTAGACTCTATCCTTTTTCCTAACGCCTGTTTTGTGCAAGTACTGGCGTACAAAGAATGGTCTTGATTGCAGAACATCTTGATCATTCTCCGTCCCTTTCGAAGTACTTTGACTTGCGCTTTCCTAAACGAACACTCAGTCAAAGTGGGGGCTTCTGTAGACACCTAATTTGTGTCTCCCCACTGGGATGATGACGATACCATTATCCTTATTAGGCGGTTAGAGAAACTCCGTGCGGAAGTCCCAATTTCTAAGAACATTTCCAAAATTCAAGAGCCAAAATCCAATCCCCGAGGTTGTTCCCATTTCGGAACTCGGTACAAAATACAATTTCCAAAAATCAATTTCAAAATCCAAGTACAATTTCACCCAATGGACTATCCCATTGGTTTTACAAGGCCTTTTCCAATCAAAATGACATTAAGCAATCCAAATTCGGGAGCCGACCCACAAAACCGAGCAAGCCGGGCCTCGTCCCATAAAACCGAAATTCAAAAACCCGAAACGGCTTGTTTTTAGACGCAAACCAAGCCTTAATCCCCAAGCAATCACTACGTTCCAACTTCTTACAAATAGTATGAAGGTACATCAATACAAGACAAAGCAAGGACGGAGCCCGCGTCCTTGTTTTGGCAGCATTTGTGCCACGTCAGCAGCGCCTGGCGCTGGTGCTGCGCTGGACGCTGGCATTGGCTGGCGTTTAGCATCAAATCCTTCTATAAAATCCCCTAATTCTGAGCATTAGGGAGGCAAAAATAAAAACACAACGTCGTAATACAAAAATTTCCCCTCAAATCAAAATCCAAAAAACCTTCAAAATCTCATACAATATTTCAAGTTCTAAGCAATTGGGAGCTCTAAACGGAATTCTTGCCTAAGCCTCAATAGGTAATTCCGAATCTCACCATAATCAATCATGTTTCTTTGATTTTTTCTCTTTCAAAAATGATTAGTAAGTTGGCATTTTTAATCCTAAAAATGTCACTTACAACAATCATACATTTCTTTCAAAATACAACTTTCAAGATTCAATGATGTTCATGGTTGTTTGTAATCACTTCCTTGAGCTAGAATCACCTTCAAAATATGGAGTAATCAAAGATGATGCCTTTCTAATGTTTAAAGGTTTAGTCTTTGAGATTCAAGACTCCACTTTTCAAATTTCAAGTTTTCAAGATCCAATAATGTTTAGGGTGGTTCATAATCACTTCCCCAAACTAGGATTATTTCAAAGAGCACATCAAAGATTAAGCCTTTTTCAACATTAAAAGGTCCGATCTTTGAGATTCAAAACTCTTAAGTTCAAAGTTTCAAGTTCAAGTTCAATATTTCAAGTTCAAGTTCAATATTTCAAAGTTCAACATTTCAAGTTCAATATTTCAAGTTTCAAACCTTTCAAGTTCAAATTCTATGTGCAAAATCTAGGATACTTTGGGTGAACAATCCACCCTTAAGTTGAGATTTTTTAGCTTTGAATCCGTGTCGGGCGCACTTATTTTTAAGTGGCCGTTTGGCGTTCGGATCTCATGTGCTTAAGTTCAATTTCAATATTGCAATTTCAATATTGCAATTTCAATTCCGCAATTTCAATTCCGCACCTTTCAATTACGCAATTTCAGTTCCGCATTTTAATTCCGCACTTTCAGTTATGCAACTTTACTTGCCTAGTCCTTCTAGGCAATGTGGTTCCACTTCCTAGTCCATTTCTAGGGGGTCTTGTATTTTACTAATTCCGCACTTATTTTCAATTGTGATGTTGCTTTACTTGGTTATCCTTTCATCACCTCACATGCTAAATTCAACAAAATAAAAGGCTACACCAGGCTTAACAAAGATAATTTCTTGGACAAACCGATCTTAGGTTCCCTTAAATTAACATTAAAGCAAAGTGGCCACAATACAAAGTAGAAATTCTATTTGTTCTAAATTGAAACCCACATAGTCTAAACTAGGGTATTTTTCGAAAATGTTGTGTCACGCACTTGAGTTATTTCTAAAGCTCGCGCAATATATATATACAGGGGACGAATCCGGTAAGAACACCTCCTTATGTAAGAACATTTCTTACGGTAAGAACACTTTTACACTCTCCGTGTTCTAAATTTGTTCAACAATGTTCTAAATTTGTTCAACTATGTTCAAAATTTATTCAAAAATATTCTAAATTTTCAAGCTCATGTTCTAAATTTATTCACCCATGTTCTAAATTTGTTCAACCATGTTCTAAATTTGTTTAACCATGTTCTAAATTTGTTCACCATGTTCTAAAATTTCAAGCTCATGTTCTAAATTTATTCAACCATGTTCTAAATTTATTCAACGATGTTCTAAAATTGTTCAACCATGTTCTAAATTTATTCAAGCATGTTCTAAATTTATTCAACGATGTTCTAAATTTGTTCAGCCATGTTCTAAATTTATCAAGCATGTTCTAAATTAGTTCAACAATGTTCTAAATTTGTTCAACCATGTTCTAAATTTGTTCTACGATGTTCTAGATTTATTCAATAATGTTCTAAATTTTCAAGCTCATGTTCTAAATTTATTCAACCATGTTCTAAATTTATTCAACGATGTCCTAAATTTGTTCAAGCATGTTTTAATTTTATTCAACCATGTTCTAAATTTTTAAGTTCATGTTCTAAATTAATTCAAACATGTTCTAAAATTATTCAACCATGTTCTAAATTTTCAAGCTCATGTTCTAAATTTATTCAAGCATGTTCTAAATTTATTCAAGCATGTTCTAAATTTATTCAAGCATGTTCTAAATTAATTCAAGCATGTTCTAAATTTATTCAACAATGTTCTAAATTTAAAACATGAGAACCTAGTCAACACATATATCTATATACATGTTCTAAAATTTCAAACTCATGTTCTAAATTAATTCAAGCATGTTCTAAAATTATTCAAGCATGTTCTAAATTAATTCAAGCATGTTGTAAATTTATTCAAGCTTTCTAAATTTATCCAAGTATGTTCTAACTTTATTCAACCGTGTTTCAAAAATTATTCAAGCATATTCTAAATTAATACAAGCATGTTCTAAAATTATTCAAGCATGTTCAAAATTTATCCAAGCATGTTCTAACTTTATTCAACCGTGTTTCAAAATTTATTAAAGCATGTTCTAAATTTAGTCAAGCATGTTCTAAATTTATTCAAGTTTTCTAAATTTATCCAAGCATGTTCTAACTTTATTCAAACGTGCTTCAAAATTTATTCAAGCATGTTCTAAATTTATTCATGCATGTTCTAAATTTATTCAAGCATTATTCAACAGCGTTCAAACTTCATTCAAGCTACACTGAAATATTTTTACAGGAAAATTTGTTGAGCTGAGAATAACATCATAAAATTTATGGCACGATGATTAACCATTCAATAAAAAACAACATGATCAACCAGCAATACGAGGCAAATTCGACTAATTTTGAACAAAAATATAACAACCTTAAGTTTCTGTATTGGTATTGAAAAATGTCAGATAATATTGCATTCGTAATTCAAATTGACAAGTAATATCAAAATCTAGGAATTATCTTACGACAACTTCACCCGGCAAGGAATCAACGATGTGATATGTTACATACGGTTCCGCCGTTGCCAACCACCGCTGCTAGGGTTCGCTGCCAGCCTCCGCTGCTAAGATTCGCTGCCTCGCTCAGCACCACCACAAACCGACGAATCACGAGAAATCACCAACACTGATTCACAGATCTGATTTGCGGCCACCAGCAACACCGGCGAACCACCAACACTTTCGCAATTTTGTTCAATTTTGGTTCGATTTTGTTCGAAAAAAAAATCGAGAATGCCGATTAAGAATTTGCGATTGAGATTTGAGAATCAATCAATTGATGAATTGGAAGGAGAAGGAAGGTGTTCTTACCGGATAATGCCGATTGAGATTTCGAATTGATGCGAGCAGTGAGCGACGATTTCGAATTAATGCGAGTGGCGACCGACGAGCTAAGAGCGGCGACCGGCGAGTTAAGAGCGCCGATCGGCGAGCTAAAAGCGGCAACCGCCGGATATTGGTGGTGGAGAGAGAAATTTGAAAAATGAATCGAAAAGGAGAGAGAGGAATTGAAGAGAGAGAGAGTGTTGGAATTAATGAAAAAAAATTCCGTGAAATAATAATTAAATTGGGGTTAATAATTACGAATATGCCATTACCACATAGTGTTCTTTCCGTAAGGAAGTGTTCTCAACGTAAGAAGTGTTCTTACGGGAGCCTTTCTCTATATATATATATATATATATATGGTCCCCCTCTAATGAGAAAATCCTTATAATGAGAAGAATGAGAAGAGACCCGCCTCTTTCTATAATTCTATCTCCTCCACAATGTCAGTTTGAAAATGAAAGAATGAGAAGAATGAGAACAAATCAGACGACCAAATTTTACAACATTGGAGAAATATAGGAGACCCGCCTCTTTCTATAATTCTATCTCCTCCATCTTTCATTTTCAATAAGTATTTTCTATCCTCCGTGGTTACTTCACATGAGCAAAAATGGAAGTTGGTTGGTTAAGCAATATTATGGTGGTGGTGGTACAACTGGTGGAAGGACGAGAGGAGAGAGGAAATTGAATATGTAAGTTTTAAAGTTTTGAGTTTCATGATAGCTTCAATTAATGAGAGGGGAGACAAAGTTGAGCATATTGCAGCAACTGGGTACAAGTTACACAACACGTGTACTAATTTTAGGAAAAGCTACTACATAAGTTGCAATTTATTTTTAAAGTAATCGTTACTCCGTTTGAAAGAACAATCAGTAACGCGGAAGCAATTTGCTCCGCTAGATTTTGTTCTATCGAAAGGCTGAGGTTTCTTCTCATTCTTCCCATTATAAGGTGTTTTCTCATTTGAGTGTAAATCTATAGTGATGAATACTTGTCAAAACTCAAAAGCGTGGTTGTAATCAAAAGCTTGTCCTATTATAAAGTAAATAGAAACATACTTGCCGACTTGCCGTCGTTAGAGTTAGGTGTGTGGGGATAATTCCCTTTGTAAGTCACTTTACTACTAGTTGGTACTACTAATTTGCCAGTTAAGAGTTGTCCATAATTAGCGCCTAATTCTATTCTCAAGAGCACATAATGCTATGTCTCAAGAGAACATACCATTCCAAAGAAGAAAAAAAAACACACCAACTTACAAATAAAAGAACATGCGGATGTTCTTTTACTTTGTCCTAATCCAAAAATAATAAACCACATTCAATTAAGAACCTCTTGAAGAATCAAGTTAGAATTCCACAAATATCTTATACGGTTTTGATTGTTACGTCTCCACCATTGTTACATCTCCACCATAAACGACTTACGAAATATTTAGTAGTGTCTATTTGACTTGATACTTTCAAGTGTCTTAGTTCATAATCGTAACATAATTTTTAATGAAAGTCAAAGAAAGAGTCCTCCAGGAAGCGTTACGTTCAGATGCCCTTTATACACTTGTAAAATTTCACAGAGACCACCTTAGTTCAGTCTTTTAACATAATAAAACATTCAGCGAAGCCATGCTTCATTTCAAGAACAGAATTACAGTGATTCAACTCATGTAGAGATTACATGTACGACAGTTTTATATAGACAAACAACAGTTAGGAGGCTAGAAGACATTTCTTTTCTTGCCATTTTACATGCCAATTGAATACCTCCAACCTAGAAGTCCCAACTTTTTATAGCTCTCCACTGAGTCTACTAGAGTTTCCTCCAGCGGTCTGTAATTCCAACCGAGCTTCTGTAATTTCTCTGAACTTACGTCATCTCCGTCTGTAGTCTCGACCAAGCTGCGAAATCAGAAACAACAGATAGTCAGGGCAGCCAAGTATCCTCCTATATTCCAATCACTGATCAAAACTAAAAGAATTTGTATAATAGAATGTCTTTATAACAAACTAACACTATACCAGACTTCTTTCAAGGCTTCATCAAATTACTCCAATAATAAACGACACTTGAAAATTGTGCAGTGTATTAATTAGATCATTCTCTATTTTCTATGACAGCCAAGTTACAAAATGTAACCTCATGATTTATGAGAATTATCATTTAGATAATTTTCTTGATAATGTTTTAAAATTACAGCTTTATAAATTTTGATAAAAATCAAGACCGCTGACCTTCCAAACAAATGTGGCCATCTTGGTATCTATTTTGGTTTTTGAAATAAAGGTAGAATTGTTGTTAAGACTTAGGAGTTAGGACTAGGGGAGCATGGCGTGTTTGTCATACGATGCTTAAAGAAGGAGATGCCACATCAAACCATAATTCATAAGAAATCCTCATCTCAACTGACAAATTAACAAGAGTACCTCATAACTGATGAAAGAGAGCAACAGAACATAACCGATAAACGACAAGAAAAACAAGAGATTTACCTTTTTGGATAATTATAGCTGGGATATATACTTGTCAGCTTGTCCACCAATTCTCTCACTCTAATATGATGTGATGCACATATATATCTTCCTTCAGCCTCAGGCTTCTCAAAGACCATAAGCAGGGCACCAGTAAGATCACGCACATCTACAATTATCCGAAGCTTGTTTTCTGTTGATTCATATCCTTCTGCATCTCAACAAAAGGAGACATGTTTAGTCCTTTTCATAACAAGGCTGGTTAAATGGAAACAAAATACAGTTCACAACATGGAATCTTTTAACATATCTAGCAGTAGTTTGTAATAACACAAGATAACCAAAAAATATAGCAACCTTTCTCACTTGCGAAAATTATTCATGCCTTATATCATGTTGTCGGCCAAACAAGAAAACATTTGATTCCCCTATAACATTTAAGTAACACTTTGACTGAAATGGAATGGAACATGCATTGAGTATATTCTTCAATGATCGGCATGAGTAGACAGCAAAAAACCATGTACACAGATTTATGATACACAAAATCAAGAAAATATTCTGCTTGTCGGTGTTTTGACGTGATGACTCTGATGAGTAGCAATGTTGGTAAAAGTGCATGGAAGGCGGCAAACTAATTATTCTAGACATCTTTTACAGATCTACTTCCTGAACTGCAAATCCTAAAGCTTTTCAGCCATAAAAGGATTTAGTCAGAAATGCCTTCTACAAGACGGAAAGCGATTTCACAGGAAGCTCCAATAGATTTTGGTGTGAGACCCAATATAGATAGCTTGAGCTTTTCAGCATATCAGAATTCTGGAGAGATGATATGCAAGATGAGATGAAATTAATTGCTGGATACTGCTGCTTTTAATTGAGTATATGTTACAACCCAAAATCTACAATGACTTTTGAGGGACTTCAAATATCTAAGATACTTATATCAAGCAACATGTAATACCAAAATGGGGTCAACTACAAAAGACTCTGGACCAAAAACAAGGCAGTGTCAAGAATCTATTCAAGGACGCTCGACAAAGAGTTACAATGGGTTTTACCTGCTTGTTATCCCTCTCAGGGTTACAAGGAGGTCAGCTAAAAAGATGAGAGGTGTAATGGAGAGTACTATTAGCTTTATGGAGACAAATATGTTCACAAATTCATTTTGATTGAGTACTTAAAATAGTACAAGACGATATAAGTGCAGCAAAATTCCACCTGTTGCCTAAAGAATAAATGAAAAGAAGCTGACACATTCATGAATGTAGAAACAGTATTGCAGATATCAGCTGGTAAACTGAGTCAAAGATTACCTTTAAGAAGCTTAATGAGCACCAAGCTACTTGCATTGGCAGTTGATTGCATCATAGGACCCAAAACAAGGGTTGGACAAACTGATACAACATCGAGGCCATTTCTTTTAGAGTATTCAAAGGCTTCAAGTTCAGCTTCTGTTTTAGAAGCACAATACCAGTTCTGCAACAACACCAATTGGTAGTGTTAAGTATACATGTGGAATAAAGGATAAATAATCAATGGGATTTCAAGACCCCTCAGTCCCTCACAACCCCAAGGAGATGGTCAAGAGATAAGGAGAAGTTGTAAAATCATGACAAGCTACATAAAACACTGCAATAAAATGACATAAAGCGATGTTCAAGTCATTAATACGTACATCAGTTCTTTTGCAAAATTCTTTGTCAGACCAGCAATTTTCATCCTTGACTTGATCAGTGGGCCAGTTAGGGTTCATCATAATAGAAGCAACGGATGATACATAGACAACCCGCTCCACTTTTGCTTCTGAACATGCTTTGAGCACATTTAGTGTGCCCTTCACAGCAGGTTCCATAAGCTCAACCTGTACATTCATACATCAATGGCAAGTGACAAAAAGCAGAAATATGGTGAGAGCAGCTTATGCGAGGAGAATCATGATAGCAGCAGCATTGACATTGATCACTTGCAATTTTAGCTGATTGTACTGCATCAAGTATAGGGGAAGGGGCAGTTTAGGTAATGCAAATAAGTTAGTTATTATTAACCTGGACAGGATGGCATCTTGGGAGTTACATATACATGAGGCCAGTTATGAGGGGAGGCGTGATGAAAATGATGAGAGTTTGATTTTGTTAGTTTTTATTTTTATTTTTATTTCTTAGCGAGTTCGCGAGTGTCCAGCCACTTAAGCTGGGATTGTATGCTCTGTTTGGTGGTTTACTCGCATCGAATATAATCTACCCCCCCCCCCCCCCCCAAATTCTCTTATTCTCCCTTATTTCTAATTTTCTGATTTTCCAGTCTATAACACCGATAAAATACTTGCCGGCATAAATATAATGCTTGCTGACAGTAGCATTGATTCATTTGTTCTTTTGGCTATGGGATGTGATGGACTAAATCAAAATGGCTCTTAATACCTCTTCGCTTCCTTTCCATGAAGTAGAAGATGGTCGTCCTGTTGTTGTCCCGTTATCGCTTTTGGGTCAATTGGAAACAACCTCTCTGCAATTGCAGGGGTAAGGTTGCGTACGTCCGAACCCCCCTTACCCCGCTTCTTGCGGGAGCCTCTTTGAGGCAATGGGGTAATGATAATGAATATGCTGACAGTAGCATTGACTATCAGAAGCAGCCAAAAGTTATCATAAACAAAACGCTGAATACTTACAAAATTTAAGGCTTGTCTTCTAGAGCAAGACTGCAGTTTAGAAGCCACGTTACTGCTTCACTTAGTGAAAAGAACTAGTAATTTGAGCAGGTAATAGAGCAGGTAATAAAGATTAACTGAATCAAAAGGCTGCTCATCACTCATCAGAGTAGCAGGTACTTGCGCTCTGGATAGGTTTTTAAGGTAAGTAGCAAACTCTTTGTCGTTGCATGTGTAAATTGCATACATTAAGACACATACTGATTGGAGTTTTTAGGGTCATTGGAATAACGTTGAGACGTTGAGTGGTTGATGTTAATATAATCTGAAACACACTAACTCAGTTCTTGGACCCATATCTTGTAATCATCCAATTAGATCTGCAAAAGGGTCAGACTGGGGAGAGAATGGTTTGATCTTCATACATTTCTTCTGATCATAAATGGTGGCCAATTGCCAGCCAGAGAAAGAAACTTGAGATCTCAAGTTAATTTTTTGAAACCCTGTATCAAGAACCTGAAGATGTAATTGACAATACTCAAAATATAATTTTTCTATTCATAAATCACACGAAGTAATGGACTAAATCAAAATGGCTTTGGGATGTAATGGACTAAATCAAAATTGGCTTTGGAATGTAATGGACTAAATCAAAATGGCTGTTAAAACCTCTTCGCTTCCTTTCCATAAAGTAGAAGATGGTCGTCCCGTTGTCCAGTTATCGCTTTTGGGTCAATTGGAAACAACCTCTCTGCAATTGCAGGAGTAAGGTTGCGTACGTCAGACCCCCCTTACCCCGCTTATTGCGGGAGCCTGTTTAAGGCAATGGGGTAATGATAATGATAATGATAAATCACACAAAGTAACTCATTTATAGATAAATTAGTGGGTGGCTAGGGGATGTCTTGGGTTGTGGCGTGAAGTACATTTTCTGTTTTATATATGTAATACACTCCCTCAGCCCAAAAAAAAATATTCATGTATTCCCTTATGGGATGTCCACGGGAAAATATTCTTGTTACTTAAAATAGAAACTTAACAGTGATGATGACACGTGAAGTAAAGCTAATTCAAATTTGTATATTTGAAGATAAACTCAAGGAAGCTTATAGAAGAACCTCCATAGCTGCCTTTTGCAGCTGCAGTCTGAATAACAGAAAGGGGAGAGAAAGTACTTTTCTTGTTTGTTGTGTTCATTGGATCATGTATTTATAGAAAATACAAACAATACATCAGGGGGCATATTCTACATACAAGCACTAACAACCAAAAGTAACAAATTGGTAACAAACTTTGCTGACTCAGTTTCTAACTCAAACTAACAGCTAAAGAAGTCTTAGGCTTAGACTTGATCTGCTGAACTTGTGCTGGAAGAATTTGGATGATTCAGATTTCAGACTAAATCATTAAACAGTGATAATATGTGGTGTCAGAACAATTACTATAGTTCTCTTATCCAGGGTAAATTAGCCACCACTAGTCAGTTGACTAAATTGGAATGCAGCTCTATCAAATATGTCCTTAGTGTAAAAGAATATTTTTTGGATGTAATGTAAGTAAGATACGGAATCCATTCAGCGTCCCTTTGCAAGTTAATTTCTGCTGATACGGGTAAATATCTTTAGACGATACATGATCTCCAGAATACAAAGTGCTTGTAGCCTTGGACTCAGGAATTATGTTGGATAGAAACGAAGTTAAAGCCTTAAAGGTAGCAGTCAGAGGAATAACTTGCTAGCTCTTATAATTATTTCAACATCATATTAAACTCAGGCCATTTCAATGAGGGAGATTGGAGGAACCAATGAGCTAAATGACGTACTAGTGGGTGGTTAAAGCTTTGTAGGAGGAAAATTCACAGATCTAGGTGTATTAGAAGGTAGAATTGAATCAAATCAAGAACATGAACTCGGAGGAGAGAGAAAATAATAGGAGAGTGTTATTGGAGTAATTGGGAGTATTATTACAAGCTACTATTACTTCCTATGACTGTACTACTATATTACAATGAGAGCAAAGATAACTTAAGTTGTTGAGGTGGAATATGCTGAGCTGGATGAAGAGGTTATACCAACAAGGTGGTATAAGAGAATATATAAAGATAATAGAGATGATGATAGAGATCATACTGAAAACTAGAAGAATTCCCAGGACGGGAAGGGAAGAGGAGAACCTATCATCTCCATTAGAAATGATCTATAATGTAGCTTCCACAGTAGTTATTATCTGGGGTCACAAATCGATTCCCCTCATTTCAAGCATCGCTTGGAGGGAAGATAATATGAGAAGAAAGCAGAACGAGAATGCATCTACAAAGGGAGACTGTATGTGAGTGCATATGAGAAGAAACTAGCTCTACAAGGTAGGTAATCTTGGTGATTAGTCCAAGTTTCCTTAAGAAACTCAATGGACATCTAAACTAAAAGTATGTACATCCGCGTGCAATGCGGAAGAATAAGTGTTTGGAACTTCTCTTTCTTACTTTTGGAAAAAAAGACTCCAAGCTGAATTAGCCGATTAACTATGTACATCCGCATCAAGGTTTTCGGATGTATTAGCAATTCCTTAGTTAGAGTTTTCCTCTAAGCTAAGGACATTCAATTTGATGGCCAATGCAGGTTGATTTGCACTTTTACCCCTTTCTAAAAAGGTCAAGGTCCTACCATGTAACTTGCTTTGATGCTACTAGCGATTTCAAGTAATGATGTTGTCTTCCATAGAACATTAATACAAGGTGAACTAGCTCAGCTCTCTAAAACTAACATATTCTCTTTCCAAATTGATCTGTTTTTAAAGTTCAATACGTTCCCACTCCCTCATTCATTATTATTATCATTACCCCATTGCCTCAAAGAGGCTCCCGCAAAAAGCGGGGTAAGGGGGGTCGGATGTACGCAACCTTACCCCTGTAATTGCAGAGAGGTTGTTTCCAATTGACCCAAAAGCGATAACGGGACGACAACGGGACGACCATCTTCTACTTCATGGAAAGGAAGCAAAGAAGTTTTAAGAGCCATTTTGATTTAGTCCATTACATCCTACAACCAAAAGAACAAATGAATCTTTGTCTCCATCGGAAATGGACTTTCCCGCTCCCTCCTTAAAAAAAATTACGAATGAAGAATTTTAGGTTCCAAAAAAGAAGGCATCATGCCTTTCCTGCTGAACGAAGCATTCTTAGAAACTATTTTCTATTAGACTAAAAAATGCATAAGCGATCAACAAATTCCAAACTTCAGTTTGGGAGAGCTGCATGATTCAAGGTCTGAGTTTAGGTTATCTACACATATTAATAAGGCGAAAGAAGTCCGAATCTTGATTTGTGCTCCCCCTCCCCCACCCCCAAATGATGCACGAACAACTTACAATCGTCTAGAGATAATACCAGTTAATCCGTTAAATACTACTACCTCCGTTTCACAATACTTGCATCATTTCTTTTTTTCACGTATTCCAACATGCTTCTTTGAACAGTAATATCTCTAATTGCGTGTAAGTAAAAATTATAAAAATTGATATTTAGAATTCTCACATTGATACAAATTTAACAAGATCTCACTTGACTATGTTTGTTTTTACATAATGTGAAAGAATTATTGTCAAAGTTAGTTAATGAATAGTGTCCAAAAAAAACGATGCATCTATTGCGGAACGGAGGAAGTATACTTTAAGAAAGAAGACATTGCTTAAATGTTTGGATTGGCCTTATCACAGTAACTTAGTAATAGCTTTTTGTACTTGACACCAAAAATTTTGTACGTTCCTGACTCCACCCCCTCTAACCAACACATATCAAACAAAATTCTGTAGATGAATTTCCAACCGACTATGAGAAAAACAAGAAAGTAGACTTGCCTCAGGATTAGACACAGAAGCGGAAGGGACAGGACTGGCAACATGGAACACTCCAATACATCCTTTTACGGCAGCAGAAACTGAATCATAATCTAGTAAATCGGCCTTGAAAAGTTTCAACTTCTCTGATGCTTTATCCAGCTGTTTCAAATGCTCATATTTAGGATCACCTGCACAATAGTCAACAAATAGCAGCCAATAAATAAGTATCCTCTTCTTTCCTTGCTCCTTTCTTTGGTATCTTGATCAATAAACCTTGAAACATGCTTCTAGTTTGACCTAAAATGTTGTACAAAAGCAACATATTTTATGGTAAACTCATATATGGAGAATTTAATAACACAACTAGCTCCATCTACTTGCACAGGAGAAACAGAAAGGACAAAGAATCTAGTAGAACTGTAGAAGTGATTGTTCTATCGCATTGAGTAGGCCCATCTGATTCTTATATCATCTGCATATTGGGAGATTGAGTAGTTATTTCAAAAAATGGTAACTCGACACTTCATTTTGGGCTTAAAGTCCTAAAGTATAAAAAGGTAAAAGTCTAACTTCTAAACATGAACCCCAATCTAAAACTTAACTGATACGGGATAACAGATCAGACCTTGATGATGTGACTCGGACATTCCTCGATAGTGGTGAAAGGCTCACAATTGTCCCCAAATGACAACAACATGCACCATTTCCAATTTGAAAAAGAAAAGGACAATTTGTTCACGCAGCTGTCAATTGATTATGTGATCGAAGCCAATAGATAAAACTTCTTTATATGAGGAAACTTTTCAAAATGGATTCTCTACAAACGCCAATGGATTATGTGACCGAACAATACCGACAGAATTGTTGCATATCCAAGGGGAGTGATCCAACTAACAAAACAACTAAGGAACTCAACGCGATCATTAAAATAATGCAATTTCAACATAATGCTCCTAGGTCGAGTAGAATTACCAATCTTTGTTAACTTTGAAATTTAATTTCCACCATGATAGCCTAGTAAAATATATACTTCGTAGAATGATAATCCAAATCAAAGACAAGTGTAACAATGTTAATGTTAGAATATGCCTTAGATAGGTGAAGCCCCTTACTGCAACGCCCCCAACACAGTAACTCGCTGTTATTCTAGACTAGGATTATCTGTTTTAGGACTATTTTCTGGACTTTTCCGAATCTGTCTAGAGATTACTATATAAACACTCTATATATAAACTCTCTTTAGGTAAAATCACCTGGTCGTAATATGTATTATTTAAGATCAATAAAACTTTCCTATCCTCTTCCTGTGGATGTAGCTAACGCAATGTTATTGTTAGTGAACCGTGTTTTCTTTATTTGTCTTCCTTGCTTCTGTTATAACGGTTAAATTCACATAATTACACAAACAAATTGACTGTCTAAAGTAGTACATTTCAGGTAAAACCAAGCCAGATTTCACTAAAATATTGGAATTCAGACAATACAACTAAAACCAACAAAAACACCGGGAAACAGATATCGTACATAAAATTGCAAAAATGTAATCAAATTCATGAACTACGCAACTTAATTTGATTCAAATGCGAACAATTTCAGCAGGAAATTGAAAAAAAATGAGGAGAGAGGAAGGAAGGTTACAGGGATCAGTGCGAACGGTGCCATGAACGGTGTAATCGGAAGAGAGAAGAAGCTTGATGAGCCATGAGGCTACGAATCCTCCTGCGCCTGTAACGCAAACCATTCTCTCTCCTCCGCCATTTTTCTCCATTGTTGTTCGGATTTTTCCTCTCTCTCTCAGCCTATTGTATGAATGAATGTAATGAATAAATGTATTATTACTATTATTACTCCGTATTATTATTATTATTATTATTATTATTATTGGGGTATTATGGAAATGAAATCCAATTTAGAATTTGCCTGAGATTAGTAGTGTAACGCCTGATGTTGACTTGTTGTTCCCTCAAACTTCTGTCACGTGTGCTCTACGTATCACTACACGTTATGCAAAAACTGTTTAAATTCAAAAAAGTTAGATTAGCCAAGTATAAAATTCAAAATCCAAACATACTTGAAATGAGTCGTCAATAAGTTAATTTTCGATTTACCTAAGTCACACGATCTGAATGAATCTAAATCCACTTATATAGCGAGCCGAAATTCTTATTATTCGAATACGACTTATATTTGAATTACCCAACTTGAAAATTTCTTTACGCAAATAGATCTTTGGTATATATCTATAAGAGGAAGTATTTGCACATGTCTAATATGTGCAACCCAACACATATCATACCCCAAAAAAAAGGAAAATTAAAAATGAAAGTCATTTTGGGGGTAAATTGAAATTGAATAGTGAAAGACACATGGCCAAACTGTCATGTTGGACCTGGCTACGTGGAAAACCTTGAGCTTTCCCAAATTGTCTCAATTGCTCATGTTATTCCCCAAATCGTCTTCTGTTATTCTTCTTCCCCAATTCTCATCCCAGCTAGGTTCTTCAATTCAAACTAACCAGTAATATGAACCTCAAACACAAACAATCAAATTGAGTGCAACCACAAACAAATTCAACTTATCTTTTTAATTTTAGTCGGATTAATGTTATCGCGATGAATTCGAGGGAAATAGATCCAGAATCTGGGCGTTTACTAAACGACGAAGGGGGCCCTATGAATGGAGGTGGGAATCTCAGTGTTCCGACGTTGAACAAGATCCGATTGAGGTAAATGGAGGCTTTGTTTATTGATTTTCTCGGAAATTTAGGGTTTTATAGGTATTTTTTTCGTGTATTTCCTGTTTATTTTGTTCGATATGAATGCTCTGATTTCTATGCTGTAGTTATGTGGTTTAAATTTTAAGAAATTGATGAAATTTCGTGTTTAATTAGGACCGAATTAATGAAAGTTATGAATCTCTGATTTGTATGCTCTGATTTCGTGTTTAATTAGGACCGAATTATTTAAAGTTATTGAATAATACCCATGTTTATTGAATAATAAATATGTCTACTGAATATTTATTATGTAATATAGTTAATTAATACTCTGATGTTTATTTATTATTAATGATTCATAGTTAGTTAGGTATGATTAGTTAGGATTATAGTTGATGGTTTTTAGCATTATAGTTGATGGTAGTTAGGATTATAGTTGATGGTAGTGGAATTATGAACCTTTTTGTCTTTATTATGCAAGTTAATTCTAATCTGCCATTTTAATGTGAATGAAAATGAAAATATGCATTGGCAGTTGTTGTTCTTGAATGCGATTGAAAATATTTGTATGTGTTTTTAAATTTAGGATGGGGGTGATGGTTTCAAAACTCCCTCCAAGAACTTGGTAGTGAATTCCTTTGGGGAGGAAGAGGAAGTGCCCAAAGTGAAGGAGGGTATGGTTTTCCCTGATTGGGAGGGGATTGATACTCAGCTGAAGGCGTATGGGAGGCAAAAGGGATTTTGTTTTGTCCGTCGTTGTGGTTCATCGAAGAAATGTACTAGCAGTAGCTTGTCACAGGATGGGTCTGAAATTGGAGTAGTAGTTAAACAGAAGAGTAATTTTATGTGGTCTTGTGAGTGCTATGGTGTTCCTGAAAGGAAGCGGAAGGTCAGTTGTGATGAAGGTTCTGATTTGCTGGTTCTTGTTGGCAGTGGTGTACGCAAGTCTAAGAAATGTGAATGTCCCGTTCATGTATTCGCTAGTGTAAATGAGATAGGGCAGTGGGTTATACGTAGATCAGTCATGGCACATGCAAATCACCACCCAACCCCGGGTAAGTCCCGAACA
This sequence comes from Spinacia oleracea, assembly GCF_020520425.1. Taxonomy (NCBI): domain Eukaryota; kingdom Viridiplantae; phylum Streptophyta; class Magnoliopsida; order Caryophyllales; family Amaranthaceae; genus Spinacia; species Spinacia oleracea. The sequence goes on from NC_079491.1 coordinate 122,805,371, forward strand.
TTTTTTGCTTTTCCGGAAGCAGTTCATTGAAGATAATCCGCACGAAGGCCGGGAATTTGAGGTGTGTAGGAAGGCTGGGTTGCGGCCAAATCAAGTGTACAATTTGATGTCAACCAAGAGGAATGATAAAGCGCACATGCCCTTTTCGCAGAAGGATCTTCATGATTATGCTGCTAAATTGAGAAAGGAAAAGTCGAAAGGGGGAGATGCTAGGGCGATGTTTACTTACTTTGAGAAGATGAAAAACGATAATCCTTCTTTTTTCACATGTTTAGGCAAGCTGACGATGGGCGCTTGCTAGATGTTCTTTGGGTTGATGCTCGTAGTAGAGCGGCGCATGAAGAGTTTGGTGATGTTGTATGCTTTGACACCACCTACTTGACCAATCAATACAGAATGCCATTTGCGAATTTTATAGGTGTAAATCACCATGGGAAAAGCATATTACTTGGATGTGCTTTGGTATCTCGTGAGACAGCCGACACCTTTGAGTGGATATTTGGTCATTGGTTGGAGTGTATGGGAGGTAAAGCGCCCATTGGGATATTGACCGATCAGAATGCCGCTATGAGGAAGGCTTTAAGGTCAACCATGAGTCAATCATTTCATAGGTGGTGTCTATGGCACATTACGCATAAGTTTTGTAAGAAGCTCGGAAAGAATGAAGAGTACCTTGATTTGAAGGAAGATTTGAAGCATGTGATTTATGATAGTCTTGATGCTGATGAATTTGAAATGAATTGGGCAATTGTGATGGAGCGGTATACCCTGTCAAAGATTGAATATGTTTGGCTTGAAGGTTAGTATGCTTGGAAACTAAGTTTACTTAGATTTTTGGACATGGTGATATAAACATATAAGGTCATTGTGAACAGTTTGATCAGGGTGTTATGGTCAGATTCTGTTATGCTTGCAACCATTTTTTTATCGCATTCTGATAAACATAAGTATGCTTGCAACCCTTTTTTTTTTTTATCACATTCTGATAAACATAAGTATATGCTTGGGCAACCTTAAATTTCTTTTTGATCATATTGTTATGTTGAAATGAAATGCACCCACCCTGATCAATCTGAAATGCACACAGATTATCACACTGATCCGATCAATTTGAAATCGACCTGGTCAATCTGAAATGCACACAACGCACACATGATGAGATCTGTCCTGACCTCCCACACAACCTCAGTTGTGGTCTTTGAAATGATCAACAGTGTTAATAGTGTGTTGTTTCAGTGTATATTGAAATGATTGATTTGGAATGATATATTTTAGTTATGGTGTGTGTGTGTAGATATGTACGAGGAAAGGCATATGTGGGTACCTGCGTATTTGAAGCATTTATTCTAGGCTGGAATGAAGATGGCACAACGGGTTGAAAGCATTAACAATTTTTTTGATTGTTATGTTGACAAACATACGTCTTTGTATGAGTTTGCCGAGTCGTACTGCGAAGCAATGGAGGGTAGAGAAAATGCAGAAAGTAAGGCCGACGAAAGCACGACGAGAAATATAAGGCAAATTGTCACTGGATTTCCAATTGAAGTTATCTTCCAGAAATGTTATACTGATGCTAAGTGCAACGAGGTTCAAAGAGAATGTTTGAAAATGCTTTATGTCAATTGTCTTGGTAGGAAGATGTTGGATGATGCCGTGGAAGAGTATGAGCTTGCTGATAGGGTTTGGGTTAAACCTAAATACTCTAGGAAGGATATCCTAACGCAACGTAAGATAAAGTACGTTGCAACTTATAATTATTTGACCAAAGAAGTAAGTTGTCAGTGCAAGCACTTTGAATTCCATGGGATCATGTGTAGGCATATGATGGTTCTATATGATTTAAATAATCAAACAGAAGTCCCTGAAAAATATATACTTTGGCGTTGGAGGAAAGATTTTGAACGAAAACATACGAAGGTGAAGGTAATGTACCATGACCCCTTGAAGACAGAGGCTGTTTGCAGGCCAGTTCTTATTTCAATTCAAACTAAAATCTTGTTTGTTGTGATTAGTTAAGGTAGGGTGATTATAATTATTTCTTGGTTGATGGTAGGGTGAATATATGTATTCCCTAGTTGATGTTGTTGGTATAAAATCCTGTTTGTTATGATTAGTTAAGGGTAGGTGATTATATATTGATTTTGTGTCTTGGCCATGTTTGTAGGTATGATAAGTTGCAGGTCCTTTTTGATCCCATTTGCAAGAAGGCTTCAAGTTACAAAGAAACAGTTGATGTAGTGGTTGATATATTTCAGTTGTTGGATATTCGGTTGGATGAGAAGATTTCAATGCTTGATAGGCAAAACGATGTTACCCAAAGTGAGGAGGTCATGTTGGGAACCCCGTCTTCTGTATGTCTAGAGAAGGGTACGACTGAGGTAACCCCTTCTTCTGTGGGTGAATTTCTCTCGGTACGACGACGTATTGCAGTATTCGATTCCCCACTTGGAACTGAGCATGAATGTAGTTGTGTTGGTGGTGATAGTGTTCCCGGAAGTGTAGATTTTCCTGGTCTTGATTATGGAAGTAATGATGGGCATGGTTTTCCGTCTGGTAGTGTAGATGGGGGTAGTTTTCCCCTTTTGGATCCCTTTAAGCCTCCCGCACCTGCTCACAGGACCACTAGCTACAGATACAGGTCATGTACTGAGTTTTCAAAGAGACCTCCAACGAAAGAACAGATGAACCGGAAAGGTGATTCTCACCACATTGGTGACTTAACCCAAACTGAACTTGAAGATGAAGATGATGATGATGATGCCACCCAAATTGAACACACTCCGACCTATCCATCCTTGGATAAGCCGGCTCCGAGGAAGCCAGCAGCTCCGAGGAAGCCAGCAGCTCCAAGGAAGCCAGCAGCCCCAAGGAAGCCAGCAGCCCCAAGGAAGCAAGCAGCCCCAAGGAAGCCAGCAGCTCCAAGGAAGACGACAGCTACGAGGAAGGGCAAGAAGGTCACGGAATCGGAACAGGGACCCCCCCACCCACCCAGCAGGAACAGGCACCCCAGCCACCCCAACAACAGGTAATATTTTGTACAAATTTATTGTCATATGCTTATGTTGGTATCTTTTTGATGTTTAAAATACAATTATCAGATGTTACAACAAAGTCTTAGTGGTATACAAATTTTTGATGGGACCATTCGTTATTTTTCTGAGCCTGCAACCCTCTTACCTCCAGGATATGTTGGCCATCCACCCCCACAATCTCATTAATCACCCTATGTTCAACAATCTGAACCACGACCCTATGTTCAATCCCAACAAACTCAACCACGACCCTATGTTCAATCCCAGCAATCTCAACAACTATGCTATGGTCACCCAAAACAAGCACAATCCTTTGTTCATCCTCAACAACAACACTATTTTCATCCTCAACATCCACAAGAACGACCCTATAGTGAACCACAACCTTCACAAAGAAGTTTTATTCACCCACAACAAGCACAACAACTCTATGTTGAACAATCCCAATCTGAAGTATGTGGTGGGTCTATGAACGGTGTTGTAGGTGGGTTCTATGAACCCGTGCTTGGTGGTGGTTGTTGCGTTGAACAACCCGGTCCTGGGAAGGTGTTGTCTTTTTCACAGTAGATGCTTCAGGTGGAACATGGTGAATCGGCCCAGGGGTTGAGTTTGGGTACCCCGTGCCAGACGCGTGGTTGTGTACCTACAACTCAATTTGATCCACGACCTGCTGTTCCGGGTGCATCTACGTTGGCAAGTAGTCAGTTGCCGCTGTTTATCCGGAATCTTGTGTCCGGTGTTAAGGAGAAATAAGATGATGCCTACGTACTAGTTCATTTCAGTTTTATACCATTTTATTTTATACACTACAAAAATGAGAGCCTTTTAGAAACAAAGTTTGGCAACGGATTAATGTAATGTTGCAAAATAGCAATGTAAGTTATTTTTCTAGTTGCCAAGTTAAAATATTAGCAACACTTTTTTTATTTGTTGCCCTTGAAAACCAATTTTCTTACTATTTGTTTCTAGATGGCATCATATTTCTTATTTGTATCCATTTAGCAACCTACTATGGCAACATGTATTTGATTTGTTGCAATTGAAAACAAATCATTTTTACTATTTGTTGCTAGGTGGCATCATAGTATTGATTTATTTCCATTTAGTAACAAAACATGGCAACGAGTACTTGATTTGTTTCTATTAGAAACAAGTTATTTTAATGTTTGTTGCTAAAATATGAAATTATATTTTTTTAAGTAAATATAATAAAAAAATAGTTTTAGCAACACACTGTGGAAACAAATGTTTGACTTGTTGCCAATAAAAATAAGTTGTCTGTTTATGGTGGTCGTTGAATCCATTTTAGCAACCAACTATGGCAACATGTTTTGATTTGTTGCAATTGGAAACAAATTGTTTTTAATATTTGTTGCTAGATGGCATCATAGTTTTGATTTGTTTCTATTTAGTAATAAAATATGGCAATGAATACTTGATTTGTTGCCATTAGAAACAAGTCATCGTACTATTGTTTCTAAAACATGAAATCAGGTTTTTAGCAACACACCGTGGAAACAAATGTTTTGATTTGTTGCCGTTGAATGGCTTTGATATCAAATTTTTAATTTGTTTCTATTAGAATCAAGTTATGTTAAAATTTGTTGCTAAATTATATGGGAATTTCCTTCTAATGAAGAAAAGTTCGTTGAATCCATTCTAGCAACAAACTATGACAAGTAATTTTTGTTTTGTTGCCATTAGAAACAAGTTTATGCTTTATTGTTTATTGCTATAATGACATTAAATCTTTTATTGGTTGTCAATTAATTAGTTGATAATCGAACAGTTTCGCAACAAGCAACAACGTACAGATATAGACATCATGATTTATTGTTACGGGAAACAAGTGGTCTTGCAACTTTTTGTTAGAATGACATCAAACTTACTTTTTTTACTATTGCAAATTGGTGATTTAATATATTTTTATTCTAATTACCTAAAAGTAGTAGTTGTTAATTAATTTCATTAAGTATGACTAGCCTTATTTGCAAGAATTCAAATGTCAACATGTGTAAAAGATCTTGGTGATTGAAATACTCTTTTGTGATCATAAAAGTAGATAAGATAAAGGTGAAATAATACTTGTAAGAAATTAAGTCTATAAATGGTGTGGAAACATCAATTATTCATATATATATATATATATATATATATATATATATATATATATATATATGAATAATTGAATATATATTAAATGCTATACACTATCAAAAAAAAATAAAAAAAATTCCATACTATACACCAGTATAGAAAAATACAAGGATATCAAACATAATTGAAGGGGAAAAACGTAACAAAATAGAAAACTTGGATTTAGGCTTTGTTCTGTTCGACTTATTTTAACTTATTTCAGACAAAATAAGTTCAGATAAGTTCAGTCCAACAAAAATAAGTTTTTTTTTTCAGATTTTTCACACATGTAAGTTTATTTCAGACAAAATAAGATTTATTCACATAAAATAAGTTATGTTAAGTTAAGATAAGTTAAGTTAAGTTCAGATAAGTTCAGATAATATAAGTCCAGACAAAATAAGTCGAATAGAACGGAGCCAGTGTAATAAGTTTTTTTAACGATTGAGAATTGAATCTAAGAGTGTGCGGAGTACATGTTATTACTTATTGTAATTACCAATTAGTGTTTCCCCTTAGCGATGTATCTGTTTCTACTTTGAGTAGTTTAATGATAAATTCTAGCTTCTTGAGCTTAATATCAGACGAAGTACAAATAAAAACTTAATTAATCAGTTATGAACGATATATAAGTTATGGTAGGTCCATTTAAATTCAGATACGTTAAAAGGTGAATATAACACACCCTATTAATTATCTTATTCAAACTTATCTGAAATCAGAGCTTATCTCAACTTACTTTTCATGAAATAAGTAAAAATCTATAACTATATATAACTAAAACAAGCCTTGTTTACATCGAATTTGTACACATGTCAACTGAGTAATTACTGTAGTATTTTACAAATATAATTATTTATGCTGTGCAATATGACTTACCTAGGAAATCATTGTAATTATATGTAAAATATTATAATTCATAATCGTGATGATTTTTTCTTTCCCATACTTACCAATCTTTACAAATGAAATTCAAATAGCTTAAACATGGAAATTCAAATATTATTGGTGAAATTTGCTCTTACATATCTTTTCAAACGATTACTCACTTGAATTTATATGAACTTGTTTTTGTTTATAGTTTGAATTTGGGTAGCCCTTTTGTAATTGATTTTTACTAGATTCTTTTTTTTTATTTTATTATTAAAACTGATTTGTAGAGATTGAAAGCTAACTTTTACTTGTTATAACTTATAATTACTCCCTCCGTCCCGGAATACTTGACCTGTTTTCCTTATCGGGTCGTCCCTTAATACTTGACCTGTTTCTAAAAATGGAAATATTCTAACAATATTATATTATTTCTCACTCCACCCCTATTAACTCACCTACCCCCTACTCCATACAAAAAATAATTAAAAATCCAATCCCTACTCTCCCCTAACCCCACCTCTTAACACACCTCCCACTAACTACATTAAAATAATACCCCACTATCAACTACTACCTATTAAATTAAATAAGTCAATTCAAGTCCCTTAAACTCTGTGCCGGTCAAACCGGGTCGAGTATTCCGGGACGGAGGGAGTACTGTTTATCAAAAAAAAAAAACTTATAATTACTACCATCATTTAATTATTGAAATTAAAAACAAATTATTTTTTCTTTCCATTTTCAAACAACTTTTACAGCTTAAATATTTATCTAGTTTTTATTTGGATTTTTTTGACAAAAAGGACCTTTTATAAGCATTTATTTGCGAGAAAGAACCTTTTATGTCAAAATTGGTGAAATGGGACCTAAAATACAACATTTTTTGTCAAGAGGGACCTTTGGCCGGATTCTTGGAGTCAACCCAAGTTTCTGGCATTGACTTCGACACGTGGCAACCGGAAACCGCCACGTGTCAATATACTTTTTTAAAAAAAGAATTTAATTTTTTCCCCAAAATTTCCCTCCAAAACCTTCTTTTTACTGATTTTTTTTACCAAAAAAAACACCTTCATTTTCTCTCTCATCTGCTCACTCGACGCCATTGTTGATGAAGATTCAAGCTTGAAGGAAAGTGGTTCTTCACTCAAATTGCCTGCCACAAATTGTTACTCAGGCCTCCACGAATTAGGTATGCTATTTTTCCCCCTCAAAATCCTCTTCAATTGTTGTAATTTTAGGTCGAAAAAATTAGGGTTCTTACCAAATTTGGGGATTTTGTAATTCGTTGTGTATTTGTGTTGGAGAGAAAGGAACAAGACATGGAAGAGGAACATAGGAGATTGGATGATGAGATGGAAAAACGGAGGAGGAGAGTTCAGGAATGGCCGGAATTAAAAAGGAAAAAGGAAGAAGAGGAAAGAAAGCAGCCTGGGGACGCAAATGATGAAGAACCTAAAGCAGGTAAGAATTGGACGTTAGAAGACGGATCTGATGATGAAGAAGCTGCTCCAGAGGGGCAATCAGATGCAGATATGGATGTCATCGATGTTTTTTTTAAGGTAAAAAAGAATCAGTAAAAAGAAGTTGGTTTTTTGGGGAAATTTTGGGAAAAAAATTAATTAATTTTTTTTAATAAGTATATTGACACATGGCGGTTTCCGGTTGCCACGTGCCGAAGTCAATGCCAAGAATCCGGCCAAAGGTCCCTCTTGACAAAAAATGTTGTATTTTAGGTCTTATTTCACCAATTTTGACATAAAAGGTCCTTTCTCGCAAACAAATGCTTATAAAAGGTCCTTTTTGGCAAAAAATCCTTTTTATTTTGGCGGAATTCCTAAAAAATTGGAGCCGTATAACTAAATCTATACCTAGTATTTAAAAAGGAAAACCACAAACTATTAGATGACACATGTCACCCCAACTTTCATCCACGTTTTTTTTTTCCAATTTGTCATTTTGTTGTTTGTTATACGAACCATTTTATAGTTTATACCTCTCTCGCGAGAACTCTTGAAGTTTAAGCTCCTCTGGTTAAATGAACTCAGGTTAAAGAACTCTTGTAGTGATATTGACAAACGATTAGGCCACCTCCATCTAATGCTTCCATGTCCCAGCACACACTCAAAACCATTTCCTTTCTTTTATGTTCTTCTCAAATCCCCTCAATCTACAAAGCATAACGGATGTTCTAAGACAAACATTTTTACAGATTCTATATAGATATACAACATACACAATACAGTAGGAAGTAACTGCCGTCACTAATACATTAGCACACATCTCGGTGGTTCATCAAATAATTTGATCAGTAGAGACATAACTGCAGTCACTAATGCTGCAGAGATTATCAACAGAGTGAAGACTTGACCTGAAATTTTCTGTAGTTAGCAAAGGATTGTGTTAGTCATGGAAATAAGACAACCCTTGACATAGGAAGTACAGAATAATGTAGAATACCTAGAAAGCTAGAACACCGATAATAGACATTGCCGAGTCTGGTTCAATGGTGAATTTAACTTGGCTTTGTCTAGAAAGGTAAGATCAGAAGTAACTCTGATCCTATCTTCGTATAGAAATCGGCTCAACCAGATACAATGCTATGATGTTCACTGTACGTACTCAATCCCATCGTTAGTTATCCATTTGTCGTCAATTGGACTTTGATGTTAGGACCTTATTACTCCCATTCACATGGGTCAAAGAAATTATTAATTATTTCAAGTTTTTCTGCTTGATTTTTATAGGTTTATTACCATTCTGTTATTTAAGGACATTGTTTCAAAAGACATATGCTAAAACAACTTACCAAGTCAAAGGGCAGAACAATGCCTTGACAGATACATTGTGCATTCTTAAGTCTTGTTCTATTGCACTTGTCTGTAACCTTTCCTATGTTATTCTATGAAATCAAAACACACCAACCACCATAGCATAGAAAAAAAAACGCGGATTTCGGTCGCGTTCGCGGTAAAGGTCGCGTTGTCGCGGAAACCGCTTGTAACGGAAGAATAGAACGGATCGCGGCTGACGCGGTGTGAATTTTTTGAAAAAAATCACATTAACATATCTAAGCCTTATTATAACATTTTTAGTCTAAAAAGTATTATATCAACACAATATAACCAAATCTTTCCTAATATAAGTGAGTATTATATTTTGTGAACAAATAAACACATGAAATATCATGTTTCATAAACTATATAACTAATTACAAAAATATTGTTGGTCAATTTATGTAAAGAAACGGTGTAACGGAGAAAAAAACGTCTAACGCGGTGAGTCACCGTTACGTAACGGACGACGCGGGGAGAAGGACGTGAATTTTGTCAAACCGTAACGTAACGGGTTTTCGCGGAACTATAGGTGTAAGAAAACTATTAATAAGTGTAGATCCCATTGCTCAATGTCAAGAATATTCCGCTTAAACAATAAGGATTATCAGAGATATTTATGATCCACATTCAAATTTTCAAATCTAGAGTTCTTCTGTAAAGCCCTAAGAAGACTTCACAACACACAGACACACAGAGAGGAATAGAGAGAAATAGCTATTGATTGATAGGATTCAACAGTCAAAAGGTTACAAACAGAGTAGCTTTAGGCTACAAATCTCAGGTAGTAACTTGAGGTTACAACTCTCCAAGTCTACACAATAATTCTCAATGCCTTTCTCTTTCCTCTTCTCTCTTATTTATACAACTAGGAAGCTAAGCAAGTACAAAACATTAATGCTCTTTTTTTTTTCCTGCTTTCTGCTCTTCTTGTCAGTTGGTGTCAATGACCCTTCCTGCTGCAGTGGTGGTGTTGTTGTGGCTGTGCTGCTGCTGCTTGCTTTTTCTGTTGCGCCCTGTGATATACCAACATCTTCTTTATTCATATTTACAAGTTCATGACCAACCATTAATCTAGAAATTGCTGGAGTTTCCTCTTTCTGAAAATTGTTATAGAGCAAACTAAATTGTATGTCTCCATCATTTGTGCATCAAGAACATAATTAACTGTCAAACTAATGACAAAATGGACAAACTGTAGACACCTACTTTTGTCCCCATTCCCGAAAGGGAAGGTTCGATGATGAAAACATAAATCTCCACTTGGCAACGCATCTCCTATAAAATAACGAATCTCGATCACCCTTTTCATTTCAGCCAAAGCTTCCATTTATAGAAACCTGCTAAAAATAGTAGCTGTCGTAAAAGGTAATTGCTAAAAGTAGTAAGAATAAAAAGATAGAAACCTGTCAGAATTAGGTGTTGCACTCCAACATAACTCCTAAAAGAGATAGAATTGGCAAAGGGAATTCTATTCCTGTTATAATTCGAAAATAAGAGTTACGTATTAATTAAATTCCTAACGAACCTAGAGTTCGTAACGGGCCCAGACGCATTCCGTCATAAGTTGATACGCACTAAGAAACTCGGATAAGTCTCAAAAGCTCCGTGATTAAGAGTCCAAATCTGACAAAAAGCACGGCTCAGATCCTATTTTCAACGCCTGGATTTGGGCGCCGAAATCTTCGGCGCCCAGCCCTGGGCGCTGAAAATACCTGGGACGTGTTGTCTCCGAATTCTTTTTGGATTCGTATTCTAAAGATCTATCTTTCCACAAACTCTTTCCCTATAAATACAGCCTCATAATCGACGAGAACACAATTCATAATCTGAGTATTGACTCCAACCCTAAGCCTAAGCCTCACGCTGCGAAATTGATCTCGCGATCTGTCGCAATCGACCCAAAAGTCGAACAGAACGTATCCTGTCCCTTGTAGCTGATGAATTAAGCCTAAATACTGGAACACTGCTCAGAAACCCGGGATTCGTTAAATAAAAGGAGAATTAGCAAAGCCAAGTGGTTAGTTTTCTGAGAACCGTGACGCACCTCTCAAGGGTGCGTCGTAATGTGTCCCTTCGTATGCTTTAATCGCTTTCATCACCCTTTTATAAAATTGTTAAACTATTAATTTGATTGATCTATCACGCCTAATAAAGATAATACCTTGGACAATTGAACTATCATGCTAGGTACCTTAAATCAATCTAAACAAGATAATCACGATCGATTTAGTATTATGTGTTGCATATTGCTAAAATCAATTCAGAATAGTTTAATAGTTAACGCATGTCCCTTCAATTATTTATGCTGAGCTAGTAAGGATAACCTGCCTCTGAAGTTATCGATGAGCACTCCTCTCGGTAGTTACAGTCCCCCGAACTCTCAATCTCTGCCCTGCGGGTGTACGTTGAGCGATCCCCACACCACGGATCACAAGGGAACCAATGGCCGTCGTGGTCGAACATAATTGTACTCCCTTTATGTCACGATAACCGGGTTTTGTCAGTTTTTCTCATTGTCGTTAAAAACTGAATGGCGACTCCTATATTACTAGTCGATTGGGTGTAAACTCACAGGAAATCTAACTACACTTGATCTGACAACGTCACGCCCACGAGGGACGAGGTCATGCATTAGCCTCGTGCTTTTACGACCCCCTCACAGTGGCGACTCCACTGGGGAACGTTAATGAAATACTCGTGCTCGTAGGTAATCAAAATAGCCGAAGGGTGAAACGATCCTACTCCGCGTCTATTTCCTTCTCAAGTTGGGACGACCTGAAAATCAGCATATTAATGTGAACTGACTTCTCGCATAACGAATCTCGGCTCCCTTGGCATGTTTTATCTCGGGAGTTGGGACTAAGGATACCCATCGCCAACCGGGGGGTGCATACGCTTCGAATGTTGTCCACTCGGCACTTGTCGCTAGTAGTACACCCATCCCAAACCCAATCGCTCGCCCACGGAGGTCCCTCTCATTGGTGCATGCCCCCTTGGCTTACATCGTGATTGGCCTCTTGGGACGAAATTCGTTTGTTGAATGCACTACCTCGACCGGGGCATGTGTTGGATCTACGATAGAAGCGGTACCAAGCCAGGCGCAAATATTGCCCATAGAAGCCTATCATAAACTACGTGACATATTTTTTTTTGCTTCATGTTGTAATGCTAGTTATGTGTAGCGAATTATGTGATTATATTGTGATTATGTGTGACAAACAACGCTAGGAAACCAACGACCCTAAAAATTGCTCAAACATTCATAAACACCAATTGGCCAAAGAGTTATACCAAAATACGTGTTCCGGAACCCCGGGCGATCGCCACAAAAATAAGCGACGCCTAGGATGGTCTGTGACGGATCCCACAACGCTGCACAAGGCGTAAAGGACGTTATTAGGCAAGCACGCAAAATTAAGTCGCATGTACAAAAAAATACGCGAACAGAATACGAGTACCAGTCAGGGACGCATTTTCAGCGCCCCTGGCTGGGCGCCAAACATTTTCACGCCCTGCGCTGGGCGCTGAAGTTGCTGCTTGGCCTTTTGGCCAGGCACCGCAGCCTCGGTGCCCGCGCACAAAATATACGTAGCAATAAAATATTCGTAACAAAATTGCTACGAGGACGTATGAAAAAGCACTCGATTCTAAGAACGACATATAAAATAAACGACTCTTTGTGTTGTCATTAGGCCTCCTATGACGGCAATATTCGGCACCAAAACCGAGCAAGCTAATTAAAATAACTTTGAATGTCACACGGGCAAGTGTTTCGAAAATCTAAAGAATGACCAAAAGAAAAGCCAAAATATACCAACAAGAGTGAGAATAGAAAACCGATAGGAAGAGTCAAAAGTCTAGACTAAGTAATGCTTAACTTTGGGCCTAAACTTTAGCTTGTCTTATGCATAGGGCTGGTTCTGCCACTTGGCGTCGATCTGAAAATCAAAGGTTAGTACGACTCGAAGATACATCACCAACACAAGGCTTAACAACTCCAAGCTCCATCCGTCACTCCCCCTTTCAAGGATCTCCGATTCCCCAACCTCGATTCGCACCCTCAAACATGTCCATGGAAGAGCTGCGGGACCAAATGGCCCAAATGACCCTACTTATGAATCAATTGAAAATGGAAAACGAATCCTTAGCGGCTGCGCAAGCCAAACACGACCTCGATAACGAGAAGAAGATCGAAAAAATGGTTCTGCAGCAAACTATGGGGAACAAGTATTTCTCCCTCGATCCTGAACCTTTTCCCGACAAACTACCAGAAAAGTTTAGTTCATCCGACTTACCGAAGCTCAAATCCACGGACAATCCCCGTGATCATCTCTTGAGCTTTGTGAATGCCATGAACTTGAAAGGTGTGGACAAGTCCATGTATCTTCCTGCCTTTCCTTTGTCCTTGGAACCTGTGCCACTCAAATGGTACTACCACCAGGACCCTAAGCTCTTCCCCACTTGGAGGACTTTGTCAATGTCTTCATCAAGCAATACTCGTCGAACATGGATTTTTAAGTCACCATGCGCGAGCTGGAAGTCCTCTTCCAAAAGAAAAATGAAGGTTTCACGACCTACTTTGCTAGATGGAGGGACCAAGCGGCCTAACTAATCAATAGGCCTCCCGAAACTGAATTGGTCCAAAAATTCACTGACAACCTAGACCCAGCTTATAAACAACATCTTAGATACCTGGGCCTTGATACCTTCAAGAGGGTTTACAATGTAGGAATAAAGATCGAGGATGACCTCACAAAAACAGTACAAAGCAAGCCTGCATACAAAAGTAATACCTACAACAGGGGCCACACGCCTCAAGCCTAAGAGGTCCACGCTGTAGAAGAAACCCCAACCCGAAGAAGCCCCGGGAGGTGGACCCGAGACCGAAAGTTTGCCCCACTCGGGTCGACTCTAGTACAAGCCTTCCAAAGACTAACCAAACAAGGAAAACTAAGGCCCATAGGCCCCACACCCGACCCTCCATTCAAAAATAAATACTGGGTCGAGGGCGCCCGCTGCGAGTTCCATCAAGGAAATGGGCATGATACTGAAAACTGTTGGAATCTAAAAAACACAATCCAGGATATGATAGAGGATGAAATAATACCCCTCCCTAACGTTGGCAAACCCAACAACAACAAGAGCCCACTCGGCTCTTGTCACATCTCTCCCGATCAACCAGAAAATATGAACTTTGACCCTACGGTGTATATTACGCCCCAAGGTGCACCACTCGCCATGGTCCCTATGGATCAAATCGAGAGAGAAGTGTGCGGTGTGTGGGATGATGATGCTGAAGATATCTACCTGTCCCAAGTATCGGGCCAGGGCCTCTTTACTGAAACTTGGCCCGGGCACTCTCCCATTGACACCACCCCTCAAGAGCCCGAAGTTGAAAATCTCACTCGGTCCGGAAGGGTATACCAGCAGGATATTCGCCCACCTCCCGTGGACGACATCCCAGTCAGACAGACTCCTGAAAACGTGCGGCACACCACCGTCGCAGAAGTCATCGAAAATCCTCTCTTGAAGTAACTAAAAAGAACCAAAGCCGAGATTACCATCTGGGATCTCATGTGCACTTCAAAGGAACATCGTGAAAAACTTATTCGCTCACTTGACCTCATCTCAGTCCCTACGGACATCACACCTGACTCGTTGGTTAGCCACGTCACGAGAGATGTTGAGGAAAAAGCAATAGTTTTTACTGACAAAGACTTACCTAAAGAAGGAGGCGCCCACAATAAGGCTCTCTATCTAGTGGTTGGATGCAAAGGACAAAACATCCCCCTAGCCCTCGTAGATAACGGTTTAGCGGTAAATGTTTGCCCATTGCGAACCGCCCATTGCCTGGGGCTAAGAAATGATGACTTCCAAACCTCCACGCAAGGGGTGCGAGCCTATGATAACTCTCGAAGGCCTGTGTTGGGAAAAATCAACCTCACAATACAAACCGAGCCTGTGGCACGCACCACGGAGTTTCAGATAATTGACATCAAGCCCACTTTCAACCTCCTCTTAGGGCACCCTTGGCTCCATGACTTAGGAGGTGTGGCTTCTACCTTGCACCAGATGGTTAAACTTAACCATAACGGGGTAATTCTAGAAATACGCGCCCCTCCTCTCGACGTCAGTTGTACTATGGTCGGAACGACCGATGCTGCAGAAGACCTTTACGATTTTCAAGTGGATGAAGTCATCCAAGTCATTGAGGATTACAATTAAGCATTTCTAGATCCGCGAGCGTCCCGGGTCATCCCTAAGATTTTGCTAGCTCAAGGTTATTTCCCGGGAACTCCATTGGGCATAAGGAAGAAGAACAACATGTTCCATCCCCTACCCAACAAAACTACTCCCTTTGGTCTAGGCTATACACCAACAGGTGACCACTTGTCTAGGCTACGCCTTAAGCCATCCAAGACAAAACAAACCACCCTTCTTTCCCCATACCAAAGAACCCTTAACGGTATGTTTGTCCGAGAAGGAGAAGAACACCCATGCTGCGACTTCCCTGAACCCTTTGTTCAGAACGGCCTGCTAAAACCCGGATTTGAGATTTTCCATGACTGTCATACCATGGATGAGGCACCCGACCTCCCCAAGACTAAAACAACCAAAATATTAGACAACCAAGCTCTGTGGACATTGTTTAACGAATCGAGGCCTATGGAGGACGAGACTGTAATAACCACCCTAGCCCTACAAGATGAAGGTTTCAATCCAACCCGATTAATCACCCCCATATCAACACCAGAAGAGACCGAGAACGGATGGTGAAGACATATCAGTGGGTCAATGCAAAGGGAATAGAGTTCAAGATGAGTACAGGCGAAGGACCAAAGTTCTACGAGACTAAACCAAAGGCTTGAGCCATAGAGAGCAATTTAGCAAAACGCCTAGTAGTTCTTTAGATGATAGAAAAAAATAAAACTCTAGAGATGGTCCTAAGACCCCTTAGAATATAGGTTAATTTATTTCAGTGTGTTTTCCTTACTTTCCAAATTAATAAAGGCGTAAGATTTCTCCTTAAAAAAAATTTTGCTCTAACACTAAACAAGCACTAATCATATTCGCAAAAATAAAATAAAAAAAATATAAGGAAGCGGCCCACTTTAGGCCCAATAGCAAGGCCCACTCCGTCTTGAATCGTGACATCAAAACCAATTATCGAAATCCACAAAATAAACCGTACCTCCAAGACATAAAAGTCAATCCGTGCAATCATAAAAGTCAACCCATGCAACCCAAAGAAATAAAAAAGAAAAGAAATCAAACAATGCAAATGTTGCTCAACAAAAAAATTCATAAAACATGAACCCATCATTCCCACCATTAGCAACACGCACCTCAACCCACCCAAAAATCCTACACAAAGATCTTCACATCTTTCGCACCCTAACTCCATTTTCAAAGACGTTTTGAGTCACGAATAGGAAAAATTAATCCGGACGAAAACGCATCTCACGCTAACAGTCCAAAAAGCTTCCGAAACAGTGTCAAAATTGATAAAAAGTAAAACGAAACAAAGGAAAAGAAATAAAAGCAAGAAACATGTAAAGGAAGCAACACGCCAAAAATCACCCCAGAAATCATTTTCAGCGCCCAGGGCTGGGCGCCGAAATCATTAGCGCCCCAGTCTGGGCGTTGAAACTCTCTGCTTGCCAAAGTTTACCCAGAAGTGCTCGTCATTTTATCTGCACATGCACGGAAAAATAACAAACACTTGGGGGGTACAGCACGTGTTCACGTATTCAGATATACATACCAAAAAAAAACGATGCGCAAAATACATGCACTCAAAAATATAGCCTATTTATGGATGTACCCAAACAATGCGCAAAATACATGTACTAAAAAAAATCATAAAGCAAATTTCGACTTACGGCAAAGCAGCAGACCAAAATAAACATCGCCTATTCTACCGTTTCAAATAATATGTTTCCATCTCAGAACATACTTATCGAATCCGGCATCCTAAGATTCATTCTAGCTAGAACTACGCGCGACCTGTTTCTAAGTTAAAATTATTTAACAAGGATACGTAGGCAATCCCATTTATGGATTCGGTCCAATCAAAAAATATATAATGTGCATAAGTGTTGGAAATGAGAGAATAAAAAGAGAAGCAAAGCGAGAACAAGAAAGCAAAGAAACCAGAAAAATAAAATCACGCCTTTATTAATATTTAAAAATAATAAGGAAAACAAAAGTGCTAAGGAATGAAAAACAAACACAACTGAAATAAATAAAGGGCATCTACACCCTAGCAAGAACTACACTACTCGAGTTCTTCCGGATCATCAAATAGAGTGTTGTAGAGGGCAATGTTCGCAGGGTCCACCCCCACAGGCTTCTGCGCTACCCCTATGTCGATCTCCATAAGAACAGGCTCCTTGACACTAACTTCCAAGGATGCCAAGGCCTCAGAAACATTTTCAGTTTGAACAGCTATAGCCCACTCAGCCTCAAGGGCACAAATAATGGGAGGGGAAGGATTATCAACATCAATTCGATCAGCCACTGGTTCTACTGGGGAATGAACTTTCCTAACCCATACATTATTCCGGCGACGATCTCCGCGAGAGCTTGTATTTCTTTTGGGAATAGCAGGACCCTTCATGTTAGGTACCTTTTTAGGCCTAGAACTGGAAAGGGGAGGAATTTCCTTTCGCTTTCGACCAGGACGAGCTTTCACAGTCTTAATGCCATTTTCACGAGAGTTAGCAGGATTACGGTTTTCATACTTAGCCCTACCTCGAGGTATCAAAAGTTCAGCCGGCTCTTCGTTTCGAGCCTTAGTTCTCACAGCCTTATCATCAGAACTCATCCACGACTTATAATTCTCGGAAAGACCCACATAACCATCTGTAGTCACGGTCCAACGCGGGAGGCCACCATAATACTAAGCCCACGCTTGAACCCGTGCTCGTGAAAAAACCGCTACTTTAGGTGGTACCGTATAGGCAAATGGGATAGTCTGCCTTAAGCCGTATTGTCGCATGACTCGGTAAGGAAAGATGTAAACAGGTCGAGATAATCCCAACAAAGAAACATGAACTACCGTCTCGGAACCCCCCGTCATATTAGTCAAACCCCACCACGGTGCCACCCACTTAATAGAACATATGCCATGAGTAAAATAGGAGGCCCATTCGGCCTCATCCTGGCCTTGGTGCAAATACTTTCGGTTGCCTAAAGCTATAGGGCGATAATGTTTAGGATAGGCAGGAGCTTCTAGAAGCCTAAGTCGTTCCATGAGCCAAGTCTGCAAAAAAACGGGTACGAACAGAAAAATAATAAGGCATGGGACGCATTTTCAACGCCCAGGACCAGGCGCCAGAAATTCCGACGCCCAGCCCTGGGCGCTGAAAATCAGCTCCAGGCAGAGGCAAACGAAAAGAAAAGATAATTATATGCGCGCAAATAAACGATCAATTACCTGCAGCAATAGGGGGCTCCCCTTAAAATTTTCAGATTTGGCATCCTTCTTTAACTCATCCGCACCCAACAAGGTCTCAGCAACAATCAACGGCATAATAGAATAGCAACTCTCCATCTGACTGATCAGGGGAATCAACCTTATGTCACCAAACTCACCATTATTATTCGACAGTAAATAGTGGTTCAACAAGCAGAATACAAGTGCCCGGATATTCAATTTCTGTTCAGTCATATTTTTACTAGGCCTAAAGTGATGTTTTGCAAGTTTTTGCCAAATTAACCTTATCACCCACAATGATCTCAGCAAGCGTTTCATCATCTAGTCCTAGGAAATCCCCTATAGTTATTTTACCCTCTTCAACAGTGCCAGGGGTAGCAGGAGTAGCATTGGTAGGATAACCCAGGATTGCGGCAAATTCATCTGGCAAAGGGCATACCTCATTGCCCCGAAAAACAAAAACATGGTGATCGGAATCCCAAAAGGTTAGGGCGGCATACAGAAAGTTATAATCAATGTTAATTTGTTGTAAGCCTAAAAGTGCCTCTAAGTGGTATCCTTTCAACAAAACCTTTTCTGTGGGATTAAGGGCTCTAAGCCAGCGCCTAACAACTCGTTGGAGGGAGAAGGGAGGTATCGACATGGCAAGAGTAAAAAATAAAGCTAGATAATTGTAGGAGAGAAGAAGTTGGTAATGGTGAAAAAGAAAAACGTACTTAACCCCCTATATATACACGAAATCATCCTGATCTCATTCGGAAACGCGTTGAGAAATCTCGAAAAGTAAAAAAGGGCTGCTAAGGCAGCATTTTTAGCGCCCGAGGCTGGGCGCCGAAATATGTAACGCCTGGCCTGGGGCGTTGAAAATGCAGCCCAATGCCCAACTCTTCCAAAACGCGAACCAAGAAAACGCCCAAAACCGTGTTAGTAGACACGGGGCCCTGTTGTAATCAAGATCAAGCCCATAGCACTTCTAGAGCCCAAATAGTGAAAGCAAATGTCAAAACTTAGACTCGTCTCAAAAAATATGTGTACATTTTTCAAAGCAATAAAAAATATATAATAATCAAGGTCATTCTCCGAAACAAAAAAAAAAATCATTACGTCGTTGGTTTCTCAAAATGCCCTTGGTCCAAGTATGCATATAATGTTAAGTCTAATAAATGCGGTTAAGTATTAATTAAACAAGTTAATAATTCAGTGAGATCAAGTGAGCTGAATGCCTAGCAAGAGGTCGCTTCAGTTCAAGTGGAATTAATAATATTAATCCACAACTTATTCTTGACTGAACCCGTAGGGTCACACAAATAGTACGTAAACGGATCAAGTATTTAATGGCATTAAATACTCCATCTATGGATATTCGAAATCGACGGATCTTGGTTTCAGTGGGAGCTAAGATTGTCAAAGGCAAGCAAATGAATACTCCGGAAATGATGATATTGCCGAAAACGGAAATATGGATCGTATCGGAAATATAAATATTATCCAAGTCGTAGATGTTGCAGGAAACGGAAACATGGTACGTATCGGAAAATATTAATGGAAATGGAAATATTGCTGGAATCGGAAATATTGCCGGAAACGGAAATATTGTCAGAATCGGAAATATTATCGGAATCGGAAAATAATTCCGGAAACGGAAATATTAAATATTTGTTCGAAACGAAAATTAATTCCGGAATCGGAAATATTAAATATTGTTCGTATCGGAAATAAATTCCGGAATCGTGAATTTAATCGGAAGCGCATCGTACGAATTAGCATCGGACGAGGCTTGCTAGACGAAGGCCCAGCACGAAGCCAGGCCCGCGCCCAGCAAGCCAAGCGCCCAAAACGAAGCTGCCAGAGCCTCGCCAGGCCCAGCGCAAAGCCAGGCCCAGCAAGGCCATGGGGTGCGCGCGGGCTGATGCTCGTGGGCTGCGAGCAGCGCCTGCTCGTGTGGGTCGTAAGGCCTGCGCGGGTTTGTGCGATGCTCGTAGTCGTGCACGCTCGTGTTCGTAACGAATCCTAATCCTATCGGAATTCGTGCATTGATTAAATCCTAAATCCTAAAAGATTAAATTTATTATTTAGAGTTTTACTAGGATTCTAATTAATAAATCCACATCCTAGTAGGATTATAATTCCTTTCCATAAACTCTATAAATAGGTGCCTAGGGTCACATATTTAAATAGAGGATTGAAGTATTCAAAGGTAAGATTTTCAAGCAAAAATCAGCCACAAACACTTGCCCTATTTAGCCGAAAATCCTAGTACCTTAAGGGCGATTCTAGTTGGTCAATCTTAAGGCGGATCCGGACGTGCTGTGGACTATCTACGGAGGGACGACACTTGGAGTCCTAAAGACTTGTTCTTGTTCGGTTCGGGCGCAGCTAGGGAGGGCACGCTACAAAGTGTATGCATCTAAATTATGCTAAATGATTATGTGTAAATAATATGTTTCCTGGCTTTATGGTTTTTCCGCATGATTTATGTTTAGTCATATGTATCATAACCTAACAACATACATCCTATGGGCCGTAAAGACTTGTTCAAAACCATGAAAGGCAGACGGCCACGAAACGATGGTCCGTTTAGACACGTTGCCAACCCACATTCAGGTTACAACTAAACCCGAGCATTTCTCGAGAGAACTCGCTCTTACAGGAATGAATAAAAAATTCTCAAAAGAAATCCCAAGGATAAATGAAATAGATTCTGGCCCACCTCGATCAGGCAGGATCGCGTCAGAACCATGCGAGCCTCAAATAAAAAAAAAACAAATTCAGGTTCGCCCACCTTCAGCGGGCGGGGTCTGTGTCACTAAAACGCGCAGGTCCTCAGTTTTCGAAAATAAAATATTCAAAAACAAACACGGGCTCGCCCACCTTCAGCGGGCGGGGTCTGCGCCACTAACCGCGCAGGTCCTTACTTGTTGCAGCGATAACTTTCCCGGTTTATCCTTTTCCGTGGGGTCTGTGTCACTAAAACGCGCAGGTCCTCAGTTTTCGAAAATAAAATATTCAAAAACAAACACGGGCTCGCCCACCTTCAACGGGCGGGGTCTGCGCCACTAACCGCGCAGGTCCTTACTTGTTGCAGCGATAACTTTCCCGGTTTATCCTTTTCCAAAAATCAAAGGATGGTTTATCTTTTTCCAAAAATCAAAAGGTGGTTTATCTTTTTCCAAAAATCAAAAGGTGGTTTATCTTTTTCCAAAAATCAAAATGTGGTTTATCTTTTTCCAAAAATCAAAGGTGGTTTATCTTTTTCCAAAAATCAAAAGGTGGTTTATCTTTTTCCAAAAATCAAAAGATGGTTTATCTTTTTCCAAAAATCAAAAGATGGTTTCCCTTTTCCAAAAATCAAAGGATTGGTTTTCCGCTTTTCCAAAAAAGAGCGATGTGCTGGATTTTCCTTCGTTTTACGTCCTATAAAAACAAAGGGGGTTTTCTCGTTTAGCTAACCTTGAAAATGAGAATCTTTAAAAACATTTTTACCTCGTGATCGGGCTTGGCCTGGCCTGGTTACACTTTATAGCTTAGATTTCGAAAACGTCTGTAGATACTTCCAATGACAAAGTGAGGGAGTTTCTATACATCTGTAGGTACTTCCAATGACAAAGTGAGGGAGTTTCTATACTTAACAAATTTCAATGACACGTGAGGAATGTGTTAACACTTCAAGTGATGACCCTTAAGTCAAATGTTATCACTCAGGGGCTCGTGAGACCCTCGCAAAACAGGTCACATACACCATGGCTTGTATGATGCACTCCGTCTAATACTTTGACCATCGTCTTACTCCAAGACTCAGTCAAAGTGGGGGCTAACTGTCGACACCTACTTTTTTCCCCATTCTCGAAAAGGGAAGGTTCGATGATGAAAACATAAATCTCCACTTGGAAACGCATCTCCTATAAAATAACGAATCTCGATCACCCTTTTAATTTCAGCCAAAGCTTCCATTTATAGAAACCTGCTAAAAATAGTATCTGCCGTAAAAGGTAATTGCTAAAAGTAGTAAGAATAAAAAGATAGAAACCTGTCAGAATTAGGTGTTGCACTCCAACATAAGTCCTAAAAGAGATAGAATTGGCAAAGGGAATTTCATTCCTGTTATAATTCGAAAATAAGAGTTACGTATTAATTAAATTCCTAACGAACCTAGAGTTCGTAACGGGCCCAAACGCATTCCGTCATAAGTTGATACGCACTAAGAAACTCGGATAAGTCTTAAAAGTTCCGTGATTAAGAGTCCAAATCTGACAAAAAGCACGGCTCAGATCCTATTTTCAACGCCTGGATCTGGGCGCCGAAATCTTCGGCGCCCATCCCTGGGCGCTGAAAGTACCTGGGACGTGTTGTCTCCGAATTCTTTTTGGATTCGTATTCTAAAGATCTATCTTTCCACAAACTCTTTCCCTATAAATACAGCCTCATAATCGACGAGAACACAATTCATAATCTGAGTATTGACTCCAACCCTAAGCCTAAGCCTCACGCTGCGAAATTGATCCCGCGATCTGTCGCAATCGACCCAAAAGTCGAACAGAACGTATCCTGTCCCTTGTAGCTGATGAATTAAGCCTAAATACTGGAACACTGCTCAGAAACCCGGGATTCGTTAAATAAAAGGAGAAATAGCAAAGCCAAGTGGTTAGTTTTCTGAGAACCGTGACGCACCTCTCAAGGGTGCGTCGTAATGTGTCCCTTCGTATGATTTAATCGCTTTCATCACCCTTTTATAAAATTGTTAAACTATTAATTTGATTGATCTATCACGCCTAATAAAGATAATACCTTGGACAATTGAACTATCATGCTAGGTACCTTAAATCAATCTAAACAAGATAATCACGATCGATTTAGTATTATGTGTTGCATATTGCTAAAATCAATTCAGAATAGTTTAATAGTTAACGCATGTCCCTTCAATTATTTATGCTGAGCTAGTAAGGATAACCTGCCTCTGGAGTATTATCGATGAGCACTCCTCTCGGTAGCTACAGTCCCCCGAACTCTCAATCTCTGCCCTGCGGGTGTACGTTGAGCGATCCCCACACCAGGGATCACAAGGGAACCTATGGCCGTCGTGGTCGAACATAATTGCACTCCCTTTATGTCACGATAACCGGGTTTTGTCAGTTTTTCTCATTGTCGTTAAAAACTGAATGGCGACTCCTATATTACTAGTCGATTGGGTGTAAACTCACAGGAAATCTAACTACACTTGATCTGACAACGTCACGCCCACGAGGGACGAGGTCATGCATTAGCCTCGTGCTTTTTCGACCCCCTCACACAAACTTTCTCTAATATTTTTCCTCACATGAATGTGTTATATTCTTTGTAATCTGGGGAATGCTTAATGGCTAAGAACTGCTGACATTTTGCTTAATCCTCAGATCTACTATAAAGTGATATACAATAAAAACGTGGCTGCTTATATTAAATTCATAGCCTATATTAAATTATATACAATTGTTACGTTATACTGCGTATTCTCTTCTCTCGCATTTATAGCCATTAGATCAGCAAGTTTGTTTGTTTGCATCCCTGAAAAGAGTGGTCACTGCAATCAGGTATAATGTTAGCTATGAATCTGAAGTCCTAGAGCTATGAGGCAGATAGGCTATGAATCTGAAGTAGCAAGCCTATCAGTAGGCATGTGTATACTTGTATATACTTAATTGTATTCATGCAATTTCGTTCTACCTTTGACTTATCCTACAACTGCTCAGCCTGAAACCTAACAAAAATAAAATACCATGGAGTTATCCTAGTGTGTTATATAAATTATTTTCTTTCTTGCTTCATATAAGATATTTGGCTACAATTTGAGATGATTGTCAAATTGACATACTAACTTCCTGAAAAACTTGTATATTTATATGATTTTCTTGAAATGACCAGGAGAAAAGTTGTTGCGTCCGCCTACTCCATCCGAGGTGTATTGCAAAGGCCATGCTAAAGAGAATGATGAATTTGTGGACGAGACATCACGAAAAGTTTGGGTGAGTTTCTACTTATATAATTTAATTCACTTATGCTTTTGTGACAGAAAATCACAAGTCTTAATCACATATCTTTACCTTTTTATCAGGATGAGGATGGGAATCCTAAAACAGAGAACGCATTTTTTTGGATGCCTTAGTTAAATGGAAGAAGGGGAGAGTGTATGGTTTTGGAAATGCTATTTACAACTTTTATGTGAAACCAAACGACGACCCAAGTTTAGAGGAAGTGTGGAATGAGCTAGTAACTAATTTGACAAGTAATGTTGAACAACTCTCTTCAAAAAATTTGGAACAAGCAAAGGAGATTGAAGAAACAAAGGTAGTCCTAGTTGAAACAACAACAAAGCTCAATGATACAGAAAAAAAAAAGCTTGATGGAACAATAAGGCAGCTTAAAGAAATAACAGATGCTATGAAGGCTATGCAAGCTCATATTCTTTTCCTAATGAAAATGTCATTTTGCGCCAATCTTGAATGATGATTATTAGAAGAAATTACATTGCTTTGTGTTATTTTTGGCTTGTTGGTTGAAACACATTTGGACATTTAGTTTAGCAAATAATTTTTTTTTCCCACTGACAGTAAGTACATAACTTTCATATTTAGGTGGATTACAAAGTGCATATAGGTTATTGGATATATTGTGCAATTTTAATGGGATGAAACTTGTTTTGTAGGCTTTAAATTGAACTTTAATGAAAGTTTTTATTTTTTTTATTCATTGTTCTAAATATTGTATCAAAAAATTTAATATTCCAGAATTCGAAAATGGAGCAGGTAATAAAATGAAAGCAATGGAAAAGATATTTTGTTGCTAGGTTTGGCAACCAAAAAAGTATCTAGTGCAAATTTTGTTGCTAGGTTTGGCAACAAAAACCTAATTTGATGCTATTGAGAGCAAGACAAAGTAAACGACCTGTTGCAATTATTAGCAACTTCAAGAAATAATGCGTTGCCAATATTTGCAACATAAATAAATAATCTGTAGCTAATGTTATCAACAACATAAATAATTTGTTGCCATAGTTGGCAACCAAAATTAAATAATCTGTTGCTACTATTAGCAACCAATAAATAATTTGTTTCTCCTACTAGAAACTAAAATAAATATTCGTTGCCTTTTTTCAGCAACTAATGTTATTAATTTGTTGTTATTTTTAGCAACCAATGTTAATAAGTTGTTGCTAGTTGTGGCAACCATTGTTTAATAGTTCGTTGCTATTTCTAGCAACCAAAGTAAATAATCCGTTGCTAGGGTTGGCAACGTATTCCTACACATGGTAACCAATATGGAAACCATATTTCAAGGATGCGAAATGGCAACAAAATAGTTTGAGATTTGGTTGCTAATATCATATGGCAACCAGCGTTTTAGTAACCATTATTTTGCGTTTCCAATCCGTTGCTAACTAGACTTGGAAACAGATTTTTTCAAAGTAGCAACAAATTTGAAGTGTTGCTAAAATGACTTAATTTTGTAGTGAATTATTGTAGTTGAAATAATGGCGAACAGTTTTATTTCATTTTATCCGTAAGCTTGTAGTTGTAATAATGCTGAACATTTGCGTGATTGATTCATTATGTTAATTAGTTTGTGTCATTGAAAGGTTGGAGTCCAAGTCAATTCCAAGCAAAGGCCCATATTGTCCCTTTACTGTAGTGTCAATTTGTGTTTGTAATTCAATTGTTTTCAAGCAAAGACACAATTGTTTTCAAGGCCCATTTGAAATGTTGGCCCATGTGCCCATGTGAGTGCCATTTCTTAAATTAGATTCTTAAATTACATTGGCCTTACATTATATTTGGAGGCCACAATACTACAGTAAAAAATGTTGGCCCATTTGCCATTTATTTCAAGATTCAAATTACAATGGGCCGTATTTCAAGATTCAAGAATGTAGGCCCATAAAGATTCAAATTACAATGGGCCATATACCATATTTCAAGATTAAAAGAATGTAGGCCCATATTTCAAGAATCAAATTACCGTAAAAAGCAAACCAACAATTGCAAGCTCAACATATTTTAGCAATAAGGGTATTGAAATGAAGTGTTTAATTTGGATTAAATAATTCATGTTAACGGTTAATTTGTATCATTTGTTGGTTTAAACTACCATCTCAACATAAAAAGTACCATTTGACTATTAAAAGGGCCATTGATAATAAATAGTGCCATTATAATAAAAAGTGCCATTTAATAATAAAAAGTGCCATTTGATAAATAAAAAGTGCCATTTGATAAATAAAAAGTGCCATTTAATAACTAAAAGAACCATTTGCTAATACCACTTGACCATAATTATTTAGAGATGAAGGAAATATGTCCTTCAACCAAGGTGCATTTAGTCTAATACCAAGGTTCAGATTAATTGCGAACAATTAATTCAGTGAGATCAAGTGATCGGAACAGCTAGCTGGAGCAATGCTTCCAATCAGTGAGTTCTAATGAATATTAAGCTCACAACTTACTCTTGACTGAACCTACAAGGTCACACCAATGGCATGTAACAGATCACCGGATTAAATGAATCGGAAATTCATTTAATATCTTTTCGGGAAATTAGTTCGGAAAAACATAATTATACGATTAAACATTGGATCGTGAAATCGTATATCGTATTGCGTATATTCGTAAGCTAGGCGAGACGAATAATCGTATCGTACGACATTGGATGGTCAAGTACGAAACGATAAATAAATTGTCGAAGGATAATTTAATCGCAATACGAAAGCAATCCACGAGCCGGAGCGCACAAGTGCAAGGCCCATGGGCGCAGCGTGCATGGCAATGCAGCGTTGGCCCATAGGCCTTGTTGCTGTATGGCGCGCGCGGCCAAGGCACAAGAGAGGCAGCAGCTGCTGCGTTGTGGCCCGCGGCCCAGCAGCAAGCTGGCTGCATCTGCTCGCTCATTCGTGGGCTTTGATGGCCGGTTGAGCCTTGTCCTTGGCCGGTTAGCTTGGTCCATTAGAAAGGTTATTTTAATAACCTATTCTAATATGTTTTTCCTAACCTAATGAAAAATAAGATTACACACATCAAACCCTAAGGAGTAGAGAGAAACCCTAATTCTCTCTTAGCCTCCATAGATGTGTTCTTCCCAAAAGCACAAACTCTTGAATGATTGCCTAAGCTACGATTATCAAGAAGGATCTGAACATGTCGGTGAACCAAGTAGAGGAACAACAAGTGGAGTTCTAAGTCCGTGTTCGTTGACAGATTATTGTGGAAAACACGCTTCAAATGTAAGTATGCTTAATCTGTGCTTTATACATGCTTCCTGGCTTTGGGGATTGTTTCCGCACATGTTATTATGTTTAACTGTATTCCCCTACAGTAGTATTATGAGCCTAATGTATTCAAATCATATTTTAGCATGTTTTATTTGTTTTTGCATATGTCGAAATTTTGGAATTTTTTGTGAATTTTTTGATTTATTATGAATTTTTGGATAAATTGCGTAATAAAGACTGATTTCAAAAAGATTCGCTTTTTTGATTTTTCAAACCCTAATCTGATTGAAAACAATTTTCTAAGATCAATTTATGGGAACGAAATCGCAAAAACAGGCCTCGAAGTGTCGTTTTTTGGGCATTTTTGTTAATTTTTTAATAAGAATTAAAAGTTTCGGAAAGTAATTCAATTAAAAGGTAAACTTAAACAACTCGGAATTGCTTGAAATTTTGACATGATGTCTCTGAGTATATTTTTGATCTATGGTAAATATTTCAGATTTTTCCAATAAGTATAAACCCTAATTTTGCTTTTCCCCAATTCGTAAAATTTAGATCCTTAATTGATTTTTTAAATAATTTAGGTCTAATCGGTTA
This sequence comes from Spinacia oleracea, assembly GCF_020520425.1. Classification (NCBI taxonomy): domain Eukaryota; kingdom Viridiplantae; phylum Streptophyta; class Magnoliopsida; order Caryophyllales; family Amaranthaceae; genus Spinacia; species Spinacia oleracea. The sequence goes on from NC_079491.1 coordinate 122,833,517, forward strand.
ATTGGGAAAGGGAATATAATGCCATGGGTCAGTGGCTAATTTTAAAAATTATTGGATTAAAATTTTGAATGGTTTTGTTAATTTTAATCGCATTTAAACCTAATTATTAAAATCTGAAATTTAAATGTTAAAGAACGAATTAAAGTTTTAGATTTTATTATTTAAAAGTTCAAAATTTTCAAGTTGATTCGGTCGTTCTTAAAAATTTGAATAATGTTAGCCTTGATTTAATATTTTACGAAATTGGATTGTCGTTAAGTTTATTAAATCGTTAAATATCGTTGTTTTTCGAAAATAAAAATCGTAACTTTTTATGGAAAATAATATTAATGCAAAGTTCGTGAAATTAAATTTATTTTTTAATTAAGTTGGTCCGTAGGCACGAACCAAAGGCACGAACACGAGTGTGTGGTGGGCGTGTGGCTCGAAGAGCCATGCGAGCTACCATGCGAGTGCCGAGCCACAGCGACGCGGGCAGCAGCACGGACGCTGCGTGCCGCGCGCGCTGGGCGAGGATGATGGGCGTGTGTTGCGCGCATGGCGAGGCGCGAAGCCTTGCGATGTGCAGCGATGCGCTGCGACGACGCCGAGCCAGGCACACAGGGGCAGCAGCAATACTGCGGGTACGTGTGCAATGGCTGCGGGTGCGCGTGCTTTTGCTCGTAGGCCACACAATGCTACGATGGGCTGGGCGCAAGCCTAGCCCGAGCAAGCACATGACTTTTTTTTAAAAAAAAATTGGGCATGACTTATTTGCATTAATTTGGGCTAACGGGAATTTTAATTTAATATTTTATTTACTTGGGCCGGGCCGCGAGTTTTAATTTAGTATTTCATAATTAATTATCCGGAATAATTATTGGTTTGAGTGGGAGCTACTAAATGAAATTAAAATGAAATAATTATTTTTAATTATTTTCGTAGGTCGCATTATTTTAATTAAATTCAATTTTAATTAGAACAAAGTCTAAGGATTAATAATTTGGAAATTGATTAATCTTTTAGGACGCGTTTATGTGAACGTGAATTTTAATTAATTCACGTAAATACTTGCATAATTATATGGGCCATTCGTTTTAGCATACGAATGGGTGAATGCATAGAATGTATATTTTATGTAATGCAGGTACTCCAAGTGGCTAGTATGACCAATTTAGGATAGTTAAATACGGTATGCGAACCGTTTTAAATATGGTCTGCGTACCATGGAAATTTTGATGTAATTTTATTATTTTCAAGTATTTCTAAGTTTAGAACTTTAAGTTAGCAATTGAACGAAGATTCAAGACGATGCCAAGCTAACAAGATGGTGATGAAGATTGGATGCTTCAAGACAAGATGTTTTGGGCCATACTAGTTCACCAATTATTTATGCATTTTGATATATATTATGCTTGAATGTATGTATGTATGTATGCTTTGCATGAATAGGTTGTTTCCTATGACTCGATTAGATTAAGTTCACTAAATAATCGAACCAACATAGAAACAACTAGGTCCAAAGTAATATTGAGTTCAAAAGTTGCCTTCCAAATTAAGCACTTACAAAAATCTAGGGATCTAAGATAGTAGGTTTCCGCCAAAGCAAGGTGCTACTTTAGTAGACTTAGGTGGTAAGGCGTCCCAAAGGAGCACGTTGATTGTGGTTTCAACTCAAACAACAATGGCATTATGTTGTGGCAATGGGATAAATTATGGTATTAACTTATTAACCAAGAGTAATTTGGAGATTACTAGCAATAGGTTTTGCTTACCTAGAATCTTAAACTACTTAAGACATGCCAAAGCTGCTTAAGGATTTAGGACTTTTAGGGTCTTGGAATCGTTTCATTCATTTTGGACCATGTTTTTGCTTTTGAATGAATGAAATGTTTGATAGCTTTGATGATTGCATGAATGCTTTTATTTCAAGTATTAAAGTACGACAAATGTTTTCTTTGCTAGTTCATTTTGTAGAATCTTAAATCTTCAACTTTATTGCGTTCGGACAATAGAACTGCGATATTTCCTTGATCGATTGGTAACTAATTTTGAGAGCGATCCTCAAAGAAGAGGAGAGTGAGAGGGTATCTTGAATGCTATTTTCTTATAGTGATCTTCATGGTTGTTTTCAGACTAAAATTTTAATGGTAGACCAATTGGACCTCATATATTCAGAATACTGGGTAGTTTTGGAATAATGAAGTATTGAGTTAAAGACTCATGTATAACCAATGGTTAACAACCAATTTTCTTTTGATTCGATAATGAATTAGACTCATTGGATGCTGTCATTCAAAGTGAATAAAAGAAAGGGACTTTGTACGCATAACAAAGTAAGAAGATCAAGCAAAGAGTAAAATCTTTAGGACTATAAGAAAACGTGCTAGAAAGGATAGGAAAGGGGAACAAAAGAAATGAATTCAGGATTCAATTTCTACCTTGAAGTTTATGTTAAAGAGAAACGACTTAGAAAATAAACTCCTATGGTATTAGATTACCGCTTGAGGTTCTAGCTCTTGTTAAGAACTCAAATTCTGGGAGCTAAGTCTGGTTATTGACCTACAAGTGGGAAATGAAGCAAAGTTGTGCTACATTAATTGTAGGGTCATCATGTTTGTTTTAAAGTCCTTCTAAAGGCTGGAACTTAATGGTATTATGTTCCATTAATCATCATAATCAATTTCTGTTTGGACAACGGAAAGACTCACATTCAAAGTAAACAAAAACATTCCTTGAGTGTTTATTTGAATGACACTACTACAGAAACAGGCAAAGAAACCACACCTATAACACCACTTAAGTTAACCATTTATTTAAGATATATGGTTTCTTATGAAAACAATAAGATACCATACATTAGAGATATCTAATTTCTTAGACATAATAGCACTAGAGGAAAAAATCTTATAAGTTGCTCATCAAAAGTTGCCCTTATACAACAAAAGCAACTTATAATGGTTAAAAAAAAAAAGTTTGAAAGCTGCTCTTATCTAACAAGAGCATCTTTTAATTGACAAAAAATAAAACAAAAAAAATAAATATTAAATATTTTGTACTGAAACCAGATATTTCTCCCCTTCTCTTCTCGCTGCTCGCTTCACTCTCCATATCACTTGTCTCTGCGCTCTCTCTCGTCTCTAGTCCGCACAGCCGCCGCCGACGATTGTCTAGTCTGCACAGCCGCCCCCATCACCGCCAATGCTCTTCTCTCTCTTCCTCATTCTTCGTTGCTGATCTTATCCTTCCTCCTCTTTCTATTTGATGTCGGTGTTCCTTCGAGCTCTCCTCCTCCTGATTTTCTTCTCTCTCTATGCTGCTCTCAACGCCGGCACCCTGAATTCCGCTGCTGCTTCCACTTCCCTTCCTCTGCCGCTAGCTTCTTCTCTCACAGGTTAAATAACCCTAAATTTATTGATTTTATTGTTTTTAGTTTATGCTTAATTATTCAATAAATTATCAGTCAAATGTTATTCAAGTTCGATTCTTGTGTTTTTTGTATGTAATTATTGTTAATTTCTCTTAGCTTTTGATTTTTTAGGTTTTTCTTTTGATTTTTTTGTACTTTTTTTACTGTTCGAATTGGAATTGTGTTCCTTGGTGATGTATTCTAGGTTTGGATTGTTTGATTTTGGAATTTGTTAAGGGTTTTGGATTTGATTTTGGAATTTGTTGATGATTTTGGAACCAAATACCTCAGAGACCATCACATTGGGGGTACTAGTCTTGCCAAATTAAATGAGCTGAATTGCTTTATAGTTGTTCCTTCTCCTTCTGGCTCAAGGTATGATTCTGCCCGTCTTAAATTTTGAATCCCGTGCAGCTGAGACGTAATTTTTGCCTTATTATAGAATTGGGTTGTTTCATTATCTGAATAAAGAATCACAGAGTACTTGTAATCATTTGTTTTTAATTTTCTTTTTTCAGTCAGTTGTAATTGAGGATTGTATACAATTGATTAAAAGGGTGGACATAACATAATAAGGTTGCTTTATAGAAGTTAGGGGCATTGGATTATCTAAATCAATTGTTGTCATCAATCTAATTGCAATAGTGGTAGGTCGATGTCAAAAGTACTCTTACTATCCAACTTTAATATATATATATATATATATATATATATATATATATATATATATATATATATATATATATATATATATATATATATATATATATATATATATATTTAATTTTCTGCATTTTTCAAGTTGTTTCAGTCTTTGTCCATATTTAAGGGTGTTTTAATAGAAATTATTTAAGTTATTGTCGTGCTTAATGTGGAATATTAAGGATTCACTATACCCACATTCTAAGTAGATTTTCTGAATCTTTATCAAAAATACTCAATATGGTAATGCATTCTGAAAAAATCTTCGAAGCTTACTATGCAGTTGTCATTGAATTGGTTTATTTGATGCTGTGTTATCCTTCATTCTCTGTTGTCCAAGAATCACGCTGTATTTTGTGCACCTGTACTCTTTTTGTTGTCAGTACGGGTATGACATGCTCTTGTAAGTCACGTATAAATTGATGATCTGAATCTAACCGCTTTTTACTTATCAATAATTCATGTTCTGCATTTCAGAGAAGCGAGTCAGCTATTTTTTATCTTCTCTGTTCTTGTCTCAGAATTAAAAATTATGGGTTTAGATCACCTATCTAGTTTACTATTGATGGTGGATGTTTAAGAGTTATTTGTCAGTATATAGCTATGAATCATGAGCTGTGCTTATCCTTTTCAGTCAACAGCTGTCTTTAGTGTCAACTACATAGATGTGAACACCAAGTGCATTATCTTAGTTACTGACCCTCTGAAATGAAAGCTAGCCAGCTCTTTCAAATGCTTAGTGTTTTTATTTAGTCAATGAAAATTGAACTTCTCTTGTCTTTTATTTCGTTTGTTTAATTCTTTTGTTTATTAACTTACATGGTCTTTCTTTTTTAAACTTACATGCATTATTGCTCTCTTTTATTCTTGTGCATGTTAATGGAGCTAACCATCTAAAGTTCTGTAATATAAACTTTGGTGCTTTTGTGCTAATAATCCTCTGTTTTCTCTGTCAACAGCCTTGCGATCGCAAAAGAAGGTGAACTCACAATAGGCACCATTGATGATATTCAAAAGCTTCATATTCGATTTATTCCTCTGGGAGAACATGCTCGGCGTATCTGCCACCAGGAACAAGCAATTGCTGGTTAGTATGCAGCTTGTTTAGTGTGCGGGTGTGTTGCGTGTTGGTGTGCAATTTGTTCTGTGGTGTGCAGTCTTTTTTGCTGGTGTCCAGGTGTAGTCTGTTTTGTTGTTGTACAATACAGTAATTCTGTTTTGCTGCAGTCTGTTTTGATGTTGTACAATAGTGTGTCTGTTTCTTAGTCTGTTTAGTTTGTTTTGAATAGGCTTACGACACGGTCTCTGGATGATACAGAACTCAACCAAGTGAAGGCTGAAAGCAACCATGATATGAAGAAATCATTAACTTGGTGGGATCTTACTTGGTTCGGTATTGGTGTTGTCATTGGTGCTGGTATCTTTGTACTTACTGGTCAAGAGGCTAATCAAGATGCTGGTCCTGTTGTTATTTTATATTTTGCTGTTTCCGGTGTCTCTGCTATGCTCTCTGTTTTATGTTACACCGAGTTTGCTGTTGAGATCCCTGTTGCAGGTACTTTTTTCATTTTCTTTTTTTTTATTTTATTATTTTTGTACACAATGGAATATCCCTGACGGCTCCCTGCCCCTTGAATTAACCTAGGCAGCAACGAACTCGGAATTAATATTTTACACGCTACTAAAATCTAAAATTGCCACTAATGGAATACAAAGTACTAAAGTTTGATTTCCAAATTTCGTGCTATTACTCTAATAGAAGGATAACAAATATACTTGTTCGTTCATGTAGATTTTTTGTTTGATTTGTAATTTCTTTATAAGGAATTTAATCATCATATAATCTAAAGTTTCAATTCGAAAAACAAAAGAGACAAATAATACTGTGCCTCAATTGTTTCTCAAAATACAGGACAAGTTAACATGCAAGTTTAATGTTAAGTTTTCTAGTTGTTTTTATTTGATTTATAAATTTATTTATAAGAGATCAATGATAATAATACTAGTATAATTAAATTTAATTATTGGGTTTATGTGAACGCATAATTTTATCGTAGCCTGGTTTTTAGCCTAAATATGTCCATAACGACCCAACAAGCCTGAAACGTGCATAACCGTATTGGATTGAGTCTTAGAAAGTTTAAACATAGCAATATAAAACATGTAATTAGTTTAAAATGAGTCCATAGGTTCATGAGTTCGAAAATGGGAGCGAAAATGTCTCATTTTAGACTCAATATGTCCATAACGACCAAACAAGCCTAAAACGTGCATAACCATATTGGAATGAGTCTTAGAAAGTTTAAACAAAGCATGTAAAACATGTAATTAGTTTAAAATGAATCATTAGGTTCATTAGTTCAAAAATGGGAGCGAAAATGTCTCATATTAGCCTAAATATGTCCATAACGACCCAACAAGCCTAAAACGTGGCATAACCATATTGGAATGAGTCTTAGAAAGTTTAAACAAAGCATATAAAACGTGTAATTAGTTTAAAATGAATCATTAGGTTCATTGGTTTAAAAATGGGAGCGAAAATGTCTCATTTTTGCCTAAATATATCCATAACGACCCAACAAGCCTAAAACGTACATAACTAGAATGGAATGAGTCTTAGAAAGTTTAAACATAACATATAAAACATGTAATTAGTTTAAAATGAGTCAATAGGTTCATGCGTTCGAAAATGGGAGCGAAAATGTCTCATTTTAGCCTAAATATGTCCATAACGACTCAACAAGCCTAAAACGTGCATAACCATATTGGAAAGAGTCGTAGAAAGTTTAAACAAAGCATATAAAACATGTAATTAGTTTAAAATGAATCATTAGGTTCATTAGTTCAAAAATGGGAGCGAAAATGTCTCATTTTAGCCTAAATATCCATAACGACCCAACAAGCCTAAAACGTGCATAAATAGATTGGAATGAGTCTTAGAAAGTTTAAACATAGCATATAAAACATGTAATTAGTTTAAAATGAGTCCATAGGTTCATGAGTTCGAAAATGGGAGCGAAAATGTCTCATTTTAGCCTAAGTATGTCCATAACGACCCAACAAGCCTAAAACGTGCATAACCATATTGGAATGAGTCGTAGAAAGTTTAAACAAAACATATAAAATATGTAATTAGTTTAAAATTTCAAAAATGGGAGCGAAAATGTCTCATTTTAACCTAAATATGTCCATAACGACCCAACAAGCCTAAAACGTCATAACTAGATTGGAATGAGCCTAAAAGTTTAAACATAGCATATAAAACATGTAATTAGTTTAAAATGAGTCCATATGTTCATGAGTTCGATAATGGGAGCGAAAATGTCTCATTCTCATCTACTTTGGTCAATTTATGCACATTAATAGTATCGTTTGTTGGTAGTTGGGATCGAAAATGCCATTTTTGGCCATATATGACCTATATCGACCCAAATGACCCTTAGGCGTGCATAACGAAGTTGAAATGAGTTTCCTAAACATATAACTAATCATATTAATCATTAAAAAGGTTTATAATTTGAATATAAGTTCGTTTGTTGGTAGTTGGGATCGAAAATGCCATTTTTGGCCATAAATTACCTATATCGACCCAAATGACCATTAGGCGTGCATAACGAACTTGAAATGAGCTTCATAAACATATAACTAATCATATTAATCATTAAAAAGATTTATAATTTGAATATAAGTTCGTTTGTTTGTAGTTGGGATCGAAAATACCATTTTTGGCCTTAAATTACCTATATCGACCCAAATGACCCTTAGGCGTGCATAACGAACTTGAAATGAGTCTTATAATAATATAATTAATCATAAGAATCATTAAAAACATTTAGAATATGGATATAGGTTTGTTTGTTGGTAATTGGGATTGAAAATGCCATTTTTGACCATAAATGACCTATATCGACCCAAATGAACCATAGGCGTGCATAACGAACTTGAAATGAGTCTTATAATCATATAACTAATCATATGAATTATGAAAAACGTTTAGAATATGGAAATAGGTTCGTTTGTTGGTAGTTGGGATCGAAAATGCCATTTTTGGCCATAAATGACCTATATCGACCCAAATGACCCTTAGGCGTGCATAACGAACTTGAAATGAGTTTCATAAACATATAACTAATCATATGAATCATTAAAAAGGTTGATAATTTGAATATAAGTTTGTTTGTTGGTAGTTGGGATCGAAAATGCCATTTTTTACCATAAATGACCTATATCGACCCAAATGAACCATAGGCGTGCATAACGAACTTGAAATGAGTCTTATAATCATATAACTAATCATATGAATCATGAAAAACGTTTAGAATATGGAAATAGGTTCGTTTGTTGGTAGTTGGGATCGAAAATGCCATTTTTGGCCATAAATGACCTATATCGACCCAAATGACCCTTAGGCGTGCATAACGAACTTGAAATGAGTTTCATAAACATATAACTAATCATATGAATCATTAAAAAGGTTGATAATTTGAATATAAGTTTGTTTGTTGGTAGTTGGGATCGAAAATGCCATTTTTGACCATAAATGACCTATATCGACCCAAATGAACCATAGGCGTGCATAACGAACTTGAAATGAGTTTTGTAATCATATAACTAATCATCTAAATCATGAAAAAGGTTTAGAATGTGGATATACGTTCGTTTGTTCGTAGTTGGGATCGAAAATGCCATTTTTGTCCATAAATGACCTATATCGATCCAAATGACCAATAGGCGTGCATAACGAACTTGAAATGAGTCTTATAATCATCTGACTAATCTTATAAATCATGAAAAAGGGTTAGAATGTGGAAAGAGGTTCGTTTGTTGGTAGTCGGGTTCAAAAATGTCATTTTTTGGCCAATATAATTGTTTTCGCGTCCAATATAATTTTTTGTTTTCGCATATGAAACTTAATTTAATTTATTGGTTTGCATGTACGGTGTTCTTTTAAAGGTTTTCAAAACTCCAAGGGAGGGGCCCTTTACCAAAAAGGAGTTGGATGAAGTTCGAGACAAGTGGGCTACTTACTTCAACGATTGTGAACTACCCTCAGTGTAATAAATGGAGAAGGCTTGTAGTTATTCGTGACTCTTATATTATTTTGTTATTTATCGATTTAATTAATTACATTTGAATTAATTTGGTAATATTATTGGACATTTGAAATTTATATCATTTTTGAGAATGTCAAGCTGATGTTTGATGAACAGAAATTATATTGCAAAATCAGAAATTATATTGCAGAATATTAGGAATTATATTGCAGATTTTTTTTTTTTTAAAAAAAAAAAAAAAACTCAACAGTTGCCCTTGTTTGCAACAAGAGCAACTTATGTGCAGGTTATAAGGTGCCCTTGTTTGCAACAAGGGCAACTTATAAGTTTCACATAAGTTGCTCTTGTTTGCAACAAGGGCACCTTATAAGTTTCACATAAGGTGCCCTTGTTGCAAACAAGGGCACCTTATAAGATTATAAGTTGCCCTTGTTAAGGGCACCTTTTGATAATTTTACAAAAGTGATCCCCCATTGGTGGCACTTACGAAGGGCAACTTATAAGCCACTTTTAAGAGCAACTTATCAAGTTTTTTCCTCTAGTGTAGGTTTAGAATGGTAACCAAAGGAATATGAATTCATTAAATATGGTCTCTTATATTTTAATTTTAAGTGTTAAAAAGTTTAATGCTTTCTTTTTCATATATTATTAAAAAAATATTAAAAATATATATATTTTGAAAGAAAAAAAAATTATTATATTTTTCTACGTACTCCCAGCCAACTCATCAAATATCGAAGTAATTCCTAAAAAAAAAAAATATCAAAATAAACTATTGCAAGTTGCAACCGTATTTCATTTTCCCATAAGCAAATTCCTGATCCGTGTGAAACCAAACCAACCAATAATAATCCTCCATCTTTTCACCTTCTTAAATAATTTACTCCTTAGTCACCTACGGAGCATCCCCTCAAAAAAAACCTACGGAGCATATGTCACAAACTCCTTGCACCCGTAAACCTACAGAGTCATTTCTCTCCCTCTCCTTGTTCATAGTACAGAAAAACACAGTCGTGCAATAACCGTTAATATAAATTCATAGTACTGAAAAGCGCAAACAGATGAATACATACGAAGATTGAGATCTACGGAGTAGTATACTTTTTTCGAAAATGATTCGAATAAAGAAACCTCTAATTTTTCCTCTGCTGTTATGTACAGTGGCGGACCTAGGCTTGGGCAACCTAGGTCACGTGACCCACTAATATTATAAAAAAAAAAAGAAAAAAAAAGTTAGCTAATATTCAAAAAAGAAAAAAAAAGTTAGCTAATATTCAAAAAAAGCCGACCAAAACTAATATTCAAAAAAACTTACCGACTACTTTTACCGACTAAATATTTTACCGACTACTTAAATGTAGTCGGAATTTACCGACCACTTTTAAGGTTCGTCGTTAAAATAAGTTTTACCGACTACTTTGATGTTGGTCGTTAATTTAACGACTACAAAAGTAGTCGATAAAATATCGGCCAAAAAAAAGTTCCAACCTTTTTCAAAATAAAAAAAAAAGTTATTACCGACTACTAAATTAGTCGGAAATTTCAATAAATACCGACTAATTTAGTTGTCGGTATTGTTTTAAAAATAATAAAATTTATTACCGACTACTATAGTAGGCGGAAATTTCAATTAATACCGACTAATATAGTAGTCGGTATTTTTTTTTAAATTAAAAACAAATGGGCTTGGGCTTTCACGTATAACACAAAACACTAACCCACCTAACCCTACTTCATTCAGCCGTTTCTTCCTTCTCTCTCCTCCCTCTTCATTTCTAATTCTCTCTCATTCCTCTCTTCATCATCATCACCGTAGATGATCATCACCATCAGTCATCACCGTAGATAATCTTCGAAGATCTTCATCATCATCGATCTCTCAACTTGTAGATCTTCATCATCGACGAAAATTGGTAGGTTTTTTTTTATTTGTGTTTTTTCTTAATCTTTTCTCCTCAAATTTGTCTAGGTTTTATTTGTTTTTGTCATAAAATTTGGTTTTTTAATCTCTTCTCCTCAAATTTTCGTCATAAAAGTTCCTCAAATTTTCGTCATAAAATTTGTAATTTCTTTGGCTTTAAATTGATTTGGGGATTTATTTTCGTTTTTCATTTTGATTTCGTTTTTTATTTTGATTTTGGGATTTTAATCTGATTTTCGGTTTTTGTTTTGATTTTCGTTTTCGTTTTCGTTTTTGATTTTGATTTTCGTTTTTTATTTTGATTTTTGTTTTCGTTTTTGATTTTGATTTTTGTTTTTTAATTTGACAAAATCTTTTTGATTTTTATTTTTTAATTTGATTTTCGTTTTTTAATCTGATTTCGTGTTTCTTATGTAATTTTCGTTTTTTTTATCTATTTTCGTTGTAGTTATTTAATTTATTTATTTTAATTTGATATTTCTGAATTTTATTTTTAATGTGGTGCAGGCGAACGAAGATCTCAAACAAGGAGCTCCAACAAAATCTTGACTTATAATTTTTGGTTTAGATTTGATCAAGTATTATAGTTTTTTTTTATTATTATTAGATCTAAGTTGTTGGAATAAGTATTCGTAGTTTTGTAATCCTTATACTCCTTTCTTTTTGGATTAATAATATGAAAAGGGTTATTTTTTTATTTAATTAAAGTATTTGCTTTTTTGTTCCATTAAAAAATAATGGAAACCAGTAACTGGACATTCCAGTTACTGGTTTCATTTTTTTTGATTTTTAAAAAAGTATACCGACTACTTTTGTAGTCGAAAAATTGCCGACTAACAAAGTAGTCGGTATTTACCGACTAAAGAAGTAGTCGGTAATTAGCGACTACTTTAGTAGTCGTTAATTTGCCGACTACTAAAGTAGTCGTTGAATTCGCGACTACATTGGTAGTCGGAAAATTAACGACTACTTTAGTAGTCGTTAATTTATCGACTTTTTTTAGTCGGTTAAGTAGTCGGTAAAAGTTACCGACAACTTCTTAGTCGCTAATTTTCCAAATTCCGACCAGGGTTGCACCGACCACCCTTTGGCGACTACTTTCGGTCGGAAAAGTTTTTACCGACTATTTTGCCCATTTTACCGACTAATTTTACCGGTCGGAAAAACGAAGTTTTCTTGTAGTGTAGTTTTGGAAACCCAGAAACGCGGAAAGCAAGCAAGCAGTGAAGCAGCATCCAAATCAAAACACAAAACCTAAAACTTCTCCCTGCCTCCCTCTCTCTTCGACGCAGTCATGTAGGCCGCAACCACCGCCCACCGGCCCGACACCGACCACTGAAGTGACCGAACCCAGATCCCGTAATCCGCAGCAGAACCGAGTCGGAGTCACCGTGGTCGCGGACTCGCAGGGAAGAGGAACCGAGCACTCGAGCAGCGTCGAGCACCGAGGAAGAGGAGGAGCAGCGACTAGCTGAGCCACCGAGGACTCGAGGAGCGGAGGAGGCGAGGACTCGAGGAGGAGCCGCCGTCGAGCACTGCTGTCGTCGAGGAGCGGAGGAGGCGAGGACCGATTTTGAGGTAAAACCGTATAAAATATATAATTTTAATTATTAAACATTAAATTTTTAATTATTAAACCTATAAATTTTAAACTATTGATAATAATTGAATTTTGATTTGTGAATTTGTGAATTGTAATATGTTTATAATTTGTAAATTGTGATATTTGTGAATTTGTGAATTTGGATTATTTACATATTGTTTGTATATTGTGATATTTGGGAATTTGTGTTGAATTGAATTATTGAATTGAATTGAATTGAATTGTTGAATTGAATTGAATTGAATTGTTGAGGAATTAGGAATTGAATTGAATTGTTGAATTGAATTGAATTTTTGAGGAATTAGGAATTGAATTAAATTGTTGAGGAATTAGGAATTGAATTGTTGAGGAATTAAGAATTGAATTGAATTTGTGAGGAATTGAATTGTTGAATTGAATTGAATTGAATTGTTGAGGAATTGTTGAGTTGAATTGAATTGAATTGTTGAGGAATTAGGAATTTGTTGATTTTGATATTTAAATAGTTGAATTAGGAATTTGTTGATTTAGGATTTATATATTGTTTCAATGTTGAGTACTTGATTGTATTTGTGACTTAATTTTCAGAATGAAAAGGAAGAAAACAGAGGATATTTCTAGTTTTTTCTTAAAAAAACGCCTCCTCAGTAAGATCATCCTCCTACACAAGATCATCTTCCTCCACAAAATCCCCCTCCTCCTCCACAAAATCCTCCCTTGCCTCAAGCAAGTGAACAAAATATTACTCCACATCAAGCAAGTGAGCAACAATCTTCTCCATCACATAATTCCTCTCAAAATCAAGATTTTTTTTAAGTATTAATATATATTTTTTTAATTTAAACATTGATTTATGATTGTATGGTGAGCGGCGTAGAATGATGACCCACCATCCGTGAAATCCTGGCTCCGCCACTGGTTATGTACGACCAGTTACTTTCGTAATCCTTCTTATCAATCTGGGATTCGGAAATCCATTACTTTCTATTGTGGGAATCAAAATCTCAACTTATTTATAGGGTTATGGCTAAGCATTTGAGATGAATCAGTAGTGGGTTTCGTTGATTACAGAGTTGATTAATGATTATGAAGGGAAGAGTCAATGTATAAAGTATTGGGATAATTCATGGAGTATATGTATTTCAATTTTTAGTTTGTTGTGTTGGAGCTTTTATTTAACACGTTTCTGAATTTTGATCGTGTAATTAAGGTGTAATCTGTTGTAATTTCTTAGGTTGGAAAATAATCATATATTTCAGATGATTTTTTTCAATTCTTATTTTTTATTAGTGTGTTTTATGAATTTATTCGATTTTTTTATTTATTTTTGTAATTGGAGCTGAATGAATTTTATGATGATGGTGGCGCGTGGACAGTTATAAGAAACGTGGGCTTTCAAAACTTTTTATGTGTATTTTTCATTTGAAAAGTATGGTATATATTCTAAATGGTTAAAGTGACCATGCATGTTAAGTTTGTGGTCTCTTTCTTTTTATCAAAGACACCTCTTATCGTGAGAAAATTGGTCTCTTTTTCTTCATAATGTATGATTAAAAAATGTATCTAAGAGACCGAATGTAATACAAGTTTGGCTTCTTACTTCAATCTAACTAACCATAAAAATAACATGGTTTCTTAGCAATTCTTATGCTAAGAGACCATTGAGATATAAACCATACTTTTTCTGGTCTCTTTGGCCTATTTGGTATGGTTTCTTAACCCATTTTTGTAGTAGAAATGGTCATTTAAGGGTTGAGTCATATGATTGATTAATAAACAAACGAATCTCTTCACACTCAAACTTCAGAAGGTTCAAATCAAACATTTTGATTTGTGTTCCACATATCTTTGGCAATGTCATACGACCATATCAACAAGACAACATTCTAAGATTCCATGGCATGGATTCTGAAAGTTGGTTAATTTAAGACACTTGGGTCTTGCTTGTTGAACATGACATAGAAATGGACTATTGTTAGAAGTTTCTAGACAATAAAGCTCGTGCCAAAGATGGATTTTATGACTTACCTATTTCACAAGAATTTGAGAATATATGGCTATATTTACTCAAAGTGAAATATGTGAAATGCTTCAATGCAATTCACAAAAGGGTATAAAATCAACTTGGCAAGAATTTTGGAACATCTAGGCTGGGTCAAGGTGATGTTTGCATGAGCCAAGAAAGATTATCTAGATTGTTTATATGGCATTATAACAATCAAAGCTCTATAAGAATATGGTATGTCCAAATGGAGAAATCGGAATCTATTCGATTAACGATAATCACGACTATTTTCCTATATAGTTTCTAAATGATACTCTCAAGTGACTATCACACTAAACAAAGTTGACAAAGCTAAGGATAAGATGTCATAAGGATTGAACTTATGTTCAGTACATCTTTTCAGTACATATATATCTAGGGTTGTCAAACCCAGTGGGAGTTAGTGTTTACATCAAACAAACTCAAGGATAGATATATGTTTCTTTATGAGCGACTCATAGAAACAAAAGGTATTGATTCTACCACAAATCTGAGAACATATGGTTGTTGCTTAAGATAATGTCTTTTAGGAAACCATCATATTTCCAAAAAGGCAAGTGGGAGAAAAATGACCTCGAATGGACTTCGAGTCAAGCAACAAACAAATGTAGGATACTTAGGAGTCTTTGGAAAAGCTCCGTACTTAGAAGCCTTTGGAAGAGCTTCATGAAGACTTTAGAAGTGCTTCAAGAGAATCCTAATACTCAAAGGATTTGAGTAATGTCTTTATAGACATTAACGTTTGATGTTCAATACCTAGGTAAATCGTATAAGGAATAGAATTCAACCAAGATAGATACATAGATATCTTGAGGAATGAAAACTATGAAGACTTTGGAAAGTGCTTCATGAAGGAAATAATGCCCTTGGTCCAAGTATGCATTTAATGGTAAGTCTAATAAATGCGGTTCAGTATTAATTATAGAAGTTAATAATTCAGTGAGATCAAGGGAACTGTATGCCTAGCTAGAGGCCGCTTCAGTTCAAGTGAATTAATGATATTAATCCACAACTTACTCTTGACTGAACCCGTAGGGTCACACAAATAGTACGTAAACGGATCAAGTATTTAATGACATTAAATACTCCATCTATGAATATTCGGAATCGACGGATCTTGGTTTCAGTGGGAGCTGAGATCGTCAAAGGCAAATAAATGAATAATCCGGAAACGATGATACTGCCGAAAACAAAAATATGGATCGTATCGGAAATATAAATATTATCCAAGTCGTAGATGTTGCCGGAAACGGAAACATGGTACGTATCGGAAAATATTATCGGAAATGGAAATATTGCCGGAATCTGAAATATTGCCGGAAACGGAAATATTATCGGAATCGGAAAATAATTCCGGAAACGGAAATATTAAATATTTGTTCGAAACGGAAATTAATTCCGGAATCGGAAATGTTAAATATTGTTCGTATCGGAAATGAATTCCGGAATCGGGAAATTAATCGGAAGCACGTCGTACGAATTAGCATCGAACGAGCTTGCTAGACGAAGGCCCAGCACGAAGCCAGGCCCGCGTCCAGCAAGCCCACGCACCACACAAACAGCCAAGGTCACGCCAGGCCCAGCAGGCCGTGGCTGCGAGCAGTGGGCTGCGAAGCTCGCGTGGGCTTCGTAGCTCGCGTGGGCTGAGCGGCTGCGTGGGTTGTGCGCGGGCATGGCCTGCGCGCATGCGGGTCATGCTCGTGTAGTGTTTGTGCTTCCGTACGAAACCTAAATCGTGTAGGATTCGTTTAATGATTAAACTCCTATTCCTAATGGATAAATTAATTATTAGAGTTTTAATTAGATTCTAGTTAATTAAATTCGTTTCCTAGTAGGATTCCAATAGCTTTTCCATAGCCTATAAATATGTGATTAATGCACACAATTTAATACGAGTTTTAAGTATTCAAAAAGAGAGAATTTTAAGCAAAAATTCAGTCACTTATTTGCCCTCAAATCAGCCGAAAATAATAGTACCTTAAGGGCGATTCTAGTTAGTCAAACTTAAGGCGGATCCGGACGTGCTGTGGACTTTCTACGGAGGGACGACACTTGGAGTCCTAAAGACTTGTTCTTGTTCGGTTCGGGCGCAACAAGGGAGGGCACGCTACAAAGAGTATGCATCCTAATTATGCTAATTGTTATGTGGCAATTAATTTGGATTTCTGGCTTTAATGGTTTTTCCGCATGATTTATATTCAGTTATATGTATCATAACCTAACAGTGGTATCACGAGCCTCTAATTAATTCCATAATAATTGCTTAACATGGTTAAATTTTACAAATTTGCAAGGAATTAAAAGGGGTGATTAAATTTCGTAATTGTAATTAATTACAAATTTGCGTTTATTTAATTATATGTACGCAGTTTTTCGGAAGTTTCTTCGTTACTCAACGAAATCGAGTGATTTTTGTGTCAATTCCGCATGTAAAAGGCATTCTAAAATTTTGACAAAAATACACCTTTTCGGCCGAACCCAGAATTCCCAAATTCGAAGCCTAACTATGACTTTTCGGAGGTTTTAGTTTTTCGAATGCAAAGTTTGTAATTTTAAGATGTTAAATTTAAATATTTGCGATTCTTGTTGTTAAATCTTGAATTTTTGATTGACCTACTGTATATGTTTAACAAATTTGAATGCCTAAGCTTGTTAAATAACAACCTAATTTGTTATTGTAATTATTTTGTTGAAATTCGAATACTTTAGAATTGATTTGATTTTCATAATTAATTAACGATTTAATTAGGTATCCATGATTAAAAACCACCATAAAAATTGTTAATTTATGATAAATTTTAAATTTTTATGACCTAGATTTGAATCCATGATAATCGGAAATTAATTGATTAATAAATTTTTGATTTTTCGCCCTAAAATTATGAAATTAATATGTTTTATTAATTTGTCATTAATTTTGAATTAAAAGTTTTAATTTTTTATGAAATTCGCTCATAAAAGTTGCACGCACAAAGCAATGGACGCTACGTGTTACCCTTAAGGGGTGTTGTGTAGTGTGGGCATGCGACGACGAGCAAGGGAGCTCGTCGCCCATGCGGTACGAATACAGCGAGCAACGAGCGTGGCATGCACGAGGCAATGGCTGCCTAGGGGCTGTGTGCTACGCGTGTGGGGCGATGGGCAAGCAAGTGCAGCGAGCAAGGCAAGCACGCGTGGCCAGCGATGGATGCTGCGCCACAACGTGCGTTGCCTCGCCCAGCAAGCACGCCAAGGCAGCAACAAGCACAGCACAACATGCACGCGGGCAGCGTTGGTTGGCCTGTCCAGTAGCATTGCCCAGCAGCGTGCCAATGCGATGGGCGAGTGGGCTGCGCGCAAGCGTGGCTCGCTGGGCCTGCTGCATTGGTGCGTTGGTGCTTGGGCTTTGCGGTACGATCAATCGAGTGACAAGGGGTTTGTTGCTTGTTGGACTTGACGAGGCATGGGCGCAAGCCCATGGCCTTGTCTTGACCCGATTGGTTCGTTTTAATTTTAATTTTGAATTTTCAGTTCGGAAACGATTTTAATTAATTTTAAAATTCATAATTTAAATTGTTTTCTCGGAATTTAATTTTGAATAATCTAATTCTTATAAATGCTAATTTATACTAATTATTTTACTAAAATTAAAACCTTTAGTTAATTTAAATTCATTCATTTAATTCAACTGAAAATAAATTAAAAGGATTCAATTATAAATTTGTATGAGCTTTAAATTTTAATTAAATTTGTATGTTTCCGGTTAGACTAGGAAATACATTTTTATGTTTAAAATTAGTAAAGCATGTAAATTTATTGGTTTAAGTGGGAGCGTTTTAGTCATAAACTCTTGATTAGGTCTACATTCCTTTAAGGTTAAAACAACTTGATTAGAATTAATAAGGACTGAATAATTGGTAGGTTATTGGTGACCTTGATTAATTGCTGCAAATATTTATGTGATGCATAACATGTTCTACTAACCAGCTATGTGGGCCATTCATGATAATGAATGGGTGAATGGTATATATTGTATATGTACTGTTTTACAGGTTATTGAAAAGTGACTAGTATGGCCCAAATAGGATAGAAAATATGGTCTGCGTACCATTAATTTGAATGTAATATTGGACTAATGCACCAAAGTTTTTCAATTTAAATATGGTCTGAGTACCATCAAATAGTTGTAATTAGTTTAAATTATAGCTGATCCTATTTGAAGAAAATGGCGCCTCCCATGGTGAAATTCAAGATGGAGTTTCCAATACATTTTCAAGACGGACTTTGAAGTTAAAGCTTCAAGATGAATTCGGGCCATACTAGATCACATTTATGTCTTATGCATGTTTTAAGTTATTTATTGCTTTAAATATGTCTTAATTATGCATGAGATTATGGCTTGATTATGTTGCATGATTAAGGATTTTAGTTCACTTAAAATCTAACCAACATAGTAAGAGCCTTAAGTTCCAAACTTTAAAATTGAGTTAAAAGGTGCCATGCCAAAATAACACTTACTTGGATAACCTTTACATCAATCTTAGTAATAGTTTTCCGCCATAACGAGGTGTTACTTATTGATTCTAAAGGGGTAAGGTACACAAATAATTGTGAGTACATGTTAGTTTTGGTGAAACTCAACGATATAAGTAAGGAGTCCTTTTATGTCGTGGCAAATGCGATAGGTTTACCTAATAAGTTCTTAGACGTACCTATCAACCAAGAGTAGTTTCTAGACTATTAGCAAAGGCTTTGCTTACTTAAAATATTTTAGAATTGAGTCTAAATACATAATGTGCTTAATCCTTCAATGATTTAAGGATCTTGGAATCATTTTATTCACGGCCGCCGGAACACATAACTTGAATAAAATGATTAATAAATGATAAATTATGCATGTATGCTAGAATTTAAAGTTTATTAAGAGAAACTGTGAATGGTTATTTATTTGTTTATTCTTTTTCAATTGTAGTTTTACTATGGCAAACAATAATCAAAACATCATCATGGGTTCTGAGCTTATGGTCAAGCTGAACCTAACAAATTTTCTTGAATGGGAAGCTAAGCTAGTTGAAGTAGTCAGACTCAATGGACTTGAGTATGTACTGTTACATCCCATGCCAAGCTACTATGCCAGAGACATGACCCCAGAAAGATTTGCCGCCTGGGATGCGTATCTCAAAAAGGTTATGAGTCTCATGCTGAACAATATCCCTGATGAATGGGCTAGAAGGTTTGTAGCTGATGAGCGGCATTTATGTCGCTCTAAGCCTAGGAGTTTAGTTCATTTTATTATGATTTTCGATAGTTTTGTATAGTTTTGTTGCAATATTATCCCCTTATTCCATTTATGAAGTTTTCAGGATAAATGTTGCAAAAAGATGGAAAAAAGCCTGAGATTTGCTCGACCAGGGCCTGTGCGATCGCACGGAATTTTTGTGCGTTCGCACAGGTCAGGAAAATTGACTTTAAGCCAAGCAGGCTTGTGTGATCGCACAAGCAGAGGAACCCGTTCGCACAAAAATAGAAAATCGATGCAGGAACTCTTAGGGATTTAGTGCGACCGCACCACAAGCAGCCCGCTCGCACAGAATTCTGGTGGGCTCGCACGGAATTCCCGTGCGAGCACACAAGCTTCATTGGAGATTTGGCTAAGTTTAGCCTGTGCAATCGCACGGGTGCAGAGCCCGCTCGCACAGTGCGAAGAAAGTGAATCGTCGCAGAGCCCGTTCGCATAATTGCACAGCTCGATCGCACCGATGCGATCGCAGCTGGGTAAGCTCGTTCGCACAGCTGGGCGGGATTAGACTTCGAGTTTAAACTTCTCATTTTTTTGGGGATTGTATAAATAGAATTTCGTCGCATTGTTTCATTTAGGCTTAGTTAGACTTAATTAGATTTTCATTACGTAATTCTTAGAATTCTCTCTCTAGAATTAGTTTAGGGCTTAGATTAGAGATTAGGATTAAGGATTCTTAGCCTCAAATTCTTGATTCTAAATTCAATTCAATCATCATTTTCAGATTTCTTTTCTCTTTGCTTTGAGTTTTGTTCTTCAATTTTGTGCTTCAAGTTTGATGCAATTTCTTCATTTCAAGGTATAATTCTAATTCTTCTTTTGATTTTGTTCTTTAATTCTTTAATTGCTTTGTTAATTTCGTTATGCTTTGATTTCATGCTTGAATTCTAGAATTAGTTTGATAGTTTGATTGTTCTTGATTTTTCCCCAAATTTCGTGGTTTGAATTTTCTGAATTTTACTGTTTCAATTAGCTTCATTGTTGCAATTAGATTCATGATTAGGATTGATATTAGTTTAATGTTGATGTTAATCATGCTAATTGAGTAGTTTAGTCTAGAGGTTAGGGATGAAGCTTTGGGATTGAATTTGGGAAAGTTTTGGGGAAATTCATGATTGATGTTGTGATTAAATGTGATTAGTGATAGGATTTCCATGACTAGTTGAGTAGTAGTCGCGAATGCTATTCGATTGGATTAGATTGGAATGTATGATTAGGTTTGGCAAGACATTGTGAGCCTAATTGTGCAAGTGAATGATAGTTCCTATTATATGCTAGTTAGTTTAATCTAGGATTAGGCGAAAGCTCTTCCATGGATTAGACGCTTAGCGTTCCCTATCCGAGAGGTGGCGGGTTCATCATTAGTTTTCATTCCCCTACTTGCTATGTCTTTGCATATTCATGATTGTTTGGACCTTGTGCTTCCTTTGATTCGATTTCCATAGCTGATTCCCGAATCCTCTAGAGTTTCTTTATTTTTTTGCATTTTTAGCTTTCATTAGATTAATTCAAAAACTCAAATTCTATTCGAACTAGCTTGTGAACGCATAGATTGATAAGTCAAACATATCCATTCCTATGGGACGATCCCTATGGTTGCCGCTATAGTCAATATAGCCGGTAGTTTAGGTGTTTTATAAATTTTGTTTCATTAGGTTGTTTTCTATCAACGACGGAAAATACGCCTATCAAAATGGCGTCGTTGCCGGGGAATGGCATCATTGTTTGATTCTTCATTCTAGTTCGCTAGTCTAGTTCATTTTTTATTTTATTTTTCTTTGAAAACCAAAAAGATGGCAAGTTCCTTTGTTTCTCAAGATGATGAATCGATTACGCTTGATGATCTTCTTTTTCTCCATGATAATTTCCTAAGCTCTTTGAATTTTGAGTCTCCAAAATCATTGTTTGAGAGGCTCCTTTTCATAAAATATCTTGAAATTCAAGAAGAGCAAAGAATAGACTCTTGTTTGCATTCATTTGAAGGCATGTCCCAACAAATTGTCAAAGGTTTTTTGGGCATTTCTTATTTATTGCAAGAGTCTATTAAAGAAGTTTCATGGAGAAGAGATGATTTTGAGGCTACATTGCCACCTATGATGCATGACATTGAAGAGTTGAGTATTGGAGAGTTTGTTCCTACTCGTTCCTCTTTGAGTGAGTGCATCGATGATGGTGATGAAAATCTATTTGCTCCATTTTGCCTCGAAGTGCTTAAGTCGATTCAAATTGAGGAAAAGAGTGAATGTGCCAACCAAAAAGATTTTAAAGTGAATGAAGAATCTTATGTTGAGATTTCTTGTGCTTTATGTGATGTGAGTGAAGTTGTGTGTGAATCTCTTGTTCCCACTCCCTTCCCTCATTCCCCATTCCGAAAGAGAAAACTCAACATTTATCCTTCATTTCCCATTTCTTTTCCCTTTTTGTCAAGACTCCCACCGCTTGAGGATTCTTTTTCCTCCATCAATCCTAATGATTCTCCTTACTCAAAGGAGCATGAAGAAGGGAGTTTTTCTTTTGTTTTTCCTTTTGATTTTTCTTATTTTTAATTTGGTTCCCTACCCCTTGTAGGCATAGAGTTGCGCTTTACTTTGTGCTTGCATCTCTTTTGACTCTTGCCTACTTGTTACTATTGGATATGTTTGCCGTTGCATATGACAAACTATTGCGATCGTTGTTGGGGTATTTACTAGAGGTAAGAAGCGTCAAGCTAATGACGTAAAAAGAGCGCTTCTTGGGAGGCAACCCGTGGGTGTTGGCCATTTGGCCCATGTATACTAATTTTTCTTGCTTTTTGAAGTTTTTTTTTTTGTGTGGCTCAAGCTTTCTTGATGTGGAAATATTTGCATCCATCTTTGCCATGTCCGGCTATTCTTCTTGGTGAGTTCGTTCGTTATTACGGTTCTTTGCGGGACTTGCTCCCACGTCATCACCGGTAATATCCTTCTAACTCACATGCATTCTTTGGGTTGGGCATCTTTATTGCGGGGCATTGGTTGGATGGGTAGCTGTGCCCCTCCTAGTTTCGTTTTAGGCCTTGAGGACATGGCCTAATTCGAGCTTGGGGGGATATTCT
Source organism: Spinacia oleracea (assembly GCF_020520425.1). Taxonomy (NCBI): domain Eukaryota; kingdom Viridiplantae; phylum Streptophyta; class Magnoliopsida; order Caryophyllales; family Amaranthaceae; genus Spinacia; species Spinacia oleracea. The sequence continues at coordinate 122,856,559 of NC_079491.1, forward strand.
ATTGTTTGCTACTTTGATCTCCGTGTGATGGATTGCTTGATTTTGTGAATAATTTGGATTTTGTGCATATTTCTTGATTAGTTTTTTATTTTGTGAATATTTTCTTTATTTTCCTTTTCTTTCTCTTTTCTCTTTCTTTCTTTCCTCTTTTCGATCTTTGTCAAGGCAAGCTTTTCTAGATTTTTAGGCATCATTCTTGATTTGGGCAAATAAAATTGGAACTTGTAGACTAGAATGCTTTTATTCCTAATCGGTAGATGGTTGCACGGTTTTCAATATCTTGGGTCGAATCTAGGATTTAGGTGTTAAGAAAGTTGGTTGAACTTTGGGTAGCATGCGTCTTGAACCCTTGGCTTGTGGTAAGATGGTGTCGATCTCTCTAGTGATTTGAAACCGGAGAGAGTGGTATTTGCTCCCTTGTGAGGTTCATGTTCAAATTAGCCCAAACACATATTCATATATTTTGAGTGGCATGGATCCTTGGCATTGACTTTCCTACTTCCCGAATTTGACTATTTCCTTCCCGAGACCGCGACCGAACTACTTTAGGGGACGATAGAGGCATTTCTTTCGGTGACTATTTTTCTTTTTAGTCTAGAACTTTATTTTCTATTTTTCTCATATGTTTTTGTTTGCATTTTCCCCCTTGCTAGCCATTTGAGCCTTGCCCCTTCATTTCTTATGAGCACATTACAAGCCTAATAGCCTTTCTTTTGTTTTCACCCTTAGAAGTGATAGTGAAGCTTTGTGTTATGATGCTTGATGGTTTTAAGTGATTATGCTAAGTTGAGGAATGAATGTTGATTGGTATGGATGGCAATGTTTGGGAAGTATGTTGTATATAGTGAATAAATAAGCAAAAGCAAAAGTTTTGAAAAAGCCAAAAATAGAGAAAAACAAGGCATGAGAAAAGTTTCAATCGAAACACAAAAAAAAGAGAAAATCAAATCAAGAAAAGTGCAAAAAGAGTTGTAGTTTAGAATAGTTGTTGAATAAGCTTGGGGGTACCACAAATAAGTGGTATGAGTTTGTTATGGTTCGATTGCTTGAGTTGAGTTCATTCATTGCGCTTCACTTTAGGTATGAGCACCACATCCCAAATTTGTTCCACACCTTACCCCTAGCCTACGTTTCACCCTAAAAAGTCCTCTTGACCCTTTTGAGTTGAGTCATTGTCGGTGGAGGGAGGATTTGGTCAATTTTATGGAATGGGATTGTCATGCTAAGATGTCGGGTAGCCTAATCTTGTTTTCCGGCGCCTTCGCGGTGTCTCGAGACGCTATTCTCAAGGGTGGATAGGATCTAGAGATTTGACGTGGTATGCTCGGTTGTAGGGGAATTGATAAGTGCTTACCCTTAGTTCACTTTGCTTGGCACTTAAATCTTTCACTCGACTTAGGACATTGGTTTGCGTGCATTCGTCTATTTAGTTAGTAATATTAGCATTCTTTTGTGCTCGTTCCATAATAAAGGCCCTTATCTTGAGTTTTGTAGTTTCGTTTTTTTCATTTCCTTTTTCTTTCTTTTCTTTTCTTTCTTTTTCTTTTCTCTCCTTTTCTTGGTTTGTTTTTCAATTTTTAGGCCTTGCCTTGATTCAAATTTTTGGAAGAGTTATGGGTGTTTCTCTTGGGAAACCCTTGCGAGATCCCACTCGCCCTCATGAGCGATTGTGTGGTTTAAAGAGCTTGTTTCATGCGCTTAAATGCAACCGTGATTCCTACTAAAGTGAGTTAGTGTACATTCTTGTAGATCTTATTTTCGTAATTTTGATTTTTAATAAATAAGCTCATTCTCCTCCCCGTTTCTCATTCTAGCTTTCCTTGAGGACATGCAAAGGGTTAGCTTGGGGGAGTTTGATGAGCGACATTTATGTCGCTCTAAGCCTAGGATTTTAGTTCATTTTATTATGATTTTCGTTAGTTTTGTATAGTTTTGTTGCAATATTATCCCCTTATTCCATTTATGAACTTTTCAGGATAAATGTTGCAAAAAGATGGAAAAAAGCCTGAGATTTGCTCGACAGGGCCTGTGCGATAGCACGGAATTTTTGTGCGTTCGCACAGGTCAGGAAAATTGACTTCAAGCCAAGCAGGCTTGTGCGATCGCACAAGCAGAGGAACCCGTTCGCACAAAAATAGAAAATCGATGCAGGAACTCTTAGGGATTTAGTGCGACCGCACCACAAGCAGCCCGCTCGCACAGAATTCTGGTGGGCTCGCACGGAATTCCTGTGCGAGCACACAAGCTTCATTGGAGATTTGGCTAAGTTTAGCCTGTGCGATCGCATGGGTGCAGGGCCCGTTCGCACAGTGCGAAGAAAGTGAATCGTCGCAGAGCCCGTTCGCACAATTGCACAGCTCGATCGCACCGATGCGATCGCAGCTGGGTAAGCTCGTTCGCACAGCTGCGCGGGATTCGACTTCGAGTTTAAACTTCTTATTTTTTGGGGATTGTATAAATAGAATTTCGTAGCATTGTTTCATTTAGGCTTAGTTAGACTTAATTAGATTTTCATTACGTAATTCTTAGAATTCTCTCTCTAGAATTAGTTTAGGGCTTAGATTAGAGATTAGGATTAAGGATTCTTAGCCTCAAATTATTGATTCTAAATTCAATTCAATCATCATTTTCAGATTTCTTTTCTCTTTGCTTTGAGTTTTGTTCTTCAATTTTGTGCTTCAAGTTTGATGCAATTTCTTCATTCCAAGGTATAATTCTAATTCTTCTTTTGATTTTGTTCTTTCAATTCTTTAATTGCTTTGTTAATTTCGTTATGCTTTGATTTCATGCTTGAATTCTAGAATTAGTTTGATATTTTGAATGTTCTTGATTTTTCCCCAATTTTTGTGGTTTGGATTTTCTGAATTTTACTGTTTCAATTAGCTTCATTGTTGCAATTAGATTCATGATTAGGATTGATATTAGTTTAATGTTGATGTTAATCATGCTAATTGAGTAGTTTAGTCTAGAGGTTAGGGATGAAGCTTTGGGATTGAATTTGGAGAAGTTTTGGGGAAATTCATAATTGATGTTGTGATTAAATATGATTAGTGATAGGATTTCCATGACTAGTTGAGTAGTAGTCCCGAATGCTATTCGATTGGATTAGATTGGAATGTATGATTAGGTTTGGCAAGACATTGTGAGCCTAATTGTGCAAGTGAATGATAGTTCCTATTATATGCTAGTTAGTTTAATCTAGGATTAGGCGAAAGCCCTTCCATGGATTAGACGCTTAGCGTTCCCTATCCGAGAGGTGGCGGGTTCGTCATTAGTTTTCATTCCCCTACTTGCTATGTCTTTGCATATTCATGATTGTTTGGACCTTGTGCTTCCTTTGATTCGATTTCCATAGCCAATTCCCGAATCCTCTAGAGTTTATTTATTTGTTTGCATTTCTAGCTTTCATTAGATTAATTCAAAAACTCAAATTCTATTCGAACTAGCTTGTGAACGCATAGATTGATAAGTCAAACATATCCATTTTTATGGGACGATCCCTATGCTTGCTGCTATAGTCAATATAGCCGGTAGTTTAGGTGTTTTATAAATTTTGTTTGGTGAGGTGTATTTCTATTCAACGACGGAAAAACACCCTATCAGTAGCTTACGAACCTTTTACGCTCATCAAGAATCTGAGGGATATCTGTCGTGGAAACACAGAGGACATGGACTTAAACGTCCATGAGTTGATTGAATCAATGTCTGGTCTAAAGGTTGGTTCTCCTAACAGGTGTTTTAGGATGGAGGTCCAAGAAACACATGTTCAGCTCCTTCGCACTAAACAAAGGGTAGGCGTCCCACTAAGGTTCCATGTGGAGCTTATGCTTTCATATTTTGATCGCCTAAGTCTGCTAGGAACACCAATAAGCAAAAGGATGGCAGTCTCTATCATGCTCAATTCACTGCACAGTGGGTTTGGTCGCTTCAAGCAACTATACCTAAGTGAACCAAGAGAAGAAACAGTTTCAGAGTTTGTTCACCTTGTCAGAAAGGCAAAGATAATACTCGACTGTGAAGCCAAAGATTTACTCAAGGCTAAAGGGAGACCTTTCAAGAAAGGTGGAAAGTCCAAGGGCAATGTTGAGTCAAGAAAGAAGACAAAGCAGGACAAGTCCACATCAAGCTGTCTTTATTGTGATGGAATAGGCCATTACAAGAGAGAATGTCCAAAGCTTAAGGAAGATCAGAAGAACGGAACAGTTGTTCCATCTTCAGGTATTTTCGTTATAGACTGTATACTTGCTAATTCAACTTCTTGGGTATTAGATACAGGTTGTGGCTCACACTTATGGTCCAATTCGCAGGGACTAAGAAGAAGTAGAAGGTTAAGTAAGGGTGAAGTCGACCTACGAGTGGGAAATGGAGCACGGATTGCTGCATTAGCTGTAGGAACTTATTATTTGTCGTTGCCCTCTGGGCTAGTTTTGGAACTGGAAGACTGTTTCCATATTCCAAGTCTTACTAAAAACATCATTTCTGTTTCTTGCTTAGATGCTAATGTTGGGTTATGATTCACATGACAAAACATAAATCATGCGGAAAAACCATAAAGCCAGGAAAGCATATTATTTACACATAATCATTTAGCATAGTTTAGATGCATACACTTTGTTGCGTGCCCTCCCTAGCTGCGCCCGAACCGAACAAGAACAAGTCTTTAGGACTCCAAGTGTCGTCCCTCCGTAGATAGTCCACAGCACGTCCGGATCCGCCTTAAGCTTGATCAACTAGAATCGCCCTTAAGGTACTTGGAATTTTCGGCTATTTGTAGGCAATTATGTGACTGAATTTTGCTCTCAAAATCACTTTGAATGCTTGAATACTCGATATAAATTATGAGCCCTTAACTCATATTTATAGACCATGGATTAAGTAATCGAATCCTACTAGGATACGAATTAATTAAATTAGAATCCTAGTAGAATTCTTATTTAATTAATTTATCTTTTAGGATTAGGAATTTAATCATTAAACAAATCCTATACTCTTTAGGTTTCGTATGTGAACACAAACTCTACACGAGCATGACCTGCAAGCGTGCAGGCCATGCCCGCGCACAGCCCACACGACCGCTCGGCCCACGCGAGCTACAAGCCCACGCGAGCTACAGCAATGCTCGCAGCCCACTGCTCAAAGCTGCGCGCGCTGCCACAGCCTGCTGGGCCTGGCCTTGCGCTGGGCCTGGAGTGGCCTTGGCTGCTCGTGTGGCACGCATGGCTTGCTGGGCGATGGCCCGGCTTCGTGCTGGGCCTTCGTCTGGAAGGCCTCGTCCGATGCTAATTCGTATGATACGCTTTCGATTAAATTCCCGATTCCGGAATTTATTTCCGATACGAACAATATTTAATATTTTCGATTCCAGAATTAATTTCCGTTTCGAACAAATATTTAATATTTCCGTTTCCGGAATTATTTTCCGATTCCGATAATATTTCCGATTCTGACAATATTTCCGTTTCCGGCAATATTTCCGATTCCGGCAATATTTCCATTTCCGATAATATTTTCCGATACGTACCATGTTTCCGTTTCCGGCAACATCTACGACTTGGATAATATTTATATTTCCGATACGATCCATATTTCCGTTTCCGGCAATATCATCGTTTCCGGAGTATTCATTTCTTGCCTGTGACGATCTCAGCTCCCACTGAAACCAAGATCCGTCGATTCCGAATATCCATAGATGGAGTATTTAATGCCATTAAATACTTGATCCGTTTACGTACTATTTGTGTGACCCTACGGATTCAGTCAAGAGTAAGCTGTGGATTAATATAATTAATTCCACTTGAACTGAAGCGGCCTCTAGTCAGGCATTCAGCTCACTTGATCTCACTGAATTATTAACTTGTTAATTAATACTGAACCGCATTTATTAGACTTAATATTATATGCATACTTGGACCAAGGGCACTGTTTCTTTCAGTCTCCCACTTGTCCTTAGGGACAAGTGTGCATTTACCTAATTCCTTTGTCGCTCGATGCTTGCTCTTGAACATAAGGTAAGAGTTGTCATCCTTATTATGTCCATAGGTGTTTCTCGGTTTCAGAGTTCAACTGATCAAATAAACAGATAATCATAACCTATGATTCATCCGAGCACGTCCATGCATTTTACAGTTTCTAGCTCTCCGAGTGGCCTTGTACAACTTTTAAGCATCTCATCCTGATTTATGGGAGGACAATCCCAATCTTGCGATCTTGAGTTAGATTTCGTTTGATAGGTGATTACCTGAGCGTTGCCTTTATAGCCTCCTTTTACGGTGCGACGGTTGGTCAACGTTAAAGCAACCAGTTCTCAAACAAGTAATCTCAAATCACTCATGTATTGAGTGTGTTGCCTCTCACTTGTTGCATAGGTTTAGTTATCATGCTTTGCCAATCTTAATATCCCTTTCATAGAATGTTCTTTGAGATAGATGATAAGATATTTTGAGTATGTTTATTTTGTGATCTAGTCTTTTCTTGCTTCAAGAGTGGTTCTACGCATTTTTTTTAATGAAGAACCATCAAGCCAGCAGAAATGTGATCTACCTAAGTTCAGTGAAGAACTCTTTAACATAAACAACCCTGTTTTATTGCTTCTTAGGCAATAAGTACTTTTACTTCAATTGTATAGGTTGCCAGTGATGCTTTGTTTGGATTTACTCATCCAAGCAGTTCAAGATATGTGGAAGACTTCCCAGCTGTATCTTAGAACATAGAAATTAATATTTTAATTTCCCACGCTGTTACTCATGGTCTCCAATCCATGTTGCCATTTTAAAACACGATGCTCTATAGCTCGTCCTTGCCAATGGTTAACTCCAAAGGGTCTTGTTTGATCCTTTGCCAGTGTTTATGCGTGTAGCATCAATATTTAGCATATCTTTATTTCCTTGAATCAAGAACTATTCCTATGTACCTTTTCAAGTACCATAAGTTTTTCTTGATCTCAATCTAGTTGATCTTCACTTAGATCAATAGAGATTGGTATGTGTTCGTCGTGCCTAAAGCCATACGATACATTTTGGCGATCCTTATATTATATCATACATGATAAATTTGTTTGCAGAATAATTTCCAATTGAATTCTATCCATGTAACTTTAGCTCATTCAATTTCAGTAGATACTGAATCCAGCTAAATTCTTTGACATATAATATAGGTGAAGAATCTCATTTAGATTCTTTGATGTTTAACTTAGTAAATGCTTATACATAGTTCAAACATTCATTACTTAGATTTATTCATATGGGTCGAATATCTCCAATGGAGTCTTTCGTGTTTGATTTAGTAAATGCCATTACTTAATCTAAAACAATATTCTAAGATCTTTGTAAATAGATCTTAATACCCAGTATGTACTAAGTTTCGCCTTGGCCCGTCATTGATGAATAATTTTCAAATCTAATTCATTAGCATTTGAATGTTATTTCACAATAGAGAGATATGTGTATGATACACATAGGACTAATTAAGTTTTATGTACTCCCACTAAACTTCTTATATATCTATAAGAATCATGTACATTTTATGAAACTAAAATCTTAATAGCTTCACTAAAATACAGTTCCAATTCCCAATTGCTTGCTCAACCCTGTACTTAGATTTCATAAGCTAGCTTTCCTTTTCAAGCATTTATTTGGATCCACAAATCCTATGACATGCCATGTACATAGTTATTCCAACATTTGATTGAGGAATAAGTTTTGTCATCCAACTGCCATATGTACCAATATGCAATCATTGCTTGATTTATAGATTTAAGCATTACGATTTTGCATGAGGTTTCAACACAATCCACACCGTGAATTTGCTTGTAACCTTTAGCAACTAATCTAGCTTTGTGTGTGAAAACAATTTCATGTTTGATGGTTTTTATCCTTAAAACAAACTTGCAACCAATAGGTGTGAAACTATTCTTGCAAATCAACAAAATTTCAATTTTGTCATCAAAACATTGAGTATGTTTTATGGCCTCTAACCATTTAAAACATTGAGTCTCTATATGGCCTCTAACCAATTTAGGGAATCTAGGTTTCGTCATAGCTTTCTTACAAGTCACAAACTCATAAATCTACGTGATAATAGTTCGACTGCAAATTGTAGGTTTCTTTACTATCTAATAGAAGAATCTCATAGTTTCATTGACCTGAACTCTATGTTTCTTCACTATCTAATAGAAGAATCTCATAGTTTCAGTGACTTGAACTCTATGCCTACTTGGGTATAGAACATCAAACAATAGAATATCAACAGGCACTTTGAGAGTCCTTTGAATATTCTGTTCTCCTTGAAGCACTTGTAAAGTCCTCTAAGAGATGTATATTCTTTAAAGCCACTTCTAAAGTCCTTAAAGAATAAGTTCGGATTTTCTGAAGCACTTCGAAAAGCCTCCGGAATGTCCGTTTATGTTTGTTGTTCGCCTCGAAAACTTTTGAGGTCTATTTTCTCCCACTTGTCATTTTGGAAACGAATCTCCAAAAGGACATTATTTCGAGCAAACAAACATTATGTTCTCAATAATTCATGGTAGAAACAATACCCTTGTGTCTCATTTGAATAAATCACAATGAAACGTATATCTATACTTGGGCCTTAGTTTGTTGAATAACAAACACTAAGCTCCCACTGAGTTTAGGAACTCTCTAGATATATGATGAAAAGATATTCTGAAATTACTTTTCAATAGCTTTGACGAATTTTGGTTTAGTTTGGTGGTAGTTAAGCATTTTGTTTTTAGAAATTATGGGAAAAGCCTTTATGATCCATCATTGATCGAATCAAGTACTAATCGACTTCGATCATTCCAATTTAGATATGCCATATCTTATGGAGCTAGATTGTGAATTTTACTACACACAATCATTGATGATCATTTTGGTCTCAAGTAATCATTAACATGATCTATCCTAGATCTTTATGATTTCTTGCCAAGTGGATTTTATAGTTCTGAATCTTTGAACTAGCCAAACAGATTCAAACTTATATCATTTCGAGTAAATGAACCAACATTCACTCAAATCTAGGTGAAATAATAAAGTCATAAAATCTCTTTCTTTAGCTTTGAATTTTATTGTATAGGCGTTCTAACAATAGTTCATATCTTTTGTTACTTTCAACAAGTAAGACTAGATTGTCTTGAATTGATCTAGAAATCAATCAACTTTCAAAAGTCCATTAAAAAAAGAGCTTATGAATGTTTACTTGTTGATATGGTCTAAGCAACAATGCCAAAGATTAGTGGAACTCAAATCAAGGGGTTGATTTGAACCTAGCTAGTAAAGTTTTTATTTAAAGAGTTGTTTGTTTTAATCAAGCATATTGACTCAACCCGTAAATGACCATTTCATTCAAATAAACAAACAAACATTGTTTTTGTTTTTCTTGAATGTGAGTCTTTATGTGTTTGAAGCAGAAATTTAGGTATGCTGATTATGGAACAAAATAGCCATTAAGTTACAGCCTTGAAAAGACTTAAACAAACCAAATGACCCTACAACTAATGTAGCATTGTCATGCTTCATTTCCCACTTGTAGGCCATTAGTGTATCCTAGCTTCCATTGTTTGAGTCATTACCGAAGTAAGAACCTCAAGCGGTATATGATACCAAGGAAGTTTGATTTCTAGGTCACTTTTCTTTAAACATAAGCTTATAGGTAGAAACGGAATCGTAAATTCCTTTCATTTGTTCCTTGTTTTCCTATTTCTTGTACCCTTTCTTATAGTCTTAAGAATTGAATTCTTTAGTGTTGACTTTTATACTTTGTTAGACATGTCCAATGTCACCAACAAGGTTCTTTACCATTTTAATTTATGTTGAATATTTTGTTTCAACTAGATGATCTTACCAGAAGCTTTTAAAGTTCTCTAAGCATCGATCTATTCAAATGTCTAGGGATTAGACTCATTCGAGAATTAAATGGACAAAGATATAAGGTTGTTAACCATTGGTAAAGCTGAGCGTTTAAACTCAATGCTTTATGATCTCAAAACTACATTGTATTTTGAATTCACAAGCACCAATCAGTTCGCCATTCGACTTTGATACTCGAAAACAACCATAAAAGTCGCTAAAAGAAACGTACATTTTAAATTGCTCATTTTCTCTCATTTCCGTGAATCGTTCTTGGATTCACTACCAATCGAGGAAATTTACTGTTACCTTAAAAGGATTTACTGCAGTGCAAGATTTTTAATTATAAACAATAATTAAAACATACATTGAAGCATGCAAAGTCTAAACATTTATCATGAGTAATAACTTGAAAATTAAAGCAATCATGCAATTTAAACAAGTCATTAGCATTTTATTCGAGTTATGTGTTCCGGCAGGTGTGAATAAAATGATTCCAAGATCCTAAAATCCATTGAAGAATTAAGCACATTATGTATTTAGACTCAATTCTAAAACCTTTTAGGTAAGCAAAAACCTTTTGCTAATAGTCTAGAAACTACTCTTGGTTGATAGGCACGTCTAAGAACTTATTAGGTAAACCTATCGATTTTGCCACGACATAAAAGGACTCCTTACTTATATCGTTGAGTTTCACCAAAACTAACATGTACTCAAAATTATTTGTGTACCTTACCCCTTTAGTATCGATAAGTAACACCTCGCTATGGCGGAAAACTATTACTAAGATCGATGAAAAAAGGATATCCAAGTAAGTGTTATTTTGGCATGGCACCTTTTAACTCAATTTTTAAACTCTTACTATGTTGGTTAGATTTTAAGTGAACTAAAATCCTTAATCATGCAACATAATCAAGCTTTGATCTCATGCATATTTAAGACATATTTAAAAGAAATAAATAATTTAAAACATGCATAAGATAAATGTGATCTAGTATGGCCCGACTTCATCTTGAAGCTTCAACTTCAAAGTCCGTCTTGAAAATCTCCGTGGGAGGCGCCATTTTCTTCAAATAGGATAAGCTATAATTAAACTAATTACAACTATTTGATGGTACGCAGACCATATTTGAATTGAAAAACAATTTTGGTACTTCAGACCAATTAAATTCAAATTAATGGTACGCAGACCATATTTTCTATCCTTTTGGGCCATACTAGTCACTTCATAACCTGCAAAACAGTACATATACAATATATACCATTCACCCATTCATTATCATGAATGGCCCACATAGCTGGTTAGTAAAACACGTTATGCATCACATAAATATTTGCAGCAATTAATTAAGGGCACCAATAATCTACCAATTATTCAGTCCTTATTAATTCTAATCAAGTTGTTTAACCTTAAGGGATTTGTAGACCTAATCAAGAGTTTATGACTAAAATTGCTCCCACTTAAACCAATAACTTTATATGCTTTACTAATTTTAAACATAAAAAAAATGTATTTCCAGTCTAACCGGAAACATACAAGTTTAATTAAAATTTAAAGCTCATATAAAATTATAATTGAATCCATTTATTTAATTTATTTTCAGTTGAATTTAAATTAATTCAAGGATTTAATTTTAGTAAAATAATTAGTATAAAATAACATTTATAATAATTATAATATTCAAAATTAAACTCCAAGAAAACAATTAAAATTATCAATTTTAAAGTTAATTAAAATTATTTACGAACTGAAAATTCAAAATTAGAATCACAACGTACCAATCGTCGCAAGACGAGGCACTTGGGCTTGCGCCCAAGCCCCATCAAGCCACGAGGCAGCGCGCCCCGCTCGATCGATCGTTGCACAAGGCACACACAGCCACACGCCACAGGCAGCCACACGCCACACGCACACGGAGCCATTGCTGGCCCATGCTGCGCGCGGCCTTGTGCTGTGTCGTGTGTTGCTGCGCAGGCCAGCGCGCGCAGAGCGAGGGATCGCTCCCTGCTCGCACGTTCTGCTTGCTTGCTGGGCGAGCCAGGCGCGCTGTGGCGCGGCAGCATCGCTGCGCACACGCGTCTTGCTCGTCGCTCGTGCCTTGCATCGTCTCCCTCGCCCATCGCATAGCACACACGCACAGGCTCCCTTGCCTCGTGCGCGCGCCATGCGCTATGTTGCTCGCTGCATTCGTACCGCACGGACGACGAGCTCCCTTGCTCGTCGTCGCGTCCCCGCACTATACAACACCCCTTAAGGGTAACACGTAGCTTCCATTGCTTTGTGCGTGCAACATTAATGAGCGTTTTTATAAAAATTTAAAATTTTTAATTCAAAATTAATGACAAATTAATAAAACATATTAATTTCATAATTTTAGGGCGAAAAATCGAAAATTTATTAATCAATTAATTTCCGATTAACATGGATTCAAATCTAGGTCATAAAAATTAAAAATTTAACATAAATTAACAATTTGTATGGTGGATTTTAATCATAGATACCTAATTAAATTATTAATTAATTATGAAAATCAAATTAATTCTAAATTATTCGAATTTCAACAAATTAATCATAATTACAAATTAGGTTGTATAATTAACAAGGCTAGGCATTCAAACTTGTTAAACATATACTGTAGGTCAATAAAAAATTCAACATTTATCAACAAGAATCGCAAATATTTAATTTAACATCTTAAATTTACAAACTTTTGCGTTCGAAAAACTAAAACCTCCGAAAAGTCATAGTTAGGCTTCGAATTTGGGAATTCTGGGTTCGGCCGAAAAATATATTTTTTGTCAAAAATTTAGAATGCCTTTTACATGCGGAATTGACACAAAAATCACTCGATTTGGATGAGTAACGAAGAAACTGCCGAAAAACTGCGTACATATAATCAAATAAACGCAATTTGCAATTAATTAACAATTACGAAAATTAATCACCCCTTTTAATTCTTTGCAAATTTGTAAAATTTAACCATGTTTATGCAATTTAGATTTTGAAAATAATAAGAGGCTCGTGATACCACTGTTGGGTTATGATTCATATGACAAAACATAAATCATGCGGAAAAACCATAAAGCCAGGAAAGCATATTATTTACACATAATCATTTAGCATAGTTTAGATGCATACACTTTGTTGCGTGCCCTCCCTAGCTGCGCCCGAACCGAACAAGAACAAGTCTTTAGGACTCCAAGTGTCGTCCCTCCGTAGATAGTCCACAGCACGTCCGGATCCGCCTTAAGCTTGATCAACTAGAATCGCCCTTAAGGTACTTGGAATTTTCGGCTATTTGTAGGCAATTATGTGACTGAATTTTGCTCTCAAAATCACTTTGAATGCTTGAATACTCGATATAAATTATGAGCCCTTAACTGATATTTATAGACCATGGAATAAGTAATCGAATCCTACTAGGATACGAATTAATTAAATTAGAATCCTAGTAGAATTCTTATTTAATTAATTTATCTTTTAGGATTAGGAATTTAATCATTAAACAAATCCTATACTCATTAGGTTTCGTATGTGAACACAAACTCTACACGAGCATGACCCGCAAGCGTGCAGGCCATGCTCGCGCACAGCCCACACGGCCGCTCGGCCCACGCGAGCTACAAGCCCACGCGAGCTGTAGCAATGCTCGCAGCCCACTGCTCGCAAATGCGCGCGCTGCCACGGCCTGTTGGGCCGGGCCTTGCGTTGGGCCTGGCGTGGCCTTGGCTGCTCGTGTGGCGCGCATGGCTTGCTGGGCGATGACCCGGCTTCGTGCTGGGCCTTCGTCTGGCAGGCCTCGTCCGATGCTAATTCGTACGATACACTTTCGATTAAATTCCCGATTCCGGAATTTATTTCCGATACGAACAATATTTAATATTTTCGATTCCAGAATTAATTTCTGTTTCGAACAAATATTTAATATTTCCGTTTCCGGAATTATTTTCTGATTCCGATAATATTTCCGATTCTGACAATATTTCCGTTTCCGGCAATATTTCGGATTCCGGCAATATTTCCATTTCCGATAATATTTTCCGATACGTACCATGTTTCCGTTTCTGGCAACATCTACAACTTGGATAATATTTATATTTTCGATACGATCCATATTTCCGTTTCCGGCAATATCATCGTTTCCGGAGTATTCATTTCTTGCCTGTGACGATCTCAGCTCCCACTGAAACCAAGATCCGTCGATTCCGAATATCCATAGATGGAGTATTTAATGCCATTAAATACTTGATACGTTTACGTACTATTTGTGTGACCCTATGGGTTCAGTCAAGAGTAAGCTGTGGATTAATATAATTAATTCCACTTGAACTGAAGCGGCCTCTAGTCAGGCATTCAGCTCACTTGATCTCACTGAATTATTAACTTGTTAATTAATACTGAACCGCATTTATTAGACTTAATAATATATGCATACTTGGACCAAGGGCACTATTTCCTTCAGCTAAGGGATTTTCCTTTTTAATAAAAGACAATAGTTGTTCGTTTTTTTAAGAGATGTTTCATGGATCTGCTAGATTAGTCAATGGACTTTATTTATTAGATCACGACAAACAAGTTTATAACATAAATACCAAAAAGGCCAAAAAGAATGATTCAGATCTCACCTATCTGTGGCATTGTCGGTTAGGCCATATTAACTTGAAACGCATAGAAAGACTTCAAAAGGAAGGAATTCTAGAACCATTTGACTTAGAGGATTATGGTAAGTGCGAATCATGTTTACTTGGCAAAATGACAAAGCAACCTTTCTCTAAAGTTGGAGAAAGAGCAAATGAACTATTGGGTTTAATCCATACAGATGTATGTGGACCAATGAGTACAAATGCTAGAGGTGGTTTCAGCTACTTTATCACTTTCACTGATGACTTCAGTAGATATGGTTATGTCTACCTAATGAAGCATAAGTCTGAATCCTTTGACAAATTCAAGGAATTTCAGAGTGAAGTAGAGAATCAATTAGGCAAGAAGATTAAAGCACTGCGGTCTGACAGAGGCGGTGAATATCTGAGCTATGAATTTGATGACCATCTGAAAGAATGTGGAATTCTATAAGAATTGACTCCTCCTGGAACACCTCAATGGAACGGTGTGCCAGAACGGAGGAATAGAACCTTGCTAGACATGGTTAGATCAATGATGGGTCAGGCCGAACTTCCAATAGAATTTTGGGGACATCCACTAAACACAGCTGCACTCACTATAAATAGAGCTCCATCTAAAGCTGTTGAAAAGACTCCATATGAGTTATGGTTTGGAAAGCCTCCAAAAGTGTCTTTGCTTAATATTTGGGGATGTGAAGTATACGTTAAACGATTAATTTCAGACAAACTTCATCCAAAATCTGACAAATGTATCCTTGTGGGCTATCTAAAGGAAACAAAGGGGTATTACTTCTACAATACATCTGAGAACAAGGTGTTTGTTGCTCGAGATGGTATCTTTTTGGAAAGAGATCACATTTCCAAAATGACAAGTGGGAGAAAAGTAGACCTCGAAGAAATTCGAGTCGAACAACAAAATCTAGAGAATGCTCAAGATGACATTCAGGATGAAACTCAGAGATCTTTAGAAGTATCTGGTGAGAATCAAGGACCATCTAGAAATGTAACCCCGCGTAGATCGCAGAAATATAGATCTCAACCGGAAAGGTACTTAGGTATTTTGACAAACGAGAGCTATGAAGTTCTATTACTTGAAAGTGATGAACCTGCGACTTACAAACAAGCTATGACGAGCCCTAGCTCCAAGCAATGGAAAGAAGCCATGCAATCTGAATTAGACTCCATGTCTGAAAACCAAGTTTGGGATTTGGTCGATTTTCCAGATGGCTACTAAGCCATAGGAAGCAAATGGGTTTTCGAACTTAAAAAGGACAAGGATGGGAAACTTGAAGTTTTCAAAGCTAGATTGGTTGCAAAAGGTTACAGGCAAGTCCACGGTGTGGATTACGATGAAACCTTTTCACCAGTTGCAATGCTAAAGTCTATTCGGATAATGTTAGCAATCGCTGCATATTACGATTACAAAATATGGCAGATGGATGTCAAAACCGCTTTCTTAAACGGCGTTTGTACAGAAACTGTGTTTATGACACAGCCTGAGGGTTTTGAGGATCCAAAGAATGCTAAAAAGGTATGCAAGCTTAAGAAATCAATCTACGGATTGAAGCAAGCATGAAGGAGCTGGAATATACGTTTTGATGAAGCAGTCAGTGACTTTGGTTTCATCAAGAACGCAGACGAATCTTGTGTATACAAGAAGGTCAGTGGGAGCAAAATTGCTTTTCTAGTATTTTATGTCGACGACATATTACTTATCGGAAATGACATTCCTATTTTGAAATCTGTCAAGATTTGGCTTGGGAAATGTTTTTCGATGAAGGATCTAGGAGAAGCACAGTACATATTGGGCATCAAGATTTACAGAGATAGATCTAAAAGGATGATTGGACTCAGTCAAAGCAGTTATATCAATAAGGTGCTTGAAAGGTTCAATATGGAAGACTCCAAGTGAGGCTACCTACCCATGTGTCATGGAATGACTCTAAGCAAGACTCAGTTCCCAAAAACACTAGATGAGCGTAGACGAATGAATGGGAATCCATATGCATCATTGATTGGTTAAATAATGTATGCTATGATATGTACACGCCCGGATGTTGCGTACGCACTCAGTGCTACGAACAGATACCAGTCAGACCCAGGAGAGGCACATTGGACTGCTGCCAAGAATATTCTGAAGTACCTGAAAAGGCACAAAGATGATTTCCTGGTCTATGGTGGAGATGATGAATTAATTGTTAAAGGATATACGGACGCAAGTTTCCAAACCGACAAAGATGATTTCAGATCACAGTCTGGGTTTGTCTTCTGCCTCAACGGAGGTGCAGTAAGATGGAAAAGTGCTAAGCAAAGCACCATTGTGGATTCTACAACTGAAGCGGAGTACATTGCTACACATGAAGCAGCAAAGGAAGCTATATGGCTAAGGAAGTTCATAGGTGAACTTGGTGTAGTCCCCTCCATTAAAGGACCAATAGCTCTGTATTGTGATAATAATGGAGCTATTGCACAAGCAAAGGAGCCTAGACACCACCAGAGAGTCAAGCATGTACTTGTAGACACCTAATTTGTGTCTCCCCTTTGGGATGATGACGATACCATTATCCTTGTTAGGCGATTGGAGTAACTCCAGGCGGAAATCCCAATTGCTAAGAACACCTCCAAAATCCAAGATCCAAAATCCAATCCCCGAGGCCGTTCCCCTTCCGGAACTCGGTACAAAATACAACTTCCAAAATCCAACTTCAAGATTCGAGTACAATCTCAATTAGTGGACCATCCCATTGGTTTTACTAGGCCTTTTCCACTCAAAATCATATAAGGCAAGTCAAATTCGGGCGCCGACCCACAAAACCGAGCATGCCGGGCCCCGTCCCGTAAAACCGGAATTCAAAACCCGAGAAAGGCTTGTTTTTAGACACTAAACGATGCCTTAACCTCCAAGAAAATACAAAACGCCAAACCTAGTACGATTCGTACAACGGGTACAACATTACAAGACAAAACAAGGACGATTCCCCGTCCTTGCTTTGGTGGCATTCAAGCCACGTCAGCAGCGCGCAGCGCTGGCCTGGCGCCAGGCGCTGGCGTGTGCTGGCGTTTTGCACCATTCCCTCCTATAAATACCCCTCATTTCCATCGAAAAAAGGGGGAGCACAACACATACAGCGTCGTAATTTCGACATTACTCCTCACAATACAAACTCAAAAACTCCTTAAAAACACATACAAAATTCCTAAATTCAAAAGCAATTGGGAGCTCGTGCCTAAGCCTAACTGGGTAAATCCGAATCCCATTTCAATAAATCATGCTATTTTGATTTCAAATGATTAGCAAGTTGGTGTTTTTTTGCCATAAAAAACACCACTTGCAACAATCATACATGCCTTTTCAAAAATATAACTTTTTCAAAAATACAAACTTTCAAGATTCAAGGATGTTCAAAGTTGCTTACATTCATCTCTTTGAACTAGAATCACCTTCAAGTGTGGAGTAATCAAAGATGACACCTTTTTAGCATTTAAAGGTTTAGTCTTTTGAGATTCAAGACTCCATTTTTCAATATACAAGTTCAAGTTTTCAAATTTCAAGATCCCACCATGTTTAGGGTTGTTCATAACTACCTCTCTAAACTAGGATCATTTCAAGTTCAAACATTTCAATATTCAAGCTTTCAATTCCTAGTTTAATATGCAAAATCTAGGATATTTGGGTTGAGCAACCTCTCCCAAGTTGAGATTTTTGGCTTTGAATTCGTGTCGGGCGCACTTATTTTTAAGGAGCCGCTTGGCGTTCGAATCTCATGTGCCCAAGTACAAATTTCAATTATGCACCTTTCAATATCGCAATTTCAATATCGCACCTTTCAATATCTCACTTTCAATATCGCACTTTCAATACCGCAATTTCAATACCGCAATTTCAATTTCGCACTTTCAATTCCGCACCTTTACTTGCCTAGTCCATTTCTAGGCAATGTGGACCTACTCCCTAGTCCTTTTCTAGGGGGTCTTGTATTTACTAATTCCGCACTTTATTTAGTATTGTGATGTTGCTTTATGTGCTTTATCGCTTTCATCACCAACATGCTAAATACCACAAAATACAAAGGTTACATCACGCTTAACGAAGATATTTTTCGACAAACCGGCCTTAGATTCCTTAAATCAATCTTTAAAGAAAAGTGACCACCGTACAATTAGAAATTCTATTTTGCTCTAAATTTCAAACCCACATAGTCTAACGTACTTTCGAAATAATGTTGTGCCAACGTACTTGAATATTTCTAAAGCTCGTCGAATAAGCATTTTCGTTCCCGAGCCCGGATCTCACCCATCCGTTTCAAGGATTCAAGGCCTTATCCAAAAATAGAGTCATTTTTGCGGTCTTCCCAAACGGGACCTAAAATAAAGTTTGGTGGCGACTCCTTCGAGGTGCAAAAAACAATTCAACGGTTCTCTAAACGAACCGCCGTGTGCCAACCCCCCTACAATTCTAGCGACTCCACTGGGGACATTTCTAATTTCAATTTCGAAAATGAGAGCGGATTTCGAGCAACCAGCCACTGATCTGCAGAAGTACTGGATGCCAGCATTGGCGCCAGGCGCAGCCCCTGCGCCCAACGCCACTGCCTGCATCCAGGACAGTGGCTCACAGTGGCTTGTCGCCCACTTTTGCTCAACTTTTCGTGTTGGGAGTTAGTCTGTTTTTGCATCTGGAAGGACGCTCCCAAACCTCGTGAACGAGTGCCGAAAAACAAGCTTTACAAATACAAATTCAAGTACGATTTCAATTTCAATTTCTAGGCATTTCATGCATTTTTTCGAAAACCATATTGCGCAAAATGAATTTCTACCTTTGCCCATACGGATGTGTTCTACATTCGGGCTAGCCCCGGGGGCAACGAAATGGTGACTCTCCATACGGTTCCCGACCAAAGTGTGTGACCATTTCCGCGCCTACCGAAACTTGGCATTTGCTTGACATTCCCGATGTCAAGTATGGAGGCCGTCTGCCGACAAACACTTCCCTTAGGCGGATGTGAAGCTTGTCGCCGGATCCGTCTCTTAGCCAAGTACCTTTTTGACACCCAAATCCGACCACTTGCATTATACAAAAACTTAGACCGACCTTAGGTTGAGAACTTTGCATGTCGCATTCATATTCATAATTAGTGTGACAACGTGCTACTTGTGCATTGTGTGGGCGTCTTTGCACGCGTGAATGGGTAACCTCGAGTTCTAGCTTGCCAAAACCAATTAGCCTCCAACTAGGAAACCAAATCCCTAGGAGCATCATTCAACCTCATGCATCTAAATCGCCGATTTTTAGGGTCTTTAGGAGTGCTACTCCGTTTGATTCAAAACCCTCAAACACGCCTCACGCACAAATCAATCCAACGGCGTCATAATGCCGGATTTTCAAGTCCAAATTCCAAGCTACAAATTCAAAATCAATCCAACGACGTCATAATGTCGGATTTTCAAGTCCAAATTCCAAGCTACAAATTCAAAATCAATCCAACGGCGTCATAATGCCGGATTTTCAAGTCCAAATTCCAAGCTACAAATTCAAAATCAATCCAATGGCGTCATAATGCCGGATTTTCAAGTCCAAATTCCAAGCTACAAATTCAAAATCAATCCAACGGCGTCATAATGCCGGATTTTCAAGTCCAAATTCCAAGCTACAAATTCAAAATCAACCCAACGGCGTCATAATGCCGGATCTTCCATTTCAAATTCCAAATTTCAAGTTCAAAATTCAATCCAACGGCGTCATAATGCCGGGTCTTCAATTCCAAATTTCAAACTTCCCATTCAAAACCCAATTTCCTAGTCCAAAACCTCAATTGTCAAGTCCAAATCCAACGGCGTCATAATGCCGGATTTTCTAGTTCAAGTTTCGAGTTTCAAAGTTTCAATTCAAAACCCAAATCCAACGGCTTCATAATGCCGGATTCTCTAGCCAAATTTCAAGGTCAAATCCAACGGCGTCATGCCGGATTCCCTATTTCAAACATTCAAGTCTTCAAACCTCAAACTCAAGTTGCTAACTCCAATCTCAAAACCTCAAGTTCAAATATCCAAACTCATTGCCGGCACAATGCCGACTTTTCAACTCAAACCTCAAGTTCTATGTTCAACCTTTCGAACCTCAAGTCCTATAGTTCAAAATTCCAAGTCCAGGGCGGCATAACGCCGGACTTTCAAGTTCCCAAATTCAATGTTTCAAATCCAACGGCGTCATAATGCCGGATTTTCCAAACACAAAGCCTCATATTCTATATACGAAAGTGCATCTCCTCCCATTTCAAAATTCAAACTTCAAGATCATCTTCAAGTTGCAAAAAAATCCTCGCCTTCCCAATACAAAAGTCAAAATACTTCCAACGGGTTGAAAATCCCTAGAAATAATACAAGTTCAAGATTCCATCTACGGGTTGAAAATCCCCTGAAATAATACAAATTCCAATGGGTTGAAATTCCCTTCAAATTCTCCAATTCCAATGGGTTGAGATTCCCCTAAAATATTGACGGGTTGAAAATCTCCTAAAATAATACAAGTCCAATTGTTCAATTGGGTTGAAATTCCCTTCAAATATTCCAAGTCCAATGGGTTGAAACTCCCCTAAAATATTGACGGGTTGAAATTCCCTTTAAATAATACAAGATCAATCTCTTTCAATTGGGTTGAAATTCCCTTCAAATATTCCAAGTCCAATGGGTTGAAACTCCCCTAAAATATTGACAGGTTGAAATTCCCTTTCAAATAATACAAAACCAGTTCTCTTTCAATCGGGTTGAAATTCCCTTCAAATATTCCAAGTCCAATGGGTCGAAATTCCCTTGAAAAATTCAATTTCCTAGTACAAGTCCAATTTCCAAATCCTAGAACGGGTTGAAATCCCCTTCAAATAAGTCCAATTTCCAATAGGTCGAAATATTCCTTTTCGATTTCCCAAATTCTAGTACAAAGAGTCAACTTTCACAAAAGAATGAAGGCTCCTCTCAAACATTTCCAACGGGTTGCAAATCCCGAATACAAGTACAAAATCCAAAATCCCGAATCTTCGAAGTGGCACTTAGATTCAAGTATAGGTCTCATTCATTGCATGCATATCATATCATGTGTCGGGAAGTTCAAGTTCTAAAGTTCAAAATCATGTCCAAACTAGGTGCTCAGATTCCTAGTAATGACTTCACTAGCCGCAGCTGTAGCAGAGCTCTATGAACGTGTTGAGGAAGCTGAGGCTCGCATAAGGGCTCTCGAAGACAATCAAGAAACTCTTTTCCATGCTGTGGGCCCATTCGAGGTAGAGGAATTATTTCATAATCAAGGGTCCGTACCACACTTTGTGCAGCCAAGTGAAAACTCGAAATCTGGGTTACCTCAAGGAGAAATTTGCGGGATCTGGGCCAGCGATGGTGAAGACACATATCAGGACCCTCCTGTTGAAAACATCTCTGACGATGAATGCCGAGAAATTGTAAGCGTCGACTGGTATTTGGACCCTAAGGCAGAAAACAGTGTTCAAGTCATGACTAGGTCTAGTCGAATTCAAGAGCCAGCCAACAGAACGGCACCGGCAATAGATGTTCCTCTACCCACCAAGGAGAACCCTCTAATCAAGCAATTGAAGCGCACTAAGGCAGAGGTTAATATTTGGCAGCTCATGGCTTCCTCAGTGGATCACCGCACTGCTCTTATCAACGCTCTGGTCAAACTGAATGTCACCCCAGAAGTCACTCCTGACGAATTAATCGGGTTGCTTACAAATCTGGAAGAAGGAATCACCTTTACTAATGAAGACCTCCCACCTAAGGGGGCGGGCCATCACAAGGCTCTCTATCTGACTGTTGAATACAAAGACAAGATCATCCCCATGACTCTGGTGGACAATGGATCGGCCATCAATGTGTGTCCTCTCCGCACTGCCGAAAATCTGGGTTTCACCCCTAGTGACTTTTCTAGTTCCTCCCAAGGTGTTCGTGCCTATGACAACACTCGTCGAGAAGAAATGGGAACTCTCACTCTACTACTCCGCACAGGGCCAATCGAGCGGAAAGTGAGCTTTCAAGTGCTCAACATCAAAGCAAGTTTCAATCTCCTACTGGGAAGACCTTGGATTCATGACCTCAAAGAAGTGCCATCTTCACTTCACCAGAAAGTCCGAATGGAGGTCCAAGGAAATGTCATTAGCCTGCACGCGTCTCATCCAAGGACCAAGATAGCCGACAAGGCTCTGATATTAATCGAACATGATGACAAAGACGAAGACCTCTGGGGATTTAGTTCTGAAGTTGGAGCCATCGAATCCCGAATGAATCCCATGGCAAAACGCATGATGATCAAGCGTGGGCGTTTCCTGGGCACTACTCTGCCACCATCCACCGAATCTCGCTTCAAAGCCCAAGGACAGACCAACTGTTGCAGTCTGGGATACAAGCTGACCAAGTTCGATGACAAGCAGCAAAAGGCTAAGCTAAAGGCCCGTCGAGCTGGCAAAGATCAATTCAAAATACCTCCTCATCAACTCACACTCAATGGACAATTTGTGAAAGAAGGAGAGGATAACTTATACTTTGACTTCCCAAAACCATTCTATGACTCTTCAAAGGGGGTTCTCTACCCCGGATTCGAGATCTTTCAAGACTGTCACTTTCTAGAGGATGCTCCTCCAATACAAGACAAGGCCTCCCCCGAATGCCTTGGTTCATCAGCTTTCGGTCTATTGTTTGGCCAGGAGATGACCCCAACCATTTCCGAAGACACCATGGTTCAAATGATCACTCAAATCGAAGACTTCGACCCATCTAAGCTGATTACTCCGAGTGAGAAGATGGTCAATGGCTGGAGAAAGTCTCTCAAGATAACAGCTCCAAATGGCAAAATGTTCAAGATTACTGTGGGCGAAGGATCTATGATGAGCGAGTCCGAGTCAGAGGATGAGTCTGGATCTGAGTCCAGCAATGAGTCTAAGTGTCTAGAACTAGAGTCTTGCATCAATCAAGTGCCTCTAAAGGCCGAGCTACAAGTCAAAACAGTCGATGTAATGATTGCTGATTTCAATAACACTTCAATTTCTACTTACTCTATTAGTCCTAATTCAAAATCAAATCCTAATCCACACAACTTTGCTTCACAAGAAACTGACTTTGAATTTCTAAAAGCTATCAAAAATCATGAAAACAGGATGCCCATAATTGAGGAAACAGAAAAAATCAACCTTTCTAACAGCAGTGATTCAAAACTAGTTCAGATTGGTTTAACTCTTTCTCCAGCAGAGTGGGACGATCTTATCAAGCTACTGCCAGAGTATGTAGACGTCTTCGCATGGTCCTATCATGATATGCCAGGGGTTGATCCAAGCATCGGTCAGCATACAATTCCCCTTATTCCAGGGTCAAAGCCCATCAAGCAGAAGCTCCGTCGCATGAAACCAGATGTTTCCGTCAAAATTCAAGAAGAGGTCTCCAAGCAGTTAGAGGCCGGGTTTATTCGAGAAGCAAAATATCCAGAATGGATCGCAAATGTCGTCCCAGTTCCAAAGAAAGACGGCAAAGTACGAATGTGTGTGGACTACAGGGATCTTAACAGGGCCATCCCTAAAGACGGCAAAGTACGAATGTGTGTGGACTACAGGGATCTTAACAGGGCCTCACATCGACATCTTGGTCGACAACACCGCAAATCATGCCTTACTCTCTTTTATGGACGGGTACGCAGGCTACAATCAGATTCCCATGGCAGAGGAAGACATGGAGAAAACAACCTTCATCACTCAGTGGGGTACATATTGCTATACAGTTATGCCGTTCGGACTAAAGAACGCAGGAGCAACCTACCAAAGAACAACAACAGCTATCATGAGCTATATGATTCACAGGGAAATTGAGATATATGTCGACGACATGATTGTCTAATCCAAAGAACGGCACGAGCATACCTCAGTACTTCGAAAGTTTTTCAACAGGCTCAGACAATACAATATGAGGCTCAATCCTCAAAAGTGCGCATTCGGGGTAACGTCAGGCAAGTTGCTCGGATATGTTATCAGCTCTCGAGGCATAGAGGCTGACCCTTCAAAAATCAAGGCAATTCTCGAGATGCACCACCAACGAATGAAAAGGAAATTCGGGGTTTTCTCGGCAGACTACAATATATCAGCAGGTTCATTTCAAGACTCACAATGATCTGTGAACCAGTATTTCGAAAGCTCCGAAAAAGCGAGCCCAAAGTGTGGGATGACGATTGTCAGCATGCATTCGAAACAATCAAAAGCTACCTTTCTAACCCACCAGTACTAAAACCAGCAATGCCAGGGATTCCCCTCATGCTCTACCTCACAATAACAGATTCAGCAGTGGGGGCTATGGTTGCTCAAGAAATTGAAGGCAAGGAGAATGCCGTATACTACATAAGCAAAAAAACTGATCGAGTACGAGACCAAATACACTCAGCTCGAGAAACTCAGCATCGCCTTGGTTTGGGCCACAAAGAAACTGCGGCACTACATGCTCTCCCATACAATACATGTGATCAGCAAAGCCAATCCTCTCAAATATCTATTCGAGAAACCAGCACTCAACGGACGTTTGTCCAGATGGTTGGTCATGCTAGCAGAATTCGACCTCAAATACATTCCACAGAAATCTATTAAGGGTTCAGCAGTCTCAGATTTCCTAGCCGACTGTCCTGTCGAGGCAGAAGAGGAAGATTACGACTTACCCGACGAGCAAATCTTAATGACCAGTGATGACAGTTGGTCAATGCATTTTGATGGTGCCTCCAATCAGAACGAATGTGGTGTTGGAGTAATTCTAGTAGCCCCAGACGGCACACACATTCCTATATCAGCAAAACTGCAATTCAACGTCACAAACAATGCGGCAGAATATGAAGCATGCATCATGGGCCTGGAAGCCGCCTTAGCCCTAGGTGTCCAGAAAATTCGAGTGTACGGGGATTCCTCCCTAATCATCAATCAAATTTTCGGAAATGGAAATTAAGGAGCGAGAGCCTGGCTCCATACCAGTCTTACCTTGAGCAGTTGTCCGAACAAATAGAAGAGCTCCGCTATTCATACCTCCCAAGAGAGGAGAATCAATTCGCCGATGCACTGGAAAAACTGACCTCAATGATCAACATTCCAAGCGGCATGGCTGAAATGCCACTTACATTTGAAACACGTCAAGAAGCAGCATATGTCCATGCTATTTACAACGTCGAGCAAGAGGAAGATGAAC
The DNA here is from genome assembly GCF_020520425.1 of Spinacia oleracea. Lineage (NCBI taxonomy): Eukaryota > Viridiplantae > Streptophyta > Magnoliopsida > Caryophyllales > Amaranthaceae > Spinacia > Spinacia oleracea. Next base: position 122,882,238 of record NC_079491.1, read on the forward strand.
CTTGGTTTACAGACATCCAAAGGTATCTACAAAGTTCGGAGTATCCCCCACACTTTTCAAGCAAGAATCGAAGGGCTCTACGACTACAATCAACCAATTTCGTCATAGAAGGCGGCATTCTATACAAAAGGTGTAAGGTTATGATTCATATGACAAAACATAAATCATGCGGAAAAACCATAAAGCCAGGAAAGCATATTATTTACACATAATCATTTAGCATAGTTTAGATGCATACACTTTGTTGCGTGCCCTCCCTAGTTGCGCCCGAACCGAACAAGAACAAGTCTTTAGGACTCCAAGTGTCGTCCCTCCATAGATAGTCCACAGCACATCCGGATCCGCCTTAAGCTTGACCAACTAGAATCGCCCTTAAGGTTGCTTAAGAATTTCGGCTAATATGGTGCAAGTGTATGGCTGATTTTTCTTCAAAATCTTACCTTTAGAATACTTCAATTGTGTCTATAAATTATGACCCTAGGCACCTATTTATAGAGGTATGGAAAAGGAACTGGAATCCTACTAGGATACGAATTAATTAAACTAGAATCCTAATAGAACTCTTATTTAATTAATTTATCCTTTTAGGATTAGGAATTTAATCATATATCGAAACCTGATAGCTTTAGGATTCGTATAGCACACAAAGACACACACGCACGCACAACAGCCCACGAGGGGCGCCATGCGCGCGCGCGCAGCCCGCGAGCTCGAAGCCCATTGCCACGAGGCCCACACGCTGCCGCAGCCTTGGCGCGCGCTGGGCCTGCCTTGCGGTGGGCCTGGCGCAACCTTGGCTGGTGCGTTTGTGGCGCGCTGGCTTGCTGGGCGATGGCCCGGCTTCGTGCTGGGCCTTCGTCTGGCAGGCCTCGTCCGATGCTAATTCGTACGATACGCTTCCGATTAATTTCCCGATTCCGGAATTCATTTCCGATACGAACAATATTTAATATTTCCGATTCCGGAATTAATTTCCGTTTCGAACAATTATTTAATATTTCCGTTTCCGGAATTATTTTCCGATTCCGATAATATTTCCGATTCAGACAATATTTCCGTTTCCGGCAATATTTCCGATTCCGGCAATATTCCATTTCCATCAATATTTTCCGATACGTACCATGTTTCCGTTTCCGGCAACACCTACGACTTGGATAATATTTATATTTCCGATACGATCCATATTTCCGTTTCCTGCAATATCATCGTTTCCGGAGTATTCATTTCTTGCTTGTGACGATCTCAGCTCCCACTGAAACCAAGATCCGTCGATTCCGATTATCCATAGATGGAGTATTTAATGCCATTAAATACTTGATCCGTTTACGTACTATTTGTGTGACCCTACGGGTTCAGTCAAGAATAAGCTATGGATTAATATCATTAATTCCACTTGAACTGAAGCGGCCTCTAGCTAGGCATTCAGCTCACTTGATCTCACTGAATCATTAACTTGTTAATTAATACTGAACCGCATTTATTAGACTTAACATTGAATGCATACTTGGACCAAGGGCATTATTTCCTTCAGTCTCCCACTTGTCCTTAGGGACAAGTGTGCATTACTTAATTCCTTTGTCGCTCGATGCTTGCTCTTGAACATAAGGTAAGAGTTGTCATCCTTATTATGTCCAGAGGTGTTTCTCGGTTTCAGAGTTCAACTGATCAAATAAACAGATAATCATATCCTATGATTCATCTGAGCACGGCCATGCATTTCACAGTTTCTAGCTCTCCGAGTGGCCTTGTACAATTTTTAAGCATCTCATCCCGATTTATGGGAGGACAATCCCAATCTTGCGATCTTGAGATTAGACTTCGTTTGATAGGTGATTACCTGAGCGTTGCCTTTATAGCCTCCTTTTACGGTACGACGGTTGGTCAACGTCAAAGCAACCAGTTCTCAAACAAGTAATCTCAAATCACTCAGGTATTGAGGATTTAGTGTCTAATAATTTTAATGAAATTTACTTATGACAGATTTTCATCTCTTACAGTAAAGTTTCATAGGTCTGTCCGATACTAGTCTTCCCAAAGTAAGTATCTATGCAAATGATTATGACATTGCCATGTCCACATAGTTCAAGAAACAGAACTACTAGTCATCTTGCATTCCAGTCGTCTAACGTTTTCTATGCGTCCAATTTTATAGAAAACTCCGACCAGGGACCATTTTCAACTTTTGACATTCAAGTTCACTTGATAGACATTTCTTAGTCACAGGACTGGTCCTGACAGTCTATCTTGAATATATCGTCAAATTGAAGGGACTCATCATTTAATAAACCACAAATTAAATGGAAAAATGAATTCTATTCATTTATTGTGAATGATTAACCAATAATGTTTTACAAAGAATTAAACTCTAAAACTTTAAAACATTAAATAAGGACATCAAAGCCATTCTCCAATATGCTTGATTCCCAAAGCTGCAGTGTGCGAGTTGTGCTTCGCCTGCGGCAGAGGTTTAGTCAATGGATCTGATATGTTGTCATCAGTTCCAATCTTGCTTATCTCGACTTCTTTTCTTTCAACGAACTTTCGTAGAAGGTGAAATCTACGAAGTACATGCTTGACTCTTTGGTGGTGTCTAGGCTCCTTTGCCTGTGCAATAGCTTCGTTATTATCACAATACAGGGCTATTGGTCCTTTAATGGAGGGGACTACACCAAGTTCACCTATGAACTTCCTTAGCCATATAGCTTCCTTTGCTGCTTCATGTGCAGCAATGTACTCCGCTTCAGTTGTAGAATCCGCAATGGTGCTTTGCTTAGCACTTTTCCAGCTTACTGCACCTCTGTTGAGGCAGAAGACAAACCCAGACTATGATTTGAAATCATCTTTGTCGGTTTGGAAACTTGCGTCCGTATAGCCTTTAACAATTAATTCATCATCTCCACCATAGACCAGGAAGTCATCTTTGTGCCTTTTCAGGTACTTCTGAATATTCTTGGCAGCAGTACAATGTGCCTCTCCTGGGTCTGACTGGTATCTGCTCGTAGCGCTGAGTGCGTACGCAACATCCGGGCGTGTACATATCATAGCATACATATTTGAACCAATCAATGATGCATATGGAATCCCATTCATTCGTCTACGCTCATCAAGTGTTTTTGGGCACTAAGTCTTGCTTAGAGTCATTCCATGAGACATGGGTAGGTAGCCTCGCTTGGAGTCTGCCATCTTGAACCTATCAAGCACCTTATTGATATAAGTGCTTTGACTAAGTTCAATCATCTTTTTAGATCTATCTTTGTAAATCTTGATGCCCAATATGTACTGTGCTTCTCCTAGATCCTTCATCGAAAAACATTTCCCAAGCCAAATCTTGACAGAGTTCAACATAGGAATGTCATTTCCGATAAGTAATATGTCATCGACATGTAATACTAGGAAATCAATTTTGCTCCCATTGACCTTCTTGTATACACAAGATTCGTCTGCGTTCTTGATGAAACCAAAGTCACTGACTGCTTCATCAAAACGTATATTCCAGCTCCTGGATGCCTGCTTCAATCCGTAGATTGATTTCTTTAGCTTGCATACCTTTTTAGCATTCTTTGGATCCTCAAAACCTTCAGGCTGTGTCATAAACTCAGTTTCTGTTAAAACGCCGTTTAAGAAAGCGGTTTTGACATCCATCTGCCATATTTCGTAATCGTAATATGCAGCGATTGCTAACATTATCTGAATAGACTTTAGCATTGCAACTGGTGAAAAGGTTTCATCGTAATCCACACCGTGGACTTGCCTGTAACCTTTTGCAACTAATCTAGCTTTGAAAACTTCAAGTTTCCCATCCTTGTCCTTTTTCAGTTTGAAAACCCATTTGCTTCCAATGCCTTGGTAGCCATCTGGCCAATCGACCAAATCCCATACTTGGTTTTCTGACATGGAGTCTAATTCAGATTACATGGCTTCTTGCCATTTCTTGGAGCTAGGGCTCGTCATAGCTTGTTTGTAAGTCGCAGGTTCATCACTTTCAAGTAATAGAACGTGATAGCTCTCGTTCGTCAAAATACCTAAGTACCTTTCCGGTTGAGATCTATATCTCTGCGATCTACGCGGGGTTACATCTCTAGATTGACCATGATCCTCACCAGATGCTTCTAACGATCTCTGAGTTTCATCTTGAATGTCATTTTGAGCATTCTCTAGAGTTTGTTGTTCGACTCGAATTTCTTCGAGGTCTACTTTTCTCCCACTTGTCATTTTGGAAATGTGATTCTTTTCCAAAATTATGCCATCTCGAGCAACAAACACCTTGTTCTCAGATGTAGTGTAGAAGTAATACCCCTTTGTTTCCTTTGGATAGCCCACAAGGATACATTTGTCAGATTTTGGATGAAGTTTGTCTGAAATTAATCGTTTGACGTATACTTCACATCCCCAAATCTTAAGAAAAGACACATTTGGAGGCTTTCCAAACCATAACTCATATGGAGTCTTTTCAACAGCTTTAGACAGAGCTCTATTTATAGTGAGTGCAGCTGTATTTAGTGCATGTCCCCAAAATTCTATTGGAAGTTCGGCCTGACCCATCATTGACCTAACCATGTCTATCAAGGTTCTGTTCCTCCGTTCCGACACACCGTTCCATTGTGGTGTTCCAGGAGGAGTCAATTCTGATAGAATTCCACATTCTTTCAGATGGTCATCAAATTCATAGCTCACATATTCACCGCCTCTTTCACACCGCAATGCTTTAATCTTCTTGCCTAATTGATTCTCCACTTCACTCTGAAATTCCTTGAATTTGTCAAAGGATTTAGACTTATGCTTCATTAGGTAGACATAACCATATCTACTGAAGTCATCAGTGAAAGTGATAAAGTAGCTGAAACCACCCCTAGAATTTGTACTCATTGGTCCACATACATCTGTATGGATTAAACCCAATAGTTCAGTTGCTCTTTCTCCAACTTTAGAGAAAGGTTGCTTTGTCATTTTGCCAAGTAAACATGATTCACACTTACCATAATCCTCTAAGTCAAATGGTTCAAGAATTCCTTCTTTTTGAAGTCTTTCCATGCGTTTCAAGTTAATATGGCCTAATCGACAATGCCACAGATAGGTGAGATCTGAATCATCCTTTTTGGCCCTTTTGGTATTTATGTTATAAACTTGTTTGTCGTGATCTAATAAATAAAGTCCATTGACTAATCTAGCAGATCCATAAAACATCTCTTTAAAATAAAACGAACAACTATTGTCTTTTATTAAAAAGGAAAATCCCTTAGCATCTAAGCAAGAAACACAAATGATGTTTTTAGTAAGACTTGGAACATGGAAACACTCTTCCAGTTCCAAAACTAGCCCAGATGGCAACGACAAATAATAAGTTCCTACAGCTAATGCAGCAATCCGTGCTCCATTTCCCACTCGTAGGTCGACTTCACCCTTGCTTAACTTTCTACTTCTTCTTAGTCCCTGTGGATTGGAACATAAGTGTGAGCCACAACCTGTATCTAATACCCAAGAAGTTGAATTAGCAAGTATACAGTCTATAACAAAAATACATGAAGATGGAACGACTGTTCCGTTTTTCTGATCTTCCTTTAGCTTTGGACATTCTCTTTTGTAATGGCCTATTCCATCACAATAAAGACAGCTTGATGTGGACTTGTCCTGCTTTGATTTTTTAGCATTGCCCTTGGACTTTCCACTTTTCTTGAACGGTCTCCCTTTAGCCTTGAGTAAATCTTTGGCTTCGCAGTCCAGTATTATCTCAGCCTTTCTGACAAGGTGAACAAATTCTGCAACTGTTTCTTCTCTTAGTTCACTTAGGTATAGTTGCTTGAAGCGACCAAACCCACTGTGCAGTGAATTGAGTAAGATAGAGACTGCCATCCTTTCGCTTATTGGTGTTCCTAGCAGACTTAGGCGATTGAAATATGAAAGCATAAGATCCACATGGAACCTTAGTGGGATGCCTACCCTTTGTTTAGTGCGAAGGAGCTGAACATGTGTTTCTTGGACTTCCATCCTATAACACCTGTTGGGAGAACTAACCTTTAGACCAGACATTGATTCAATCAACTCATCGACGTTCAGGTCCCTGTCCTCCGTGCTTCCACGACAGATATCCCTCAGATTCTTGATGAGCGTAAAAGGTTCATAAGCTACAAACTTTCTAGCCCATTCATCAGGGATATTGTTCAGCATGAGACTCATAACCTTTTTGAGATCCGCATCCCAGGCGAAAAATCTTTCAGGGGTCATGTCTCTGGCATAGTAGCTTGGCATGGGATGTAACAGTACATACTCAAGTCCATTGAGTCTGACTATTTCAACTAGCTTAGCTTCCCATTCAAGAAAATTTGTTAGGTTCAGCTTGACCATAAGCTCAGAACCCATGATGATGTTTTGATTGTTGTTTTCCATAGTTAAAACTACAATTGAAAAGAATAAACAAATAAATAACCATTCACAGTTCCTCTTAATAAACTTAAATTCTAGCATACATGCATAATTCAATGTTCATTAAGCATTTTATTCAAGTTATGTGTTCCGGCAGGTGTAAATAAAATGATTCCAAGACCCTAAAATCCATTGAAGAATTAAGCACATTATGTATTTAGACTCAATTCTAAAATCTTTTAGGTAAGCAAAAGCCTTTTGCTAATAGTCTAGAAACTACTCTTGGTTGATAGGTACGTCTAAGAACTTATCGATTTTGCCACGACATAAAAGGACTTCTTACTTATATCGTTGAGTTTCACCAAAACTAACATGTACTCACAATTATTTGTGTACCTTACCCCTTTAGGACCAATAAGTAACACCTCGCTGAGCGAAAACTATTACTAGATTGATGTAAAGGATATCCAAGCAAGTGTTTATTTTGGCATGGCACCTTTTAACTCAATTTTCAAGTTTTGAACTTAAGGCTCTTACTATGTTGGTTAGATTTTAAGTGAACTAAAATCCTTAATCATGCAACATAATCAAGCTTTGATCTCATGCATATTTAAGACATATTTAACACCAATAAATAACTTAAAACATGCATAAGATAAATGTGATCTAGTATGGCCCGACTTCATCTTGAAGCGTCAACTTCAAAGTCCGTCTCGAAAATGGTAACTTCGTCTTGAATTTCACCGTGGGAGGCGCCATTTTCTTAAAATAGGATAAGCTATAATTAAACTAATTACAACTATTTGATGGTACGCAGACCATATTTGAATTGAAAAACAATTTTGGTATTTTAGACCAATTACATTCAAATTAATGGTACGCAGACCATATTTTCTATCCTATTTGGGCCATACTAGTCACTTCATAACCTGCAAAACAGTACATATACAATACATACCATTCACCCATTCATTATCATGAATGGCCCACATAGCTGGTTAGTAAAACACGTTATGCATCACATAAATATTTGCAGCAATTAATTAAGGGCACCAATAATCTACCAATTATTCAGTCCTTATTAATTCTAATCAAGTTGTTTAACCTTAAAGGATTTGTAGACCTAATTAAGAGTTTATGACTAAAAATTCTCCCACTTAAACCAATAAATTCATATGCTTTACTAATTTTGAACATAAAAATGTATTTCTAGTCTAACCGGAAACAAACAAATTTAATTAAAATTTAAAGCTCATATAAATTTAAAATCGAATCCATTAATTTAATTTATTTCAGTTGAATTAAACGAATTTAAATTAATTCAAGATTTAATTTTAGTAAAATAATTAGTATAAATAAAATTTATAATAATTATAATATTCAAAATTAAATTCCAAGAAAACCATTTAAATTACGAATTTTTTAAAATTAATTAAAATCGTTTCCGAACTGAAAATCAAAAATTAAATTCAAAGCGCATCAATCGGGTCAAGACGAGGCCATGGGCTTGCGCCCATGCCCCGTCGAGTCCTTGAGGCAGCATCGCCCCACGAGTGATCGCACAGCAAGGCACGAGCAGCTACCACGCGCAAACGCAGCAAGCCGAGCCACGCTTGCGCGCAGCATCGCTCGCTGCTTCGTAGCGCAGCAGCTGCTTGGCGAGGCTGGGCGAGGCAGCGCTCGTGCTGCGAGGCACTGCTCGCTGCGCGCGCGCGCGCCTGCCTTCTCGCACGCCTTGCTTTATCGCCCATCCGCCCATGCATCATCGCAGCACTCGACGCAAGGCAGGGCTGCTGCCTTGTGCTCGCGTGCTACTCGCCTTGCTCGTTGCATTCGTACCGCATGGGCGACGAGCTCCCTTGCTCGTCGTCGCATGCCCGCACTATACAACACCCCTTAAGGGTAACACGTAGCGTCCATTGCTTTCTGCGTGCAAGTTTTATGAGCGAATTGCATAAAAATTAAAACTTTAATTTCCAAAATTAATGACAAATTAATAAATCATATTAATTTCATAATTTTAGGGCGAAAAATCGAAAATTTATTAATTAATTAATTTCCGATTAACATGGATTCAAATCTAGGTCATAAAAATTTAAAATTTAACACAAATTAACAATTTTTATGGTGGTTTTTAATCATTGGTACCTAATTAAATTATTAATTAATTATGAAAATCAAATTAATTCTAAATTATTCGAATTTCAACAAATTAATCATAATTACAAATTAGGTTGTATAATTAACAAGGCTAGGCATTTTAACTTGTTAAACATATACTGTAGGTCAATCAAAAATTCAAGATTTATCAACAAGAATCGCAAATATTTAATTTAACATCTTAAATTTACAAACTTTTGCGTTCGAAAAACTAAAACCTCCGAAAAGTCATAGTTAGGCTTCGAATTAATTTCCCGATTCCGGAATTCATTTCCGATACGAACAATATTTAATATTTCCGATTCCGGAATTAATTTCCGTTTCGAACAAATATTTAATATTTCCGTTTCCGGAATTATTTTCCGATTCCGATAATATTTCCGATTCAGACAATATTTCCGTTTCCTGCAATATTTCCGATTCCGACAATATTTCCATTTCCATTAATATTTTCCGATACGTACCATGTTTCCGTTTCCGGCAACATCTACGACTTGGATAATATTTATATTTCCAATACGATCCGTATTTCCGTTTCCGGCAATATCATCATTTCTAGAGTATTCATTTCTTGCTTGTGACGATCTCAGCTCCCACTGAAACTAAGATCCGTCGATTCCGAATATCCATAGATGAAGTATTTAATGCCATTAAATACTTGATCCGTTTACGTACTATTTGTGTGACCCTACGGGTTCAGTCAAGAGTAAGCTGTGGATTAATATCATTAATTCACTTGAACTGAAGCGGCCTCTAGCTAGGCATTCAGCTCACTTGATCTCACTGAATCATTAACTTGTTAATTAATACTGAACCGCATTTATTAGACTTAACATTGAATGGATACTTGGACCAAGGGCATTATTTCCTTCAAAAGGTCCCTTAACGACCTAACCTCCGATGTGTTGACAAGCACGAAGCTCAAAGAGTCATGGACAACATACATGCAGGAGTCTGTGGCACCCACATAAATGGGAAAATGCTAGCTCTCAAGATCGTCAGGGCACGATACTACTGGACTACCCTCGAACGGGATTGCTACTTCTTTGTCAAGAAATGTCCCACATGCCAAAAATGTGCGAATCTGAAGCACATTCCTCCATCACTACTATACTCTCAATCATCACCGTGACCATTCTCAGCCTGGGGTATCGACGTCATCGGCAAAGTCACTCCGACAGGCACCGGGGGTCATGAGTTCATACTGGTCGCCATCGACTATTTCACCAAATTGGTCGAAGCCAGATCATTCAAAGTATTGCGTTCCAAGCAAGTGGCCCAGTTCATAAAAGAAAACATTATATGCAGATATGGCGTTCCTCACGAGTTCATCAGCGACCAGGGAACCCACTTTCCAGGAGAGTGTGAAGATCTATTCACCGAATACAAGATTCAACATCATCCCTCTTCACCTTATCGCCCACAAACCAATGGGGCAGTCGAAGCAGCCAACAAGAATGTCAAGACCATCATCATGAAAATGACTACCAATTACAAGGACTGGCCCCAAAAGCTGCATTTCGCATTGTGGGGATATCGAACTTCAATTCGCACTTCAACTGGTGCAACTCCGTTCTCATTGGTCTTTGGAATGGAAGCAGTACAACCTATCGAACTGGAGATACCTTCTCTAAGGATAGTCCTAGAAAGAAAAATCCCATAAGCTGCATGGGTACAAGCAAGGTATGACGAGCTAGTCATGCTCGATGAGCGACGGCTTCAAGCGGCTCACCATGTACAAGTCTATCAGCGCCGAGTGGCCAGATATTTCAACAAAAGGGTCAGAACCCGAAACATCAAGGAAGGCGAGCTTGTCCTGAAATCCCTTCGCAAAAGAATCATGGACCCAAGGGGAAAATTCAAACCCAACTGGGCAGGCCCATACATCGTCAAGAAGATCCTCTCCGGGGGAGCAGTTGAACTAACAGACATCGACGGAACAGAATTCAGATCTTTGATCAACCTTGATCAACTCAAGAAGTTCTATGTCTAAGTTCCATGTTCAAGTTCAAGAATTCAAATTCAAGTCCTGTAAGGCAGGCAGAACTACGTCCGGCCTGATTCCCTAACGGGACACGTAGGCAACCTCGTTCCTAAAAATCAAATCAATTTCAAAACTCAATTGTTGTTGTCTTTTTTTTCCAAATGTGCCAATTCAAAGCAAAGCATGTTCAAGCGGAATTTAACACAATAATTTTTTATTTGGCCCTAAGGCCTTCAAAGCTAATTCAAATACAAAGTCAGGATCAAGTGAAGCAAAGTTCAAAAGCATTTTCACTTCCGAAACACATCTTCTAAACACATCTTCCAAACACATTACAAACACATTCCAAACACAATTCATTCCAAACACTTTTAGCCTACAAAGATCTAGGGTCGGGCGACTATGCTCTCGAGTCTTGGCACCTTGAGTACTATCCCCTGGCTCCTCCCGCAATCAATCATCAATCTTCCCCTTGCCCAAGCGGCGGGAGAAGGAACTTGCAAGCCTTCCAAGACGGGAGGACGACGAACCTCCTTTGGATTCCGAACGGTCAAGCACCGGATGGGACACACTCCCGTCACCTTCCTCATAGTCAGTTGATGCAAGACGTCTAGCTCTAGAACCTCGGACTCTAGCTGGCCCTGAGAAAGAAGCGTCCCTCTGGCTTAGGCCATTCATCCATACAATGTACCCCGCAGACAGAGTAACTGGCTCAGGTGGGAACTGGATACTCAAGAATGGTTTGGCGATCCAATACCGCCTCCAAACTCCAAGTCGATTTGCATTCAGCGCAACAGGTTTCGGGTTATCTTCCTTGCAGTCCGGGATCTCCTGTTTCAAGCCATACTGTCTCATCACTCGAGCAGGCGAGTAGAAGACCAACATTGTGAGGCTTGGCACCCTCAAAGTAGTAGAACCAAGGGCATGTCTCATAGCAGCAATTTCCCACCAAGGAACTACCCATCTTATACAAGATTCAATCCCAGAGAGTGCGCATCTCCACTCGTCCAATGAAAGCCGGCCATACACCATGGGCCGCACGGTGAATCCTTTTCTATTGTAGCTCTCCATGTTCTCCGATGGTGCCACCAACATGAGCCTCTCCATAAGCCAAACCTTGGGGAGTATACAAGAAGCACATTTCAAAATTCAACATTCAAAATTCAAATACAAGTACAAGTTCAACAATACAAAGAAGGCTCCAGATCCTTCCTTGGAGTAATACCGGACTTCCCGACGGCAATGAAGAGGGGTCCGACTTCAGCATGTCAAGGCCCATCTGTGAGGGGTCGAAAAAGAACGAGGCTAATGCATGACCTCGTCCCTCGTGGGCGTGACGTTGTCAGATCAAGTGTAGTTAGATTTCCTGTGAGTTTACACCCAATCGACTAGTAATATAGGAGTGGCCATTCAGTTTTTAACGACAATGAGAAAAACTGACAAACCCCGGTTATCGTGACATAAAGGGAGTGCAATTATGTTCGACCACGACGGCCATAGGTTCCCTTGTGATCCCTGGTGTGGGGATCGCTCAACGTACACCCGCAGGGCAGAGATTGAGAGTTCGGGGGACTGTAACTACCGAGAGGAGTGCTCATCGATAACTCCAGAGGCAGGTTATCCTTACTAGCTCAGCATAAATAATTGAAGGGACATGCGTTAACTATTAAACTACTCTGAATTGATTTTAGCAATATGCAACACATAATACTAGATCGATCTTGATTATCTTGTTTAGATTGATTTAAGGTACCTAGCATGATAGTTCAATTGTCCAAGATATTATCTTTATTAGGCGTGATAGAACAATCAGATTAATAGTTTAACAGTTTTATAAAAGGGTGATGAAAGCAATTAAATCATGCGAAGGGACACATTACAACGCACCCTTGAGAGGTGCGTTGTGGTTCTCAGAAAACTAACCACTTTGGTTTTGCTATTTCTCCTTTTATTTAACGAATCTCGAGTTTCCAAGCAAGGTTCCAGTATCCAGGCTTAATTCTTCAGCTACAAGGGACAGGATACGTTCTGTTCGACTTTTGGGTCGATTGCGACAGAACGCGGGATCAATTTCGCAGCGTGAGGCTTAGGCTTAGGGTTGGAGTCAATACTCAGATTATGAATTGTGTGTCTTTTTCTCGTTAATTATGAGGCTGTATTTATAGGGAAAGAGTTTGTGGAAAGATAGATCTTTAGAATACGAATCCAAAAAGAATTCGGAGAAAACACGTCCCAGGTATTTTCAGCGCCCAGGGCTGGGCGCCGAAGATTTCGGCGCCCAGACCCAGGCGTTGAAAATAGGATCTGAGCCGAGTTTTTCGTCAGATTTGGACTCTTAATCACAGAGCTTTTGAGACTTATCCGAGTTTCTTAGTGCGTATCAACTTATGACGGAATGCGTCCGGGCCCGTTACGAACTCTAGGTTCGTTAGGAATTTAATTAATACGTAACTCTTATTTTCGAATTATAACAGGAATAGAATTCCTTTTGCCAATTCTATCTCTTTTAGGACTTATGTTGGAGTGCAACAGCTAATTCTGACAGATTTCTATCTTTTATGACTTGCCACTTTTAACAACTACCCGTTATGACAGTTACTATTTTTAGCAGGTTTCTATAAATAGCAGGTTTGGCCGAAATGAAAAGGGTGATCGAGATTCGTTATTTTACAGGAGATGCGTTGCCAAGTGGAGATTTATGTTCTCATCATCGAACCTTCCCTTTCGGGAATGGGGACAAAAGTAGGTGTCTACAGTTAGCCCCCACTTTGACTGAGTCTTGGAGTAAGACGATGGTCAAAGCATCAGACGGAGTGCGTCATACAAGCCATGGTGTATGTGACCTATTTTGCGAGGGTCTCACGAGCCCCCGAGTGATAACATTTGACTTAAGGATCATCACTTGAAGTGTTAACACATTCCTCACGTGTCATTGGAATTTGTTAAGTATAGAAACTCCCTTACTTTGTCATTGGAAGTACCTACAGATGTATAGAAACTCCCTCACTTTGTCATTGGAAGTATTTACAGACGTTTTCGAAATCAAAGCTGTAAAGTGTAACCAGGCCTGGCCAAGCCCGATCACGAGGTAAAAATGTTTTTAAAGATTCTCATTTTCAGGGTTAGCTAAACGAGAAAACCCCCTTGTTTTTATAGGACGTAAAACGAAGGAAAATCCAGCACATCGCTCTTTTTTGGAAAAGCGGAAAACCAATCCTTTGATTTTTGGAAAAGGGAAACCATCTTTTGATTTTTGGAAAAAGATAAACCATCCTTTGATTTTTGGAAAAATATCAACCACCTTTTGATTTTTGAAAAAAGATAAACCACCTTTTGATTTTTTGGAAAAAGATAAACCACCTTTTGATTTTTGGAAAAAGATAAACCAGGAAAGTTATCGGTTCAACAAGTAAGGACCTGCGCGGTTAGTGGCGCAGACCCCCCCCCCCCCCCCCCCGCTGAAGGTGGGCGAGCCTGTTTTTTGAAGATTTCATTTTATCATTATTATTAATTTTTGTTTTCAAAAACTGAGGACCTGCGCGTTTTAGTGGCACAGACCCCGCCCGCTGAAGGTGGGCGAACCTGAATATGTTTTTTTTTGTTTTTTTTTATTTGGGACTCGCATGGTTCTGACGCGATCCTGCCTGATCGAGGTGGGCCAGAATCTATTTCATTTATCCTTGGGATTTCTTTTGAGAATTTTTTATTCATTCTTGTAAGAGCGAGTTCTCTCCAGAAATGCTTGGATTTAGTTGTAACCTGAATGTGGGTAGGCAACGTGTCTAAACGGACCATCGTTTCGTGGCCGTCTGCCTTTCATGGTTTTGAACAAGTCTTTACGGCCCATAGGATGTATGTCACCGTTGAGAACTGGCCTAGTTATGCCACTACCTAGGTCCTTGCGAAATGACTGGTGGGACCATATGCGAATGTTAACGGAGACCTTTGCTTTGAGGTCGAGTCCGTCTTTGATTTTTTCCAAGCACGGGACGCGGCCTGGAAGCGTTGTTTCAACTTGCATCGTGTATTTTCTTTCTTTCAATCCCCCAAGCATTCGTACTTGATGGTTGCTCTTTGCCAAGAAAAGTGCGTATTTTATAACGTCCTTGATCGTGTTTGGGATCGTGCTCGTAAGTGCGAGCGACCTTTGTAGTGGTATGCTACTTCGATGAAATCGTGGAGTGCGACTTCATTTTCCGGGCGACAAAGTTTGCTTCATTTTTCAATGATTAATACATCGAGCTTACTTCGGCCCGGATTGATCTTTTTGACAAATAAACGCTTTTAATTTGAGAAACCAACGACGTAATGATTTCGGAGAATGACCTTGATTATTTTTTATTTTTTATATTGCTTTGAAAAATGTACACATATTTTTTGAGACGAGTCTAAGTTTTGACATTTGCTTTCACTATTTGGGCTCTAGAAGTGCTTTGGGCTTGATCTTGATTACAACAGGGCCCCGTGTCTACTAACACGGTTTTGGGCATTTTCCTGGTTCGCGTTTTGGAAGAGTTGGGCCTTGGGCTGCATTTTCAACGCCCCGGGCCAGGCGTTAGATATTTCGGCGCCCAGCCTCGGGCGCTGAAAATGCTGCCTTAGCAGCCCCTTTTTTTTTTCTTTTTTTTAATTTTTCGAGATTTCTCAGCGCGGTTCCGAATGGGATCAGGATGATTTCGTGTATATATAGGGGGTCAAGTACGTTCTTCTCTCCTACAATTATCTAGCTTTATTTTTTTTTACTCTTGCCATGTCGATTCCTCCCTTCTCCCTCCAACGAGTTGTTAGGCGCTGGCTTAGAGCCCTTAATCCCACAGAAAAGGTTTTGTTGAAAGGATACCACTTAGAGGCACTTTTAGGCTTACAACAAATTAACATTGATTATAACTTTCTGTATGCCGCCCAAACCTTTTGAGATTCTGATCACCATGTTTTTGTTTTCCGGGGCAATGAGGTATGCCCTTTGCTAGATGAATTTTCCGCAATCCTGGGTTATCCTACCAATGCTACTCCTGCTACCCCTGGCACTGTTGAAGAGGGTAAAACAACTATAGGGGCTTTCCTAGGACTAGATGATGACAAGCTTGCTGAGATCATTGTGGGTGATAAGGTTAATTTGGCGAAACTTGCAAAACATCACTTTAGGCCTAGTAAAAATATGACTGAACAGAAATTGAATATCCGGGCACTTGTATTTTGCTTGTTGAACCACTATTTACTGTCGAATAACAATGGTGAGTTTGGCGACATAAGGTTGATTCCCCTGATCAGTCAGATGGAGAGTTGCTATTCTATTATGCCGTTGATTGTTGCTGAGACCTTGTTGGGTGCGGATGAGTTAAAGAAGGATGCCAAGTCCGAAAATTTTAAGGGGAGCCCCCTATTGCTTCAGGTAATCGATAGTTTATTTGCGCGCATATAATTATTTTTTCTTTTCGTTTGCCTCTGCCTGGAGCTGATTTTCAGCGCCCAGGGATGGGTGTCGGAATTTCTGGCGCCTGGGCGTTGAAAATGCGTCCCAGGCCTTATTATTTTTTTGATCGTACCCGTTTTTTGCAGACTTGGCTCATGGAACGACTTAGCCTTCTAGAAGCTCCTGCCGATCCTAAACATTATCGCCCTATAGCTTTAGGCAACCGAAAGTATTTGCACCAAGGCCAGGACGAGGCCGAATGGGCCTCCTATTTTACTCATGGCATATGCTCTATTAAGTGGGTGGTACCATGGTGGGGTTTGACTAATATGACAGGGGGTTCCGAGACGGTAGTTCATGTTTCTTTGTTGGGATTATCTCGGCCTGTTTACATCTTTCCTTACCGAGTCATGCGACAATACGTCTTAAGGCAGACTATCCCATTTGCTGATACAGTACCACCTAAAGTAGCGGTTTTTTCACGAGCACGGGTTCAAGCGTGGGCTAAGTATTATGGTGGCCTCCCGTGTTGGACCGTGACTACAGATGGTTTTGTGGGTCTTTCCGAGAATTACAAGCTGTGGATGAGTTCCGATGATAAGGCTGTGAGAACTAAGGCTCGAAATGAAGAGTCGGCTGAACTTTTGATACCTCGAGGTAGGGCTAAGTATGAAAACCGTAATCCTGCTAACTCTCGTGAAAATGGCATTAAGACTGTGAAAGCTCGTCCTGATCGAAAGCGAAAGGAAATTCCTCCCCGTTCCAGTTCTTGGCCTAAAAAGGTACCTAACATGAAGGGGCCTGCTGTTCCCAAACGGAATGCAAGCTCTCGCGGAGATCGTCGCCGGACTAATGTATGGGTTAGGAAAGTTCAGCCCCCAGTAGAACCAGTGGCTGATCGAATTGATGTTGATAATCCTTCCCCTCCCATTATTTGTGCCCTTGAGGCTGAGCGGGCTATAGCTGTTCAAACTGAAAATGTTTCTGAGGCCTTGGCATCCTTGGAAGTTAGTGTCAAGGAGCCTGTTCTTATGGAGATCGACATAGGGGTAGCGCAGAAGCCTGTGGGGGTGGACCCTGCGAACATTGCCCTCTACAACACTCTATTTGATGATCCGGAAGAACTCGAGTAGTGTAGTTCTTGCTAGGGTGTAGATGCCCTTTATTTATTTCAGTTGTGTTTGTTTTTCATTCCTTAGCAATTTTGTTTTCCTTATTATTTTTAAATATTAATAAAGGCGTGATTTTTATTTTTCCGGTTTCTTTGCTTTCTTGTTCTCGCTTTGCTTCTCTTTTTTATTCGCTCATTTCCAACACTTATGCACATTATATATTTTGATTGGACCAAATCCATAAATGGGATTGCCTACGTATCCTTGTTAAATAACTTTAACTTAGAATCAGGTCGCGCGTAGTTCTAGCTAGAATGAATTTTAGGATGCCGGATTTGATAAGTATGTTCTGAGATGGAAACATATTATCTGAAACGGTAGAATAGGCGATGTTTATTTTGATCTGCTGCTTTGCCGTAAGTCGAAATTTGCTTTATGATTTTTTTTGAGTACATCTGTTTTGCGCATTGTTTGAGTACATCCATAAATAGGCTATATTTTTCATGTTTTTTTTTTTTGGTATGTATATCTGAATACGCGAACACGTGCCGTACCCCCCAAGTGTTTGTTATTTTTCCGTGTATGTGCGGATAAATGACGAGCACTTTTGGGTAAACTTTGGCAAGCAGAGAGTTTCAACGCCCAGACTGGGGCGTTAATGATTTCGGCGCCCAGCTCTGGGCGCTGAAACTGATTCCTGGGGCGGTTTTTGGCGTGTTGCTTCCTTTACATGTTTCTTGCTTTTATTTTTTTTCCTTTGTTTCGTGTTAGTTTTTTATTCGCCAGAAATCAATTTTGAAACTGTTTCGGAAGCTTTTTGGACTGTTAGCGTGAGATGCATTTTCGTCCGGATTAATTTTTCCTATTCGTGACTCAAAACGTCTTTGAAAATGGAGTTAGGGTGCGAAAGATGTGAAGATATTTGTGTAGGCTTTTTGGGTGGGTTGAGGTGCGTGTTGTTAATGGTGGGAATGATGGGTTCATGTTTTATGAATTTTTTTTGTTGAGCAATATTTTGCATTGTTTGGATTTGACTTCTTTTTGGTTTCTTTGGGTTGCATGGGTTGACTTTTATGATTGCACGGATTGACCTTTATGTACAGTTTATTTTATGGATTTAGAGAATTGGTTTTGACGTCACGATTGAAGAACGAGTGGGCCTTGCTATTGGGCCTAAAGTGGGTCGTTTCCTTATATTTTTTGATTTTGTTTTTGCAAATATGATTAGTGCTTGTTGTGTTAGAGCAAAAAAATTTTAGGAGAAATCTTACGCCTTTATTAATTGGGAAAGTAAGGAAAACACACTGAAATAAATTAACCTATATTCTAAGGGGTTTTAGGACCATCTCTAGAGTTTTATTTTTTCTATCATCTAAAGAACTACTAGGCGTTTTGCTAAAGTGCTCTCTATGGCTCAAGCCTTTGGTTTAGTCTCGTAGAACTTTGGTCCTTCGCCTGTACTCATCTTGAACTCTATCCCCTTTGCATTGACCCACTGATATGTCTTCACCCATCCGTTCTCGGTCTCTTCTGGTGTTGATATAGCAGTGATTAACCGGGTTGGATTAAAACCTTCATCTTGTAGGGCTAGGGTGGTTATTACAGTCTCGTCCTCCATAGGCCTCGATTCGTTAAACAATGTCCATAGAGCTTGGTTGTCTAATGTTCCAGCTGTTTCAGTCTTGGGGAGGTGGGGTGCCTCATCCATAGTATGACAGTCATGAAAAATTTCAAATCCGGGTTTTAGCAGGCCATTCTGAACAAAGGGTTCAGGGAAGTCGCAGCATGGGTGTTCTTCACCTTCTCGGACAAACATACCGTTAAGGGTTCTTTGGTATGGGGAAAGAAGGGTGGTTTGTTTTGTCTTGGCTGGCTTAAGGCGTAACCTAGACAAGTGGTCAGCAATATCTTCCTCCGTTGGTGTATAGCCTAGACCAAAGGGAGTAGTTTTGTTGGGTGTGGAATGGAACATGTTGTTCTTCTTCCTTATGCCCAATGGAGTTCCCGGGAAATAGCCTTGAGCTAGCAACATTTTAGGGATGACCCGGGACGCTCGCGGATCTAGAAATGCTAAATTGTAGTCCTCAATGACTTGGATGACTTCATCCACTTGAAAGCCGTAAAGGTCTTCTGCAGCATCGGTCGTTCCGACCATAGTACAACTGACGTCGAGAGGAGGGGCGCGTATTTCCAGAATTACCCCGTTATGGTTAAGTTTAACCATTTGGTGCAAGGTAGAAGCCACACCTCCTAAGTCGTGGAGCCAAGGGCGCCCTAAGAGGAGGTTGAAAGTGGGCTTGATGTCAATTATCTGAAACTCCGTGGTGCGTTCCATAGGCCCGGTTTGTATTGTGAGGTTGATTTTTCCCAACACGGGCCTTCGAGAGTTATCATAGGCTCGCACCCCTTGCGTGGAGGTTTGGAAGTCATCATTTCCTAGCCCCAAGCAATGGGCGGTTCGCAATGGGCAAACATTTACCGCTGAACCGTTATCTACGAGTGCTAGGGGGATGTTTTGTCCTTTGCATCCAACCACTAGATAGAGAGCCTTATTGTGGGCGCCTCCTTCTTTAGGTAAGTCTTTGTCAGTAAAAACTATTGCTTTTTCCTCAACATCTCTCGTGACGTGGCTAACCAACAAGTCAGGTGTGATGTCCGTAGGGACTGAGATGAGGTCAAGTGAGCGAATAAGATTTTCGCGATGTTCCTTTGAAGTGCACATGAGATCCCAGATTGTAATCTCGGCTTTGGTTCTTTTTAGTTGCTTCAAGAGAGGATTTTCGATGACTTCCGCGACGGTGGTGTGCCGCACGTTTTTAGAAGTCTGTCTGACTGGACATCGTCCGCGGGAGGTGGGCGAGTATCCTGTTGGTATACCCTTCCGGACCGAGTGAGATTGTCAACTTCGGGCTCTCGAGGGGTGGTGTCAATGGGAGCATGCCCGGGCCAAGTTTCAGTAAAGAGGTCCTGGCCCGATACTTGGGACAGGTAGATATCTTCAGCATCATCATCCCACACACCGCACACTTCTCTCTCGATTTGATCCATAGGGACCATGGCGAGTGGTGCCCCTTGGGGCGTAATATACACCGTAGGGTCAAAGTTCATATTTTCCGGTTGATCGAGAGAGATGTGACAAGAGCCGAGTGGACTCTTGTTGTTGTTGGGTTTGCCAACGTTAGGGAGGGGTATTATTTCACCCTCTATCATATCCTGGATCGTGTTTTTTAGATTCCAGCAGTTTTCAGTATCATGCCCATTTCCTTGATGGAACTCGCAGCGGGCGCCCTCGACCCAGTATTTATTTTTGAATGGAGGGTCGGGTGTGGAGCCTATGGGCCTTAGTTTTCCTTGTTTGGTTAGTCTTTGGAAGGCTTGTACTAGAGTCGACCTGAGTGGGGCAAACTTTCGGTCTCGGGTCCACCTTCCGGGGCTCCTTCGGGTTGGGGTTTCTTCTACGGCGTGGACCTCTTGGGCTTGCGGCGTGTGGCCCCTATTGTAGGTATTATTTTTGTATGCAGGCTTGCTTTGTACTGTTTTTGTGAGGTCATCCTCAATCTTTATTCCCACATCGTAAACCCTCTTGAAGGTATCAAGGCCCAAGTATCTAAGATGTGTTTATAAGCTGGGTCAAGGTTGTCAATGAATTTTTGGACCAATTTAGTTTCAGGAGGCCTATTGATTAGTTGGGCCGCTTGGTCCCTCCATCTAGCAGAGTAGGTCGTGAAACCTTCATTTTTCTTTTGGAAGAGGACTTCCAGCTCGCGCATGGTGATTTGAAAATCCATGTTCGACGAGTATTGCTTGATGAAGACATTGACAAAGTCCTCCCAAGTGGGGAAGAGCTTAGGGTCCTGGTGGTAGTACCATTTGAGTGGCACAGGTTCCAAGGACAAAGGAAAGGCAGGCAGATACATGGACTTGTCCACACCTTTCAAATTCATGACATTCACAAAGCTCAAGAGATGATCACGAGGATTATCCGTGGCTTTGAACTTCGGTAAGTCGGATGAACTAAACTTTTTCGGTAGTTTGCCGGGAAAAGGTTCAGGATCGAGGGAGAAATATTTTCTCCCCATAGTCTGCTGCAGAACCATTTTTTCGATCTTCTTCTCGTTATCGAGGTCATGTTTGGCTTGTGCAGCTGCTAAGGATTCGTTTTCCATTTTCAATTGATTCATAAGTAGGGTCATTTGGGCCATTTGGTCCCGCAACTCTTCTATGGACATGTTTGAGGGTGCGAATCGAGGTTGGGGAATCGGAGATCCTTGAAAGGGGGAGTGACGAATGGAGCTTGGTGTTGCTAAATCTTGTGTTGGTGATGTATCTTCGAGACGTACTAACCTTTGATTTTCAGATCGACGCCAAGTGGCAGAACCAACCCTATGCATAAGACAAGCTAAAGTTTAGGCCCCAAAGTTAAGCATTACTTAGTCTAGACTTTTGACTCTCCTATCGGTTTTCTATTCTCACTCTTGTTGGTATATTTTTGGCTTTTCTTTTGGTCATTCTTTAGATTTTCGAAACACTTGCCCGCGTGACATTCAAAGTTATATTAATTGGCATGCTTGGTTTTGGCGCCGAACATTGTCGTCATAGGAGGCCTAATGACGACGCAAGGAGTTATTTATTTTGTAAGTCGTTTTTAGAATTGAGTGCCTTTTCCGTACGCCCTCGTAGCAAATTTGTTACGAATTTTTTATTGCTACGTATATTTTGTGCGCGGGCACCGAGGCTGCGGCGCCTGGCCAAAGGCCAAGCAGCAACTTCAGCGCCCAGCTGGGGGCGTTGAAATTATTGGCGCCCAGCCAGGGGCGTTGAAAATGCGTCCCTGACTGGTACTCGTATTCTGTTCGTCTATTTTTTTTCGTATATGCGACTTAATTTTGCGTGCTTGCCTAATAACGTCCTTTACGCGTTGTGCAGCGTTGTGGGATCCGTTACAGGCCATCCTAGGCATCGCTTATTTTTGTGGCGATCGCCCGGGGTTGCGGAACACGTATTTTGGTATAACTCTTTGGCCAATTGGTGTTTATGAATGTTTAGGCAATTTTTAGGGTCGTTGGTTTTCTAGCGTTATTTGTCACACACAATCACAATATAATCATGTAGTTCGCTACACATAACTAACATTACAACATGAAGCAGAAATAATATGTCACGTAGTTTATGATAGGCTTCTATGGGTAATATTTGCGCCTAGCTTGGTACCGCTTCTATCGTAGATCCAACACATGCCTCGGTCGAGGTAGTGCATTCAATAGACGAATTTTCTCCCAAGAGGCCAATCACGATGTAAGCCAAGGGGGCATGCACCAATGAGAGGGATCTTAGTGGGCGAGC
Source organism: Spinacia oleracea (assembly GCF_020520425.1). Taxonomy (NCBI): domain Eukaryota; kingdom Viridiplantae; phylum Streptophyta; class Magnoliopsida; order Caryophyllales; family Amaranthaceae; genus Spinacia; species Spinacia oleracea. The sequence continues at coordinate 122,904,610 of NC_079491.1, forward strand.
GATTGGGTTTGGGACGGGTGTACTACTAGCGACAAGTGCCGAGTGGACAACATTCGAAGCGTATGCACCCCCCGGTTGGCGATGGGTATCCTTAGCCCCAACTCCCGAGATGAAACATGACAAGGGAGCCGAGATTCGTTATGCAGTTCTGTCCGTTCACATTAATATGCTGATTTTCAGGTCGTCCCAACTTGATAAGGAAATAAACGCGGAGTAGGATCGTTTCACCCTTCGGCTATTTTGATTACCTACTAGCACGAGTATTTCATTAACGTTCCCTAGTGGAGTCGCCACTGTGAGGGGGTCGAAAAAGCACGAGGCTAATGCATGACCTCGTCCCTCGTGGGCGTGACGTTGTCTGATCAAGTGTAGTTAGATTTCCTGTGAGTTTACACCCAATCGACTAGTAATATAGGAGTCGCCATTCAGTTTTTAACGACAATGAGAAAAACTGACAAACCCCGGTTATCGTGACATAAAGGGAGTGCAATTATGTTCGACCACGACGGCCATAGGTTCCCTTGTGATCCCTGGTGTGGGGATCGCTCAACGTACACCCGCAGGGAAGAGTTTGAGAGTTCGGGGGACTGTAACTACCGAGAGGAGTGCTCATCGTTCACTCCAGAGGCAGGTTATCCTTACTAGCTCAGCATAAATAATTGAAGGGACATGCATTAACTATTAAACTACTCTGAATTGATTTTAGCAATATGCAACACATAATAATAGATCGATCGTGATTATCTTGTTTAGATTGATTTAAGGTACCTAGCATGATAGTTCAATTGTCCAAGATATTATCTTTATTAGGCGTGATAGAACAATCAGATTAATAGTTTAACAGTTTTATAAAAGGGTGATGAAAGCAATTAAATCATGCGAAGGGACACATTACAACGCACCCTTGAGAGGTGCGTTGTGGTTCTCAGAAAACTAACCACTTTGGCTTTGCTATTTCTCCTTTTATTTAACGAATCTCGAGTTTCCAAGCAAGGTTCTAGTATCCAGGCTTAATTCTTCAGCTACAAGGGACAGGATACGTTCTGTTCGACTTTTGGGTCGATTGCAACAGAACGCGGGATCAATTTCACAGCGTGAGGCTTAGGCTTAGGGTTGGAGTCAATACTCAGATTATGAATTGTGTGTCCTTTTCTCGTCGATTATGAGGCTGTATTTATAGGGAAAGAGTTTGTGGAAAGATAGATCTTTAGAATACGAATCCAAAAAGAATTCGGAGAAAACACGTCCCAGGTATTTTCAGCGCCCAGGGCTGGGCGCCGAAGATTTCAGCGTCCAGACCCAGGCGTTGAAAATAGGATCTGAGCCGAGTTTTTCGTCAGATTTGGACTCTTAATCACGGAGCTTTTGAGACTTATCCAAGTTTCTTAGTGCGTATCAACTTATGACGGAATGCGTCCGGGCCCGTTACGAACTCCAGGTTCGTTAGGAATTTAATTAATACGTAACTCTTATTTTCGAATTATAACAGGAATAGAATTCCTTTTGCCAATTCTATCTCTTTTAGGACTTATGTTGGAGTGCAACACCTAATTTTGACAGATTTCTATCTTTTATGACTTGCCACTTTTAACAACTACTCGTTATGACAGTTACTATTTTTAGCAGGTTTCTATAAATAGCATGTTTGGCCAAAATGAAAAGGGTGATCGAGATTCGTTATTTTACAGGAGATGCGTTGCCAAGTGGAGATTTATGTTCTCACCATCGAACCTTCCCTTTCGGGAATGGGGACAAAAGTAGGTGTCTACACCATCAATGTTTCGCCAACTACGAGCGGCATTGGGTCCCGACCATTAGCAAACTGCTCTACAATCTCAATTAGGGAGGCATCGCCATTGCCAAACCCCTGCTTAGAAAAGAGGAAGCGAGCAAATATACAAAAACTCAAGGCTCTCAAGCGGAAAACTTTGGGAACATCAAGCCCAGCAAAGTAGGTAACAAAGAGGGACAAATCCACCCCTCTTCCATATACAACAGCACTCAAAAGTGGGGGCTTCAGGCCCAAATACCTTTCAAAGCTCAAGAAAAAGTGTTCTTCAACACTAGGCATGCATGGCTCCAGCATCATGGGCCACCCCAATATGGCACTAAATTCCTCAGGGAGGGGAAATACCTCATTATTTCCAAAGCGGAAGACATGATGATTCGGGTCCCAAGCCTCCAGAGCAGCAAGAATGAAGTGCAAGTCCAATTTTACAAACCGGAAAGAGACGAACACCCCAAGATGCATGCCATCAAGCTCCCTTTTCTCCAACTTGTGTAGCGAACCAAGCCACGAGTTCAAGGCACTCTCAAAGGACACAGCCATACTTTCTTTTCTTTTCGAGAGGAAGCGTATGCAATGATAGCAGGGAAGTATTGATACAAGAAACGATCCGAAGTGCTCCCTATTTATACAAGATTTGGCTTGCACGACAGCTCACAGGCGCCAGGCTCCAAGCCCGCGCCAGACGCCGGGAGCCTGCACCAAAGGATGAGGCCACCGTCCTCTCTTATGACTCCGAGTACACACTCTTTAGTGTTTCGGGCAGCAGAGTACAACCTCCATTATTCAAGATTCCAAAGCCGCAAGCCGCGCAATTTCAAGCAGTCCGGATCAACGCTTCGGGCAGATTTCGGATCAATTTTTCTTTCAAAATTCAAGCATTCTAGTCCTAGATCGTCGTAAGTCGAGTTTGCATGTGCATTAGCAAAAGTTGAATATACTTTGACTTGCGCTTTTCCTAACCAAAACACCTCAGTCAAAGTGGGGGCTTATAGTGGGTATATACACCCGAAAAAATGGGCAAAATTTTTTCAAAATTTTTCGCAAAATTGTCATGCATGCATATAGCTACAAAATTTCAAGGCACACACCACGCATACAATTTCAAGCATTCAAACATACAAAAGCCAATCTTCAAAAAACTTCAAACCAATTCCAGTTCAAAGCCATACAAACCATACAAAAATTCAAGTTTCAATCCATAAAAACACAATACAATCCGGCCTATACAAAATCAACCCAGGCAAGCTGGAACTCGCTACCATGCAGGGTCAGTCTGAGTCATCATCAGCGGTGACGTCAACCACATGCGCCTTGTCCCTGTTACGCCTCCTAAGGCGCTCCAGCTCCCGATTAAGCTCCGTCCCAGGGGTACTAGGATCCTCCCCCGAGATACGAAGTATGCCAGTGGAGGGATGAACTCCCTGCTGAGGAGAGGAATACTGATAAGGCGGCGGCATCGACATATACGGGTAAGACCCAAACATCTGAGCCTGACGCATCCTCTCCATCTCCGCATAACAAGCCCATGAACCCGCACCCCAAGGCTGAGGACCACTTCCTCCGAAGTAGTAGCCGGAAGGAGGAACAAAGGGCCGTGAACCGCTAGCACCTCCAAATGAATGCCTGGTGGGATCAACATGTACAAAAGGGGAAGCTCCCCGCTCAGCATCAGAATGCCTCTGATGATCACCAACACCGGACCCCTGTCCCAGCTCCAAGCTTGGTCCCTCTTGTCCCAAGGACGTCTCCGCCTGAGGCTCCCTGTCAATAGAGTCTCTATGGTCTCGACGGCGCTCCTATATAAAATACAATTTCAAGAATCAATTTCCCAGTTGGAATTTCCAAATATACAAGTTTCAAGATCAAGTGAGGTACCTCTCTGTTCCGGCCAGAAAGCTTCCGGGTCAGCTTGGCGCACTGCCTCTTCCAAGAATCAAGCAAGAGCTTCCAGCGACGCACTCTCACCCGAGGCGCCTGCATACAAAATTCAAGATCAATTTCCAAACACAAGTTACAAACAGTTTCAAAAATGCAACAGTACTTACAGGGGCGTAATGCTCAGGTACAACATCATATGATTTCCGGTGCGGAGGAGAAGCCCAAGGAATGGTCTCCACCACCTCTTCCCCGTCCGAATTCTCATAGCGGAGGATCCTATCAGCATGAGGAACGTCCTCAGGATCAACCTCCTCCTCCTACATACAATCATTCAATCAATACAAGAATACAAGAATACAAGGTTCAAAGCTCACCGGCAGTACGAAGCGTACTGGTGGAGCCAATCTCCTCAGGAAGTCATCATAGCTCCCCTTCCTGTGTACAAAATTCCTCCAAGAGCGGCAAACAGCATCGCCCCTAGCCTCCACATAGAGCCGGGCCAACTCTTCATCGAACGCCAGCATGGACCCTGGTGGGTCCTTGGGGATGAGTCTCTCCCCCGAATTGTGCTGAGGGGACACCCGCTCCCCCAGATACCACATATGGCCGTACACCCCTGGAAGCAAAACCCACCGCCCAGACAGGAAATGGGCACGAGCAGCCGAGATAGGTACAACCGCGTTGGCAAAAGGACGCCATACCACCTACAAAGCAAACAACTCAGGCAACAGTACAAATACAAATACAAGAAAGCAAAACAGTAGAAAAGATTACATCTTCAGCAGATAGAACTCTCCAAGCCCTGCGAGAAGCCGCCAATGACGCACCAACGCACACCGCTCCTATCCAAGAGGCAACATACGGGTAAGCCGCATCTCTAGTACGCTCCGGCGCCAAAGTCGGAAAGTGATCATAGATCCAAATCTTTCAAGGAACAAACAAAACATCAGTCAAGTTCAAGATACAAGCATACAAATACAATGTACAAAGTACAAGGAGTCTCGAATACCTCCAACACGCTCCACAGAGCAGCCATGCTCGGGTCACTCCCCAGTGCAGTCCGGGAGGCCCGCCACCACCCCAGTTATAACTCGGGACAGCTCTCAAGTCCCTCAGAGCGGATAAGAAGCTAATATGCACCCGACTGTTCCTACTCGGGGCAATCACTCTGCTAACCAAGACAAGGAGGAAGAGCCTAACCCTCTGCTCCGCGGACACACCCTCGCCATAAATAGCATCCACAAGCACCGTCACAGAAGCGTGGGAGTCGTCCTCTGACAAATCAACGACAAGGCCGAGCAAACCCCTGGCAATGGCCGAGCGCCACGTCAGCTCAGAATCAAAGGTCACATTCCTCCCAGAAAAAGGAAGACCTGTAATCATAGCAAACTCAAGAGGGGTAACAGTGATCTCGTCCCATGCCACGTGGAAAGTGTTGGTGGTATCCCACCACCGCTCTAACAAAGCCCACAAATGGTTCTTAAACCCCGTTCTCCTCGGGGAACCTCCCATGGTGCACCAGAAATCGGCCAGGCCCATCTGCGACCAAATCTCCATAGCCTCTGCATCAGCACGGAGAGCTTTAAAGGCCCTCTGAACCTCCACCAAGGACCAGTAACTACGGAACGACTTTCCATCGGCCTACAGGTGAACGAGTTAGCTCAAGACCTATACAAGTACAAAATACAAAATTCAAAACACAGTACAAGACTCACCATGCCAGCACGAGGCCGCTGAGACAAGTGCCAATCCGGCCGAAACACCAGGTCGGAAGGGGTCCAACCAGCACCAGGGAAAGCCGGCGCATCTCGGGGAACCATACCCCCGCCTGGCGCATTTATTGCAGCCGCTTCGTCATCCGAAGCGTCTTCCTCAGCAGCTCGAACCACAGATGATTCAGCGAGCTTTCTCCGAGTGTGACGAGGCATACTAAATCAAGCAGCATACAAAGTGTCAAAATTCTAAACTGGGGGCTATCCTATACTGGCCCACACAAGGTCAAACGATGCAAAACAAAATCTCCAGTGGACCTCTAATTCAAGATACAAGTTCTACACCAACGCCTAGGCTATCCACGCCGAAGCAAGTATTCAAATTCCTACACCAACGCCTAAGCTACCCACACCGAAGCAGGTATACAAGTTCTACATCAACGCCTAGGTTATCCATGCCGAAGCAGATACGAGTTCAATTTTTTTTCAAAAGTACAAGTTCCAACAATTCAAGTTCAAGTGGCTATCAAACAGTTTTCTACAAGATTCAAGAAGCTTAAGCATACAAGCATCATTTCAAAGTACGAGAAAATCAAAACTACATGCAATCCTAGAGTTATTTCATAAGCAAAACATGAAAAACTTACATGGACAAGGCAAGAACAAGACCAAGGGAAGAGCTTAATCAACCTTTGAGAGAAAGAGAAAAAGAATTTTAAGTGAATGTGCCTCAAAATGGCACGGCAAGGGGCACTTATATAGTGCAGCCTCGCGCCAGGCCCCGCCCCAGCGCCCGGCGCTGACCTGCTGCATGCGCAAATCTGCAGCGCGCGCGGTCTCCCGTGCTGATTGCACGTCCTTTGCTACTACGGTCTTCCGCACCAAGCATCAAGTGTCGCATCGAACCATCCATCGAAAATACGGGTATACATCTGTATCTCCAAGTACAAACAGATGAATATTTCAAGAATACAAAGTCCAAAAAATACAACGACTCAGGCGCCCAACTCCCAACGGACCCAAGCTCCGGGAAAGTCAGTCGAAATTCAAAAATTTTAAGGGCTAGTAAAAAGCTCTTATCCCCAGCAAAGCACATCCCAACGGATTAACTCCGGGTGTCAAAGTTCAAAATTCAAGATTCAAAAATTCAAATTTTCGATGCCAAGCTCCGTCCTGAACTGAAGGCGGAAAAATACAAGTACAAATCGGAGTCATCACCAACCGCACCGAGGTAGACTCTATCCTTTTTCTAACGCCTGTTTTATGCAGGTACCGGCGTACAAAGAGTGGTCTCGATTGCAGAACATCTTGACCATTCTCCGTCCCTTTCGAAATACTTTGACTTGCGCTTTCCTAACCAAACGCTCAGTCAAAGTGGGGGCTTCTGTAGACACCTAATTTGTGTCTCCCCTTTGGGATGATGACGATACCATTATCCTTGTTAGGCAATTGGAGTAACTCCAGGCGGAAATCCCAATTGCTAAGAACACCTCCAAAATCCAAGATCCAAAATCCAATCCCCGAGGCCGTTCCCCTCCCGAAACTCGGTACAAAATACAACTTCCAAAATCCAACTTCAAGATTCGAGTACAATCTCAATTCCTGGACCATCCCATTGGTTTTACTAGGACTTTTCCACTCAAAATCATATAAGGCAATTCAAATTCGGGCGCCGACCCACAAAACCGAGCATGCCGCGCCCCGTCCCGTAAAACCAGAATTCAAAAACCCGAGAAAGGCATGTTTTTAGACGCTAAACGATGCCTTAACCTCCAAGCAAATACAAAACGCCAAACGTAGTACAATTCGTACAACGGGTACAACATTACAAGACAAAACAAGGACGATTCCCCGTCCTTGCTTTGGCGGCATTCAAGCCACGTCAGCAGCGCGCAGCGCTGGCGTGTGCTGGCGTTTTGCACCATTCCCTCCCATAAATACCCCTCATTTCCATCGAAAAAAGGGGGAGCACAACACATACAACGTCGTAATTTCGACATTACTCCTCACAATAGAAACTCAAAAACTCCTCAAAAACACATACAAAATTCCTAAATTCAAAAGCAATTGGGAGCTCGTGCCTAAGCCTAACTAGGTAAATCCGAATCCCATTTCAATCAATCATGCTATTTTGATTTCAAATGATTAGCAAGTTGGTGTTTTTTTTGCCATAAAAAACACCACTTGCAACCATCATACATGCCTTTTCAAAAATACAAACTTTTTCAAAAATACAAAATACAAACTTTCAAGATTCAAGGATGTTCAAAGTTGCTTACATTCATCTCTTTGAACTAGAATCACCTTCAAGTGTGGAGTAATCAAAGATGACACCTTTTTAGCATTTAAAGGTTTAGTCTTTTGAGATTCAAGACTCCATTTTTCAATATACAAGTTCAAGTTTTCAAATTTCAAGATCCCACCATTTAGGGTTGTTAATAACTACCTCTCTAAACTAGGATCATTTCAAGTTCAAATTTCAATCATTTCAAGTTCAAAAAATTCAATATTCAAGCTTTCAATTTCAAGTTTAATATGCAAAATCTAGGATATTTGGGTTGAGCAACCTCTCCCAAGTTGAGATTTTTGGCTTTGAATTCGTGTCGGGCGCACTTATTTTCAAAGAGTCGCTTGGCGTTCGAATCTCATGTGCCCAAGTAAAAATTTCAATTATGCACCTTTCAATATCGCAATTTCAATATCGCACCTTTCAATATCGCACTTTCAATATCGCACTTTCAATACCGCAATTTCAATTTTACACTTTCAATTCCGCACCTTTACTTGCCTAGTCCATTTCTAGGCAATGTTGACCTACTCCCTAGTCCTTTTCTAGGGGGTCTTTTATTTACTAATTCCGCACTTTATTTAGTATTGTGATGTTGCTTTATGTGCTTTATCGCTTTCATCACCAACATGCTAAATACCACAAAATACAAAGGTTACATCACGCTTAACGAAGATATTTTTGGACAAACCGGCCTTAGTTTCCTTAAATCAATCTTTAAAGAAAAGTGACCACCGTACAATTAGAAATTCTATTTTGCTCTAAATTTCAAACCCACATAGTCTAATCTTAGGGTTTATTTTCGAAATAATGTTGTGCCAACGTACTTGAATATTTCTAAAGCTCGCCGAATAAGCATTTTCGTTCCCGAGCCCGGATCTCACCCATCCGTTTCAAGGATTCAAGGCCTTATCCAAAAATAGAGTCATTTTTGCGGTCTACCCAAACGGGACCTAAAATAAAGTTTGGTGGCGACTCCTTCGAGGTGCAAAAAACAATTCAACGGTTCTCTAAACGAACCTCCGCGTGCCAACCCCCCTTGTAGGAAACGGGAAAATAAAAAAAAACCCCTACAATTCTGGCGACTCCACTGGGGACATTTCTAATTTCAATTTCGAAAATGAGAGCGGATTTCGAGCAACCAGCCACTGATCTGCCGAAGTACTGGATGCCAGCATTGGCGCCAGGCGCAGCCCCTGCGACCAACGCCACTGCCTGCATCCAGGACAGTGGCTCACAGTGGCTTGTCGCCCACTTTTGCTCAACTTTTCGTGTTGGGAGTTAGTTTGTTTTTGCATCTGGAAGGACGCTCCCAAACCTCGTGAACGAGTGCTGAAAAACGAGCTTTACAAATACAACTTCAAGTACGATTTCAATTTCAATTTCTAGGCATTTCATGCATTTTTCGAAAACCATATTGCGCAAAATGAATTTCTACCTTTGCCCAAACGGATGTGTTCTACATTCGGGCTAGCCCCGGGGGCAACGAAATGGTGACTCTCCATACGGTTCCCGACTAAAGTGTGTGACCATTTCCGCGCCTACCGAAACTTGGCATTTTCTTGACATTCCCGATGTCAAGTATGGAGGCCGTCTGCCGACACACACTTCCCTTAGGCGGATGTGAAAGCTTGTCGCCGGATCCGTCTCTTAGCCAAGTACCTTTTTGACACCCCAAGCCGACCACTTGCATCATACAAAAACTTAGACCGACCTTAGGTTGAGAACTTTGCATGTCGCATTCATATTCATGATTAGTGTGACAACGTGCTACTTGTGCATTTTGTAGGCGTCTTTGCACGCGTGAATGGCTAACCTCGAGTTCTAGCTTGCCAAAACCAATTAGCCTCCTACTAGGAAACCAAACCCCTAGGAGCATCATTCAACCTCATGCATCTAATCGCCGATTTTTAGGGTCTTTAGGAGTGCTACTCTGTTTGATTCAAAACCCTCAAACACGCCTCACGCACAAATCAATCCAACGACGTCATAATGCCGGATTTTCAAGTCCAAATTCCAAGCTACAAATTTAAAATCAATCCAACGGCGTCATAATGCCGGATTTTCAAGTCCAAATTCCAAGCTACAAATTCAAAATCAATCCAACGGCGTCATAATGCCGGATTTTCAAGTCCAAATTCCAAGCTACAAATTCAAAATCAACCCAACGACGTCATAATGTCGGATCTTCCATTTCGAATTCCAAATTTCAAGTTCAAAACTCAATCCAACGGCGTCATAATGTCGGGTCTTCAATTCCAAATTTCAAACTTCCAATTCAAAACCCAATTTCCTAGTCCAAAACCTCAATTGTCAAGTCCAAATCCAACGGCGTCATAATGCCGGATTTTCTAGTTCAAGTTTCGAGTTTCAAAGTTTCAATTCAAAACCCAAATCCAACGGCTTCATAATGCCGGATTCTCTAGCCAAATTTCAAGGTCAAATCCAACGGCGTCATGCCGGATTCCCTATTTCAAACATTCAAGTCTTCAAACCTCAAACTCAAGTTGCTAACTCCAATCTCAAAACCTCAAGTTCAAATATCCAAACTCATTGCCGGCACAATGCCGACTTTTCAACTCAAACCTCAAGTTCTATGTTCAACCTTTCGAACCTCAAGTCCTATACTTCAAAATTCCAAGTCCACGGCGGCATAACGCCGGACTTTCAAGTTCCCAAATTCAATGTTTCAAATCCGACGGCGTCATAATGCCGGATTTTCCAAACACAAAGCCTCATATTCTATATACGAAAGTGCATCTCCTCCCATTTCAAAATTCAAACTTCAAGCTCATCTTAAAGTTACAAAAAAATCCTCGCCTTCCCAATACAAAAGTCTAAATACTTCCAACGGGTTGAAAATCCCCAGAAATAATACAAGTTCAAGATTCCATCTACGGGTTGAAAATCCCCTGAAATAATACAAATTCTAATGGGTTGAAATTCCCTTCAAATATTCCAATTCCAATGGGTTGAGATTCCCCTAAAATATTGACGGGTTGAAAATCCCCTAAAATAATACAAGTCCAATTGTTCAATTGGGTTGAAATTCCCTTCAAATATTCCAAGTCCAATGGGTTGAAACTCCCCTAAAATATTGACGGGTTGAAATTCCCTTTAAATAATACAAGATCAATCTCTTTCAATTGGGTTGAAATTCCCTTCAAATATTCCAAGTCCAATGGGTTGAAAATCCCCTAAAATATTGATGGGTTGAAATTCCCTTTCAAATAATACAAAACCAGTTCTCTTTCAATCGGGTTGAAATTCCCTTCAAATATTCCAAGTCCAATGGGTCGAAATTCCCTTGAAAAATTCAATTTCCTAGTACAAGTCCAATTTCCAAATCCTAGAACGGGTTGAAATCCCCTTCAAATAAGTCCAATTTCCAATAGGTCGAAATATTCCTTTTCGATTTCCCAAATTCTAGTACAAAGAGTCAACTTTCACAAAAGAATGAAGGCTCCTCTCAAACATTTCCAACGGGTTGCAAATCCCGAATACAAGTACAAAATCCAAAATCCCGAATCTTCGAAGTGGCACTTAGAGTCAAGTCTAGGTCTCATTCATTGCATGCATATCATATCATATGTCGGGAAGTTCAAGTTCTAAAGTCCAAAATCATGTCCAAACTAGGTGCTCAGATTCCTCTTCTCAAGATCCTACTCAAGATGACTTCACTAGCCGCAGCTGTAGCAGAGCTCTATGAACGTGTTAAGGAAGTTGAGGCTCGCATAAGGGCTCTCGAAGACAATCAAGAAACTCTTTTCCATGCTGTGGGCCTATTCGAGGTAGAGGAAATATTTCATAATCAAGGGTCTGTACCACACTTTGTGCAGCCAAGTGAAAACTCGAAAGATGGGTTACCTCAAGGAGACATTTGCGGGATCTGGGCCAGCGATGATGAAGACACATATCAGGACCCTCCTGTTGAAAACATCTCTGACGATGAATGCCAAGAAATTGTAAGCACCGACTGGTATTTGAACCCTAAGGCAGAAAACAGTGTTCAAGTCATTACTAGGTCTGGTCGAATTCAAGAGCCAGCCAACAGAACGACACCGGCAACAGATGTTCCTCTACCCACCGAGGAGAACCCTCTAATCAAGCAATTGAAGCGCGCTAAGGCAGAGGTTAATATTTGGCAGCTCATGGCTTCCTCCGTGGAGCACTGCACTGCTCTTATCAACGCTCTGGTCAAACTGAATGTCACCCCATAAGTCACTCCTGACGAATTAATCGGGTTGCTTACAAATCTGGAAGAAGGAATCACCTTTACTAATGAAGACCTCCCACCCGAGGGGGCGGGCCATCACAAGGCTATCTATCTGACTGTTGAATACAAAGACAAGATCATCCCCATGACTCTGGTGGACAATGGATCGGCCATCAATGTGTGTCCTCTCCGCACTGCCGAAAATCTGGGTTTCACCCCTAGTGACTTTTCTAGTTCCTCCCAAGGTGTTCGTGCCTATGATAACACTCGTCGAGAATAAATGGGAATTCTCACTCTACTACTACGCACAGGGCCAATCGAGCGAAAAGTGAGCTTTCAAGTGCTCAACATCAAAGCAAGTTTCAATCTCCTACTGGGAAGACCTTGGATTCATGACCTCAAAGCAGTGCCATCTTCACTTCACCAGAAAGTCCGAATGGAGGTCCAAGGAAATGTCATTACCCTGCACGCGTCTCATCCAAGGACCAAGATAGCCGACAAGGCTCTGATATTAATCGAACATGATGACAAAGACGAAGACCTCTGGGGATTCAGTGCTGAAGTTGGAGCCATCGAATCCCGAATGAATCCCATGGCAAAACGCATGATGATCAAGCGTGGGCGTTTCCTGGGCACTACTCTGCCACCATCCACCGTATCTCCCTTCAAAGCCCAAGGACAGACCAACTGTTGCGGTCTGGGATACAAGCCGACCAAGTTCGATGACAAGCAGCAAAAGGCTAAGCTAAAGGTTCGTCGAGCTGGCAAAGATCAATTCAAAATACCTCCTCATCAACTCACACTCAATGGACAATTCGTGAAAGAAGGAGAGGATAACTTATACTTTGACTTCCCAGAACCAATCTATGACTCTTCAAAGGGGGTTCTCTACCCCGGATTCGAGATCTTTCAAGACTGTCACTTTCTAGAGGATGCTCCTCCATTACAAGACAAGGCCTCCACTGAATGCCTTGATTCATCAGCTTTCGGTCTATTGTTTGGCCAAGAGATGACCCCAACCATTTCCGAAGACACCATGGTTCAAATGATCACTCAAATCGAAGACTTTGACCCATCTAAGCTGATTACTCCGAGTGAGAAGATGGTCAATGGCTGGAGAAAGTCTCTCAAGATAACAGCTCCAAATGGCAAAATGTTCAAGATTACTGTGGGCGTAGGATCTATGATGAGCGAGTCCGAGTCAGAGGATGAGTTTGGATCTGAGTCTAGCAATGAGTCTAAGTGTCTAGAACTAGAGTCTTGCATCAATCAAGTGCCTCTAAAGGCCGAGCTACAAGTCAAAACAGTCGATGTAATGATTGCTGATTTCAATAACACTTTAATTTCTACTTACTCTTCGAGTCCTAATTCAAAATCAAATCCTAATCCACACAACTTTGCTTCACAAGAAACTGACTTTGAATTTCTAAAAGCTATCGAAAATCATGAAAACTGGACCCCCATAATTGAGGAAACAGAAAAAATCAACCTTTCTAACAGCAGTGATTCAAAACTAGTTCAGATTGGTTTAACTCTTTCTCCAGCAGAGCGGGACGATCTTATCAAGCTACTTTCAGAGTATGTAGACGTCTTCGCATGGTCCTATCATGATATTCAAGGGGTTTATCCAAGCATCGGTCAGCATACAATTCCCCTTATTCCAGGGTCAAAGCCCATCAAGCAGAAGCTCCATCGCATGAAACCGGATGTTTCCCTCAAAATTCAAGAAGAGGTCTCCAAGCAGTTAGAGGCCGGGTTTATTCGAGAAGAAAAACATCCAGAATGGATCGCAAATGTCGTCCTAGTTCCAAAGAAAGATGGCAAAGTACGAATGTGTGTGGACTACAGGGATCTTAACAGGGCCAGCCCTAAAGACGGTTTTCCATTGCCTCACATCGACATCTTGGTCGACAACACCGCAAATCATGCCTTACTCTCTTTTATGGACGGGTATGCAGGCTACAATCAGATTCCCATGGCAGAGGAAGACATGGAGAAAACAACCTTCATCACTCAGTGGGGTACATATTTCTATACAGTTATGCCGTTCGGACTAAAGAACGCAGGAGCAACCTACCAAAGAACAACAACAACTATCATGAGCGATATGATTCACAGGGAAATTGAGGTATATGTCGACGGCATGATTGTCAAATCCAAAGAACGGCACGAGCATACCTCAGTACTTCGAAAGTTTTTCAACAGGCTCAGACAATATGAGGCTCAATCCTCAAAAGTGCGCATTCGGGGTAACGTCATGCAAGTTGCTCGGATATGTTATCAGCTCTCGAGGCATAGAGGCTGACCCTTCAAAAATCAAGGCAATTCTCGAGATGCAACCACCAACGAATGAAAAGGAAATTCGGGGTTTTCTCGGCAGACTACAATATATCAGCAGGTTCATTTCAAGACTCACAATGATATGTGAACCAGTATTTCGAAAGCTTCGAAAAAGCGAGCCCAAAGTGTGGGATGACGATTGTCAGCATGCATTCGAAACAATCAAAAGCTACCTTTCCAACCCACCAGTACTAAAACCAGCAATGCCAGGGATTCCCCTCAGGCTCTACCTCACAACAACAGATTCAGCAGTGGGGGCTATGCTTGCTTAAGAAATTGAAGGCAAGGAGAATGCCGTATACTACATAAGCAAAAAACTGATCGAGTACGAGACCAAATACACCCAGCTCGAGAAACTCAGCGTCGCCTTGGTTTGGGCCACAAAGAAACTGCGGCACTACATGCTCTCCCATACAATACATGTGATCAGCAAAGTCGATCCTCTCAAATATCTATTCGAGAAACCAGCACTCAACGGACGTTTGTCCAGATGGTTGGTCATGCTAGCAGAATTCCACGTCAAATACATTCCACAGAAATCTATCAAGGTTTCAGCAGTCTCAGATTTCCTAGCTGACTGTCCTGTCGAGGCAGAAGAGGAAGATTACGACTTACCCGACGAGCAAATCTTAATGACCATTGATGACAGTTGGTCAATGCATTTTGATGGTGCCTCCAATCAGAACGGATGTGGTGTTGGAGTAATTCTAGTAGCCCCAGACGGCACACACATTCCTATATCAGCAAAACTGCAATTCAACGTCACAAACAATGCGGCAGAATATGAAGCATGCATCATGGGCCTGGAAGCCGCCTTAGCCCTAGGTGTCCAGAAACTTCGAGTGTACGGGGATTCCTCCCTAATCATCAATCAAATTTCCGGCAAATGGAAAGTAAGGAGCGAGAGCCTGGCTCCATACCAGTCTTACCTTGAGCAGTTGTCCGAACAAATAGAAGAGTTCCGCTATACATACCTCCCAAGAGAGGAGAATCAATTCGCCGATGCACTGGCAAAACTGGCCTCAATGATCAACATTCCAAGCGGCATGGCTGAAATGCCACTTACAATTGAAACACGTCAAGAAGCAGCATATGTCCATGCTGTTTACAACGTCGAGCAAGAGGAATATGAACCTTGGTTTACAGACATCCAAAGGTATCTACAAAGTTCGGAGTATCCCCCACACTTTTCAAGCAAGAATCGAAGGGCTCTACGACTACAATCAGCCAATTTCTTCATAGAAGGCGGCATTCTATACAAAAGGTCCCTTAACGGTCCTAACCTCCGATGTGTTGAAAAGCACGAAGCTCAAAGAGTCATGGACAACATACATGCAAGATTCTGTGGCACCCACATGAATGGGAAAATGCTAGCTCTCAAGATCGTCAGGGCACGATACTACTGGACTACCCTCGAATGGGATTGCTACTTCTTTGTCAAGAAATGTCCCACATGCCAAAAGTGTGCGAATCTGAAGCACATTCCTCCATCACTACTATACTCTCAATCATCACCGTGACCATTCTCAGCCTGGGGTATCGACGTCATCGGCAAAGTCACTCCGACAGGCACCGGGGGTCATGAGTTCATACTGGTTGCCATCGACTATTTCACCAAATGGGTCGAAGCCAGATCATTCAAAGTATTGGGTTCCAAGCAAGTGGCCCAGTTCATACAAGAAAACATTATATGCAGATATGGCGTTCCTCACGAGTTCATCAGCGACCAGGGAACCCACTTTCAAGGAGAGTGTGAAGATCTATTCACCGAATACAAGATTCAACATCATCGCTCTTCACCTTATCGCCCACAAACCAATGGGGCAGTCGAAGCAGCCAACAAGAATGTCAAGACCATCATCATGAAAATGACTACCAATAATAAGGACTGGCCCCAAAAGCTGCATTTCGCATTGTGGGGATATCGAACTTCAATTCGCACTTCAACTGGTGCAACTCCGTTCTCATTGGTCTATGGAATGGAAGCAGTACAACCTATCGAACTGGAGATACCTTCTCTAAGGATAGTCCTAGAAAGCAAAATCCCAGAAGCTGCATAAGTACAAGCAAGGTATGAGGAGCTAGTCATGCTCGATGAGCGACGGCTTCAAGCGGCTCACCATGTACAAGTCTATCAGCGCCGAGTGGCCAGACATTTCAACAAAAGGGTCAGAACCCGAAACATTAAGGAAGACGAGCTTGTCGTGAAAGCCCTTCGCAAAAGCATCATGGACCCAAGGGGAAAATTCAAACCTAACTGGGCAGGCCCATACATCGTCAAGAAGATCCTCTCCGGGGGAGCAGTTGAACTAACAGACATCGACGGAACAGAATTCAGATCTCTGACTAACCTCGATCAACTCAAGAAGTTCTATGTCTAAGTTCCTTGTTCAAGTTCAAGAATTCAAATTCAAGTCCTGTAAGGCAGGCAGAACTACGCCCGGCCTGATTCCCTAACGGGACACGTAGGCAACCTCGTTCCGAGGCCCGGCCACTTTAATACAAAAAAATTCAAAGTTTCCTCAATTAAGGGCAACCTAAAAATCAAATCAATTTCAAAACTCGATTGTTGTTGTCTTTTTTCCAAATGTGCCAATTCAAAGCAAAGCATGTTCAAGCGGAATTTAACACAACAATTCTTTTTTTGGCCCTAAGGCCTTCAAAGCTAATTCAAATACAAAGTCAGGATCAAGTGAAGCAAAGTTCAAAAGCCTTTTCACTTCCGAAACACATCTTCTAAACACATCTTCCAAACACATTCCAAACACATTCCAAACACAATTCATTCCAAACACATTTAGCCTACAAAGATCTAGGGTCGGGCAACTATGCTCTCGAGTCTTGGCACCTTGAGTACTATCCCCTGGCTCCTCCCGCAATCAATCATCAATCTTCCCCTTGCCCAAGCGGCGGGAGAAGGAACTTGCAAGCCTTCCAAGACTGGAGGACGACGAACCTCCTTTGGATTCCGAACGGTCAAGCACCGGATGGGCCACACTCCCGTCACCTTCCTCATAGTCAGTTGATGCAAGACGTCTAGCTCTAGAACCTCGGACTCTAGCCGGCCCTGAGAAAGAAGCGTCCCTCTGGCTTAGGCCACTCATCCATACAATGTACCCCGCAGACAGAGTTACTGGCTCAGGTGGGAACTGGATACTCAAGAATGGTTTGGCAATCCAATACCGCCTCCAAACTCCAAGTCGATTTGCATTCAGCGCAACAGGTTTTGGGTTCTCTTCCTTGCAGTCCGGGATCTCCTGTTTCAAGACATACTGTCTCATCACTCGAGCAGGCGAGTAGAAGACCAGCAATGTGAGGCTTGGCACCCTCAAAGCAGTAGAACCAGGGGCATGTCTCATAGCAACAATTCCCCACCAAGGAACTACCCACCTTATACAAGATTCAATCCCAGAGAGTGCGCATCTCCACTCGTCCAATGAAAGTCGGCCATACACCATGGGCCGCACGGTGAATCCTTTTCTATTGTAGCTCTCCATGTTCTCCGATGGTGCCACCAACATGAGCCTCTCCATAAGCCAAACCTTGGGGAGTATACAAGAAGCACATTTCAAAATTCAACATTCAAAATTCAAATACAAGTACAAGTTCAACAATACAAAGAAGGCTCAAGATCCT
Source organism: Spinacia oleracea (assembly GCF_020520425.1). NCBI lineage: Eukaryota > Viridiplantae > Streptophyta > Magnoliopsida > Caryophyllales > Amaranthaceae > Spinacia > Spinacia oleracea. Next base: position 122,922,468 of record NC_079491.1, read on the forward strand.
TACTTGGAGTAATACCGGACTTCCCGACGGCAATGAAGAGGGTTCCATCTTCAGCATGTCAAGGGCCATCAATGTTTCGCCAACCACGAGCGGCATTAGGTCCCGACCATTAGCAAACTGCTCTACAATCTCAATTAGGGAGGCATCACCATTGCCAAACCCCTACTTCGAAAAGAGGAAGCGAAAAAATATACAAAAACTCAAGGCTCTCAAGTGGAAAACTTTGGGAACATCAAGCCCAGCAAAGTAGGTGACAAAGAGGGACAAATCCACCCCTCTGCCATATACAACAACACTCAAAAGTGGGGGCTTCAGGCCCAAATACCTTTCAAAGCTCAAGAAAAAGTGTTCTTCAACACTAGGCATGCATGGCTCCAGCATCATGGGCCACCCCAATATGGAACTAAATTCCTCAGGGAGGGGACATACCTCATTATTTCCAAAGCGGAAGACATGATGATTTGGGTCCCAAGCCTCAAGAGCAGCAAGAATGAAGTGCAAGTCCAATTTTACAAACCGGAAAGAGACGAGCACCCCAAGATGCATGCCATCAAGCTCCCTTTTCTCCAACTTGCCTAGCGAACCAAGCCACGAGTTCATGGCACTCTCAAAGGACACAGCCATACTTTCTTTTCTTTTCGAGAGGAAGCAGTATGCAATGATAGCAGGGAAGGATTGATACAAGAAAAGATCCGAAGTGCTCCCTATTTATACAAGATTTGGCTTGCACGATAGCTCAAAGGCGCCAGGCGCCAAGCCCGCGCCAGACGCCGGGAGCCTGCACCAAAGGACGAGGCCACCGTCCTCTCTTATGACTCCGAGTACACACTCTTTAGTGTTTCGGGCAGCAGAGTATAACCTCCATTATTCAAGATTCCAAAGCCGCAAGACGCGCAATTTCAAGCAGTCCGGATCAACGCTTCGAGCAGATTTCAGATCAATTTTTCTTTCAAAATTCAAGCATTCTAGTCCAAGATCGGCGTCCTAAGTCGAGTCTGCATGTGCATTAGCAAAAGTTGAATATACTTTGACTTGCGCTTTTCCTAACCAAAACACCTCAGTCAAAGTGGGGGCTTATAGTGGGTATATACACCCGAAAAAATGGGCAAATTTTTTTCAAAATTTTTCGCAAAATTGTCATGCATGCATATAGCTACAAAATTTCAAGGCACACACCACGCATACAATTTCAAGCATTCAAACATACAAAAGCCCATGGTGCGCCAGAAATCGGCCAGGCCCATCTGCGACCAAATCTCCATAGCCTCTGCATCAGCACGGAGAGCTTTAAAGGCCCTCTGAACCTCCACCAAGGATCAGTAAGTATGGAACGGCTTTTCATCGGCCTATAGGTGAACGAGTTAGCTCAAGACCTATACAAGTACGAAATACAAAATTCAAAACACAGTACAAGACTCACCATGCCAGCGCGAGGCCGCTGAGACAAGTGCCAATCCGGCCGAAACACCAGGTCGAAAGGGGTCCAACCAGCACCAGGGAAAGCCGGCGCATCTCGGGGAACCATACCCCCACCTGGCGCATTTATTGCAGCCGCTTCGTCATCCGAAGCGTCTTCCTCAGCCGCTCGAACCACAAATGATTCAGCGAGCTTTCCCCGAGTGTCACGAGGCATACTAAATCAAGCAGCATACAAAGTGTCAAAATTCTAAACTGGAGGCTATCCTATACTGGCCCACACAAGGTCAAACGATGCAAAACAAAATCCCAAGTGGACCTCTAATTCAAGATACAAGTTCTACACCAACGCCTAGGCTAGCCACGCCGAAGCAGGTATTCAAATTCCTACACCAACCCCTAAGCTACCCACGCCGAAGCAGGTATACAAGTTCTACATCAACGCCAAGGCTATCCATGCCGAAGCAGATACGAGTTCAAAAAAATTTCAAAAGTACAAGTTCCAACCGTTCAAGTTCAAGTGGCTATCAAACAGTTTTCTACAAGATTCAAGAAGCTTAAGCATACAAGCATCATTTCAAAGTACGAGAAAATCAAAACTACATGCAATCCTAGAGTTATTTCATAAGCAAAAAGATGAAAAACTTACATGGACAAGGCAAGAACAAGACCAAGGGAAGAGCTTAATCAACCTTTGAGAGAAAGAGCAAAAGAATTTCAAGTAAATGTGCCTCAAAATGGCACGGCAAGGGGCACTTATATAGTGCAGCCCCGCGCCAGGCACCGCCCCAGCGCCCTGCGCTGACCTGCTGCATGTTCAAATCTGCAGCGCGCGCGGTCTCTCGTGCTGATTGCACGTCCTTTGCTGCTACGGTCTTCCGCACCAAGCATCAAGTGTCGCATCGAACCATCCATCGAAAATACGGGTATACACCTGTATCTCCAAGTACAAACAGATGAATATTTCAAGAATACAAAGTCCAAAAAATACAACGACTCAGGCGCCCAACTCCCAACGGACCCAAGCTCCAGGAAAGTCAGTCGAAATTCAAAAATTTTAAGGGCCAGTAAAAAGCTCTTATCCCCAGCAAAGCACATCCCAACGGATTAACTCCGGGTGTCAAAGTTCAAAATTCAAGATTCAAAAATTCAAATTTTCGATGCCAAGCTCTGTCCTGAACTGAAGGCGGAAAAATACAAGTACAAATCGGAGTCATCACCAACCGCACCAAGGTAGACTCTATCCTTTTTCTAACGCCTGTTTTATGCAGGTACCGGCGTACAAAGAGTGGTCTCGATTGCAGAACATCTTAAACATTCTCCGTCCCTTTCGAAATACTTTGACTTGCGCTTTCCTAACCGAACGCTCAGTCAAAGTGGGGCTTCTGTAGACACCTAATTTGTGTCTCCCCTTTGGGATGATGATGATAACATTATCCTTGTTAGGCGATTGGAGTAACTCCAGGCAGAAATCCCAATTGCTAAGAACACCTCCAAAATCCAAGATCCAAAATCCAATCCCCGAGGCCGTTCCCCTCCCGGAACTCGGTACAAAATACAACTTCCAAAATCCAACTTCAAGATTCGAGTACAATATCAATTACTAGACCATCCCATGGGTTTTACTAGGCCTTTTCCACTCAAAATCATATAAGGCAAGTGAAATTCGGGTGCCGACACACAAAACCGAGCATGCCGCGCCCCGTCCTGTAAAACCGGAATTCAAAAACCCGAGAAAGGCTTGTTTTTAGACGCTAAACGATGCCTTAACCTCCAAGAAAATGCAAAACTCCAAATGTAGTACGATTCGTACAACGGGTACAGCATTACAAGACAAAACAAGGACGATTTCCCGTCCTTGCTTTGGCGGCATTCAAGCCACGTCAGCAGCGCGCAGCGCTGGCCTGGCGCCAGGCGCTGGCGTGTGCTGGCGTTTTGCACCATTCCCTCCTATAAATACCCCTCATTTCCATCGAAAAAAAGGGGAGCACAACACATACAACGTCGTAATTTCGACATTACTCCTCACAATACAAACTCAAAAACTCCTCAAAAACACATACAAATTCCTAAATTCAAAAGCAATTGGGAGCTCGTGTCTAAGCCTAACTAGGTAAATCCGAATCCCATTTCAATCAATCATGCTATTTTGATTTCAAATGATTAGCAAGTTGGTGTTTTATTGCCATAAAAAACACCACTTGCAACAATCATACATGCCTTTTCAAAAATACAAAATACAAACTTTCAAGATTCAAGGATGTTCAAAGTTGCTTACATTCATCTCTTTGAACTAGAATCACCTTCAAGTGTGGAGTAATCAAAGATGGCGCCTTTTTAGCATTTAAAGGTTTAGTCTTTTGAGATTCAAGACTCCATTTTTCAATATACAAGTTCAAGTTTTCAAATTTCAAGATCCCACCATGTTTAGGGTTGTTCATAACTACCTCTCTAAACTAGGATCATTTCAAGTTCAAATTTCAATCATTTCAAGTTCAAACATTTCAATATTCAAGCTTTCAATTTCAAGTTTAATATGCAAAATCTAGGATATTTGGGTTGAGCAACCTCTCCCAAGTTGAGATTTTTGGCTTTGAATTCGTGTCGGGCGCACTTATTTTTAAGGAGCCGCTTGGCGTTCGAATCTCATGTGCCCAAGTACAAATTTCAATTATGCACCTTTCAATATCGCAATTTCAATATCGCACCTTTCAATATCGCACTTTCAATACCGCAATTTCAATACCGCAATTTCAATTTCGCACTTTCAATTCCGCACCTTTACTTGCCTAGTCCATTTCTAGGCAATGCGGACCTACTCCCTAGTCCTTTTCTAGGGGGTCTTGTATTTACTAATTCCGCACTTTATTTAGTATTGTGATGTTGCTTTATGTGCTTTATCGCTTTCATCACCAACATGCTAAATACCACAAAATACAAAGGTTACATCACGCTTAACGAAGATATTTTTGGACAAACCGGCCTTAGGTTCCTTAAATCAATCTTTAAAGCAAAGTGACCACCGTACAATTAGAAATTCTATTTTGCTCTAAATTTCAAACCCACATAGTCTAATCTCAGGGTTTATTTTCGAAATAATGTTGTGCCAACGTACTTGAATATTTCTAAAGCTCGCCGAATAAGCATTTTCGTTCCCGTGCCCGGATCTCACCCATCCGTTTCAAGGATTCAAGGCCTTATCCAAAAATAGAGTCATTTTTGCGGTCTTCCCAAACGGGACCTAAAATAAAGTTTGGTGGCGACTCCTTCGAGGTGCAAAAAACAATTCAACGGTTCTCTAAACGAACCGCCGCGTGCCAACCCCCCTTTGTAGGAAACGGGAAAATAAAAAAAAACCCTACAGTACTTCGTAGATTTCACCTTCTAAGAGAGTTCGTTGAAAGAAAAGAAGTCGAGATAAGCAAGATTGGAACTGATGACAACATCTCAGATCCATTAACTAAACCTCTGCCGCAGGCGAAGCACAACTCGCACACTGCAGCTATGGGAATCAAGCATGTTGGAGAATGAATGGCTTTGATGTCCTTATTTAATGTTTTAAAGTTTTAGAGTTTAATACTTTGTAATTATTGGTTAACCATTCACATTAATGAATAGAATTCATTTTTCCATTTAATTTGTGGTTTATTTAATTTGTAATTATTGGTTAACCATTCACATTAATTATTGGTTAACCATTCACGAGAGTTCGTTGAAAGAAAAGAAGTCGAGATAAACAAAATTGGAACTGATGACAACATATCAGATCCATTGACTAAACCTCTGCCGCAGGCGAAGCACAACTCGCACACTGCAGCTATGGGAATCAAGCATATTGGAGAATGGCTTTAATATCCCTGTTTAATGTTTTAAAGTTTAAGAGTTTAAATCTTTGTAAAACATTATTGGTTAATCATTCACAATAAATGAAAAGAATTCATTTTTCCATTTAATTTGTGGTTTATTAAATGATGAGTCCCTTCAATTTGACGATATATTCAAGATAGACTGTCAGGACCAGTCCTGTGACTAAGAAATGTCTATCAAGTGAACTTGAATGTCAAAAGTTGAAAATGGTCCCTAGTCGGAGTTTTCTATAAAGATGGACGCATAGAAAACGTTAGACGACTAGAATGCAAGATGACTAGTAGTTTTGTTTCTTGAACTATGTGGACATGGCAATATCGCAATCATTTGCATAGATACTTACTTTGGGAAGACTAGTATCGGATAGACCTATGAAACTTCACTGTAAGAGATAAAAATCTGTCATAAGTAAATTTCATTAAAATTATTAGGCACTAATCCTCAATACCTGAGTGATTTGAGATTACTTGTTTGAAAACTGCTTACTTTGACGTTGTCAACCGTCGCACCGTAAAAGGAGGCTATAAAGGCAACACTCGGGTAATCACCTATTAAACGAAGTCTAATCTCAAGATCGCAAGATTGGGATTGTCCTCCCATAAATCGGGATGAGATGCTGAAAGTTGTACAAGGCCACTCGGAGATCTAGAAACTATAAAATGCATGGCCGTGCTCAGATGAATCATAGGCTATGATGATCAGTTTATTTGATCAGTTGAACTCTGAAACCGAGAAACACCTCTGGACATAATAAGGATGTTAACTCTTACCTTATGTTCAAGAGCAAGCATCGAGCGACAAAGGAATTAGGAAATGCACACTTGTCCCTAAGCACAAGTGGGAGACTGAAGGAAATAATGCCTTGGTCCAAGTATGCATTTAATGGTAAGTCTAATAAATGCGGTTCAGTATTAATTATACAAGTTAATAATTCAGTGAGATCAAGTGAACTGTATGCCTAGCTAGAGGCCGCTTCAGTTCAAGTGAATTAATGATATTAATCCCAGCTTACTCTTAACTGAACCCGTAGGGTCACACAAATAGTACGTAAACGGATCAAGTATTGAATAGCATTAAATACTCAATCTATGAATATTCAGAATCGACGGATCTTGGTTTCAGTGCGAGCTGAGATCGTCAAAGGCAAATAAATGAATACTCCGAAAAACGATGATATTGCCGGAAATGGAAATATGGATCGTATCGAAAATATAAATATTATCCAAGTCGTAGATGTTGCCGGAAACGGAAACATGGTACGTATCCGAAAATATTACCGGAAATGGAAATATTGCCGGAAACGGAAATATTGTCGGAATCGGAAATATTATCGGAATCGGAAAATAATTCCGGAAACGGAAATATTAAATATTTGTTCAAAATGGAAATTAATTCCGGAATCGGAAATGTTAAATATTGTTCGTATCGGAAATGAATTCCGGAATCGGGAAATTAATCGGAAGCGCGTCGTACGAATTAGCATCGGACGAGCCTTCTAGACGAAGGCTTAGCACGAAGCCAGACCCGCGTCCAGCAAGTCCACACACCACACAAACAGCCAAGGCCACGCTAGGCCAAACACAAGGCCAGGCCCAGCAGGTTGTGGCTGCGAGCATGGCTACGAGCAGTGGGCTGCGAAGCTCGCGTGGGGTGAGCGGCTGCGTGGGCTGTGCGCAGGCATGGCCTGCGCGCATGCGGGTCATGCTCGTGTAGTGTTTGTGCTTCCGTACGAAACCTAAATCGTGTAGGATTCGTTTCATGATTAAATTCCTATTCCTAATGGATAAATTAATTATTAGAGTTTTAATTAGATTCGTTTCCTAGTAGGATTCCAATAGCTTTTCCATAGCCTATAAATATGTGATTAATTCTTACAATTTAAAACGAGTTTTAAGTATTCAAAAAGAGAGAATTTTAAGAAAAAACCCAGTCACTTATTTGCCCTCAAATCAGCCGATAATAATAGTACCTTAAGGGCGATTCTAGTTAGTCAAACTTAAGGCGAATCTGGACGTGCTGTGGACTTTCTACGGAGGGACGACACTTGGAGTCCTAAAGACTTGTTCTTGTTCGGTTCGGGCGCAGCAAGGGAGGGCACGTTACAAAGAGTATGCATCCTAATTATGCTAATTGTTATGTGGCAATTAATTTGGATTCCTGGCTTTAATGGTTTTTCCGCATGATTTATATTCACTTCAAGTTAATAATTCAGTGAGATCAAGTGAACTGTATGCCTAGCTAGAGGCCGCTTCAGTTCAAGTGAATTAATGATATTAATCCACAGCTTACTCTTAACTGAACCCGTAGGGTCACACAAATAGTACGTAAACGGATCAAGTATTTAATGGCATTAAATACTCAATCTATGAATATTCAGAATCGACAGATCTTGGTTTCAGTGGGAGCTGAGATCGTCAAAGGCAAATAAATGAATACTCCGGAAACGGTGATATTGCCGGAAATGGAAATATGGATCGTATCGGAAATATAAATATTATCCAAGTCGTAGATGTTGCCGGAAACGGAAACATGGTACGTATCCGAAAATATTATCGGAAATGGAAATATTGCCGGAAACGGAAATATTGTCGGAATCGGAAATATTATCGGAATCGGAAAATAATTCCGGAAACGAAAATATTAAATATTTGTTCAAAACGAAAATTAATTCTGGAATCGGAAATGTTAAATATTGTTCGTATCAGAAATGAATTCCGGAATCGGGAAATTAATCGGAAGCACGTCGTACGAATTAGCATCGGACGAGCTTGCTAGACGAAGGCCTAGCATGAAGCCAGGCCCGCGTCCAGCAAGTCCACGCACCACACAAACAGCCAAGGCCACGCTAGGCCCAGCACAAGGGCAGGCCCAGCAGGCCGTGGCTGCGAGCATGGCTACGAGCAGTGGGCTGCGAAGCTCGCGTGGGCTGAGCGGTTGTGTGGGCTGTGCGCGGGCATGGCCTGCGCGCATGCGGGTCATGCTCGTGTAGTGTTTGTGCTTCCGTACGAAACCTAAATCGTGTAGGATTCGTTTAATGATTAAATTCCTATTCCTAATGGATAAATTAATTATTAGAGTTTTAATTAGATTCGTTTCCTAGTAGGATTCCAATAGCTTTTCCATAGCCTATAAATATGTGATTAATTCTCACAATTTAAAACGAGTTTTAAGTATTCAAAAAGAGAGAATTTTAAGAAAAAATTCAGTCACTTATTTGCCGATAATAATAATACCTTAAGGGCGATTCTAGTTAGCCAAACTTAAGGCGGATCCGGACGTGCTGTGGACTTTCTACGGAGGGACGACACTTGGAGTCCTAAAGACTTGTTCTTGTTCGGTTCGGGCGCAGCAAGGGAGGGCACGCTACAAAGAGTATGCATCCTAATTATGCTAATTGTTATGTGGCAATTAATTTGGATTCCTGGCTTTAATGGTTTTTCCGCATGATTTATATTCAGTTATATGTATCATAACCTAACACTTCAAAAACATACGACTTACAGGTTAGCTACGACGAATTAAAAATTCCCAAGTATGGTTTGAGGCCATCAAAAACATAAGTATGGTTCGAGGCCATACAAAATGGTTTGAGGCCATTTTATCCGAAATATCTTCATCTTAAAGAATCAAATATATGATTTGGTTGATTTGCATAAAGGATTCACTCCCATTAGTTGCAAACATGTTTTCTAAACATAGAACGTTGATTTGCATAAAGGGTTCACTCCCAAAGTTGCAGACCTGTTTTCTAAACATAGAACGTTGATTTGCATAAAGGGTTCACTCCCATTGGTTGCAAACATGTTTTCAAAACATACAAAGATGATATTGTATACACATACAAAAGAGAATCTAGATTGGTGGTTAAAGATTGTAAACAACTTCACGGCGTTGATAATGTTGAAATCTCTTTCACCAAGTCGGAATGCTTGAAATATTTTGGGTAAATCTAGCAATCATTGCATATGGCAATATGGCAATTGGAAAACGAAACACCTTCCTCAATTGGACTTGTAGAAAGGAATTGTGTACATCACACAAAGTAAAAGTTTTCGATGCTAGATAAAAGAGCAAGCTTAAGAAGTCTATTCGTAGATTAAAGCATGCAAGTGGGAATTGGAACATATTTTTCAAGGCTATTGAGCAATCATGGCTTTATGAAAATATGGATCATCTTGTAGATGAGGAGTTTAGTGGGAGCTAAGTCAAGTTTATTGGTTCTATATATGAGATACATATCTCTGTATTGAAAATGACATTCAAATTCTAAATGGTTAGATTTGAAAGTATTTGTCAATATTAGAACCATGGCGAAACTTAGAACATACTGGGGTAAAGATCTATTGGATAGGATCTAAAGCGTTGTTTGGATTCTGTAAAAATAATTACTAAATCAAACACAATGGAGAGACTCAAAAGAGAATCTCAACCCATATGAGTAAGTCTAAGTTATGAATGCTTTAACTAAGTATAAAGCTAGGCTGTTATCACTAGAGTTAAGCATGAAAGGACCTTGAAGATGTGCCTTCACCTTATATCACATGGCAATGCCAAAATTTTAGCAAAGATTCAATATCTCTTGAAATAGAATAAAGCTAAAAAGTTACATGGATAGATTTTAAAATGCGAATGGTTTTTGCATTACGATCAATCATGTATGATATGATATATAGATCGTCAAGAAAACTCGTGAACATTGGATCGTGACGAGTTTATACCAATCTCTACTGATCTAGATCAAGGATCATTAGAATAATATCAAGAACATACAATACATTTGGACATGTAGGATGAGCACTTGATAAGAGGAAGTGAAAATGAACTAAAGTTTCGATGCTACATGCATTTGCCTAAGCAAAAGTTGAAACTTGTTGTTAGGCAAACCACAAACATACACGGGCAATTAGGCGTCGTGATTAAAAGGTGGTAACATAGGTTCTAAACCGTATGTGATGCATGGGAAACTGAATCAATGATTAGTTTCCAAAGTTCTCAGTTGAAAGATGTATGTCCTTCATCTTTGTGAACTGGTTGGAGTATTCCAAAAGGATGGCATCATTTGCAATTCTACATAACTGAAATGAATTCATTATTGCCTAAGAAGCAATGAAAGGGAATTGTTTCTAGTGGGAGTTCTTCAATGAACTCAGGTTGATCACAGGTCTGCTATCTGGATGATTTTCTATTTTAGAATGATTATCATTCTAAACAGCAATAAAAGACTGGATCATTCTATAAACATATTCAAAGATCTTTTCATCTTACATCGAAAGGCTTTCGATAGAAAAGATGCTAAGAATAGCAAAGTATGATAAACTAAACCTATGCATTGAATGAGACACGACATTCATATGCAGATATGGAATCAAGTTTGAGTTCCATGAATGTTTTAAGTATTGGGTGAAAGGCCTATATCTGTAAAACATTAAATGCTTGATTTTGGGTTAGAGGCCCACAAATTGGTAAGCATTTGGTTTAAATATTTATCATTTATGGAATTATATTTCATCTTCATTTAATTTTGGTTTAGTATTAAATGATAAGTCCATGTGATTCAAATCATTCAAATGGGATGTCAAGATGGATTCTTCGACAAAGAAACACCCATAAGTGAACTTGAATATTGAAGTCACAAAGGATCCATAATCCAGGTCATTGAAAGGTGGACGACCAATGACTAATGAATATTAGATTGCAAGTAGATTTTTTGGTTCTGTTTCTTGAACTAGAGTGACTGGATGTCAGAATCTTTTGCATAGATACTTATTGGATCTTGTATCCGATTGACCATGAGAACACTTTAAGAGATTAAAGTAATGTCATAGGTAGTTCTCATTAATGGTGATTAGAACCGTTCCTCGGAACATGAGCGATTATGTCTGCTCGTTTGAGAATTAGTTCGCTTTGATGCTAGCTAAACGTCGCACCGTAAAAGGAGGCTATAAAAGCAGTTATTGGGCGTACTATGAATCCACGTGAGTGTTCATAGATTGCAAGAATAGATTGTCCTCCTATCTCTGATAGGATATGGTGTTGTTGTGTAACAAGGCCTCTCGGAGAGTTAGATACTGTAAAATGCATGGCCGTGCTCAGAATGGTTAAGGCTTAACCTTCTGTAAAAGTTTTATAGTTGAGCTCTGTAATCCAAGAAACACGTCTGGACCTAATAAGGATGGCTTGGATCTTACCTTATGTTCAGCAAGTAACACTAAGCGACAAAGGAATGTGAATGCACACTTGTCTGAATGACAAGTGGGAGACTGAAGGAAATATGTCCTTCAACCAAGGTGCATTTAGTCTAATACCAAGGTTCAGATTAATTGCAAACAACTAATTCAGTGAGATCAAGTGATCGGAACAGCTAGCTGGAGAAATGCTTCCAATCAGTGAGTTCTAATGAATATTAAGCTCACAACTTACTCTTGACTGAACCTACAAGGTCACATCAATGGCATGTAACATATCACCGGATTAAATGAATCAGAAATTCATTTAATAGCTTTTCGGGAAATTAGTTCGGAAAAACATAATTATACGATTAAACATTGGATCGTGAAACCGTATATCGTATTGCGTATATTCGTAAGCTAGGCGAGACGAATAATCGTATTGTACGACATTGGATGGTCAAGTACAAAACGATAAATAAATTGTCGAAGGATAATTTAATCGCAATACGAAAGCAACCCACGAGCCGGAGCGCACAAGCGCAAGGCCCATGGGCGCAGCGTGCATGGCAATGCAGCGCTGGCCCATAGGCCTTGTTGCTGTATGGCGCGCGCGGACAAGGCACAAGAGAGGCAGCAGTTGCTGCGTTGTGGCCCGCGGCCCAGCAGCAAGCTGGCTGCATCTGCTCGCTCATTCGTGGGCCTTGCTGGCCGGTTGAGCCTTGTGCTTGGTCGGTTAGCTTGGTCCATTAGAAAGGTTATTTTAATAACCTATTCTAATATGTTTTTCCTAACCTAATGAAAAATAAGATTACACACATCAAACCCTAAGGAGTAGAGAGAAACCCTAATTCTCTCTTAGCCTCCATAGATGTGTTCTTCCCAAAAGCACAAACTCTTGAATGATTGTCTAAGCTACGATTATCAAGACCGATCTGAACATGTCGGTGAACCAAGTAGAGGAACGACAAGTGGAGTTCTAAGTTCGTGTTCGTTGACAGATTATTGTGGAAAACACGCTTCAAATGTAAGTATGATTAATCTGTGCTTTATACATGCTTCCTGGCTTTGGGGATTGTTTCCGCACATGTTATTATGTTTAACTGTATTCCCCTACAAGAGAAAAAAAGGAAACATAATGAAATTACCATTGACATTAGGCATCCTTATGGACGACTACCTCCGGAATACTCACAATTCTCTAACTTATTTCGGTAACATACAAGATTAGGCGGTGGGGTTAGACTATGGCTAGGCCACACACCAGTGACTTCATGGTCCAGGAGTGCATAGTGTGGGTTAGAGTTAACTAGCCACATGATCTTTCCACCGTACGGACCATAACCATATTCGAAGTAGGATATGTATTCGATGGCATTCAGGTTTAGTGGTCCAGATGGAGGTAGCAGTTCCCTGTGCTTCTTGGTTTTAACACCAACTCGAAGTGCTATCCTGGTGACGATTCCACCAATTGCTAGCATTTCGGGACCTCCGTCACCTACGTTAGGGGAATCCTGCCACATCCGCCTCCATTTTCTCTGTAGCCGATGAAGGTAGTCAAGAAGACAGGCCATGTTGTATGGTGGGGTAAATGTCCTTGGATTCCATTTGCCGTGGACCATCAGGAATAAGTAATACAGATCTTCCTCGTACACTTTGTTGAGAAACAAGTCTCGGGCGAAGAAAGTGCATGCCATGATCTTGAAAGCCATTCTAATGGATGGATTATGGATCTGTGTTGCGCAAGCTGTTTCAGGATTAAACCTTGGAAGGGTTGTTAGCGATTCCCAAAACATGTGTGCATTGTACTGAGGGTGTCTTGGTGATGTTGGCTTTCAATCAGTACTTTGCCACCCAGACATATCCTGTAACAAGGATTTCTTCCTGGTGTAACTGGTATCGTTAAATCGAAAATCGAAAATTGGGGTGTTCTTGGGTGGACCTTGTGGGTGGGAGCATATTTCCTTTCGATAACATGAAAGGTGGTTGCATGGGCGAGGGTTGAATGTCTTCAAGAATTGAACCGTGAGCCGCTCGTAGCTTTTAGTTTGCCTTTGGGCGTGATGCCAAAGGTCTACAACACTAAGCAAATCTCTTACCTCATCTAGGATACCATCATCTCAAGGGAGGTAACATCTACACTAATTTAGGGGTAAGATTGAGGTCTTAATGGGTTTAATGGGAATGGGTTCATAGGTGGTTGAGGTGTTTTGTTTGACAATTTTGTGGTGATGTTGTTGGATGGAGGGTTTGTGGTTTGATACTGATTATAGGGAGTAGGTTGCTATATATAAAAATAATTAACAATTATATATTCTATATACAAATAATGTATTACACATGGACCTTGACACCCATGCAGCGGTGCTTGAAAATTGTCCAAAAAAAGTTGACATTGTTTGCATGTGTTGCCAACGAATACATGGTTTGTACATGTCTTGGGAATATGTTCCCATGCAAATTGTTTCTGCATGTCTTGGGAATATGTTCCCATGCAAACTCATGGGAATCTACAATACACAAGAAAAAGACCAGACATTCAAAAACAATTGTAATTGAGTGATGTGTAATTAACATTTAATATAAAAAGTAACATTTATATTTATTAAATGAATTATTTAGATGTTACATGGTACCATTTCATATTAAAATGTATCATTTGCTTAACGTACCATGTAAAAAATTTAAGTACCATTTAAAGTTTAAATGTGTACCATTTCAAGTTTAAAAGTACCATTTAGAGTTTTTAAGTACCATTTAAAGTTTAAATGTACCATTTCAAGTTTAAAAGTACCATTTAAAGTGTTTAAGTACCATTTAAAGTTTAAATGTACGATTTCAAGTTTAAAAGTACCATTTAAAGTTTTAAAGTACCATTTAAAGTTTAAAAGTACCATTTAGAGTTAATATATGACTTAAACCTTACCCCAAACCTAGATCAAACACAACATTATTGCTAATGCTACTATAGTGCAGATGAACGACACGAATACCCAACGGCCTAATCCTCCTCCCGATCTTTGAATCTTAAGCATGATGTACTGGGTCTGGACCTTCCGGGCAGTGGTATTTGCTTCAGCAATGTTCCCTTTGTACGAAGCCAGGTCTCGTTGCAGTTTTTCCTTATCGGCAACCAAATTGTGAATGACTTGTGTCTGCCAAGAAGTTGGATCTTCCACGTCGACCCATCGGAAGTATATGCAACCCCTTCTGCCTGTTTCAGGGTCGTAGTCAGGACATGCCACGAACCTCCTACCTGAACTGTCATTTGTCCACGCTCTGATGGTGGACATAACGAACCCACGGTGACAATGCTTCGCAATCGGTAAAAGAGCGGGTGGTGTAGAGGACCCTACATTTTTAATTAATCAAACATAATTAACAAAAGATAATTAGAGGCCCTAAAAATTGTCAACTGTTTACAAAAATTACAATCATTCCAATGTGTAGACGTAAAAAATAAACATATTTCCCCTTATTTTGCAAGAATTTCCCATTTTCCACAGAATTTCTCAAATAAACCAGAAATTCACAATTTATATGCCCGTCATTTGTGTACCGATCCAGATTTCCCTTTTTAAAAGTAGACACTTTAAATAATTACCGAAATGTTATTTACGTACTTGATCCAGATTTCACCTTTTAAAATTAGACACTTTATTTAATTTTCGAAAAAGTAACTTGCAATTACACACTAGCACAATTCATTTATCTATAAAACAAGGTAATTTTCAATTTTAATTGAAAAATGTCAATATATGAACAATGAATTTCAGAAAAATAAACAATCAACAAATAATTCTCATGGAATTTCAACATTAATAAAAAAATATAAGAAATTCAAATTTCATGGATATTAACCGTAACTACTCATGGAATTTCAACAATTAAATTTAAAAAATTAAAAATCAATTAATAACATACCTCCCATGTCGTGGTTGTCCTAGCAATTCTGGATCTTGTAAAGAAAAGTATTAGGCGATGAGAGAGAAGAGAGAATGAGGGTTTCTAAGCTTAGGGTTTCTAAGCTAAGGGTAACTGGAAAGGAGGGAAGTGAATTTGGAGGAAGTTTTGGGTATTTTTTTCATTTGGGCCGTTGGAGGTCGATTGGGCCCTGCTAGGACGTTTGACCTTTTGACTGAAATTTGGTGTTGGAGGTCAGATATTAGTTAATAAATTTAATTGAATGTAATTAAAGGATATCTGATTTTCAGGTATGAGAGTTCTGATTTTGTCATACCTAGGTTGGCGAGTCAGAATTTGTCCTATATAGTCACATGTCCTTATCTAGTTTAGATTCTTCAAATGATAATTGTTCATTATATTTCATTAAAAAGTGGTAAAATACTTGTTACGTATGAAATGTTAATAAGAATAACGGAGAAATGATATTGGTCCCATAATATTGTGAATCTGTGATAGTCACATAAAATCAAAACATTGTGCCCATCTATTTCATTTTCGACAAGGAATATTTAAACCTAAAACCTAAAACCAGAAACAGAAACATTATTTATACTACCGTAGTCCTGATCAAGGTGAAACATCTCCTTCCAAAGGGAAAAACACTTTAACCCGAAACGCATACACACCTCCTTCCCAATCATCTTCCTTTTCAAAGGCACACACGTCTCCAACTTCAATTCAATGTCATTACAAGGCCACTGAGTTATAGTTGTAAACCTGCTTAGAAAACAAATGTTATCGTAAAAATGGAATTTGGCACCATAATATGTACCATGACGATTCATTAAGACAACTTCCAACTTTCCCGGTCTAATGTAAGTTCTCTCAAATTCCCGGGGTATAGTCTACAAAACAAATAGGTAACAAAAAATCAATAAGTAAACATTTACACCACCTTAATTTACTAAAAAAAGGTAAGGCATAACGTACCAGCGTGCCAGACTAATAATAAGTTGTGCCTAATTTAATTGCAAAGTTAGGGAGTCTCGAATACTTCAAATAGCATTGCGCATTGAAGGAGTATTCCTCGTTAATTAACCAACGTGGTCTTGGACCTCTTGTGGTATTGGTAAGTGAATTTACCCCAACAACACAATTATCATGGCTCTCTCCGTCCCTTGTCGAATCTATCATGAATGTTGTGTTACCCACGTATGAAAATTCCAGCTTATCCCCAACCATATACACTACTACAAATCATCAATTGTGCCATGGTAATCATCGTGGCACAAGTAGAAAATTTCCGTGGCTATGCTATGTAGCCACGGGAATTCCAGCCTGATACTCCCGTGGCACAAGTGGCCTTGGAATGAAATTTTCCACGGGAAAAACATGGTTGTGGCAAAAATAACTTTTTTGGCCACGGGAAAACCCGTGGCAAATTATAGTATTTTGCCACGGAAAAAGTTGTGGCAAAAAGTAAAAACTCGTGGCGAGGAGTAATATTCCATAGCCACACAAAAAACCGTGGCAAGAGTACAACATTTGTGACTAGAAACTCAGTTAGACACGTTTAAATACACGTGGCTAGTAACAATTGAACGTGGAAAAAACAATTCGGGAATCATTTATAATGTGTACATGTTGCCAAAAATCAACAAAATTGGAAACTAAAAATAATATTCTCAAGCAAAAACTTTCATTCATAACCAAATTGTTTTACACAAAAGTATACGCATAAAAAAAACACCAATCTTTTAACAAAAAGAATATAAGTCAATGTTACTTTGTATCTTTAAAATCTAAAATACCATAGCTAACTTCCATAATCCATAATATCAAAGACAACCACAATATTTTTCTTCTCCATATCATTGACTATTTTCCTTTAGCTCCATACTTCACTTTACCTACAAAGACAAGCAAAAATCATAAACATTGTTATACCAATCAGAAATGACAAATAAGATTAAAATAACTCTCAATCAGAGATGCGAATAAGATTAAAATTACAAAATGAATGTTAATTAGATGTTCGGGAGGAATCAGGATATTATGTTGTGTGCCTACTGGTAGAGGGAGAATCAAAATTCTAAAACACCGAGAATTTCAAATAAGACAGCTCTTAAAATCAAGTTTACACCAAGAATTTGAAATAAATTATGCCTACAAATCAGGTGTACTCTAAATGCCACACAACAAATCAGGGCTTGCATCACACTAAGATTATAGTTTTGCACCTATAAATGCCTTTGTTGTCATTCAATCACATAGATCATCCATTGGCACAATCGCTTGTGTATGCTGTAACTAGGGGATATTATGCGAGTTACGGCATTACCGCAGACAACAGTGATGTGTCTGGTAGAATGCAGTGTTGCGTCTGCAGTGCTATGCAGACTGCAGTGCTGAGTACAGACTGTAGTGCTGAGTGCAGACTGCAGTGCTGTGCAGTGCAGAGTGCAGACTGCAGTGCTGTGCAGTGCAGTGCTGCGATGAAAAAGGCTGCAGCAAGAAACAGTGTCATACATGTTTAACAATTGCCCTACACAGGAACTCTTACCCCCAACCACATGAAGACTCCAACAGATGCTAATTCTGAATAACATACAATACAAAGGAACACAAATATATGGCCTCAACTATCAGAACCAACTTCTATCAAGGTAGGTCCTTCAACCTGTACCCTCAACTCAAAACCAGCAAGAACTAAAGCAACTTATACCAAAATTTCATCAAAATTCCACACAAAAAACGAAAAATAGAATCTGTGTAACTATCAAACAAACTCTCTACTCTAGCTTTTTGGTGAGTGTTTTACCAATGAGGTCCATCTTTTTAGGCTCGGGTCAATCTGTGTAGCTAAGAGTAGCATAGGCACACAAAAGCTAAGTAACCAGACCAGACACAAAAGCTAAAGAACCAGAACCAGCAAGTTCAACTTAAGAACCAGACCAGACTCAATCTAAATAACTTGCACTCAAACGTAAGTTACTTGCAAGCATTAGTTTTTCCTACCTTTCTTAAAACAGTTGCCTGATTTAGATCTTCCTCGTACTCTCAAAAGACTTTTCAGAGTACATTCAGTGAACAAGATCGATTTAAGGGTTGACAAAGAAGGTTCTTCAGAGTACAGTCAGTGAACAAGAGGCTGAGCAGCAGGTTTGATTAATTTTGATTGCCTGTCAAGCATCTTTTCAGAAAGAAAAAAAGGAATATGCATATACTTACTTCAAGATGATGATTCGTCACTTTCAGCCTTAAGAGTGTCGGATAAATCCTTCCCACAAGCTTGTAGAATCTTCATGAGTCTTTTCTCCCAAAGTTTGTTCTTTTCAGAAATTTTTTGATCTACCTCATTCCTAATCACCTCAGCCTCTTTTTTAGCACCTAGAACTTCTTCCTCAACTGTCTTTTTAACTTCATTAACCTCTTGAGCAAGATCTAATCGGGAAGGCTTCACTTGAAAATGCTTTGTAATACTTCTATCAGGTCCATTAGCACGCAAATATCCATGCGTATCTTTGCCGAGCACCTCTTGGAAAATCTGTTCTTCTGTTTTCTTATGAAGTCCTTGTTCTCTTTGCTCCTTTAATTTCGTTAGTTCATCCTACAAGCAAATAAAGATGAGTTAAGTAATGTAATAGTGTATGCAACACTAGGATAAGTTCTCAAGAAGTTATAAACTTACTACTACATGCACGTTATTGGCTAAGGTCACAACATTTACTCTCTTCTTTGATTTTGATTTTCTCTTACGAGACTCTACCATCACATCAAGACGTGTACATTTCCCATCATTTTGTTCCATCTACAATAACATCTTTGTAAAAAAAAATTATTTAAAAAACAATTATTATTCAAATATTATATATATATATATATATATATATATATATATATATATATATATATATATATATATATATATATATATATATATATATATATATATATATATATATATTCACTTACAATGTCTTGTTTAAGGCGAGCAAAACTTTGAGTGTCATTGTATTGAGGCATCTTTTGAAAGGACCTGCTTTTTTTTGCCTTTTCACTCTTCTCCTGAAAGTAACAAAACTTATTTTGAATTACGATCAAGGATTTTGAAACGTTGGAAAGTAATCTACTAATGACATGCTAGGTATACGATGCATGGGCTCACAGATTTGAGCTTGACAAACATTTATTAATAGCCAAAAAAAATTACCTAAAACTTAGAATCACTCCAAAGCTCAACTAAGTATTTCCAATCCACTTTTGTGATGTTTGGAGGCTTATTTTTCAAGCGCTCCTCTTTCGTTTTCAAAGTTGGATCGTTGAAGAACTTTCTCTTCAATTTGTGCCTGCTATCCCTAAATAACCTTCTTGCATGTTTCATGACATTTTCCTTCCGGGATCATCAAATGAGCATTTCTCCTAAATTTTACAAAAAAGCATCAATTAAAGATTATAAGGCGACAACATAAGAAAAATGAATATATGCAAGCACATTATAACTATATTACCAGGATACAAGTCCACAAATGATCTAGCGTTTCAGGTTTAAAGTCTTCCCAAAGTTTGACTTCTACCGGACAAACTGAACGGTTTCGTACTTGTTGACCCAAGTAGAAAGAAAGTAATGAAGATTCGGGACCAATTGAATTCCCGTCCTTATCAAACTCCACATTGATTTTTTTCCCAGGGGGTAACAATGTAAGCTTTCTGCAATAAACTGTCCCCCTTGATTTCTTCGATTTTGTAACAGTTTCTGGACAAAGGGAAAAACAAATTATGCAAAGAAAATATCAGATTATAATATTAAATTATCAGGTTGCATGCCATACACATATGTGATTCAATAGATGTATAATATGTGACAAAGAGATGTTCCGTTGCTTGGAGGCATGATAGTGTCCAATTCATGCATAGAACACATTGTTGCACTGTGTTGGTTTAAACATTTTGTGGTCAATACTAGTTGACACTACACCTTTGTTGCACAGAAATTTCATGAAGGTCCTATATATCTGCCAATTTCAGAAATATGTCAGTTTTGTGAACTCATAAGAAACTTAGTGAAAAATCTTTTTTAGTAGATTACTGACTTTAATTCCAGGTTATCCAAGTTTCAGACATCGAAATATCCACAGGTATTAATTTCTAGCTTCATTTGTGACTGTAGGTGGGTTCTATTATAGATTTGAGATCAAGGTCCTACCAAGCGTATAATGTAATGCCAACTTTGAGCAAAGTTCTAAGGCGGTATGGCTTGTGATCGGGTGTATACTATATATATTTTCATGTATCCGTTTCATATCTGCTTCCTTCTAATCCGTACCCACAATGAGTAGGAGGCTAGTTCTCCTCGTGAGGAGGGTTTACTAGTGCTTTTCTTTTTCTTTTTACCTTTAAAAGAAAAAGGCTTATGCTCTCTTCACTTTTGTATAATCTTGTTACAACATATACATCAATGACTCCAGCGTTTACCTCTTATCAAGATTATAAACTTTTCTGGTTTGACCTTAAAGACACCAGAATTGTGAGCTCAAGAGTAAAGATACTAGATGAGAAACCACTGCTAATCTGAAGTTGTGCAAATCTGACACTTCTGTGAAGGTTAAAGCCTCGATAAGATTTAGAGATAGGGCTTCTAGTTTGTCTTTTAAGAAGGTCAATTCTTCTGTCCGAATTAACCAGGAAATTACAGTATTGGTGTTGCAGCTATACTACAGCATATGACATCCAATTTATCAGTGCAATACACCTCTAATTCATTATCCACTCCCTCTAGAACTAAAGTATTCCTTGACCTTTTAGTAACCAAGATCGAGCATTGACTTTTTTCTTCTTCTAATTACTCCCTTTGTCCCAACTCAGAGTTATCATTGAGTTAAGGCACATATATAGGGGAGAATAAACAGAGAGAAATGGTGGGGTGGATGAGTGTGATCCAAAGAGAGAAAACAGCATAAAGATAGAATGTCAACTGTAGGCTGGGGGGCAGACCTTGCAAAGAGAGTATATGTTAACTTGGAAGTATGTTGGATTAGTACTATAATATTTGTACCTACACATTTGCGATCAATATGATTCTTCAGAAATTAATGGTCAAAATCATCAAACTTTCACCACTAACAGTCGAAAAGAAAGTTTACTTGGGAAAAGGAGTATTATTTTCCATCTTTTCCCTTGTGCGATATCCATAACACAGACCGGAAAAACACAAGATATCATTTTTATCTGAAGAAGCAATTGTAACCGTAACTTTACTCATCAATTTCCTCAGAATTCGAACAACCAGCACGAAAACTAAATCATACAGAGGATGCTACCAGCTTCATACATGCTACGTTCGCAATTTAATAGTTAAAATGACACCAAAGCATCAGCCATTCAGTCACAGAATTTGAACTCATAGAGGGTCTAAATGTCAGCTCTAGTTCCTCCTTTAGAAGGTGGGTTTGGACTGCGGTTACATTGTTTGTTTAGTGTCAGTTATAGTTTTGTGGCTTTGTTGTTGTACGGTTTCCTTACTTTTGGCAATAAAATAAAACTGGTAATATTGGGGAATCCGAGTCTCGCGAACCAATGAAACAGGGACACTTGTTCTTCCTCATAATCAACAGGCCTCGGTTCTTATAAGAACTATAATACTTGAGCAATTAAGAGGAATATTGCTAGACTAGAGAAATCTGAAGCTGGCCAACCAATTTTAACTACGGTGAGGAGGTGTTGAGGGTTATTCCTCTATGGATAAGAGTTCCAAACTAAGTGTGTCTTTTTCCAGATGGATATTATTCTTCACTCTTGAACCAAACTATTCTAGTATTGAACAAAACTTTGCAATGACAAGTTTTATAGGCCTTCAAGGTTATCCCTCTATTGTACAGTCAGGAAGCAGATTTTAAATTAACTATATCAGATGATAAAACATATCTGTCACAGAAACTCCAGATATTCCAGGCAGATCAATAAGAACACGGTACTGTACGCATTCCCCACAAATGGAAATAGGTAAAGAACACACCATAAGTAATCTCACCATTCTAAATGTTCTAAATCCTTTACAGCCTTCTACTACAGGTATAATTCAGTAGTACATAGAATCAGAGATGATAATAACAATTGAAACAACAAAAGAGAATATAGTGTCATTCTACAAACAAACAACGCCCTCCTCCTCATCAACCCCTTAAATACATGCTAACATGTATAAGTAATGTATATTGCCGTATGCAGAAGACAATTTAGTTTATGTGATGATTATATTTGACTAAAAGAGCTAGCACCTCCTAGAGAAAACTAGAAGAAAAGAAAATGCATATGCAATGTACCAAACAGAGTTAAATGGTTGGGTTAATACTTTGAGAAGTAACTAACAGAGAAACATATATTCATGACATCTTCTAAATTGTGTGAGCAAAGTTGGAAACTTCCATGAATCCACTACAGGCTGCAAAACAAGATAAAGAGCCTCGTAGCACGCAAGCGGTAGATTGAGAGGCTTAGAGGTGGGCAACGCAGCAGATGATTGAGAGGCTTAGAGGTGGGCAGAGGAAGCAGATAGCCATATAAAACATTTTATACCCGGATAGAATATCATTTCAAACATTCGCAATGTAATAGCTAAAATGACACCAAAGCATCAGCCATTCAGTCACAGAATTTGAACTCATAAAGGGTCTAATTGTCAGTCCTTAGCTCAACAAGGTTCATAGTTATTGGAGAAATGAAGGGCATAAGATACAAATATTTCAAGCTATTTGCAAGACCATTTCTAGCTATTAGAATAAGAAACGAAAGTCATACCAGGATTATCAAGATCAACATCCATATTCACAAGGGCACCTTCAATTTCATCAAGGGGTGCATCATCCGGTCCATCTCTTCCATTCAGTCCATATTGATCAAAGTTTTCCTCCATAATGTCTTCATGAAGGAAATAATGCCCTTGGTCCAAGTATGCATTTAATGACAAGTCTAATAAATGCGGTTCAGTATTAATTAACAAGTTAATAATTCAGTGAGATCAAGTGAGCTGAATGCCTAGCTAGAGGCCGCTTCAGTTCAAGTGGAATTAATGATATTAATCCACAGCTTACTCTTGACTGAACCCCTAGGGTCACAGAAATAGTACGTAAACGGATCAAGTATTTAATGGCATTAAATACTCCATCTATGGATATTCGGAATCTACGGATCTTGGTTTCAGTGGGAGCTAAGATCGTCAAAGGCAAGTAAATGAATACTCCGGAAACAATGATATTGCCGGAAACGGAAATATGGATCATATCGGAAATATAAATATTATCCAAGTCGTAGATGTTGCCGGAAACGGAAACATGGTACGTATCGGAAAATATTATCGGAAATGGAAATATTGCCGGAATCGGAAATATTGCCGGAAACGGAAATATTGTCAGAATCGGAAATATTATTGGAATCGGAAAATAATTCCGGAAACGGAAATATGAAATATTTGTTCGAAACGGAAATTAATTCCGGAATCGGAAATGTTAAATATTGTTCGTATC
This sequence comes from Spinacia oleracea, assembly GCF_020520425.1. Taxonomy (NCBI): domain Eukaryota; kingdom Viridiplantae; phylum Streptophyta; class Magnoliopsida; order Caryophyllales; family Amaranthaceae; genus Spinacia; species Spinacia oleracea. The sequence goes on from NC_079491.1 coordinate 122,946,346, forward strand.
GGAAATGAATTCCGGAATCGGGAATTTAATCGGAAGCGTATCGTACGAATTAGCATCGGACGAGGCTTGCTAGACAAAGGCCCAGCACGAAGCCAGGCCGTCGCCCAACAAGCCACACGCATCAAACAAACACGCCAAGGCCTCGACCAAGCCCAGCGCAAGGCCTGGCCCAGCCAAGGCTTGGCGCGCGAGCACGGATCAGCGAATGGGCTGCGAGCATGGGCCTCGGTGCCGTGCAGCTCGTGTGGGCCGTGAGGCATGCGCGCGGGCTGTGTGGTGCTCGTGCGGTGCTCGTGTGCGTGCTATACGAATCCTAAAGCTATCGGAATTCGTGCATTGATTAATTCCTAATCCTAAAAGATTAAATTAATTATTTAGAGTTCTAAAAGGATTCTAATTAATTAATTAGTATTCTAACAGGATTCGAAATCCTTTCCATGGTTCTATAAATATATGCCTAGGGTCATAAATTTATACACGAGTTTTTTAACAAGTATTCATACAATTAAAGCAGTGATTTTTGAGCAGAAAAATCAGTCATATTACTTGCCCATATTAGCCAAAAATTATAGTACCTTAAGGGCGATTCTAGTGGTTCAATCTTAAGGCGGATCCGGACGTGCTGTGGACTATCTACGGAGGGACGACACTTGGAGTCCTAAAGGTTTGTTCTTGTTCGGTTCGGGCGCAGCTAGGGAGGGCACGCTACAAAGTGTATGCACCTAAATTATGCTAATTGATTATGTGTAAATAATATGTTTCCTGGCATTAAGGTTTTTCGCATGATTTATGTTTTGTCATATGTATCATAACCTAACACTTCAATCATCTCCTCTTCTGGTTTACAAATTAAATTAGTAAGTCACATGAAAGTACATGTAACACATCAAAATATTACTTACATAACTCTTTTTCAGTTGCAAAAGCATAATACATTTACCTCTTTCCAATTCCATATCTTGATTATTCCTGGTATGACGCTCAGCATTCAGATCATGTGCATCTACATCATAAAGTCAAAAAACAAACATTTTTCAGTTTATAAAAACGTAATAAACAAAGAAGAAGTTGGGCCCTTTCAACGTGTCAATTGTTAGGGGGGGGGGAGGGGAGGGGAGGCAATAGGAAACTTTCTAGCTAAACCAAAGTGACAAGATTTACTGTGAGGGTAAACCAAAATATAACGAACAGATCGAGAAGCTTTTTGAAGTTTGAAACTGAGTAAGCTCAGGGAAATAAAACAGAAAAAAGAGAAAGAAAGAGAGCTCGAATAATTTGATACCTTCGTTCTGTAGGTTGTCCACATTTTCCTGATCTTCGTCCATCTGTTGTTGACTATTTAAGGCTACATTCATGAATAAACTTGCGTGAGTACCACATTTATAGAACTTGTATTCTTACCATCATCAACAACTTTTGTAACAAGCTGCTTCACTACTTCATGCTCTTGTTTACATACTTCGGTTTATCAATCTCCTTTTAATAATACAAATACGCAAGGTTTATAAATATAGGTATATTAATTAAAACATTACCTTAATGACCACTAAGTGTTGTAAATTGTAAAATCTGCTGTTAGAACTCTAAAGTCTTAAGGTTCTTAAGGCAATGTGTTATTTTGTAAATTCTTGATCAGCAGATACAGGTATATATGAGTGTACTCCATACATTAGAGTGGTGTTTTGGAGTTCGGACTTCTGAAGTCAGCTTTCAAAATAATTATTAGCAGAAAAAGTGACTAATTACTAGGAGATCTATTGTATATCCTGCTTAATAAGCTGACGAATTATACACCATTTCACTGCCATTCAACCTGGAAGTGAGAATAATCGATTCAATGCCAACACTCCCTAATGGTGCTTTATTAGGATATTTAGATTGCAAGAAGAAAGAAAGATGCGGACTAGCTAATAGATCTTGTGAAATATCACTAAGATTCAGAACTTCTTAGAGTCAAAAGGTGATTGTTGAGGTCAGCCTGCACTCTTTAGTAACATCCATAAAGGGAGGGGGTGAAAGAAAAGTACAGATAGATAAGGGAAAGGGGAAGGAAATCTGACAAAAAATGAAGCAAAGATACATACATAAAGGCAAAAATAAATCATTTCACTAGATTTTTAGCACAACCCGCATCCCAAGCTAAAACAAGCGTAAAACGCAGATTAGTAAAAAAACTAGATTAACCTTTTTGCACGATCTCTATAGCAGTTGAGAGTGATACTTGTGCTTCATTTCCTCCTAATGCTTGTTGTTGATTCTTACCCTTCTTCAAAAGTTTGGCTATTGACATTGGCAGAATGAAATTGCCTTTTCTGTTCCTCTTTTGACTCTTCTCCTGAAACAACTTTAAAAACCAATGACAAGAACTATTTAAATTCTGTACAATATATCTAGTACTATCTCGTGTGATTACCTTTCTTGAAACTGCAAGATCTGTTTCTTTCTCATATTCATCTTCCACAAGATCATCGTCTCCAGGAACAAGCTCATCATCTCCGGGAACGTACTCATCATCTTTCCCTCTATTATCTTTGTGTTTCCCTTTTCTTCTTTTCTCTTTGGTGTTGTCTACCAAACTTGTCAAAGAGGAAACAGCACGCTTGATACCTAAGTTTCTCATCCGATCCTTGTTTGCTTGAATGTTCATAAGCCTCTGTAGTTCATACTCATTCAATGGAGATTCAACATGTTTTGAATCTTTCTTTCCTCCGCTTTTTGTCATTTTAAAACTACTGTTAAGAAAAAAAGGTACCAACATATGCAAAAATTTGCTAATGTCAAATATTAACACATGCAAAACTAATGTAACAATTATTTAAGCAAAAAAATAAATATAGCAATAACTAATTTATTGTTCCTTTGCAAACAAACTAACACAGTTTCATGAAAAGAAAAAAATTAACCAATATCCATTTTCCACGCATTTAAAAAAAACCCGTAATCTAAAATCAAGCAATATCATCATCACTATCACAGTCATAATCACCATCACCATCACCATCACCATTAGTGTCATCATCAATAGGATCTCCTTCTGGATTTGCCTCAAAATGTTTTGGTTGATTTGCTTCATTAGCATCTATAATCATATCGCCAATATCATCTCTTAGGTGAACAACTACATCATCAATCTCCCAATCTAAGATATCCTGGGATGACCTTGGTTCATGATATTGTAACGCATCCTCGTCTTCTATAATTTCTTTTTCAAGAACATTGTAGTGATGCCTTGGTTGGGTCTTGATGACAACCAACCAATTAGGTTCAAATCCATCACTAACATAAAATACTTGTTGAGCTTGGGACATGAGAACAAAAGGTTCATTAGTACGCAAATTAAATCGGCTATTAACACTGACAAAGCCATGCTTGTCAATTTTGATACTTCTACCTCTCTTGTGAATATCCCACCAGTCACAACGAAACAATATCAATCTTTTTCCATTCAAATATTGTAGCTCAATTATGTCAGTTAAAATACCAAAGTAGTCATCTTCCTTATTTGCAGAAATTCCTTTAACCATGACCCCACTATTTTGATACTTCCTTTTCTTTTCTATATCTCTGGTGTGAAATCTAAAACCATTTGCAAGATATCCATTGAAGCAGTTGACACCTTTTAAAGGGCCTAGAGCTAAAGTTTGTAAATCTTTCACCACTTGGTCCTCGCCTTCATGTGGCAAATCCTTTACCTACTCCACATAGAAAGGGTCTATTATAAATATATGATAATTCAAAAGTAATTCAAAAGATATGAGGTTATTAACTTACCCGATTACGAAACCATTCTATCAAATCATTATTGAAAAGGCCTTCTTCGTATTCTCTAAAAGGATAGGAAAAAAACAGCATTATTTATATTTCAAGCTTTCCTTTAAATTTTATTTGTGTGCTTATACTAAAATAAAATATAGTCTCATACTTTAAATACACTTGTGCTTCTTCACAGTTCTTTAGTACATACTCTCTAGCTTGGACTACCTCTTCTTCCGTAAGAGATCTATATTTTCCCTTTCCCAAAGGAATGCCTGATGGTGCAAATATAGATAAACCAGGATAGTTATCATTTTCTCCATCGGCATTCCTTTCTAGTTGGTTAAATCTTGTTTCGATGTCATGTAGGTACTTTGAACAAAACAACATACACTCCTCCACAATATAACCCTCTGCAATGGAGCCTTCAGGCCGATTTTTGTTTCGAACATAACCCTTAAATTTGCCCATAAGCCTACAAAAATTGTATATTAATAATATTATCGTAATCAACAACAAAATTATTAAATAGAAACTAAAAAAATATATACCTTTCAATCGGATACATCCATCGGTATTGTACTGGTCCACCCAATTTTGCCTCTGATGCGAGGTGATACACAAGTGCACCATCACATCAAAAAATGATGGAAGAAAAATCTTTTCCATCTCACACAATATGACCACAATTTCACGTTCCATATTGTCCATGTCTTCTACTTTCAACGACTTAGAGCACAAATCTTTGAAAAATGCACTTAATTGAACTACTGCCCCATATACTTTAGGAGATGAAACTCCACGAATTGCAAGTGGCAACAATTGCTCAAGAATCACATGAAAATCATGGGACTTGAGACCCAATATTTTTCGCTTATCAAGATTTATGCATTTTGAGATATTAGATGAATATCCATCTGGAACTTTTAAATCCTCCAAAAACTTGCAGAACTTTTCTTTCTCAGCCTTAGACAATGTGTATGGTGCGGGAGGAATATGCCATTTTTCACCGATCAATTTAGGAGCAAGGTGTTTCATGATTTTTAAACAGTTGAGATCATACGTAGCCTTTAAATTATCCTTGGATTTCCCCTCAATATCTAGGAGAGTACCAATAATATTGGCACACACATCTTTTTCAATATGCATGACGTCAAGATTGTGACGAAGTAAAAGGGAACTCCAATATGGCAATTCAAAAAAAATACTCTTTTTCTTCCAGTTATCATCTCTCTTTGGAAGTGATGGTGATTTTTTTTCCAAATTTCATGTTTTCCAGATCACTAACCTGAGCAAAAATTTTATCACCAGTTAATTCATTTGGAGGACCTCTTCTTTCTACTTTCCCATTAAAGGATTTACTATCTCGTCATTTATGATCAGTAGGCAAAAAGAGACGATAGTCCATGTAACAACATTTTCCATAGTTAGGTAGCCAAGTAGAAGGAGTTTCACTCATGCAACGAGGGCATGATTTATACCCCTTGGTAGACCACCCTGACAAATTTGCATAAGCGGGAAAGTCATTAATGGTCCATAATAATGCAGCTCGCATCTAAAAATATTCATGTTTGGAAGCATCATAAGTCTTGGTCCCAGATTCCCACAGCTCCTTTAATTCTTCAACTAACGGTTGCAAGTATACATCAATGTTATTTCCCGGCCCACTTTTCCCAGGAATTAACAAAGATAGTATGGTGTAAGGTTGCTTCATACACATCCATGGAGGAAGGTTTTAAACAACAAGTACAACTGGCCATATACTATAGTCATTATTAATCCCTCCAAATGGATTGAACCCGTAACCTAACCTAACATTTCGAGTTTATAAAGCAAAGGATTGATGTTTCTCATCAAAATGCTTCCAAGCTTTGCCGTCCGCTGGATGTGTAAGGACTTCTGGCTCTTCTTCTCTACTTTCAGCATGCCACCTCATGTCACTTGCGGTTTTAGATGACATAAACAACCTTTGCAACCTTGGTTTTAGTGGGAAATAGCGCAACACTTTTGGTGATTTTCGATCACTCTTTCTATCACATATTGTGCACTTTACGAGCTTTGCATTCTCTTTCCAAAAAATCATGCAATCATTTTTACATGCTTCTATTTTCTCATAATCAAAACCCAAATCAGTAATCATCTTTCTTGCTTCATAATAATTCGATGGAACATCTGCACCTTTTGGTAATACATCCTTGTACATTTTAAGGTTATTATTGAAAGCTTTATTAGTCATTCCGTCCATACATTTGATTTGGAACAACTTTAAAATGCACGACAACTTTGAGTAATTCTCACACCCTGGGTAAGGAGTTTGTTCAGCATCTTTCATTAAACTGTCCAACATTTTGGCCTCCTTGGAACCCTTAGCGTATTCATGAACTTTTGGCTCAAGATTAACTTGTTCGTCATCAAAACCATCAGCTTGCTCATCACCAAACTCCTCATCTACACGGTCATTAAAGAAAGCTGGCCCACTTCTATCGTATATCATTCTCCTTATATCATCACTATTACCATCTCCCAAATCCGCTCTTTTTCTTTTCTGTGGGGGTTTAAATTCTCCGTGATAAACCCACCGAACATATCCCCGCACAATTCCATTTAGTAATAGATCATTAAAAATTTCGTCCTTCGTCTTATGTGTACTATTGTTACACCGGTTACATGGGCAAGGAACTTTAATTTCATCTTCTCCTATGTCACTACTATTAGCCAAATCACCAAAAGCAAAATAAAGAAACTCATTCACTCCGTTTATATATAAGGAATTCGTCCTATCATCACATTCCATCCACTCTAACCTCTTCTTTAACATATCCGAGCTATCCATGTGTTTTAGAAGATTTACAACTACAAAAAAGTACGAAAAAATATTCACAGAATTAAGTAATACACATAAAATCAATTTTATTACCAAATACGCTTGTAGCATGTCATTCAGTTAATAGTCAAAATCTCGAGTGAATATCAATTCTAAAATAAATAAAACGAATACAGACAAATCTTATATAATAATAAGCATATCATATAATAATAAATAAATCTCCAGAATTCAATTAATCTCCAGATTTTAATTACATAGCAAAGATCAGAATGTAAATTGATTATTTTTATTAAACATAATAGTAATATTACCCAAAAACAATCAAAACAATGTTATTCAATACTCTGTAGTCCAACAACACTTTAGATGTGAAAAAAACTATATGAATAATTTTCTCACTATAACAGGTATAGCCTAAGTCCGAGAGCCTAATCAGCTACACTCGTTACCAGAACCCTCATTGACTCCAAAACCTCATCTAATCATTCTCATTGACTCCCTCCAAAACCAATCAAACCACCCTGTATTCAAACTACAAAAGAATTTTTATAAATAATAATAAAAAACACACGACTATGTTTCAAGTGGCTTGACAGACAAGAAACAGATTCTATGATTTATGTCTCACTCGGACCATCAACATCAATGACAAGAGAGCCTACGGAACATCAACTTGCCAAATTCTCAGCCTGGGAATGGCTCTCAAACCAGCCCGTGAGTCAAAGTGTGAGTCAAATTTTGTTAACGAGATGATCTCAAAGGTTACAAGACAAATCAGGAGTTGGAATTAGATGGTTTGCTCTGTTAAACAATATGGCTAGAAAGCATACATTAACACACAACACAAAAATTTTCAGAACGAAATGTTATAGTGAAAATCCATGCTACTGATGTTACAAGGAGATTCTGAAAACAATGTTCATTTTAGACTATGAGTAACTTATAGATAATATTTATAAGGTATCCCACTTCATTGGCAGAGGATCACCACTAATGCTGATGTAGTCATGAAATGTAATCAATATGCAGATATACAGAAGGAAGACAACGCGATTAATCATGAAATGTAGACAAGGTTACAAGACAAATCAGGAGTTGGAATTAGATGGTTTGCTCTGTTAAACAATATGGCTAGAAAGCATACATTAACACACAACACAAAAACTTTCAGAACTCAGCACCAATATGCAGATATACAGAAGGAAGACATCGCGATTAACATGAAATGTAGTCAAGGTTACAAGACAAATCAGGAGTTGGAATTAGATGGTTTGCTCTGTTAAACATCAACATCAATGACAAGAGAGCAGATAAGTAAGTTGGCAGTTGGATTGGAAAAAAGTGAGCAAAAGTTTGTATGGGTCGTTAGAAGAGCTGATGAAGTAGATCTTGTGACAGAAGATGAAGTGATAAGGCCTCAGCTGCCAGAAAGTTTTGAAAGAAGAGTCCAGAGCAGGGGAATGGTGGTAAGAGATTGGGTACCCCAACTTGAAACTCTTGCACACCCACCAACAAGAGGTTTCATGAGTCACCCCGCATGGGAGTGCCGATTACAGCACGGTCAATGCACTCTGACCAACCAAGGAACACCATTTTAGTAACACAAGTGCAGAGAGTTGTTTCTTAAATATTTTAGTTGTTTCATTATCCTTAATTTGCAGTTGGTAATGGCAAAATTTTGAGGGAATATCTGAATAACTACAAGTGTTATTTGAAACTTTTGCACAAAAGGATTTATACTTATATATGGAAACCTTGAACGACATCATGTAAAAGGATTTATATATCTGTGCCGTTCAAGGTTTCATCCACAAAATGATTTATACTTAGCTGTGGAAGAATCCTTTTTCTAATTTTTTTTTACTATGGTCCAACTTAAATTGTAATTGCTTGACTATGACAATTTTAGTACTTAACTTGAAGTATAAGACATTTAATTTAAATGTGGTTTTATTAACTCTCAACAACTAATCCCACAGAGTTTTCCTATCGTCATTCGTATGTAAACCATAAACTGTTGACAAAGTTCCTGGTAAATTACTAGACTTATGCATTATAGAACAATGAATGACTTGTTCAGAAATCTCAAATCACCTTTAAAGTAATCAACTGATGATTCCATCCAACCCAAACTCTACCCGTAGAAGAGTAGTCATAATTACATTCTCAGTGCCACATGTTCCTAACTCGACTAAGAAGCAATGCTACAGGTATACTGCAGAAGTAACATGTTCTATTTTGACTTTCAAGCAATCAAATCAGCAAAAGCAATAAGCCCAAGCTACTGGCAGCATCAAATTCAGAATACTCAATATGACAACTACAACTTACAAGAATCTACCACATATTTGCTAACTGTAACAGGTATTCTATTTTGCAGACTCACTATAGCCTAAATCCGAGAGCCCAAATCTGCTACACTCGTTACCAGAACCGAAGGCCCCAAACCCATATAAAAGATGAACACGCCATCAACTCTGCTGAACCAGAACAGTGGCTTAGTGCCAACATAGTTCAAACTAAATTGTCTAGCTATTATATCAACTAAAATCAGACTTATATCATCCAAAAAGCAATCATTATCAAATTTGCTAAAAATCATAAACAAATATCCATCAACGAAATTCAGATAATCTCAATAAAATAAAATAAAAAACAAACATTAAGTTCAAACTTATGCCATCCAAAACAGGAGAATAAAAAAGAGCCAAATCGTACAAATTACAAAAAAAAACGCAATAAAACATAGAACTGGGAAAATAATGATGAACATTACCTTCTTCTCTTATTACCTCCCTAAGAAACTGCAACAGAAAACTATAGATCACCTCCTTGTTCTCCCCTGTCCTCTGCCTCTACTTTCAAAGCCTATAACAGCACCCAATTACCAAAAGAGTTAATCATGTACTTAATTGAGAATACTAATTCTCAAGATGATGAATTGTCACTTTCAGATGATGTAGCCATTGCTCAGTTTCTAATCCATTAACAATATTCCACAAAATTTTAACACCTTATAGAAGAAAATTCAGTCAAATTTCATCACCGGACAATTTCGATTATCATCAGCAATACAAATTTCGATTAATTAATTAATAATAACCAAATCAATCAAACAAACTAAGAAAAAATATTTTACGAAAACAAGAAATCAATTGCAAAATTAAAATATGGTGTGATTGAAATTCAAACTCGTATATGGAACTTACAAAAAATTGCATAATTGAAATATCATATGATTAAGATTCAATATTAATGTTTGATAGAAACAAGGAATATAGAATTGTTGAGAAATAAGCATGAAAGGGGAAGCAGCAGAAGGGTGGAAGAGGCAAGAGAAAGAGGCGATAAATTAAGGGAATTACCTCCTATAAATTTGATACGAGTTTAAAAACTCGTTGTATAAACAAGGATAGTTGATTAACAAGCGAGACCTTTAACTCGTTGATCGTGAATGCAAGACAAGACCTATTGACTCACAATCAGTTCTTTGAATAGGAAATGCGTCCAAAACAAAGAAAAAAAACTGAATTATAAACTATAATTCGAAATGTAACAAACAAGTGTTTTAATCATCCAGTTGGTTGTTTATTCCAATCAAGAAGCTGACTATAAATAGCCAAAAACCAACAGCTACAAGAGCTTTAAACGGCTAATTAAGAGCCATTTAAGAGCCTTTAAAACTGGCAGTTACAAGCTCTAAAGCCTCCTAATTCAGTCACTAAATTGGAGGTTACAAAGGCTTAAAACTCTCCTTACAAACAGCAATAATCAAAGCTAAGTAATGACTGAATTTAAATTGGGGATTTAAACAAATATCCCTTTATTAAACCGACTTTAACCAAAGCAATTAAAAATAATAAGTGCGTACAATCTGTTTAAACAAGCGGACCAATGTGATTAAACGGACCAGTTTGATTAACGTACCACCTTGATAATAAGGACCATATAATGAGCTCACTCAATCCAAGTCACCATGCACACAAAATGAGCCATTGAACCCAAATCAATTTTGGTTCCAATTGCTAGCATAAGACTATCACTTTCATCCATAACCGTATCATCCCCTCCCCCTTTAAAAGGAATTGACCTCCATTCAGCAAGGCCATCATCATCACGATAAGGTGAAAGATCACCTACATTGAAAGTAGCATGGACACCATAGTCTCCCGGAAGCTCAATCTTGTAAGCATTATCATTCACACGTGCAACCACCTTGTAAGGACCTTCAGCCCTAGGCATAAGCTTATTCTTGCATTTGCTTGGAAAATGCTCTTTCCTTAAATGAACCCAAACCAAATCACCTTCTTCAAACAACCTTGGTTTGCGATTCTTATTTGATTTCTGTTTATAAGAGGCATTAATAGCTTCAATTCGCTCACGAACTTGTTGGTGCAGTTTCATCATAGACTTTAACTTAGCATCGGCATCCCTGTGAACCAACTCATCTTTTGGTAATGGAATTAAATCCAAGGGCAAGTATGGATTAATCCCATATACTACCTCAAATGGAGAATGACCAGTAGCATAAGTAGGAGACCGATTATAAGCAAATTCAGCGTGAGCAAGCTTGACATCCCAATCCTTTTGCGTTTTACTTACCAACCCTCTAAATAGCGTTCCCAAGGTTCGATTTGTCACCTCTGTTTGCCCATCATTTTGAGGGTGATGTGAAGTGCTAAACAACAACTTGGTTCCCACCTTTCTCCACAATGTATTCCAAAAGTAACTCAAGAACTTGGAATCTCGATCAGAAACAATAGTCTTTGGAATTCCATGCAAACGAACAATCTCCTTATAATACAAATCAGCACATTACAAGCATCATCCGTTTTGTGACAAGCAACGAAGTGAGCCATTTTTGAAAATCTATCCACCACGACCATAATAGCATCCTTACCTCTTTGAGTACGAGGCAAAGCCACTATAAAATCCATGGATACATCTTCCCAAGGGCGAACTGGAACCGGCAAAGGTGAGTATAAATCGGGTTTGAAAGAACTCTTGGCCATATGACAAGTCACACATTTATTCACAATGTTCGTTACATCACCTAACATTTTAGGCCAAAAGAAATGTTCTCTCAATATTTCCAAGGTCTTGGCTATGCCAAAGTGACCAGCCAATCCTCCACCATGAGCCTCACGCACTAGTAACTCACGAATTGAATGCTTAGGAATACAAAGGCGATTACCTTTGAAAAGAAACCCATCTTGCAACATGTACTCCCCATAAGCACCAACTGCACATTTCTCGAATGCAACTCCAAAATCACCATCATCATGATAATAATCTTTTAAGGTTTCAAACCCCAACAAACGAACATCAAGTGTAGCAAGCAAAGTGTACCTTCGTGATAATGCGTCAGCCACCACATTGCTTTTACCATCTTTGTATTTCGAAGAAAAATGAAAGGATTGCAAGAACTCAACCCATTTAGCATGCCTTGGGCTCAATTTTTGTTTCCCATTAATATACTTCAAAGATTCATGATCAGAATGCAAAACAAAGTGGCTAGAACGCAAATAATGACTCCAATGATCCAAAGCTCTAACAATGGCATAGAACTCTTTATCATAAGTGCAGTAATTCAAACGAGCACCCCCTAACTTTTCCGAAAAATAAGCTATGGGACGCTTACCTTGGATCAAAACAGCACCAATCCCCACTCCACTAGCATCACACTCGACCTCAAAAGGTTGAGAGAAATCTGGCAGCGCCAAAATAGGAGTAGCACACAAACGCTCTTTAATCACATCAAACGCCTTTTGAGCGTCCTCTCCCCATACAAAAGCACCTTTCTTCAAGCAACTAGTGATAGGACTAGTAATAGTACTGAAATCACGAATGAAACGTCTATAAAATGAAGCAAGACCATGAAATGAACGCACCTCACTTATAGTTTTAGGATTAGGCCACGATTTGATAGCCTCGATCTTGGACTGATCCACGGACACTCCATCTTTCGAAACCACATAGCCCAAGAATACAACATTGTCAACAAGGAATGAACACTTCTCTAGCTTCCCATAGAGTCTTTGAGCTCTAAGTGTTTCAAAAACATCCCTCAAATGAATCAGATGCTCCTCTTCGTTCCTACTATACACCAAGATGTCATCAAGATATACCACAACGAATCTGCCCAAAAATGATTTAAGCACTTCGTTCATTAGCCTCATAAACGTACTAGGAGCATTAGTGAGACCAAATGGCATGACGGTCCACTCATACAAACCATGTTTTGTCTTGAAAGCCGTTTTCCACTCATCTCCTTCACGCATCCGAATCTGATGATAACCACTTCGCAAATCAATTTTTGAGAACAACTTCGAACCATGGAGCTCATCTAACATATCATCAAGTCTCGGAATTGGAAAACGATACTTGATGGTAATGTTATTCACAGCCCTACTATCAACACACATTCGCCATGTTCCATCTTTCTTAGGCACAAGCAACACCGGAACAGCACATGGACTCAAGCTTTCTCTAACATAGCCTCGATTCACCAGCTCATCAATTTGCTTTTGTAATTCCTTTGTTTCCTCCGGATTGCAACGATAGGCAGCCTTATTAGGCAAAGAAGTTCCTGGAATAAGATCAATTTGATGTTCAATACCACGAATAGGGGGCAAACCTGGTGGTAATTCATCCGGAAATACATCCTTGAACTCAAACAGCAATTCGGCAATGGGACTGCCTTCTTTCCAATTTTGGCCTTCAATTGGACTCTCCTTAGCCACGAGCAAATACACCAACTCTCCATGATCAAGAGCTTGCTCAATTTCTCGTTCACTAGCCAACATGGTGAGATTCGGCTTTTTCTTTTGTTTCACACTCATGGATCGAACCGCTTGAGATGACATAGGCTTTAGCACAATTTTCTTGCCTTTGTCTCTCAATTCATACTCATTGCCTCTCCCTTTATGAATCACGTCCCTATCAAACTGGCAAGGACGACCCAACAAAATATGACAAGCATCCATAGGAATAACATCACAAAGAACTTCATCCACATACGAACCCATAGTCAAACCAACCCTTACTTGCTTCGACACTTTTACACTATTACCATCATCAAGTCAATGGAGTGCGTATGGCCTAGGATGGGCAGTAGTGATTAAGCCTAATTTTGACACCATTTCACTAGAAGCAGCATTGGTACAACTCCCCCCATCAACAATTACACTACACCACTTATCTTTCACTAGACATTTAGTATGAAACAACTGATCTCGTTGGTCTAGATCAGTAGGTGAAATTTGAGTTTGTAGCGCTCTAAGAACCAGATTTGTGTCATAAATTGGAGCCTCATACCCTTCCTCTTCCTCCTCATCACCACTCTCATCAAACACAAATACGTCCCCCAACCTCTTTTCCTCTTCCAACAACTCCTCACGACATTCAACAGCTTCTCTCAAGGTCAATACTCGTTTATTTGGACACGCATTTTGATAATGCCCAAACCCTTGACACTTAAAACAACGCACCTTGGACAGACTTGTTTCTTTGGTTGGGTTAGATAGTTTAGGGGCAGCCGTAGAATTACTTGAACCTACGGTACTAGGTGATGTGTTTGGTTTCAAGCTAGGTTCGGATTTAGCCCAAGACTTGGCTTTACCATCCATACTAGACCCTCCCCCATATTTTGCCTTCCCTTGATTTTCCAATTTTAAACAAAGTCCACAAAGAGTGTCAAAATCAGAATATGGATAAAGGTCTACGGTATTGGCAATATTATAATTTAGACCCCTTAAAAATCTGGACAGTTTTTGTTCCTCAATTTCCTCAATTTCTCCCATTAAGGACAACTTTTCAAACTCATCAATATATTCAGCCACACTCATTTTTCCTTGCCTCAATTCGGCAATTTTACGATAAGTTGTTATTCTATGAGTTGTTGGCACATACCTTTTACGTAGCTTACGTTTCAAAGACTCCCAAGAGGTAATTTTCTCCTTCCCTTCACGTATTCTCTTGGATTTCAGTCCCTCGAACCACAATGAAGCCCCTCGTCCTAGCTTCAATATGGCATATTTGCAACGCTTCTCATCATCAATGTCCTTGAAATCGAACATTCTCTCTATTTTGCGCTCCCACTCCAAATAGGCTTCCGGATCTGTTCCACCAACAAATTCAGGAAGTTCGGTGACCTTGAATTCATCCATAGCCCGTTGATCACGCCTAGGAGGCCTACGATACCCCCCATCTCTAACGTTCTTCAAGGCTTCTTGGAGATGTTGTAGAAAGTCAGGATCATCAAAATCTATATTTCAGTTTGTAAGAATTACGAACAGCAGCTCTTTTTTTTTTCTTTTTTTTTTTTTTTTTTTGGGCGGATCACACGAACAGCAGCTCTGATACCACTAATGATACGAGTTTAAAAACTCGTTATATAAACAAGGATAGTTGATTAACAAGCTATACCTTTAACTCGTTCATCGTGAATGCAAGACAAGACCTATTGACTCACAATCAGTTCTTTGAATAGGAAACGCGTCCAAAACAAAGAAAAAAAACTGAATTATAAACTATAATTCGAAATGTAACAAACAAGTGTTTTAATCATCCAGTTGGTTGTTTATTCCAATCAAGAAGCTGACTATAAATAGCCAAAAACCAACAGCTACATGAGCTTTAAACGGCTAATTAAGAGCCATTTAAGAGCCTTTAAAACTGGCAGTTACAAGCTCTAAAGCCTCCTAATTCAGTCACTAAACTGGAGGTTACAAAGGCTTAAAACTCTCCTTACAAACAGCAATAATCAAAGCTAAGTAATGACTGAATTTAAATTGGGGATTTAAACAAATATCCCTTTATTAAACCGACTTTAACCAAAGCAATTAAAAATAATAAGTGCGTACAATCTGTTTAAACAAGCGGACCAATGTGATTAAACGGACCAGTTTGATTAACGTACCACCTTGATAATAAGGACCATATAACGAGCTCACTCAATCCAAGTCACCATGCACACAAAATGAGCCATTGAACCCAAATCAGTTTTGGTTCCAATTGCTAGCATAAGACTATCACTTTCATCCATAACCGTATCAAAATTGAAGCTAATTCAGGGGAATTACTTGGCAGAGAATCGTTGTTGATTTTGCCGTCGTTCTTGATCAACAGCGAAAAGCTTGAAGGTTTCGTATCGGTGCCTCCTTAAAGAGTTCTTTGACAGTTTCAGAGAATTAGGAGTTCTATCAGAAAGGGGAGAGAGAACAGTTTTAGGGAATTAGCGCTGAAAACCAAATTTTTCCCGCTTTTTTTTTTGTAAGATAAAAAAAATATGTGATTTTTATTAGCCACGAAAATAATTTTGTGGCAAATTTCGTGGCACAAGTGTATGTTTGCCACGAATGTATTTTTCCCGTGGCATAAATTTTGTTGTTATTCTTAGTTTATTACTAAATGTTATTTTTCCCGTGGCAAGAAACTTGCCACAAATTTAAAATTCCCGTGGCATAATTCGTGGCACAAGTGATGATTTGTAGTAGTGCATGTAATTATTTCCCATGATGAAGTTACTCCATCCATCCCGGAACGTCATACTCCCTTCCGGTAGATAGGAGAAGTCATGGTTAGGGGATATTGGGGGACCCGAGAGTATTTGAGTTTCCCACACTCTGTCTGAATTCACCCGTCATATCACTATGGTAGAAATATACTAAGGTCCTAGTACATACATTGGATATCTCGGTACCGGCT
The DNA here is from genome assembly GCF_020520425.1 of Spinacia oleracea. Taxonomy (NCBI): domain Eukaryota; kingdom Viridiplantae; phylum Streptophyta; class Magnoliopsida; order Caryophyllales; family Amaranthaceae; genus Spinacia; species Spinacia oleracea. Next base: position 122,962,634 of record NC_079491.1, read on the forward strand.
GATAGCTCGAAATAGTAAGTCAACGAGGGGAAATGGTTGATAGTATATATAAATCAAATGAGAGAGGATAAATAATTAAATAAAGGATTAACTTAATAAATAAACAAATACGTAAATAAATGAATAAATAAATATATGAATAAATAAAATAAATATATAAATAAATAACTAAATCAATACATAAATAAATAATTAAATATATATGTATATACATATACAAGTACATATACATATACATATACATATACATATACATATACATATGATGATTGAAATAATATCTTACCATACGGATCATGTTTTGATTGTTCAGGGTGACACTAAAACAATAACCCTGTTCTTCCATCGTAGTTACTTAGATGTGGTGGTAGTATTATTTTTATAGTCGTGTGAAGATATAATTTTCAAGAACAATATTTATAGGATTCATTTAGCCATACTAACGCAACACTTGTCGTCCATGCAATTCAAATTTTGACCTAATCAATTCACGCATGTGACCCATCCCATGGTAATTACTTATGTTAATATGGTACATGATTATATTATAATGATAGTTAGGGATTATAATGGTAGTCACATGGGATTATACTGGTATTCAACTACGATATTCTGATATCTTAGATATGGCCAAAAACAAATTATTCTCTCCACAAGATAAGACTAAATAGTACAATTATTTTATTTCATTTTAATGGTACTTAAATGATATCATAGTTTTAAAACTCCGTTTAAAATGCAAGTCCAAACCCTAATCCCTAAAAACATTCAAACCCTGAACCCTAAACCCTAAAACCCTAAACCCTATACCCTGACCCGATCGAACTCGACCCAACCCAACTACAATCCAACTATTGTAATTCTAAGATAATTCCCGCAAAATAAATATTCTCTTTTTTAAATGTTCCCTATTTTAGATAAGTCCAATCTTGATGAGATCTTATTTTTGGAGTGACTTGTCTGATATGTCAACTCCATTTGGCCTAACCTTGATTTACACCCATTTGATTATTTAAGAAATGGTACTTAATAATTAATCAAACTTAAATTATGGTTTTTTTTATTTCTGCTTTGATATATTACTGATTCTACAATGTTATGCAAAATATAGAAAAATTGATAATAATGAGAAACATAGTTTAATTAATAGTGCTTACAAACTGGGTTGTGGAGGTCTAATCCTCCACAATTACAACCGATAGTGTTGTGGGCAAAATTACCATGCCTTCGTGTACCAATGAGGATGTGACACCTGGCACGTATTACGCCCCCTAAGCAGAAACCATACGAAGTCTACTCCGGAGCATGAGAATTAATCTATGTATCTATAGTGTATATGTATCTGAATTTAAGCGTGTATAAACGTATGTATTATACCTATGCCTGGAAAGGGGCTTAATTAGTAAGTATCCCAAGTGAATGAATAAGCACAATAGGCCCAAGTAGCCCACTATTGCCAAAAGGGGCCAGAGAATTGTAAGGAGAAAGGACACATGTCCTCCTCCCATACCCCCAGCCAATCATGTAAAGGGAATATTAGGTCATTCCCACAAAAACCTAGTACTATAAATAGTCCCACTTCCCTAGAAAAAGGGGTCACAATCAATACAATCAAGAGCAATTGCTGCTCTGCCTTCTCTCTACTCTCTCTCTCTATAAAAATTCATTCTTGTGAAATCCTCAGAAGTTACCGGGAAACCTCCAAGGTATCTCACCGGAAAAACCCCACAACATTTGGCGCCGTCAGTGGGGAGGTACGGTAACATGGAATATCAACGACAGGACAATGATACTGGGCGGCCTACGCGAGTAGAGCGGCCACCCCTCGAAAGAGAAATGCCGATTGAGCATCAGACGCCGGCCACGAGAATTACTGGAGATGTCGCGCGAATGTTTGCGACCGGGCACACCCCGCGTCATGCTGCCGAGGTAGAGGTGCTCAGCGAGGAGGACGACCAGGCCAATCGCACCCCTCCTGGAGGACACCTGGATCCTCGGGCGGATACAGTAATAGAGGAGAACCCTGATATGCCTGTCTCTGTGGGTGCTCTTCGGGCTATTTTGGCTGAGTTCCAAGCTGATATGGGAAAGACAGTTAATGCTGAGGTACAGAAGAGTATGCTGATTTACACCACTGCTGCGGCTGCAAATCATGAGGGACCGGCAAGCAATAGGCCAACACTTTCTTTGCGCCCCCCAAACGTCTGGACCAGGCAGACATGCGAGGACCTGAGGGGGCAGCCGCCAGCGAGTCAGCCCAATCAGGCAATGTCTTACCTACCACGCCGACTGCCACAGCGGCTGATCGGAGAAACGTCCCGAGGACGTGAGCAGCCACGCGCCGAGCAATTGCCTGACTCTGAGTCTGAACTTTCTGACACTGGGTCAACCCCCGTCATGCCGGATAGACCTCTCCCTGATCCAACTTATACGCACCTGAGCCAGGCGCGCCCAGGGGTCACCCGTCCAACCCGTCAAACTCGCAGACGCGAGTCTTCCCAGCGGGTACCCTACTCAAGGCGTCAAGATCCTGTGTATCACATTCAGGAGGGGGTGTCCAACATGGCCCTAGGACACACCACCCCTTTTGCAGACTCCATCATGAGAGCCCCGAGGGAACCCAAAGTCAAGCCGCCCAATATTGATGCTTACGATGGGACCACAGATCCAGACATGCACCTCTTGGTTTACCAGCATCACATGTATGTCCAAGGAACAACTGACTCAACCTGGTGTAAGTATTTTCCGGGCACACTCAAAGGAGTAGCATCTAAGTGGTTCGAGAGACTTCCAGCTGGAACTATTCGCTCTTTTTTGGAGCTCGAGTTGTTGTTCTCTACTCGGTTCATGGCTCACAAGGAAGAAAAGAAGACGAGCATGCATCTGAGTAGGATTCAGCAAGGGAAATACGAGTCTCTGAGGAGCTATGTGAAGAGATGCAATCTAGAGGCAGGGCAAATTCCGGATTTGCCAGATGGTGTTGCATTCGGTAACTTCATTCGAGGGCTTAAAAAGGGCTCTTTCAAGTTTGATCTGGTAAAGAAAAGCGTCCGAACAATGCCAGAAGTGCTGGATGAGGCCGAGGCCTTCATCCATGAAACAGAGATTTGCAGCGTCCCGAAAGATCCCAGAGGAAGTGATACCGCCGAGCCGGCGGCAAAAAGGGAGAAATTCGAAAAGAAGAGCCGGCCTAACGGGACGTGGGCTATTGCAAAAGAGTCAGACAGGGCTCCCGGGGCGGCAGGCCAGAAACGGTCCAGAACTTATGATCGGGAGCGATTTGAGTATAACACAGACATGTACACAATTCTGATGGACGTCGGGTCCAAATACGACATTGATCGTCCATTTCCCATGAAGTCGCCACCAGAAAGTAGGGACCCCAAACTGTACTGTCACTTTCACAGTGACATTGGGCATGACACCAAAGAATGTAAGAGCTTGAAAAGGGCATTGGACGGCCTAGCCGCTAAGGGATTCTTAAAGAGTTATATCAGCAGGAACACGGGAGGTTCTGGCAAACCCTTCTACAAGAAGAACAAATCCCCTCCCTCGGAGGAAGATGGGAATCGTACTGACCCAGAGTGCGTAGCAGTCATCTCCGGAGGATTGGCCGCCGGCGGGCCGACCATGAGGGGCCAGAAGGATTATGCCAAGCAATTGGGGCAAGTGATGCTGTCCGGCAAGGCCACAGCTGACCCGTTTCCAAAAGTTGAAATCGGCGAGGCCGACCGTGGGAAAATCTCCACCCCGCATGACGATCCTTTGGTAATTGAGTTAAAGGTTGCTAATCTGAGGGTTAGGCGTATTTTGATTGATATAGGAAGCTCGTCGGACATAATTAGTCTAGAGTGCTTGAACCGGCTACAACATGATTCCTCAAAGATTGAGAAAATCCACTATCCCATTATAGGCTTCGGAGGTAGTATCATCCATCCAGTCGGCATCATTGCGCTTCCTCTGAGGATGGGAAATAAAAAGGAATCTCGACAAATGGACATCCGTTTCCACATAGTGAAAGACCTGACGGCGTATAACATCATCTTGGGGCGTCCTACCTTGAATAGGGAAAAGGCTGTCATTGTGACTCATCTGATGCTCCTTAAGTTTATCTGTGACGATGGGAGTGTCAGCACTACACATGGTGATCAGCAACAAGCTAGAGATTGCTATCTAACCACCTTGGGTCCAGAAGCATGGGGGACGGGTGAAGAGAAAGAGACATCGGGAAACAAACGAAAATGTGGCGACACACAACCCAAAATCGTCAAAGAAACATTAACTATCACAGCAGGGCACATGGAAGAGAGACGCCCAAAGCCTGTTGGGGCTCATTTCGATGTGGTATTAAACACAGACAAACCTGACAGAGTAGTGCCCATCGGCATTCCTCCTGACGACCCGCTGGCGGCAGAGTTGGTCCACCTACTGAGATAATTTGAAGATATCTTTGCATTCACAGTGGACGAAATGCCGGGTATTGATCCTGCTGTGGCCGTCCATAAGCTGAATGTGGACCCAAACTTTAAGCCGGTTCGTCAGAAGAAAAGGAACCATGGGGAAGATAGAAATCAGGCGGCAGCAGCGGAAATACAAAAGTTGATGAAGGCAGGGTTCGTCAGGCCTAGTCAGTACCCCGACTGGGTTGCTAATGTGGTCCTCGTCAAGAAACCCAATGGCACCTGGAGAATGTGTGTTGACTACACCAACCTCAATAAGGCATGTCCCAAGGACAGTTTCCCATTACCTAAGATTGACCGGCTTGTCGACTTTACAGCAGGGCATGCTATGATGAGCTTCATGGATGCATACTCAGGGTTTCATCAGATCCCGTTGTGGCCTGACGACCAGGAAAAAACGTCATTTGTTACTGAACAAGGCCTTTACTGCTACAAAGTGATGCCGTTTGGATTAAAGAATGCGCCGACCACCTTTCAGCGTCTTATTAACACTGTGTTCATAAAGCAGCTCGGCAGAAATATTGAAGCTTATATTGATGATATGATCGTGAAAAGTAAGCTGCGGGCGGCACATATAACTGATCTTAGGGAGACATTTGAGACTATTCGAGCTTACAATATGAGATTGAACCCTAAGAAGTGTGTGTTTGGGGTGACGGCAGGCAAATTCTTAGGTTTCTTGATTGATGAAAGGGGAATTGAAGCCAACCCAGACAAAATCCAGGCAGTAATTGATATGAGCTCACCAAAGACAGTAAAAGAGGTCTAGCGGCTCACAGGTTGCTTGGCCGCCCTGGGCAGATTCCTTTCCAGGGCTGGAGACAAGTGCCCACTACTTTTTTAGGGCAGTCAGAAAGAAGGCCAAGTTTGAATGGTCGGACGAAGCCGAGGCGGCGTTGGTAAGATTAAAGGAACACTTGCATACCTTGCCTCGTCTTGTTAGCCCCTTGCTAGGAGAGACTTTGTACATGTATCTTGCCGTGTCAGAGCACTCGTTGAGTGCCGTTCTACTGACAGAGAGGGAGGGAATACAGATACCAGTATACTTTGTCAGTCATGTTCTTCAAAATGCTGAAGGTAGATACCCCACAGTGGAAAAGTTTGGCTTAGCCCTGTTCATGGCCAGCAAAAAGCTCCGTCCTTACTTTTTAGCTCACAAAATAGTGGTCTACACAGATCAACCGCTCAAACTGCCCTTTACGAAGCTGGAGGCGTCAGGACGAATGCTAAATTGGGCAATAGAGCTGAATGCCTTTGATATCACCTATGAGCCGAGGAAAGCTGTCAAGGGGCAGGCATGTGCCGACTTTATTGTTGAAATGACGAGGCCAGACTTTGCCAAGAATACAAAAACTGTGTGGACAGTGTATGTAGACGGCTCATCCACACAGAATGGATGTGGAGCTGGGATAATCTGTCACTCCCCAGAAGGAGATACTTTTGAGTATGCTATGCGATTTAACTTTCAGGCGTCAAATAATGAGGCCGAATATGAAGCCCTGCTTTGTGGCATAAAAATGTGTAAGGCGGCAGGCGCCGAGGAGATTGTAGCACTATCTGACTCCCAACTGATTGTGAGCCAAGTTAATGGAACCTACGAAGCTAGGGATCCGACTATGGTCAAATACATGCAGGCCGTCCATCCGGAAGTAGAACCACTGAAAAGTTTTGAAGTAAGGCAAGTCCCTCGCTCGGAAAATAACCAAGCTGATGCCCTGTCAAAATTGGCAAGTTCCGCGTCTTGTGATACCCCTCGGCACGTGTTTTGGGAGGTAAAAGAGCACAAAAGTGTTGAGCAAATGGAGGTGGAAACTCTTGACAGGACGACTACATGGATGGATGACATAGTAAACTTCAAAATGAATGGAGTCTTGCCAGAAGACTCAAGGAAAGTGGCAAAACTTCAGAAGAAGTGCTCTTGGTTTGAAATGTGGAACGACACCCTCTACAAAAAGGCCTACTCCCGTCCTTTGTTAAGATGTGTAACGCCTGAGAAGGGGCAGGAAATTCTAGAAGACCTTCATCAGGGGTTGTGCAGCTCGCATATTGGTGGAAGGGCTTTGGCTGAAAAGGCACTTCGAACCGGCTATTAGTGGCCGACTCTTAAAGAGGACGCAATCTCACTGGTCAAGAAGTGTGACAAATGCTAGCGTTTTTCTCACCTAATACACCGACCGGCACGAGTTCTGACGCCCATCACGAGCCCAATTCCATTTGCCAAGTGGGGGATGGATCTTCTAGGCCAATTTACGGCCGCACCAGGAGGGAGGCGTTATGTCATCGTTGCTGTAGATTACTTCACCAAATGGGTGGAGGCAGAAGCGCTCAAAAACATAAAAACTACTGATGTGAGAGCATTCATTTGGAAGAATATCATGATTCGCTTTGGGATTCCACAGGCTATCGTCTTCGATAATGGGCCTCAGTTTGAGACGCCTAAGCTGAAAGAGTGACTGGCAGATCACGGCATACACACTTGCTTTGCATCAGACGGACGTCCCCAAGCCAATGGCCAGGTTGAGGCGTTCAACAAAATTATCTCCGAAGGAATGAAAAAGAAGCTCGACGAAGCCAAAGGACTATGGGCTGATGAGCTGCCAAATGTCTTATGGTCCATCCGCACCACGGCTAAGAATTCAACCGGTGAAACACCCTTCTTGCTAGCCTATGGCGCCGAGGCTGTCCTACCCATAGAAATGTGTGAACCAACTTTGAGAGTCATGCTGTATGACGAAAATGTTAACTAGGAGACAATGAAAGCAGCCCTGGACTTCCTGCCCGAGGTTAGAGGAAATGCAGCGCTCAGACAACAGCTGTACAAGATAAGAATGGCAAGAGAATACAACAAGAAAGTCTCTAATAGAGTGCTCAAAGTCGGAGATTTTGTCCTCAGGAAAATGGAATCCACAGGCCGAGCAAACGAACAGGGTAAGCTGACGCCCACCTGGGAGGGACCTTATGAGATCTATGATGAGGTTAGAGATGGAACCTACCGCATTCAAGACATGCATGGCCGGCCTATTTTGCGCACTTGGAATGCCGACAATCTCAAGAAATATTTCTTCTAGATATGTGTTAAGCTTTGTCTTACTTACCACGATCCATTGCCCAAGGGGCGGCCTCTAATGGTCATATTTGGGTAGTAATTACTTTTGTAACCGGCTAAATTCGCCTTGCAAAGTTATAAATAATACTACTCTATTTGTCTCGTAATATTTATTGCTCGCACAATGAATATAAAAATGTACACTCAAATGCATAATCAAAGCCTAATTGTATGACGGCCTGAGAAGTGGCCCAGATTAGCAAAAACTCTCAGCAAGACTAATTGTTTGAAGCCTAAGGAGTGGCCCAGATTAGCACCAAGTTGTAGGCTGATCACCTATCCAATTTCCTACCCAGTATAGCAAGCCGCTGGCCAACCAGTACGGCATGGTAAGTGCCAGCGGCACAAATAACCTTAAATCATAGGTTGTTTGTTCAAAAGCCAGCGGCACAAATAACCTTAAATCATAGGTTGTTTGTTCAAAAGCTCAGCGGCACAAATAACCTTAAATCATAGGTTGTTTGTTCAAAAGCTCAGCGGCACAAACAACCTTGAAACATAGGTTGTTTCTTCAAAAGCTCAGCGGCACAAATAACTTTAAATCATAGGTTGTTTGTTCAAAAGCTCAGCGGCACCAATAACCTTAAAACAAAGGTTGTTTGCTCAAAAGCTCAGCGGCACGAATAACTTTGAAACAAAGATTGTTGCTCAAATGTTCGGCGGCACGAACGTCCTTAAAAAAGGTTGGTTGTGCAGAATGTTTGGCCGTCCATTCCATTTGACGAGCATGTCTAGCGGCAATCATACCTATTGATTGACTTGCGTCAATCAATATCGTTATAGACACGCTCGCCAAAGAAAGCGACGACCACAGTAGTGCCTAGCGCATGCTCAGCTGCCTGCGGCACCAATAACTTTGAAACAAAGATTGTTGCTCAAAAGTTCGGCGGCACGAACGTCCTTGGAAAAAGGTTGGTTGTGCAGAATGTTTGGCCGTCCATTCCATTTGACGAGCATGTCTAGCGGCAATCATACCTATTGATTGACTGGCGTCAATCAATATCGTTATAGACACGCTCGCCAAAGAAAGCGACGACCACAGTAGTGCCTAGCGCATGCTCAGCTGCCTGCGGCACCAATAACTTTGAAACAAAGATTGTTGCTCAAAAGTTTGGCGGCACGAACGTCCTTGGAAAAAGGTTGGTTGTGCAGAATGTTTGGCCGTCCATTCCATCTGACGAGCATGTCTAGCGGCAATCATACCTATTGATTGACTTGCGTCAATCAATATCGTTATAGACACGCTCGCCAAAGAAAGCGACGACCACAGTAGTGCCTAGCGCATGCTCAGCTGGCTGCGGCACCAATAACTTTGAAACAAAGATTGTTGCTCAAAAGTTCGGCGGCACGAACGTCCTTGGAAAAAGGTTAGTTGTACAGAATGTTTGGCCGTCCATTCCATCTGACGAGCATTTCTAGCGGCAATCATACCTATTGATTGACTTGCGTCAATCAATATAGTTATAGACACGCTCGCCAAAGAAAGCGACGACCACAGTAGTGCCTAGCGCATACTTAGTTGCCTGCGGCACCAACGTGCCTAGTGTATACTCAGTTGCACCTTGGCAATCATACCTATTGATTAAGGAATAATCAAATTACGAAGAACAAATAAATGCCTGATAAAAGAAGCAACAAAAATAACCTATTTACTTATAAAACAACGCCCGTAGAAAGGCGTGCAAAAGTAGCCCAGAATTCAAAAAAAAAAAAAGAAATTGTTGTGTGCTCAGCAGGCACAATAATACAGACGCCAGCGGCGCCGAAACTTGACAAAATAATTGTTTTTGCCCTTAGGCATGAGAACACTTGAATCAAATTCTGAAAAACTGGGAGGGAAGTAAGTCAGGGAGCAGCCGCATCGTCTTCATCGTCAGAAGGTACAAACTCTGGGGGCGGCTGACCGAGACGCTCAGCAGCCAACACAGCGGCACTGTGTTCCAATCGCCGCTGGAACCACGCAAGATCATACTCCGGCATGTGGTTTTCCTAGGCATGCTTAGCAGCGTCCTTGGCCGCTTGCTCCCCCTGATCATAGGACTCTAGAAGACGCTCGCGCAAGGTGCGAACTTGCGACCTGGCCGTCTCCAGTTCCCCCCGAAGATGTTCGGCTTCTTCAGCCGCCTCTTTGACTTGAGGGTACTCCCGCAACTGGTCCTGAAGCGTCCGTATTTCCGCCGCCGCTGTCTTGGCCTCCTTGACCATCGCCACCATATCCTTGTCCTGCGCCAAGATCTTCTTTAGCAGCTCGGCCTTGTCAGACCTCAATGAAGCTACCTCCTTTGCTTGAAGGTCTATGGTCGTCTGCATCTGCAGGCGGACCTCTACAATGGATTTGAACGCATAGTCACCATGGTGGGTGGACTCAGCCACCTGAGCTTTGAGCTCCTCAGCAGTGCGGGTCTTCCAACCCTTGCAGAATTCCATGCGGCAGAACAACTGCAAAAGGGGCTACATGTTAGTAAATGACTTGAAAAGGAAAACAAGTACAAGCAAAAATGGGAATAGACTCACGTCGAGTAGAGTGGCCTGGATTGCACCAAACTGGGCGTCAGTCTTGCGGCCAGGAAGAGAAGCAACATACTCCGCGGGGACGGCCTTAAATACCTTACGGCATATAGCCACCCTATCCTTTGACGAATAGTGAGGAGTAGCGGGTACATTCTCGTCCTCTGCAGCAGCTGCCTCCTTCCCTTTGTCTTTAGCTATAGGAAAAACAACGGCCTTAGGATGACGCGGAGAGTAAGAAGAACTGCCAGAGGAGGCTCGATACGTCTGAACGACGTTCGAATAATACTTACCGCCCGATGACCTAGCTCGGCGGGCCACCTCCGCAGGTATCTGGGAACGGACGTCGGCTGGAATTCCAGAAAGAGGGTCCTCCAACTCGTCAGGATGCCCACCAGACTTTGATTTGGACACCAAGTCCACAACCAAAGACGGCTTGTCCACGCCAAGCTCATCGTCATCAGGGCGACCCCCCTCAGCAGCCTGTGACTCGTCCTTATTCACAAGACGTCGGGGTATAGGCTTGGGCTTTTTGAAGGTACTCGGAGTCTCCGAGCCAGCTGGCACGGCTCTCTTCTTCAGTTGGGACAGAGTCGTCACCTTTTTCTTCCCTGACGCCTTAGCCGCGTCCTTAGCTTGCTAAAAAGAACGTAAAGGAAAGTCAGATATTTGGCCTCGTGATGAATCACAAGTCACTCACTGAATAGTGGCTCGTCATTAAAAAGGACGCCCGTCTTGAAAATGACGAGGCGTACCTTATCAATCACAAGTCACTCACTGAATAGTGGCTCGTCATCAAAAAGGACGCCCGTCTTGAAAATGACGAGGCGTACCTTATCAATCACAAGTCACTCACTGAATAGTGGCTCGTCATTAAAAAGGACGCCCGTCTTGAAAATGACGAGGCGTACCTTATCAATCACAAGTCACTCACTGACTAGTGGCTCGTCATTAAAAAGGACGCCCGTCTTGAAAATGACGAGGCGTACCTTATCAATCTCAAGTCACTCCCTGAATAGTGGCTCGTCATTAAAAAGGACGTCCGTCTTGAAAATGACGAGGCGTACCTTATCAATTACAAGTCACTCACTGAATAGTGGCTCGTCATTAAAAAGGACGCCCGTCTTGAAAATGACGAGGCGTACCTTATCAAGTACAAGTCACTCATAGAATAGTGGCTCGTCATTAAAAAGGACGCCCGTCTCAAAAATGACGAGGCGTACCCTATCAATCACAAGTCACTTATGGAAAAGTGGCTCGTCACCAAAGGGACGCCCGTCTTAAAAAGTGACGAGGCGTACCTTGGCAACCACAAGAAAAACACTACCTTAAGGACACGTCATTAAAAAGTGACGAGGCCTACCTTAGCAAACACGAGTCACATGTCAAGATAACGGCTCGTCACTAAAAAGGACGTCCACTGTAAACATTGGACGGGAAAATCTTAACTTGCAAAAACAACGACCTAAGAGAATACTCACCTTCTCCTCCAACTCGGCCTTGGCTTTCTGCATCTTGGCCTCATAGATGTCGGCCATCCAATCGGTCATGTCGCCCTTCCAAATATCCGCCGCCGACAATTTGCTCATCCCTTCCTCTGTGAACAAAATGAAACCCAAAGTTAGAAAATTTGAATAGACCAACGCGGAACGGCACACAATTTGGCATACAACCTCGAGTCATAGAATATCCTAGGTCTACGGCCGCCAGAAAGGCCTCATTCCCAAACCGGCTAATGTGCGACAACCACTCGGCCGGCACATGGAAAGTCTTGTCAACGGTTAAGTGGTAAGTGTTGGCCTTGAACAGGACCATTATTTGATCCCACTCCTCGGCAGTAAGGGGTGGAAGGGGCTCGTCACGGTCCATATAGTTGGCGTTGCAATTCCAGCGGCTCATCCTGTCATACATCTCCTGGTCGTCCGTGTAAAAGACAACCCACCTTTTCCTCCACATATGCCATTTGCTGAGCTTGCAGACCACTGTCTGGTATGTACCACGGCTGCTCAGATTAAACCACCCTTTGGCGGCACTGGGGGAACGAGAGAGGGAGACCAGATGCAGAAAGGCATTGAACGACGGCTCCACGTCGTTCAGCGCACATTTGGCAATATAGCCAAAGATATCAGCCCACGAGTTGGGGGTCAGCTGGGCCACCCCAATGTTACCATCTAATACTTCCACAACGAAGGGGTGTGGAGGGAATCTCATGCCGAGCTTGATGGATGCGGCATACACTGGGAATTCTCCCTCAGCAAGCAGGCTGACGGTCGAGTCCAGACCGGCCGGCACACGCATCTGGTACCCTTCCCCCACGCAGAGGTCGTCCCTCATCTTGGCCCCATGCCTGTCTAGCCACCGCATCCAGCCTATGTCTAGGTGGATCTCCGACGGAAGCAGCTGGGCCTCCTCCCGACCTCTGGGCCTAATAGGCTGGGGAGCAGCCTCTTGCTCTTCGGCGGCCGATGGCAATGGAGCGACGCTTGACTCCCCCACTGCCTGGCTCGCTGTACCCCCTGACGAGCTTGCCATTTGCTCCTCCACCTCGACATATTCGTCGATCTCTTGAAAGAGTTCGGCATATTCTTCGTCGGCTGCCGGGGCGGTGGAAGAATATCTCTCCCTAGGGGGTGTGAATGTTTCCTCCCGCAAGCGCAGGCGCGTAGGATCTGCCGTTTGCTTGGTTCTAGCCATGCCTTCTGCATAGTGAACGAAGCACGGTTTAGGAGTGACCAACAATGAAGAAAAAGACGCGATTGGACGTCCGCCCCGACAAAAGACGAACGGCGGAAAAATCTCAATTAAAACCTTCAAACCCTTACCTAGTACTAGGAGGCCGGCCGCTAACAAGGAGAAAAATGACGAGAGGATAGCAAAAACAAGAAAGAAAGGCGAAAACTAACCTTGAAAGATCTGTGAAGTACTCGGTGAAGAACAGGATGAGTTTCGCGAAGAACAGGATGAGTCTGACGAAGAAAAGGTTGAGTCTCGCGGTGGCCGGAAATCGCCTGATGGTGGTGGGAATACGCCGGAAATCTCCTATGAGACAGCTCTGTGAAAACGAAATGTAATAAATGACATTTACCCCCCTCTATATGTAGGGAGGGGCAAAATGGAGAAAGGTGACACGTGTCACCACCTCAACACCTGTCCCAAAGACGAAGATGCAAATCAAAGGTCAAGAAGCGATACCCGGAAAGTATTTCCAGAAATGCCCTTCTTGAGGGGCAAATGTTGTGGGCAAAATTACCATGCCTTCGTGTACCAATGAGGATGTGACACCTGGCACGTATTACGCCCCCTAAGCAGAAACCATACGAAGTCTACTCCGGAGCATGAGTATTAATCTATGTATCTATAGTGTATATGTATCTGAATTTAAGAGTGTATAAACGTATGTATTATACCTATACATGGAAAGGGGCTTAATTAGTAAGTATCCCAAGTGAATGAATAAGCACAATAGGCCCAAGTAGCCCACTATTGCCAAAAGGGGCCAGAGAATTGTAAGGAGAAAGGACACATGTCCTCCTTCCATACCCCAGCCAATCATGTAAAGGGAATATTAGGTCATTCCCACAAAAACCTAGTACTATAAATAGTCCCACTTCCCTAGAAAAAGGGGTCATAATCAATACAATCAAGAGCAATTGCTGCTCTGCCTTCTCTCTACTCTCTCTCTCTATAAAAATACATTCTTGTGAAATCCTCAGAAGTTACCGGGAAACCTCCAAGGTATCTCACCGGAAAAACCCCACAACAGATAGTAATCCCGGTGGATTACGAAAAATATTCATCATAGAATCCGTTAATTACAACCGATAATAATCCGTTAATATATTACATTTGTAGAAGATTGTTTTGCCAACATATCAGCTGCATGGTTTGTACTCCTACTTGCATGCTTTACAATCCCATGTCTTAGCGGCCTGCGTTGCATAACAAAATTAGAAATACACTATGTTGTTACATTTTATAATTTCGTGCACAATTTCGTTAATAATCTAATTCCAATTCCACAAACATTATGTAAATTATTAAAACATGAAAGAGTTGATTGAAAGTTATACCTGGACAATCCCATGAAATCCCTGCCTTCCAGCTCTTGTTGGCTCAAAATACACATCTTTCGAGCGCCACAAAACGATGACCCTCCCGACAGGCCTATCGGCTCAACCATAATCCACTCATCATAAGGAAGTTGACTAACAATTTTAGCAGTATTGTGTTGACTGACTCTGGTTTCGAAAATGACTATCATATTAGGATGGTGTTGTTCAATTAACTGACAGATGTTACGGGAGAAAGACAGCCTCCCTACACCTCTAGCATTCCAGTAGAGGATAGAAACATCAGGAATGGTGGAAGGTAGAGGAATGGTTGGCTCTACTCCTTCTTGAATTTCAGATTGAATCGGCCCTATATACAGCGTCATTGTGTTTGCCTCTCTTAGAACTTCTCCATGGTCCCATTTCACCCGAATTGGTACTCTAACTTGATTACCGTAACATTGAATTAATTTCACTGCATTTGTCCAACCCCTTGCTTCGATCATGACAGGGATCCTGTGTAGGTAGATGATATCCCTTGATTTTGGAATATGGGGTTGAGGGTCCATGAGATACTCGAGTTCTTCAGGGATTATATCCGACGAGTACTGAGAGCAAGATTGTCCATCCGCCACGCACAATGCCTCCTTGTTGCCGGCAGTAGGAAATCCAAATCAGAGAAATTGGGAAGATGGGTCGGAAGTAGGTCTCCACCAGGGGTTAACATCTTCAAATCCAACCACTTACCCGGGGTCTTTTATGGATTCATAATCATCTCCCTCAACGTCTGTGAACTCGCAATTTGCATAATACATATTAGTCCTGATTTAGAGGTCTAAAATTGACATAATATGTACAGAGTCGATTGACATGTTAGTCCTGATCTGGACATATAAGTCACGTCCTGGACATGTTAGTCTTGATCTGGACATTATATGTACACTTCAAACTTTAATATCGCGGTTCTATAAGGACATGAACATGTAGTCAAGAATTTAGCAAATTTTTATAGATCGCTTATGTTATCATAACAGGCCGGTACGTCTCCGACCCGAAATTTTGGGTGTTTATCAAGAATTTTTAAACCCAAACCCGAAATAAGAAGCATTTGCAAACCCAAACCTGATTCAACACGATACCGAAAGTGTCCGACCCGATTGCACCCGAACCCGAAAGTCCCGATATGCATTGAATATTACACTAATACAAATATTTATTATAATTAATATTAATAAGTGTTAATTTAAGTTATATGTCAACAAAATTATAAGGACTTGCGAACTTATAATAATAAGATTTACTTAGTCATGATCATCAAAATAGTAATTTCAAGTATTTCCTTCTACTGTTGGGTTGTCAACATTTTTTCTAGGATTACTACAAGGAATCCCAAGAAATGTTGGAGAAGATTATTCAGATTTGTCTTCCCAAGATAGACAAAGGTACAAAAATATTCTCTCAAATAAGTACAAATACAATATTCTTTAAAATATTCCCACTAGATAAGTCCAAAATTATATTGGAAAGATTCTTTGTTTTGGAAGGTCTTGTCTAATACAAAAACCTGGTTTAGCAAGTATGCACGTGTATAAATATTCGCTTATTAACTTAATGGCACTAAACTATAACCAAATGGTTGTCAACTATACGAAATGGTAGTCAACTTTACTCTAAATGGTACTTAAAATTTAATAAATTGTACTTAAAATTTAAGAAATGGTACTTGCTTTGCTTTGAAGTGAAGGAAGTTCGTTACAATACATTTAATGTTTTAAATTAATATACCCTAAACCAACCACCGAGCCTAATAAGAGTACATTTAATCTAACTTACTACTACACTCCTTACATTAAATATAATTTATTAAATCTAATGTAATACCACCTTAAGCATCACCACTTCCGTCGGACGACCAATCAGAAAATGATTCGGCACCTGAATCAGGGTCACTAGCATACATTTTTTCGTCATGTGTCTGTTGGGCAATTTGTCGTTTTCCCAAGTGATCGGCTGGATAAGTGTCATGGTCGGAGGGTTGATAATCTGCTATTAAGTCTAAATTTTCCATCTCATTAATCCCATTCACCTCAAACATTTTACTCTTGAAGACCATATACTCATCGTTATCCTCTAATATCTCCATTGGATCGTTGGGTAAAAAATTCAACCATTCAACCACGGAGCTCCACCAAACTTCTTCGGTGGGATGAATGCCTTCGAAAATTCTACCAAGTAATAAAACACCCCAATAGTTTCCATTCAACTCCACCTCATCTTGTAGGTTTATTGCCATTGTCTCCCAACTCCGAATGGGCATGGTTAGCTCAAAGAACTTTATCAAATATTGGTGAAAGTTGGGGAAACTACGACACCTAACCAATGTTGTGTGGAGTTTTTCAAGGTGGAAAACAAATGCACTTTTAAAATTTTGAAGTAAGTAATACATAAAACCATATGCTTCTTTCCGGAAGTAACGCACGTTACCAATCTTCATTGGGTTCAGAAAAGGATAATTAGGATGGTAATCTATACCTTGGATTGCGTTGTGCCCACCAGTATGGGGTTTTTTTCGTACTTCTGGTAGTGTATTTCCCCTACGAGGGCGGTTTTAGAACCTTTGTATTTTTGGATTTAGAAGGAGTCGCCACCAAACATTTTTAAGGGTCCCGTTTGGAAAGACCAAAAAGTGACTCTATTAGGATAAGGCATTGAATCTTAGAAACGGATGGGTGAGATCCGGGCAAGGGAACGAAATGCTTATTCCGCGAACTTTAGAAATTATTCAAATGCGTGGCACAAAACATATTCGAAATACCCTAGTTATAAAACTATGTGGGTTTGAATTTAGTACTTGAACAAATAGAATTTCTACTTTTGTATCGTGACCATTTTGCTTTAAAGTTAATTTAAGGGAACCTAAGATCGGTTTGTCCAAGAAATTATCTTCGTTAAGCGTGGTGTAACTTTGTATTTTGTATTTAGCATGTGAGGTGATGAAATCAATAAACAAGTAAAGCAACATCACAATAGAAAATAAGTGCGGAATTAGTAAAATACATCACCACCTAGAAATGGACCAGGTGGGAAACCACATTGCCTAGAAGGACTAGGCAAGTAAAATTGCATAATTGAAAGTGCGGAATTGAAAGGTGCAATATTTAAATGCGGTATTGAAATTGCGGAATTGAAGTGCGTTATTAAAATGCGTTATTGAAATTGCGGAATTGAAGTGCGTAATTAAAATTGCGGAATCGAAATGCAATATTGAAATTGAACTTTAGCACATGAGATCCGAACGCCAAACGACTCCTTAAAAATAAGTGCGTCCGACACGGATTCAAAGCAAAAATCTCAACTTTAGGATGAGTTGCTCATCCCAAAGAATCCTAGATTTTGAACATATAAATTGTACTTGAAGCATTGAACTTGAAATATAGAACTTGAATATTGAACTTGAATATTGAACTTGAAATATAGAACTTGAATATTGAACATGAAATATTGAACTTGGGAGTTTTGAATCTCAAAAGATTGGACCTTTTAATGTTGAAAAGGCTTTATCTTTGATATGCTCCTATTTTGAAGTTGTTCTAGTTTAAGGAAGTGATTATGAACAACCTTAAACATCATTGAACTTTGAAACTTGAACTTGAAATTTGAAAAGTGGAGTCTTGAATCTCAAAGATTAGACCTTTAAACATTAGAAAGGCCTCATCTTTGATTACTCCATATTTTGAAGATGATTCTAGTTTAGGGAAGTGATTACAAACAACCTTAAACATCATTGAATCTTGAAATTTTGTATTTGAATCACATAAAGTATGGATTTTGTAAAAGTGTATGATTGTTGTAAGTGACACTTTTAAGAATAAAAGTGCCAACTTTACTAATCATGTTTTTTTTTAAAACAAAGCATAAAGATTGAAACTTGAAACTTGTAGGAGGAGTTTGGATGATCATTTGTGGTTTCAAGTATGAAATGTTAGGTTATGATACATATAATTGAATATAAATCATGCGGAAAAACTATAAAGCCATGAATCCAAATTAATTGCCACATAACAATTAGCATAATTTAGGACACATACACTTTTTAGTGTGCCCTCCCTAGCTGCGCCCAAACCGAACAAGAACAAGCCTAGGACTCCAAATGTCGTCCCTCCGTAGATAGTCCACAGCACGTTCGGATCCGCCTTAGAATTAATTAACTAGAATTGCACCTAAGGTTCTATGAATAATTTTCGGATATTATGGCAAATAATATACTTTTTTTTAATCCTTACAACTTTATGTATGATTGAAAATTATGTTCGCTATAAATTTGTGAATGCCATCACATATTTATAGAGTAGGAATATGGAATTGGAATTTTACTAGAACTCGAGAATTCTAACTCTATTAGAATTAGAGTTCCCTTAAACTAGTAATTCAGAAAATTAATCTAATCCTAATCGCTTAAGGATTCGATGCATGCACAAAATTCAACACGCATACGAGCACGGCCCACATGCGAGCAGGCCATGCCCCCGCGCGCGCGAAGCCCATCGCTGGCAGCCCACACGAGCCTCGCAGCCCATGCAATGCCTCGCAGCCTTGGTCGCAGCCTTGGCGCGCTGGGCCTGGCGTGCCTTTGGCTGCTTGTGTCGCGCGCTGGGCTTGCTGGACGTGGGCCTGGCTTCGCACTGGGCCTTCGTCTAGCAAGCTCGTTCGATGCTTATTCGTACGATGCGCTTCCGATTAATTTTCCGATTTCGGAATTCATTTCCGATACGAACAATATTTAACATTTCCAATTCCGGAATTAATTTCCGTTTCGAACAAATATTTAATATTTCCGATTCCGGAATTATTTTCCGATTCCGATATTATTTCCGATTCTGACAATATTTCCGTTTCCGGCAATATTTCCGATTCCGGTAATATTTCCATTTTCGATAATATTTTCCGATATGTACCATGTTTCCGTTTCCGGCAACATCTACGACTTGGATAATATTTATATTTCCGATGCGATCCATATTTCCGTTTCCGGCAATATCATCGTTTCCCGAGTATCCATAATTTGCCTTTGACGATCTTAGCTCCCACTGAAACCGAGATCCGTAGATTCCGAATATCCATAGATGGAGTATTTAATGCCATTAAATACTTGATCCGTTTACGTACTATTTCTGTGACCCTACGGGTTCAGTCAAGAGTAAGTTGTGGATTAATATTATTAATTCCACTTAAACTGAAGCGGCCTCTAGCTAGGCATTCAGTTCACTTGATCTCACTGAATTATTAACTTGTATAATTAACACTGAACCGCATTTATTAGACTTACCATTAAATTCATACTTGGACCAAGGGCATTATTTCCTTCATGAAATCCCCTCAAAGATTACTCCTTTTTGACATGTCCTATTTCAAGTGTGTATGAATAAACACAAGAACATCATATGATTAGTAAACTTGAAATTAGAAAGGTAGAAACTTTGATTTGGAGAGTCCTCGGAAACTTACCTAGATTTAGGTGTTACTTGATTTCACAGTTTGGACTCCCAAATTTCTTAGGAAATTAGAACATTGAACTTGTATTTTGAAGAGATTGTATGAGTGTGTTTTGTAGAGATTTTATGTTGAATATTGAAGGATTAGAAGCTTGAACATTTAAGGATTTGAATATTGAATTTTGAAGAGTTTTGAAGTTGGCAGAGCTTTGCTACTCAGAATTGAGTGATTCCCCCCTCCCTTTGTTCGTAGAAATTAAGGGGTATATATAGGAAAGCTTGCTGAGATTAGGGTTAATCTGCGCCAGGCGCTGGCCCTGCGTTCGGCGCCGCTGACGTGGCACATGACAGCTGGTATAAGCCAGCGCGCCGCTTTTGTCCTTTTGGGCGTTTTGGCGATTTGCAAAAGATGCTCTTTGTACCTTCTCCATCCTTTTGCTTGGAGATTAAGAAATGGATATTTATGTATTTGAAAGATATATTTTTGAGGAAGCTTCTTGAGATTGCTGATTTGTCCGGGTTTTGCTCGGTTTTACGGGTTGGAGCCCTAAATGCTCAGTTTTGGGGTCGGCGCCCGAATTCGACTTTCCTTATATAATTTTGAGTGGAAAAGTGCCACAAAGAATGATGGTGGCATCCGTTTCTTGATATTAAACTTGGATTTTGAAATTGTATTTTGGAAATGTGTTTGGGCTTGAATTGGAACCCGAGGTTAGGATTTGGGCCCAAGGCTTGTATATTTGAATCGGAAGCTTGGAATAGAAATCGAACTTAGGAATTGAACTTGTATGGATTAGAATAATGAATTGGTGTTGGATTTTAGGAATTAGAATTTGATTGGATTGGAATTGTGTTTACTTTGAGATTTGTACTTGAATTTTGAGCGAAAGTTTAGAATTAAATTGAATTATGTCCTTTGCAACCGGTCGCTTGTACATGGAAATCAATCGCCTAAACCTATTGGCGGTATCATCATTGGACTCTAGGGGAGACACAATTTTGGTGTCTACAGAAGCCCCCAATTTGATTGAGCTTTCGGTTAGGAAAGCGCAAGTCAAAGTATTTCGAAAGGGACGGAGAATGGTCAAGATGCTCTATAATCAAGACCATTCTTTGTACGCCGGTACCTGCATAAGACAAGCGTTAGAAAAAGGATAGAGTCTACCTCCGTGTGGTTGTGACGACTCTGATTTGTACTTGTACTGCTTTTCCGCCTTTGGTTTAGGACGGAGCTTGGCATCGAAAATTTGAATCTTGAATATTTGAATTTTGAATTTTGAATTTTGAATTTTGAATTTTGAATTTTGAATTTTGAATACCCGGAGTTGATCCGCTGGGGAAGAGATTTGTATTGACTCTTAAAATCTTGAAATTCTTCGACTTTCCCGGAGCTTGGGTCCGCTTGAATTTTGTACTTTGGAATTGTAGATGCCTTGCTTGGCACAACCTTGCTCGGTTAGAGTTTATAGGACTTGAAGTTTGAATCTTTGTACTTGGAATTTGTAGAAGAAAACTTCACTGGAGACCTTTATGGGTCTTGTAGGAGAGTAGGCTAGGATATCCTAGACGTTGTTGTAGAATTTTGAATATACCTGCTTCGGCATGGATAGCCTAGGCGTTGGTGTAGAACTTGTATACCTGCTTTTGCATGGATAGCCTAGGAGTTGGTGTAGAACTCGTATACCTGCTTCGGCATGGATAGCCTAGGCGTTGGTGTATGTTGTAGTAGAGGTCCTGGCTGAATTTGTACCGCCACTGGGGATTTTTTAGGCTTGCTTTGTATAGACTTGGGATAGTCTAGATTGAATTGACTCTGGATAGTCAATCTTTGAGGTAGGCTCCGTGCAGAGTCTTGAACATAAGCTCTGAATAGCCTTTTGTACTCGAAGAGGCTGTGAACAGCCTTTTTGCATTTGAAGAGGCTCTGAACAATCATGGAATTGAAGAGGCTCTGAACAATCATGGAATTGAAGAGGCTCTGAATAGCCTTTCTGTACTTGAATGGGCTCTGTATAGCCTCTTTGTATTTGGAGAGGCTTCGAATAGCCTTTTTGTATTTGGAGAGGCTCTGGATAGCCTTTTTGTACTTGAATAGGCTCTGAATAGCCTTTTTGTATTTGGAGAGGCCTTGAATAGCCTTGACATTGAAGAGGCTTTGAATAGCCTTTTTACTTGTTCCAATCCTGCAAGGTAGCGAGATAATAGCTTTGCCTTAGGGTCTTTAGGCTTTTGTATTTGGATTTGTATTTGAATTTTGTAAAGTTTGGAATTTTTGGGTTTTGTATGGTTTGAAGCTTGGGTTTTGTATGATTTGAATTTTGTACGCATTGTGTGTGCTTTTGAAATTTGTAGCTACATGTATGCATGCAAAATTTGAAAAATGTTTGCCCATTTTTTCGGGTGTACATACCCACTATAAGCCCCCACTTGACTGAGGTTTTTTGGTTAGAAAAAGCGCAAGTCAAAGTATATTCGACTCTTGCTGACTCGACTTAGGACGCCGATCTAGGACTTGAACTTGACTCATGCATGATTTTTGAAATTCCCTTTGACTGACTTGGACTCGAAACTTGGAAGAGTTTGACAAACTTTGAAGATTGAACATTAAATGTGCGTGCTAATGTATCTAAGACCAAGATATTTGATGGGAGTAAAAACCCGATACACAGTCGCTTTGACACAATAAGGCAAGGTTGCGCTGAGTTGCCACTTGAACTTGGAAATCTTTGACTCATGCGGTTTTGACGCTTCGAATTCCCTGAATTTGCTTTGCTTTGAATGATGCTTGATGTGCTTGGACAAATAGTGCTCGTCTGACGCCATTGGGTGTGACAGAAGCCCCCAACAGACATGACTGAATGAGACCTTGGATTTTGAATTGATATGCGCTTACTCGATTTCGAACTTAGGATTTCATGTAAGGGTCCTAGATGAAGGGCGGTCATATGGCCGTAGCTGTGAAGTGTGTGAAATGTGTAATGCAATTGATGATACTAAGGTTGGATGCAAAAGGTTTTTAAATTGAGTTAGGAAAATTGAATTTTGAAAAGGTGAGCCATGATGGATTGGCTCACGAGGCTGGGTAGGTCATGATGCGGGTTCAAGCCCCCAGTCTAGCTCTAATGGTTAAGGGATGAGCAATGGAAAACCTTTGAATGATAGTCTTTCGCATAATCATCATGTTCTTTCTTCATATGCGGCGCACAATCATCATGTTCTTTCCTCATGTGCGACTTATCTGTTCTTGAATTTTTTGATCTTTGAATTTGGAAATTGATTTTTTGAAATTGATTTTTTGAAATTGAAATTTGAATTTTGAAAAATGGGCTTTGAAATTGAATGGCTGGGCCCTGCGAGAGGGTACCTAAGTATCCATGGTGGAATCAGGTCGTACGTAGCTCTTGGTTTTGGAAATTTTGCAATTGATTCCGACACCTTTGGTTGGACACCTCAATTCAACTTTAGAGGGTCGTTACCAAGCTATGTTTTGAAAGATGGATGGGATAGAGGTTCAGGTTCTCGCCTCAGGCTTGATTTTGATGCTTTGATCTTGGATATTGCCATGTCAAGTTCTGGCACTTTGATCCTTGAACTTTAAACTTTGAAACTTGATTGTTGAAAATTGAATCTTAAATGCTTGCCTCTTCAGTTTTCGGCAATCTTGAATCTTGTATGCTTGCCTTTTCAGTTTTTGGCAATTTGTATTCTTGAATGCTTGCCTCCTTAGTTTTCGGCAATTTAGAATCTTGTACGCATGCTTCTTCTACCTTGGCACTTTTGAACTTTGAATGTTGAATGATGGATTCTTGAACTTGATGTTGTAATTCTTCTCCTCATCCCAAGGATAGAGTAAGGAAGGTTGAATAGAAAGGCTTTTTTGTAAGGTTGTTTTGTGAGGATATCTTGTAAGGATTTTTAATGGTTGATTTTGAAAAGAGGGAGTGAATTCCCGGTTTGAATTTGAAGGGTGCTTTTGGAGGGTTGGGCTTTCCGTATATCATTGGCGTTCTGGTGCCTTGAATTTCGAGCCCTTTTGAAAGATCTTTTGAACACATGCTTTTTTTTTGGTAAAGAAGATCAAGTTAGGTAGTAAATTCTCATGTTATTGAATGGAAATTGAAAATGCATACATGGAGGTCCTAGTGCTAGACTTGCGGGGTAAGCTTAGAAAAACATAGAAAAAGACATAGAATCCTGAGCTAGATTCGAGTTTGCGCGCTTGCGGCTTTTTAGTCATCATCATTGTAGGAACCATCAGTCTCAATTTCCTCTGGCTTGCTTGTAGAATCATCACTGAGTTGATCATCATTGAACGAGTCCTCTTCGGCGTCAGCCCCGACCCTAATGTTGTAGGCCGCTTTGAAAGTCTCGAGGCCCAAGTGGACCATATGATTCTTTTACTTTGGAAGGAGACTTGCGATGAATGTTTTGACCAACTTCTTCTCTGAAGGCCTTGATACTATTTGGGAAACAACCTTTCTGCACTTGTTGAGGTAGGCGGTGAATCCTTCTTGACTGCTCTATCTGAGCACTTCCAACTCTCGTAGAGTGGTTTGAAGTTCGATATTAGGCTTGTACTGGCTCATGAATGCTTGAGCGACACCTTCCCAAGTATTGATGTCTTTGTCTTTGAGAGAGTAGAACCACCTTTGGCAGAGTGGCTCTAGTGACATGGGAAAGATGGTGGGAATGAGTTCCGGATTGACACCTTTGATGGTCATCACAGCTTGATAGTTTCGAAGATGGTACTTGGGATTGTCACTTGACTTGAACTTCGGAACGTCATTGGCGGAGAACTCTTCAGGCAAGCTCACCTTTCCCTTGAATTCAGTATTGGTTGAGGTATCAAAGTAGTGCTCATTTTTGGCGATCTTGTTCACCATGCCCTCAATTTTCTTTGTTATGTTTGCCTTAGAATGCTTAGTTTCGACTGCTCTTAAGCGAGTATCAACCTTTTCCAACATGGTAGTGATTTTGGCCAAGGCCGCCATGAGTTCATGGAACTGCTCAACTGTTGCCATTGTTGCTCGAAATTGATGGAAATGCAAGGACTAGTGGAGCTTGACCCAACCTTTCCCTTTTTTGCCGAAGCCAAAGCGTTTCTTGAAGCCTAGTCACATTGACGCGCACTTAGGACTTGAACAAATGTAGAAGACATGACTCATGACCACTCAAGACATAAACAATGGAAACATGAAATGAATTTAGAACTTGGACTTGCCGACACATGATATGATATGCATGCAACGAATGAGACCTAGACTTGACTCTAAGTGCCACTCTGAAGATTCGGGATTTTGAATTTTCTACTTGTATTCGGGATTTGCAACCCGTTGAAAATATTTTGGAGGAATTTCAAGCTTGTATAGGTATTTGTACTTGTATCGGGACTTACAACCCGTTGGAAGTATTATTATTTTTTGAAAGGAGCTTCATTCTTTTGAGGAGGCTTTCTCCTTGTACTAGAACTTGGAATATCGAAAAGGGGATTTCGACCCATTGGAATTTGGACTATTTTAGGGGAATTTCAACCCATTGGAATTTGAAAATTGGACTTGTAATATTTCAAGGGATTTTCAACCCATTGGAAATATTTTGGGAGATTGGATTTTGTATTATTTCAAGGGAGTTTCAACCCGATCGAAAGGGAATTGGATTTTGTATTATTTCAAGGGAATTTCAACCCGTCGATATTTTAGGGGAATTTCAACCCGTCAATATTTTAGGGGAATTTCAACCCATTGGATTTTGGAATATTTCAAGGGAATTTCAACCCGAAGTAGAGTTTGAAGTATTTTAGGGGAGTTTCAACCCGTTGGATTTCGAAGTATTTTAGGAGGATTTCAACCCGTCGGAATTTGGTAATTGGACTCGAATTATTTCAAGGGATTTTCAAACCATTCGAATTTGGAAATTGGACTTGAATTATTTCAAGGGATTTTCAACCCAATATAGAATGCGGAAATTGAATTTGTACTATTTCAGGGGATTTTCAACCCAATATAGAATGCGGAAATTGAATTTGTACTATTTCAGGGGATTTTCAACCCAATATAGAATGCGGAAATTGAATTTGTACTATTTCAGGGGATTTTCAACCCATTCGGATTCGGAAATTGGATTTTTACTCTTTCAGGGGATTTTCAACCCATGGGAAGTATTTTCGAATTTTGTATTTGGGAGCAATGGAAGGCAAGGATTTTTTGTAGTTCGAAGATGAATTTGAAATTTGAATTTGATTCGGAGTTTGAACTTTGAAATGGAAAAGGCGCATTTTTGTATTTAGTATGAGGCTTTGAATTTGAAAGATTCCGGCATTACGCTGCCATGAATTTGATACATTGGATTTGGAACTTTGAAAGCCCGGCATCATGCCGTCGTGGGCTTGGAATATTGAAGTGTTTGGTCATGGAATTTTGAATTTGAAATCGAATGAGGAGAATTTGTCATTACGCCATCATGGATTTTGAATTGGAAGTTTTCAAATATAGGACTTGAAATTTGAAAGATTGAATTTAGAACTTTGAACTTGAGGTTTGAAATATGGAATGGAAAAAGTCGGCATTACGACGGCATGAGTTTGGACATTTGAACTTGAGGTTTTGAGATTGAAATTGGTAACTTGAATTTGAGGTTTGAAGGATGGAATTGAAGATTTGAATGTTTGAACTAGAAAATCCGGCATGACGCCGTTGAATTGAATTTTGAATTTGAAACTTGAAATTAGGACTAGAAAATCAAGAATTATGACGCGGTTGGGATTGAATTTTGAATTTGGAATTTGGAAATTAGGACTAGAAAATCCGGCATGACGCCGTTGGACTGGAATTTTGAGTTTGGAACTCGAAATTTGGACTAGAAAATCCGGCATTATGACGCCGTTGGATTGAATTTTGGACTGGGAAATTTGAAATTAGGACTAGAAAATCCGGCATTATAACGCCGATGGGTTGAATTTTGGACTTGGAAATTTGAAATTTGGACTAGAAAATCCAGCATTATAACGCCGTTGGGTTAAATTTTGGACTTGGAAATTTTAAATTTAGACTAGAAAATCCGGCATTATAACGCCGTTGGATTGATTTTGAATTGGCATTTGTGCGTGAGGCGTGTTTAAGGGTTTTGAATCAAATGGATTGGCACTCCTATAAGACCTTAAATCGGCGATTTTGGATGCATGAAGTTTGAATGATGCTCCTAGGGGTTTGGTTTCGTAGTTGGAGGCTAAATGGTTTTGGTAAAGCTAGAACTCGAGGTTAGCCATTCACGCATGCAAAGACGCCCACACAATGCACAAATATCATGTTGTCACACTAACATGGATATGAATGCGACATGCAAAGTTCTCAACCTTAAGGTCAGTCTAATTTTTTTATGATGCAAGTGGTCGGCTTTGGGTGTCAAAAAGGTACTCGACTAAGAGGCGGATACAACAACAACTTGCACATCCACCTAAGGGACGTGTGTGTGGGCAGACGACCTCCATACTTGACATCGGGAATGTCAAGAAAATGCCAAGTTTCGGTAGGCGCGGAAATGGTCACACACTTTGGTCAGGAACCGTATGGAGAGTCACCATTTCGTTGCCCCCGGGGCTAGCCCGAATGTAGAACACATCCGTTTGGGCAAGGTAGAAATTCGTTTTGCACAAATATGGTTTTCGAAATATGCATGAAATGGCTAGAAATTGAAATTGAAAATCGCATTTGAATATTGTATTTGAAAAGCTCGTTTTTCGACATTCGTTCTCAAGGTAGAGTGTCCTTCAAAATTCAAAAACAGACTGACTCCCACTTGAAAACTTGAGCCACATGGGCAACGAGCCACAGTGAGCCACTGTATTGGATGCAGGCAGTGGCGTTTGGCGCAGGGGCCTGCGCCTGGCGCCAGAGATGGCATCCAGAACTTAAGCAGATCAGTGGCTTGCTGCTCAAAGTAAGCTCGTATTTTCGAAGTTGAAATCAGGAACCCCCAGTGGAGTCGCCAGAATTGTTGTTGTATTATTCATAACCTAACAGTGGTATCACAAGCCTCTAATTAATTCCATAATCAATTATAGTTAGCACGGATTAAATTTTATAATTTTGCAATGAATTAAATTAAAGGGGTGATTAATTTCGTGGATGTAATTAATTGCAAATTCGTGCGATTATTTGATTATATGTTCGCAAGAGTTTTCAGCAGTTTTGTCAATAATGGTCGAAAACTTATGTTTTTATAGTGAATTTCGCATGTAAATCACGTTTTAAAATTTTGACAAAATCAGGAATTTGATGCCGAACCCAGAATTCCCAAATTCGAAGCCTAACTATGACTAGAGGTTTTAGTTTTTCGAATGCAAAATTTGTAATTTTTATGATGTTAAATTAATTATTTGCGAATCTTGTATGTAACTCTTGAATCTATGATTGACCTACTGTATATGTTTAACAATTTTAAGGTCTAATTTTGTTCATTATACGGAGTACAACCTAATTTGTAATTATAATTAATTCGTTGAATTTCAAATAATTTAGAATTTGGTTTGAATTTCATAATTAATTGATAATTTAATTAGGATCCTATGATTAAAAACCACCTTAAAATTTGTTAAAATTGAAAAGTTTTAAAATTTTATGACCTAGATTTTAATCCCTAAGAAAATATGTAATCGGAAATTAATTTGAATAATAAATTTTCGATTTTTACCCTAAATTTAGTGAAATTAATATGAATTATTAATTTGTCGTAACATTTAAATATAAAATTTATGTTTTTTATAAATCGTTCACAAACTTGCACGCACGAAGCATTGGAAGCTAAGTGTTACCCTTAAGGGGTTTTGCATAGTGTGGGCATGCGATGACGAGCAAGGGAGCTCGTCGCCTATGCGGTACTAGGCAGCGAGCAAGCACGAGCATGCGCGCGGGGGCATGGGCATGTGCGGTGTATGTTGTGCGAGTGATAGAGCAAGGCGACGAGCGTCAAGCGCAAGGAAAGAGGCAGGGCGAGCAACACGACGAGCAAGGGAGCTCGCGTGCCGCTGCACCTAGCCCCCTGCCCAGTGCACAGGAGCAAGCACAACGTTGGCTGTTGCGTTGCTGGCTGCGATGCATCACTCGACCAGCAAGAGGCAGGCCATGGGCACTGCACTTGTGCACGCGGCCCATGGGCGCTGCTGTGTGGCTTGTTTGGGCGAGGCGTGTGCTTCGGCCTACGACCTTGCCTTGGCACGTTGGGTCGTTCGTTTAATTTTCGGCTGAGCGTCAATTTTAATTAAATTTCATAAATTTATTTTTTCTAAGAATTTATTTTTGATTAATTTAATTATTATAAATTATTTTATTTTAATAAAATTAAAACCTTGGTGAAATTATAATTAATTAATTTTAATCAACCGAAAATAATATAAAGGGATTTAAAATTATTTTTATGTGAGCTTTAAACTTTAATTAAATTTGTAAGTTTCAAGTTGGACTAGGAAGTACAATTTTATGTTTAAAATTTGTAAAGCATGTAAATTCTTGATTTTAGTGAAAGCTTTAATCATTAAACTCTTGATTAGGTCTTTATTCCTTTAAGGTTAAAATAACTCGATTAGAACTAATAAGGTTGAATAATTTGTAGATTGTTAGAACATTTGATTAGTTGCTGCAAATGTTTATGTGATGCATGTTTTTTCTACTAACTTGCTAAGTGGGCCATTCATTGATAAATGAATGGATGAATGGTATATTGTAAATGTACTGTTTTGCAGGTTATGGAAAGTGACTAGTATGACCCAAATAGGATAGAAAATATGATATGTGTACCATTAATTTGAATGTAAAATTGGTCTTATGCACCAAAGTGTAGTCATTTAAATATAGTATGCGTACCATCAAATAGTTGTAATTAGTTTTAATTATAGCATATTCTATTTGAAGAAAATAGCGCCTCCCGTTGTGAAATTCAAGACGGAGTTTCCAATCCATTTTCAAGACGGAGTTTGAAGTTGAAGCTTCAAGATGAAGTCGGGCCATACTAGATCACATTTAAACCTTATGCATGCTTTAAGTTATTTATATATTGCCTTAAATATGTCTTAATGGCTTGATTATGTTGCATGATTAAGGATTTTAGTTCACTTAAAATCTAACCAACATAGTAAGAGCCTTAAGTTCCAAACTTTAAAAATTGAGTTAAAAGGTGTCTTTCCAAAATAACACTTATTTGGATAACCTTTACATCAATCTAAGTAATAGTTTTCCGCCATAGCGAGGTGTTACTTATTGATCCTAAAGGGTTAAGGTACACATATAATTGTGAGTACATGTTAGTTTTGGTGAAACTCAACGATATAAGTAAGGAGTCCTTTTATGTCCTGGCAAATGAGATAGGTTTACCTAACAAGTTCTTAGACGTACCTATCAACCAAGAGTAGTTTCTAGACTATTAGCAAAAGATTTGCTTAGCTAAAATATTTTAGAATTGAGTCTAAATACATAATGTGCTTAATTCTTCAATGATTTAAGGATCTTGGATTCATTTTATTCACACCTGCCGGAACAATAAATTCGAATAAAATGCCAATGACTTGTTTAAATTGCATGATTGCTTTAATTTTTAAGTTATTACTCATGATAAATGTTTAGACTTTGCATGATTCAATGTATGTTTTAATTATTTATAATTAAATATCTTGCACTGCAGTAAATCCATTTAGAAAGGTAAGAGTAAATTTCCTCGATTGGTAGTGAATCCAAGAACGATTCACGGAAATGAGAGAAAGTTAGCAATTTAAAATGTGTGTTTCTTTTAGCGACTTTTATGGTTGTTTTCGAGTATCAAAGTCGAATGGCAAACCGATTGGTGCTTGTGAATTCAAAATACAATGTAGTTTTGAGATCATAACTCATTGAGTTTAAACGCTCAGCTTTACCAATGGTTAACAACCTAATATCTTTGTCCATTTAATTCTCGAATGAGTCTAGTCCCTAGACATTCGAATAGAGCGAAGCTTAGAGAACTTTAGGAGCTTCTGGTAAGTTCATCTAGTTGAAGCAAAATATTCAACATAAATGAAATGGTAAGAACCTTGTTAGAGTGACATTGGACATGTCTAACTAAGTATAAATGTCAACACTAGAGAAGTCAATTCTTAAGACTTTATAAGAAATGGTACAAAAAATAGGAAAACAAGGAACAAGTGAAAGGAAATTACAATTCTGTTTCTACCTAAAAGTTAATGTTTAAAGAGAAGTGACCTAGAAATCGAACTTCCTAGGTCTCATATACCGCTTGAGGTTCTTTCTTCGGTAATAACTCAAATGATGGAACCTAGGATACACTAATGACCTACAAGTGGGAAATGAAGCATGGCGTTGCTACATTAGTTGTAGGGTCATCTAGTTTGTTTTAAGTCCTTTCAAGGCTGGAACTTAATGACTATTTTTTTCCATAATCAGCATACCTAAATTTCTGTTTTCAAACACAGAAAGACTCACATTCAAGAAAAACAAAAACAATGTTTGTTTGTTTATTTGAATGAAATAGTCATTTTCGGGATGAGTCAATATGCTTGATTAAAACAAACAACTCTTTAACAATAAAGAACTTTACTAGGTTCAAATCAATCTCTTGATTTGAGTTCCACAAATCTTTGGCACTATTTCTTAGACCATATCAACAAGTTAACATTCTAAAGCTCTATTTTGATGGACTTTTGAAAGTTGATTGATTTCTAGATCATTCAAGACGAGCTAGTCTTACTTGTTGAAAGTAACAAAAGAAATGAACTATTGTTAGAACTCCTAGATAATATAGTTCAAAGCTAAAGAAATATTTTATGACTTTACTATATCACCTAGATTTGAGTGAATATTGGTTTATTTACTCAATGTGATATAAGTTTTAATCTGTTTGGCTAGTTCAAAGATTCAGAAGTATATAATCCACTTGGAAAGAAATCATAACGATCTCGGTTAGATCATGACGATGATTACTTTAAGACCAAAAATGATCATCAATGATTATGTGTTGTAATTTCACGAGCTAGCTCCATAAGATATGGCATATCTACGTTGGAATGATCGAAGTCAATTGGTACTTAATTCGATCAATGATGAACCATACAGATTTTTTCCTATAATTTCTATAAACAAAAGGCTCAACTACCACCAAACTAAACCAAATTCGTCAAAGCTATTGAAAGGTAATTTTAGAATATCTTTTCAATAATATATATATATATATTATATATATCTAAAGAGTTGTTAAACTCAGTGGGAGCTTAGTGTTTGTTATTCAACAAAATAAGGCCCAAGTATAGATATATGTTTCATTGTGATTTATTCAACTGAGACACAAGGGTAAATTGTTTCTACCACAAATTTTGTAGAACATAATGTTTGTTTGCTCGAAATAATGTCCTTTTGGAGATTCATTTCCAAAATGACAAGTGGGAGAAAATAGGCCTCGAAAGGTCTTCGAGGCGAACAACAAACATAAACCGACGTTTCGGAGGATTTTCGAAGTTCTTTAGAAAATCCGAGCACTTATTCTTTAAGGACTTTAGAAGTGGCTTTAAATAATAGACATCTCTTAGAAGACTTTACAAGTGCTTCAAGGAGAACAGAATATTCAAAGGACTTTCAAGTCGCTATTGATATTCTATTGTTTGATGTTCTAAACCCATGTAGGCATAGAGTTCAGATCACTAAAACTATGAGATTCTTCTATTAGATAGTGAAGAAACCTACAACTTGCAGTCAAACTATTATCATGTAGATTAATGAGTTTGTGACTTGTAA
Source organism: Spinacia oleracea (assembly GCF_020520425.1). Classification (NCBI taxonomy): domain Eukaryota; kingdom Viridiplantae; phylum Streptophyta; class Magnoliopsida; order Caryophyllales; family Amaranthaceae; genus Spinacia; species Spinacia oleracea. The sequence goes on from NC_079491.1 coordinate 122,995,019, forward strand.
GAAACCTATGACAAAACCTATATTCCCTAAAATGGTTAGAGGCCATAAATAGACTCAATGTTTTAAATGGTTAAAGGCCATAAAACAGAATCAATGTTTTGATGACAAAATTGACATTTTGTTGATTTGCAAAAATTGTTTACCTATTGGTTGCAAGTTGGTTTTAAGAATAAAAACCATCAAAACATGAAATTGTGTTGTCACACAAATCTAGATTAGTTTCTAAAGGTTACAAGCAAATTCACGGCGTGGATTGTGTTAAAACCTCATGCATAATTGTAATGCTCAACTCTATAATATAAGCAATGATTGCATATTGGTAAATATAGCTATTGGATGACAAAACGTATTCCTCAATCAAATGTTGGAATAAACTATATACATGACATGTCATAGGATTTGTGGATCCAAATAATGCTTAAATTGAATGCTAGCTTATGGAATTCGGGTATGGATTTAAGCAAGCAATTGGGAATTGGAACTGTATTTTAGTGAAGCTAATGAGTATTTTAGTTTCATAAAATGTACTTGATTCTTATAGATATATAAGAAGTTTAGTGGGAGTACGTAAAACTTAATTGGTCCTATGTGTATCACACACATATTTCTCTATTGTTAAATAACATTCAAATGCTAATAACTTAGATTTGAAAATTATTCATCAATGGTGGACCAAGGAGAAACTTAGTACATACTGGGTATTAATATCTATTTACAAAGATCTTATAATATTGTTTTGGATTAAGTAATGGCATTTACTAAATCAAACATGAAAGACCCCATTGATATTCGACCCATGTGAATAAATCTAAGGAATGAATGTTTGAACTATGTATAAGCATTTACTATGTTAAACATCAACGAATCTAATGAGATTCTTCACCTATATTATACGTCAAAGAATTTAGCTGGATTCAGTATCTACTGAAATTGGATAGCTAAAGTTACGTGAATAAAATTCAATTGAGAATAATTCTGCAAAAGAATCTATCATGTATGATATAATATGAGGATCGGCAAAGATGTATCGTATGGCTTTGGGCATGACGAACATATACAGATTTCTATTGGCCTAAGTAAAGATCAACTAGATTGAGATCAAGAAAAACTTATGGTATTTGAAAAGGTACATAAGAATAGTTCTTGATTCAAGGAAATGAAGATATGCTAAATATTGATGCTACACGCATAAACACTGGCAAAGGATCAAGCAAGATCCCTTTGGAGTTAACCATTGGCAAGAACGAACTATATGCATCGTGGTTTGAAATGGAAATATGGATTGAAGACCATGAGCTGTTGCGTAGGAAATTAAATATAAATTTCTTTGTTCTAAGATACAACCGGAAAGTATTCCGCATATCCGTGAACTGCTTGGATAAGAAAATCCAAACAACTAGCAACCTATACAGTTCAAGTACAGTACTTATTGCCTAAGAAGCAATAAAACAGAGTTGTTTATGATAGGGTGTTTTTCCGTCGTTGAAAAGAAAACCACCCGACCAAACAAAATTTATAAAACTCCTAACTAACCGGCTATTTTGCTATAGCGGCAAGTATAGGGATCATCCCAAGAGAATGAATATGTTTGACGTTTCAATCTAATGCGCTCAAAAGCTAGTTCGGATGGAAATTGAGTTTTTGAATTAATCTAATGAAAGCAAGATAAGCACGAAATGCAAACAAATAAAGAGATTCTAGAGATTTCGGGAATCGGCAATGGAAATTGAATCAAAGGAAGAACAAGGTCAAAACAATCATGATTATGCAACGACTTAGTGTATAGGGGAATAGAATCGAATGACGTGCTCGCCACCTCTCAGATGGAGCACGCGAAGCATCTAATCTATGGAAGAGCTTTCTCCTAATCCTAAACTAGATAACTTGCATATAATAGGAACTACTATTCACTTGCATAAAATAGGCTCACAATGTCTTGCCAAACCTAGACTATGAATTCCAATCAAATCCTAATCAAATAGCATTTGCAACTACTACTCAATTAGTCATGGATATCCTATCACCAAATCACATTTAATCACAACATCAATCATGAATTTCCCAAAATTTCCCAAATTCAATCCCAAGGCTTCAACCCTAACCCCTAGAATAAAACTACTCAATTAGCATGATTTTAGGGGGGTTTTTTTTGCTTTCCCGTTTCCTACAAGAGGGGTTGGCACGCGGCAGTTCGTCTAGAGAACCGTTGAATTATTTTTTTTCACCTCGAAGGAGTCGCCACCAAACTTTATTTTAGGTCCCGCTTGGGAAGACCGCAAAAATGACTCTATTTTTGGATAAGGCCTTGAATACTTGAAACGGATGGGTGAGATCCGGGATCGGGAACGAAAATGCTTATTCGGCGAGCTTTAGAAATATTCAAGTACGTTGGCACAACATTATTTCGAAAATAAACCCTAAGATTAGACTATGTGGGTTTGAAATTTAGAGCAAAATAGAATTTCTAATTGTACGGTGGTCACTTTGCTTTAAAGATTGATTTAAGGAACCTAAGGCCGGTTTGTCCAAAAATATCTTCGTTAAGCGTGATGTAACCTTTGTATTTTGTGGTATTTAGCATGTTGGTGATGAAAGCGATAAAGCACATAAAGCAACATCACAATACTAAATAAAGTGCGGAATTAGTAAATACAAGACCCCCTAGAAAAGGACTAGGGAGTAGGTCCACATTGCCTAGAAATGGACTAGGCAAGTAAAGGTGCGGAATTGAAAGTGCGAAATTGAAATTGCGGTATTGAAATTGCTGTATTGAAAGTGCGATATTGAAAGTGCGATATTGAAAGGTGTGATATTGAAATTGCGATATTGAAAGGTGCATAATTGAAATTTGTACTTGGGCACATGAGATTCGAACGCCAAGCGGCTCCTTAAAAATAAATGCGCCTGACACGAATTCAAAGCCAAAAATCTCAACTTGGGAGAGGTTGCTCAACCCAAATATCCTAGAATTTGCATATTAAACTTGAAATTGAAAGCTTGAATATTGAAATGTTTGAACTTGAAATGATTGAAATTTGAACTTGAAATGATCCTAGTTTAGAGAGGTAGTTATGAACAACCCTAAACATGGTGGGATCTTGAAATTTGAAAACTTGAACTTGTATATTGAAAAATGGAGTCTTGAATCTCAAAAGACTAAACCTTGAAATGCTAAAAAGGCGCCATCTTTGATTACTCCACACTTGAAGGTGATTGTAGTTCAAAGAGATGAATGTAATCAACTTTGAACATCCTTGAATCTTGAAAGTTTGTATTTTGTTTTTTTGAAAAAGTTTGTATTTTTGAAAAGGCATGTATGATTGTTGCAAGTGGTGTTTTTTATGGCAATAAAACACCAACTTGGTAATCATTTGAAATCAAAATAGCATGATTGATTGAAATGGGATTCGGATTTACCTAGTTAGGCTTAGGCACGAGCTCCCAATTGCTTTTGAATTTAGGAATTTTGTATGTGTTTTTGAGGAGTTTTTGAGTTTGTATTGTGAGGAGTAATGTCGAAATTACGACGTTGTATGTGTTGTGCTCCCCTTTTTTTCGATGGAAATGAGGGGTATTTATAGGAGGGAATGGTGCAAAACGCCAGCACACGCCAGCGCCTGGCGCCAGGCCAGCGCTGCGCGCTGCTGACGTGGCTTGAATGCCGCCAAAGCAAGGACGGGGAATCGTCCTTGTTTTGTCTTGTAATGATGTACCCGTTGTACAAATCGTACTAGGTTTGGTGTTTTGTATTTGCTTGGAGGTTAAGGCATCGTTTAGCGTCTAAAAACAAGCCTTTCTCGGGTTTTTGAATTCCGGTTTACGGGACGGGGCCCGGCATGCTCGGTTTTGTGGGTCGGCGCCCGAATTTGACTTTCCTTATATGATTTTGAGTGGAAAAGGCCTAGTAAAACCAATGGGATGGTCCACTAATTGAGATTGTACTCGAATCTTGAAGTTGGATTTTGGAAGTTGTATTTTGTACCGAGTTCCGGGAGGGGAACGGCCTCGGGGATTGGATTTTGGACCTTGGATTTTGGAGGTGTTCTTAGCAATTGGGATTTCCGCCCTGAGTTACTCCAATCGCCTAACAAGGATAATGGTATCGTCATCATCCCAAAGGGGAGACACAAATTAGGTGTCTATAGAAGCCCCCACTTTGACTGAGCGTTCGGTTAGGAAAGCGCAAGTCAAAGTATTTCGAAAGGGATGGAGAATGGTCAAGATGTTTTGCAATCGAGACCACTCTTTGTACGCCGGTACCTGCATAAAAAAGGCGTTAGAAAAAGGATAGAGTCTACCTCGGTGCGGTTGGTGATGACTCGGATTTGTACTTGTATTTTTCCGCCTTCAGTTCAGGACGGCGCTTGGCATCGAAAATTTGAATTTTTGAATCTTGAATTTTGAACTTTGACACCCGGAGTTAATCCTTTGGGATGTGCTTTGCTAGGGATAAGAGCTTTTTACTGGCCCTTAAATTTTTGAATTTCGACTGACTTTCCCGGAGTTTGGGTCCGTTGGGAGTTGGGCGCCTGAGTCGTTGTATTTTTTGGACTTTAAATATTCATCTGTTTGTACTTGGAGATACAGGTGTATACCCGTATTTTCGATGGATGGTTCGATGTCACGCTTGATGCTTGGTGCGGAAGACCGTAGCAGCAAAGGACGTGCAATCAGCACGGGAGACCGCGCGTGCTGCAGATTTACGCATGCAACAGGTCAGCGTAGGGCGCTGGGGCGGTGCCTGGCGCGGGGCTGCACTATATAAGTGCCCCTTTGTGAGGGGGTCGAAAAAGCACGAGGCTAATGCATGACCTCGTCCCTCGTGGGCGTGACGTCGTCAGATCAAGTGTAATTGGATTTCCTGTGAGTTTACACCCAATCGACTAGTAATATAGGAGTCGCCATTCAGTTTTTAACGACGATGAGAAAAACTGACAAAACCCGGTTATCGTGACATAAAGGGAGTGCAATTATGTTCGACCACGACGGCCATAGGTTCCCTTGTGATCCCTGGTGTGGGGATCGCTCAACGTACACCCGCAGGGCAGAGATTGAGAGTTCGGGGGACTGTAGCTACCAAGAGGAGTGCTCATCGATAATACTCCAGAGGCAGGTTATCCTTACTAGCTCAGCATAAATAATTGAAGGGACATGTGTTAAACTATTAAACTATTTTGAATTGATTTTAGCAATATGCAACACATAACACTAAGTCGATCGTGATTATCTTATTTAGAGTGATTTAAGGTACTTAGCATGATAATTCAATTGTCCAAGGTATTATCTTATTAGGCGTGATAGATCAATCAAATTAATAGTTTGACAATTTTATAAAAGGGTGATGAAAGCGATTAAATCATATGAGGGACACATTACAACGCACCCTTGAGAGGTGCGTTGTGGTTCTCAGAAAAGTAACCACTTGGCTTTGCTATTTCTCCTTTTATTTAATGAATCTCGGGTTTCTAAGCAATGTTCTAGTATTCAGGATTAATTCATCAAGCTACAAGGGCAGGATGCGTTCTGTTCGACTTTTGGGTCGATTGCGACAGAACGCCGGATCAATTTCGCAGCGTGAGGCTTAGGCTTAAGGCTAGAGTCAATACTCAGGTTATGCCATTGTGTCTTCTTTTCACGTCGGTTTTGAGGCTGTATTTATAGGAAAAGAGTTGTGGAAAGACAGATTTTAAGATACAAATCCAAAAAGAATCCGGAAATAAAACGGCCCCAGGCATTTTCAGCGCCCAGGGCTGGGCGCCGAAGATTTTGGCGCCCAGATCCAGGCGTTGAAAATGGGATTTGGCCGAGTTCTTTGTCAGATTCGGACTCTTAGAACACGGAGCTTTGAGACTAATCTGAGTCTTTTAGTGCTTATTAACTTTATGACGGAATGCGTCTGGGCCCGTTACGAACTCTAGGTTCGTTAGGAATTTAATTAATAACGTAACTCTTATTTTCGAATTATACCAGGAATGCAAATTCTATCTCTTTTAGGATTTATGTTGGAGTGCAACACATAATTCTGACAGTTTTCTATCTTTTATTACTTTGCCACTTTTAACAACTACCTTTTATGGCAGTCACTATTCTTAGCAGGTTTCCATAAATAGCAGTTTTGGCTGAAATGAAAAGGGTGATTGAGATTCGTTATTTTATATGAGATGCGTTGCCAAGTGGAGATTTATGTTCTCATCATCGAACCTTCCCTTTCGGGAATGGGGACAAAAGTAGGCGTCTACAATTAGCCCCCACTTTGACTGAGTCTCGAGAGGAGACGATGGTCAAAGTACTAGACGGAGTGCGTCATACAAGCCATGGTGTATGTGACTTGTTTTGCGAGGGTCTCGCGAGCCCCCGAGTGATAACATTTGACTTAAGGGTCATCACTTGAAGTGTTTAACACATTCCTCACGCGTCATTGGAATTATCTAAGATGTTTTCAAAATCAAAGCTATAAAGTGTAACTGTTTTTAAAGATTCTCTTTTTCAGGGTTAGCTAAACTAGAAAACCCCCTTGTTTTTATAGGACGTAAAACGAAGGAAAATCCAGCACATCGCTCTTTTTTGGAAAAGCGGAAAACCAATCCTTTGATTTTTGGAAAAGGGAAACCATTCTTTGATTTTTGGAAAAGGGAAACCATCCTTTGATTTTTAGAAAAGGGAAACCATCCTTTGATTTTTGGAAAAGGGAAACCATCCTTTGATTTTTGGAAAAGGGAAACCATCCTCTGATTTTTGGAAAAGGATAAACCGCAAAAAAAGTTATCGCTGCAGCGACTAAGGACCTACGCGGTTAGTGACGCAGACCCCGCCCGCTGAAGGTGGGCGAGCCTGTCCGCTGAGGGTGGACGCCCCGTCCGATAGAAGTGGACGAATCTGTTTTGATGTTTTGAAAATAAGGACCTACGCGGTTTGTGACGTAGACCCCGCCGGCTGAAGATGGCGAGCCTGTTTTTATTTTTGAAGAATTTACTTTCTTTTCTTTTCCGAAAACTGAGGATCTGCGCTGTTAGTGACGCAGACCCCGCCCGCTAAAGGTGGGCGAGCCCTGTCCGCTAAGGGTGGACGCCCCGCGCCGCTGGAGGTGAGCGAACCTGAATTCGTCTTTTCAATTTTTGGACTCGCGTGGTATGTGCCGCGATCTTGCCCGATTGAGGTGGGCAATTCCCTATTTCATTCGTTCTTGTGATTTCTTTTGATAATTTCTTTTTATTCATTCTTGTAAGAGCGAATTCTTTCGAGGGATGCTCGGATTTAGTTGCAACCTGAATGTGGGTTGACAACGTGCTTAGACGGACCATTGTCTTGTGGTCATCATCTTTCATGGTTTTGAGCTAGTCTTTACGGCTCAATTTTTCCACTACCTGGGTCCTTGATTAGGGGACTATGTATAAGTATCAACGGCGACCTTTGTCTTGAGGTCGTAATCCGGTTTTATCTTTTGAGATTATCCAAACACGGGACTTCGTACAGCGTAGTCTGGGAATATTGCTTTTTGCATACTCTCTTTTGAAATCTATGTTTTCTTTCGAGCCCCCAAGCACTCATGCTTGACGGTCAGTTCTTGTCAAAGAGTTTCTTTGGGGATACACATTTTTGTAATGTCCTTGATCGTGTTTGGGATCGTGCTCGTAAATGCGAGCGATCTTTGTAGTGGTATGCTACTTTGATGAAGTCGTGGAGGGCGACTTCATTTTACGGGCGACAAAGTTTGCTTCATTTTTTAATGATTACTACATCGAGCTTACTTTGGCCCGGATTGATCTTTTGACAAATAAACGCTTTTTAATTTGAGAAACCAACGACTTGATTTTTGTTTTTGTGTTTCGAAGAATGACCTTGATTTTTATTTTTCCTATATTGCCTTGAAAAATGTACACATATTTTTTGAGATGAGTCTATGTTTCGACAAGCTTTAACATTTGTTTTCACTATTCGGGCTCTAAAGGTGCTTTGGGCTTGATCTTGATTACAGCAGGGCCTCGCGTCCATTAACACGGTTTTAAGTCCTTTCCCGCTCCGCTTTTTGAAAGATCCGGGCCTTGGGCTACATTTCCGGCGTCCCAGGCCAGGCGTTAAAAATTTCGGCGCCCAGCCTTGGGCGCTGAAAGTTCTATTTTGGCAGTTCCCGGATTTTTTAGCGCGTTTCCGAATGGGATTGGGTTGTCACTCGATGCTCTCTTGTATATATAGGGGGTTAAGTACGTCTTTCTTTTTCACCACTCTCAATCTTCCTCTCTTTTTTGCAATTGCTTAGCTTTTATTCTTCCCTGCTCTTTCCATGTCGATTCCTCCCTTCTCCCTCCAACGAGTTGTTAGGCGCTGGTTAAGAGCCCTTAATCCCACGTAAAAGGCTTTGTTGAAAGGATACCACTTAGAGGCACTCTTAGGCTTACAACAAATTAATATTGATTATAATTTTATGTATGCGGCCCTGGACTTTTGGGATTCTGACCACCATGTTTTTGTCTTTCGAGGCAATGAAGTATGCCCTTTGCCAGATGAATTTGCTGCAATCCTTGGTTATCCTACCAATGCTACTCCTGCTACCCCTGGCACTGTTGAAGAGGGTAAAACAACCATAAGGGCTTTCCTAGGACTAGATGCTAATATGCTCGCTGAGATCGTTGTGGGTGATAAGGTTAATTTGGCAAAGCTTGTAAAACATCACTCTAGACCTAGTAAAAATATGACCGAACAGAAATTGAATATTCGAGCACTTGTATTCTGCCTGTTGAACCACTATTTACTGTCGAATAACAATGGCAAGTTCGGTGACATAAGGTTGATCCCTTTGATCAGCCAGATGGAGAGTTGCTATTCCATTATGCCGTTGGTTGTTGCCGAGACCTTACTGAATGCGGATGAGTTGAAAAAGGATGCCAAGTCTGAAATTTTTAAGGGGAGCCCCCTATTGCTGCAGGTAATCGATCGTTTATTCGCGCAAAGTAATACGCCTATTTTTTCTTTTTTCTTTTCCTTTTTTGTTTGCCTCGACAGCCCCCTGCCTATAGCTGACTTTCAGCGCCCAGAGCTGGGCGTCGGAATTTCTGGCGCCTGGTCCTGGGCATTGAAAGTGCGCCCCAAGCAGGACTTTCGTTTATTATTATTTTTCTGATCGTACCCGTTTTTTTGCAGATTTGGCTCATGGAACGACTTAGGCTTTTAGAAGCTCATGTGGATCCTAAACGTTATCGCCCTATAGCTTTGGGTAACCGAAAGTATTTGCACCAAGGCCAGGACGAGGCCGAGTGGGCCTCCTATTTTACTCATGGCATATGCTCTATTAAGTGGGTTGTACCGTGGTGGGGTTTGACTAATATCACGGGGGGTTCCGAGGCACTGGTTTATGTTTCTTTGTTGGGGCTATCTCGGCGTGTTTACATCTTTCCTTACCGAGTCATGCGACAATACGGCTTAAGGCAGACTATCCCGTTTTCTGATACGGTACCACCTAAAGTAGCGGTCTTTTCCGAAGCACGGGTTCAAGCGTGGGCTAAGTATTATGGTGGCCTCCCGCGTTGGACCGTGGCTAGAGATGGCTTTGTGGGTCTTTCCGAAAACTACTAGTTGTGGATGAGTTCCGATGATAAGGTTGTGAGAACTAAGGCTCGAAATGAAGAGTCGGCTGAGCTTTTGATACCTCGAGGTAGGGCTAAGTATGAGAGCTGTGATACTGCTAATCCTCGCGACCATGGTATTAAGACTGTAATAGCTCGTCCTGATCGAAAGCGAAAGGAAGTTCCTCCCCGTTCCAGTTCTAGGCCTAAAAAGGTGCCTAACACGAAGGGGCCTGCCGTTCACAAAAGAAATGCAAGCTCTCGCGGAGATCGTCGCCAGAATAATGTATGGGTTAGGAAAGTTCAGCCCCTAGTAGAACCAGTGGCTAATCCAATTGATGTTGATAATCCTTCCCCTCCCATTGTTTGTGCCCTTGAGGCTGAGTGGGCTATAGCTGGTCAAACTGAAAATGTTTCTGAGGCCTTGGCATCCTTGGAAGTTAGTGTCAAGGAGCCTGTTCTGATGGAGATTGATATGGGGGCAGCGCAGAAGCCTGTGGAGGTGGACCCTGCGAACATTGCCCTCTACAACACTTTATTTGATGATCCGGAAGAACTCGAGTAGTGTAGTTCTTGTTAGGGTGTAGGTGCCCTTTATTTATTTCAGTTGTGTTTGTTTTTCATTCCTTAGCACTTTTTGTTTTCCTTCTTATTATTTTTAAATATTAATAAAGGCGTAATTTTATTTTTCTTGTTTTCGTTTGCTTCTCCCCTTTTGTTTTTATTTGCTCATTTCCAACACTTATGCACATTATATTTTTTATTTGATTGGACCGAATCCATAAATAGGATTGCCTACGTATCCTTGTTAAATAATTTTAACTTAGAATCAGGTCGCGCGTAGTTCTAGCCAGAATAAATTCTAGGATGCCGAATTCGATAAGTATGTTCTGAGATGGAAACATATTATTTGGAACGGTAACATAAGTGAAGTTTATTATTATTTTAATCTGCTGCTTTGCCGTAAGCCATGTATTTTGCACAAAAATCTTTTCATGTGTTTTTTTTTTTTTGGTACGTATGTCGGAATACGTGCTGCACCCCCCCAAGTGTTCGTTATTTTTCCGTGTATGTGCGGGTAAAATGATGAGCACTCCTGGGCGGAATTTGGCAAGCAGAGAGATTCAGCGCCCAGGCTGGGGCGTTAAAGATTTCGGCGCCCAGCTCTGGGCGCTGAAAATGATTTCTGGGTAGGTTTCTCGGCGCATTGCTTCACATGTTCTTGCATTTATTTCTTTTTCTTTATTTCATTTTACTTTTTATTCGTCATAAATCAATTTTGACTCAATTTCAGAAGCCTTTTGGACTGTTAGCGTTAGACGCATTTTCGTTCGGATTAATTTTTTCTATTCGTGACTCGAAACGGCTTTGAAAATGGAGTTAGGGTGCGGAAGATATGAAGATCTTTGCGTAGGCTTTTTAGGTGGGTTGAGGTGCGTGTTGCTAATGATGTGGATAATGGGGTTATGTTTTTTTTTTTGAGCAACATTCGTATTGTTTGGATTTGATTTCTTTTTGGTTTCTTTGGGTCGCACGGGCTTGACCCTTATGTCTTGGAAATATGGAGGAGATGGTATGGTTTATTTTGTGGATTTCGGGAATTGGTTTCGATGTCACGATTCAAGATCGAGTGGGCCTTGCTATTGGGCCTAAAGTGGGCCGCTTTATTTTTTATATTTGCAAGTATGATTAGTGCTTATTTAGTGTTAGAATAATATTTTAGGAGAAATTTTACGCCTTTATTAATTTTGAAAGTAAGGAAAACACACTGAAATAAATTAACCAATATTCTAAGGGTTCCTAGGACCATATCTGAAGTTTTATTCTTTCTATCATCAAAAGAACTACTAGGCATTTTGCTAAAGTGCTCTCTACGGCTCAAGCCTTGGGTTTAATCTCATAAAACCTTGGTTCTTCGCATGTACTCATCTTGAATTCTATTCCCTTTGCGTTGACCCACTGACATGTCTTCACCCATCCGTTCTCGGCCTCTTCTAGTGTTGATGTAGGAGCGATTAACCGAGTTGGATCGAAACTTTCATCTTGTAGGGCTAGGGTAGTCATCACAGTCTCGTCCTCCACAGGCCTCGATTCGTTAAACAATGTCCATAGAGCGTGGTTGTCCAATATTTCAGCTGTTTTAGTCTTGGTGAGGTGGGGTGCCTCATCCAAAGTACGACAATCATGGAAAATTTCAAATCCGGGTTTTAGCAGGCCATCCTGAAAGAAGGGTTCAGGGAAGTCACAGCATGGGTGTTCTTCTCCTTCCCGGACAAACATACCGTTAAGGGTTCTTTGATATGGGGGAAGAAGGGTGGTTTGTTTTGTCTTGGCTGGCTTAAAGCGTAGCCTTGACAAGTGGTCAGCAATATCTTCCTCCGTCGGCTCGTAGCCTAGGTCAAAGGGAGTAGATTTGTTGGGTAGGGGATGGAACATGTAGTTCTTCTTCCTTATGCCCAATGGAGTTCCCGGGAAATAGCCTTGAGCTAGCAGTATTTTAGGGATGACCCGGGATGCATGCGGATCTAGAAATGCTAAATTATAGTCCTCAATGACTTGGATGGCTTCATCCACTTGAAAACCGTAAAGGTCTTCTGCAGTTTAGGCCGTTCCAACCATAGTACAACTGACGTCAAGTGGAGGGGCGCGTATTTCTAGAATTACCCCGTTATGGTTAAGTTTAACCATTTGGTGCAAGGTAGAAGCCACACCTCCTAACTCGTGGAGCCAAGGGCGTCCTAAGAGGAGGTTGAAAGTGGGCTTGATGTCGATTATTTGAAATTCCGTGGTACGTGCCACGGGCCCGGTTTGTATTGGGAGGTTGATTTTTCCCAACACAGGCCTTCGAGAGTTATCATAAGCTCGTACCCCTTGTGTGGAGGCTTGGAAGTCATCGCTTCCTAGCCCCAAGCAATGGGCGGTTCGCAATGGGTAAACATTTACCGCTGAACCATTATCTACGAGTGCTAGGGGGATGTTTTGTCCTTTGCATCCGACCACTAGATAGAGGGCCTTGTTGTGGGCGCCTCCTTCTTTAGGTAAGTCTTTGTCAGTAAAAACTATTGGTTTTTCCTCAACATCTCTTGTGACGTGGTTAACCAACGAGTCTGGTGTGATATCCGTAGGGACTGAGATGAGGTCAAGTGAGCGAATAAGTTTTCATGATGTTCCTTTGAAGTGCACATGAGATCCCAGATGGTAATCTCGGCTTTAGTTCTTTTAGTTGTTTCCAGAGAGGATTTTCGATGACTTCTGCGACGGTGGCGTGCTGTACGTTTTCAAGAGTCTGTCTGACTGGGATGTCGTCCCCTGGAGGTGGGCGAATATCCTGTTGGTATACCCTTCTGGACCGAGTGAGATTGTCAACTTCGGGCTCTTGGGGGGTGGTGTCAATGGGAGCATGCCCGGGCCAAGTTTCAGTAAAGAGGTCCTGGCCCGATACTTGAGATAGGTAGACATCTTCCGCATCATCATCCCACACACCGCACACTTCTCTCTCGATTTGATCCATAGGGACCATGGCGAGTGGTGCACCTTGAGGCGTGATATACACCGTAGGGTCAAAGTTTTTATTTTCTGGTTGATCGAGAGAGATGTGACAAGAACCGAGTGGGCTCTTGTTGTTGTTGAGTTTGCCAACGTTAGGGAGAGGTATTACTTCATCCTCTATCATATCCTGGATCGTGTTTTTTAGATTCCAGCAGTTTTCAGTATCGTGCCCATTTCCTTGGTGGAATTTGCAATAGGTGCCCTCGGCCCAATATTTATTTTTGAATGAAGGGTCGGGTGTGGGGCCTATGGGCCTTGTCTTTCCTTGATTGGTTAGTCTTTGGAAGGCTTGTACCAGAGTCGACTCGAGTGGGGCAAAGTTTCGATCTCGAGTCCACCTTCCAAGGCTCCTTCGGGTTGGGGTTTCTTCTACGGCGTGGACCTCTTGGGCTTGAGGCATGTGGCCCCTGTTGTAGGTGTTATTTTTGTATGCAGGCTTGCTTTGTACTGTTTTTGCAAGGTCATCCTCGATCTTTATTCCTACATCATAATCCCTTTTGAAGGTATCAAGGCCCAAGTACCTAAGGTGTTGTTTATAAGCTGGGTCTAGGATGTCAATGAATTTTTGGACCAATTCAGTTTCAGGAGGCCTATTGATTAGTTGGGCCGCTTAGTCTCTCCATCTAGCAAAATAGGTCGTGAAACCTTCATTTTTCTTTTGGAAGAGGACTTCCAACTCGCGCATGGTGACTTGAAAATCCATGTTTGACGAGTATTGCTTGACGAAGACATTGACAAAGTCCTCCCAAGTGGGGAAGAGCTTAGGGTCCTAGTGGTAGTACCATTTGAGTGGCACAGGTTCCAAGGACAAAGGAAAGGCGGGAAAATACATGGACTTGTCCACACCTTTCAAGTTCATGGCATTCAAGAAGCTCAAGAGATGATCACGGGGATTGTCCGTGGCTTTGAACTTTGGTAAGTCAGATGAACTGAACTTTTCCGGTAGTTTGCGGGAAAAAGGTTTAGGATCGAGGGAGAAATACTTGCTCCCCATGGTTTGCTGCAGAACCATTTTTTCGATCTTCTTCTCGTTATCGAGGTCATTTTTGGCTTGCGCGGCTGCTAAGGATTCGTTTTCCATTTTCAGTTGATTCATAAGTTGGGTCATTTGGACCATCTGGTCTCGTAATTCTTCCATGGACGTGTTTGAGGGTGCGAACCTAGGTTGAGGGAGTGGAGATCCTTGAAAGGGGGGAATGACGGGTGGAGCTTGGAGTTACAAGACCTTGTGTTGGTGATGTAGCTTCGAGACGCACTAACCTTTGATTTTCAGATCGACGCCAAGTGGAAGAACCAGCCCTATGCATAAGACAAGCTTAAAGTTTAGGCCCAAAGTTAAGCATTACTTAGTCTAGACTTCTGACTCTTCCTATTGGTTTTCTATTCTCGCTTTTGTTGGTACACTTTTGGCTCTTCTATTGGTCATTCTTTAGATTTTTGAAACATTTGCCCATGGGACATTCAAGGTTATTTTAATTAGCATGCTCGGTTTTGGTGCCGAACATTGTCGTCACAGGAGGCCCAATGACGACACAAGGAGTTATTTAATTTGTAAGTCATTCTTAGAATCGAGTGCCTTTTTTCATACGTCCTCGTAGCAAATTTGTTGCGAATTTTTTTATTGCTACGTATATTTTATGCGTGGGCACCGAGGCTGCTGTGCCTGACCAAAAGGCCAGGCAGCAACTTCAGCGCCCAGCTCTGGGCGTTGAAAATGCATCCCTGACTAGTACTCGTATTCTGTTCGCGTATCCTTTTTTCGTATATACGACTTAATTTTGCGTGCTTGCCTAATAGCGTCCTTTACGCGTTGTGCAGCGTTGTGGAATCCGTTACAGGCCGTCCTGGGCGTCGCTTATTTTTGTGGCGATCGCCCGGGGTTGCGGAACACGTATTTTGGTATAACTCTTTGGCCAATTGGTGTTTATGAATGTTTGGGAAATTTTTAGGGTCGTTGCTTTTCTAGCATTATTTGTCACACACAGTCACATAATTCGATACACATAACTAATATTACAACATGAAGCAAAATAATATGTCACGTAGTTTATGATAGGCTTCTATGGTAATATTTGCGCCGGCTTGGTACCGCTTCTATCGTCGATCCAACACATGCCCCGGTCGAGGTAGTGCATTCACGAGCGAATTTCGTCCCACGAGGCCAATCACGATTGTAGACACCTACTTTTGTCCCCGTTCCCGCAAGGAAAAGGTTCGATGATGAAAGCATAAAAACTCCACTTGACAACGCATCTCCTATAAAATAAAAGAATCTCGATTCCCCATTTCATTTCACCCGAAACCTGCTATTTATGGAAACCTGCTAAAAATAGTAACTGCCGTAAAAGGCAGCTTCTAAAAGTGGCAAATCATAAAAGATAGAAACCTGTCAGAATTAGGTGTTGCATTCCAACATAAATCCTAAATGAGATAGAAAACCGCGAGAATCCTATTCCTAATAGGATTCGGAAATAAGAGTTACGTATTAATTAAAATCCTAACGAGCCTCGAGTTCGTAACGGGCCCAGACGCATTCCGTCATAAAATTGATACGCGCTAAAAGACTCGAATTAATCTCAAACTCTACGGATTTTAGGAATCCGAATCTGACAAAACAAAACTGCCCAGACCCTATTTTCAACGCCTAGCTCTGAGCGCCGAAATCTTCGGCGCCCAGGCCTGGGCGCTGAAAATACCTGGGTACGTCTCTTTTCCTAATTCTTTGTGGATTAGAACTCTGCAATTCTATCTTTCCACGAACTCTTCCCTATAAATAGGCCCCTAGTTTCGACGTGAAAGAACACACAACAACACATAATTATATTCTGAGTATTGACTCCAACCCTTAGCCTAAGCCTCTCGCTGCGAAACTGTTCACGCGTTCTGTCGCAATCGATCCATAAATCGAACAGAACGTATCCTGTCCCATAATTGAGATTCGTTAAATAAAAAGGAGAAATAGCAAAGTCAAAGTGGTTAGTTTTCTGAGAACCGTGACGCACCTCTCAAGGGTGCGTCGTAATGTGTCCCTTTTCGATGATTTAACTGCTTTCCTCGCCCTTTTTATGAACTGTTAAACTAACCTAATCTGATTGTTCTATCACGCCTAACAAATATAATATTTTTGGGAAATCGGATTATCATGCCAGGTCCCTTAACGCTATTTAAATCAGATAATCACGATCGAATTAGTATTATATGTTGCACATTGCTAAAATCAACCCAGATTAGTTTAATAGTTAACGCATGTCCCTTCAATTATTTATGCTGAGCTAGTAAGGATATCCTGCCTCTAGAGTTATCGACGAGCGAAGTACTCCTCTCGGTAGTTACAGTCCCCCGAACCCTCAATCTCTACCTTGCGGGTGTATATTGAGAGATCCCCACACCAGGGATCACAAGGGAACCTACGGCCGACGTGGTCAAACATAATTGCACTCCCTTTATGTCACGATAACCGGGTTTTGTCAGTTTTTCTCATTGTCGTTAAAAAACTGAATGGCGACTCCTATATTACTAGTCAATTACACTTGATTGAATAAAAAGAATCGTCACACCCACGAGGGACGAGGTCACGCATTAGCCTCGCGCTTTTTCGACCCCCGCACAGTGGCGACTCCGCTGGGGATAGTGAAGGAAATACTCGTGCTTGTAGGTAATCAAAATAGCCGAAGGGTGAAACGATCCTACCCCGCGTTTATTTCCCCATCAAGTTGGGACGACCTGAAAATCAGCATATTAATGTGAACGGGCAGAACATCATAACGAATCTCGGCTCCCTCGGGAGTTGGGACTAAGGATACCTTTTTTCTCCAACAGGGGGGTGCATACGCCGCGCATGTTTCCCACTCGGTACTTGTGCAGGTAGTACACCTATCCCGAACCCAATCGCTCGCTCATTAGGTCCCTCTCGCCTGCATGCCCCCTTGGCTTACACTTGCGGGATGGCCTCTTGAGCGAAATTCGTCTGTTGAAGACACTACCTCGACCGGGGCATGTGTTGGATCTACGATAGAAGCGGTACCAAGCCAGGCGCAAATACTACCCATAGAAGCCTATCATAAACTACGTGACATATTTAATTTTCAAATCCATGTTTGTAATGTAATTATGTGTAGCGAACTATGTGACTATGTTATGATTGTGCGTACGAATAATGCTAGACAAATAATGCTAGAAAACCAACGACCTTAAAAATTGCCCAAACATTCATGAACCAATTGGCCAAAGAGTTATACCAAAACACGTGTTCCGCAAGCCCGAACGATCGCCACAAAAATAAGCGACGCTCGGGATGGCCGTAACGAATCCCACAAACGCTGCACAACGCGTAAAGGACGTTATTAGGCAAGCACGCAAAATTGAAGTCGCATAAACAAAAGTAGACGCAAACAGAAAACGAGAACCAGCCAGGGACGCATTTTCAACGCCCCTGGCTGGGCGCCGAAATTTCTCACGCCCACTGTTGGGCGCTGAAGTTGCTGCCTGGCCTTTTGGTCAGGCACAGCAGCCTCGGTGCCCGCGCATAAAAAATATACGTAGCAAAAAAAAAATAAACTTTTCGAAAAAAATTGCTGCGAGGGCGTATGAAAAGGCACGTACTCGATTCTAAAAGCGACTAAAAAATAAAAATAAATAACTCTTTGTGTCGTTGTTTGGCCTCCTACGACGACAATGCTCGGCACCAAAACCGAACATGCTAATAACTATGAATGTCACATGGGCAAAGTATTCAAAAAATAATGTTCGAATAAAGTCTTCAAAAAAAATAAATTTTCAAATAAATCCGAGTCTAGACTAGGCTATGCCAAAATACAATCCAAATCCTAAGTCTTAGTTGTCTTATCCATAGAATCGGTCCTAATGCTTGGTGTCGTTCTGCAAGTTAAAAGGTTAAACCATATTTGAGTCTCCCTTCCTAACATTTAAATCAATGAGCACCCATATGTAATTGTCATCCCTTGCTAGGAATCCACGGCCTCAATACTCTCTCTCACCAATAAAAAGAATATATTATAGTATTTGCAAAATGGAAATGGTCACATTCTGGAAATCATTCCCCCATAGTCGCACAACCCCCAAAGTGAACCTAAGGTGTTAATACCATTGGCAAAGAAAAAATTAATGGCCCCAAGGCTTATAATCACATTGGGTCACGACTATCATAGTCCTCTCGAGTCACTCACTCCTTGAAATACTATTAAGTACGGACTAAAAGATTTTCCATGAATGCAACATGACCAACCATGAAAATACCCAAATCGGCATACCAATAGGACTACCATTGGGGTAAAGCAATGCACACTAAGAGAGAAGCCGCACTAATGATTCTAGTCTTGCAAAAATTAAAATTCGATCTCCCCAATTAACTACCTTGCCAACATTAAACAAAATGGCGCATGACAAATGAACACCCAAGGGTTAAAATCTAAAGTGTCAACCAACGAAAGTTATGGTCCAATTAGCCTAAGTCTGAGAGTCGCTTGGTCAAGTATTATAGGCTTACGCCATGTCATTATTTTGAGTCTAGGCCACCTCCTTGTATTCATACACGGGTTATAATCAGAAAGATTAATGAAAGTTTGAGTCTAAATCACAACTTCCAATTAAATCCCGAAAACTGTAAAAATTATTTTCGATGTAATTCTTTCGTTAAATTTCAATAAAGGTAAAAATAACATTTTGAATCTACGCTATTTGCACATTTTAAGAAACGACTAAATACGCTTGCAAAGTAAGACAAAATAAAAGGTCCACTATAGGCCTACCAAACGAGGCTCACTCAGTCTCGCCCCGTGACTCAAAGACCACAACCATCTACCTTTTAGCCCAAACCAAAAAAAATTGATTGAAGGATTTACGTTGGGGAGAAATCCCAAGCAAAAAGAAAAAACTAGAAAGAGAAAAGGGAGAGCGAAAAGAGCCATGAAATACTTAGCCCGTACCTCCCAAAGTGCGAAATCTACCCAAGTAAACGAAGGAAAAGAATTGAGTCAACCAATCCAAATCATAAAATTCTACGATGTCTACCCTTTCCAATCCTTATGCTCTTAGACGCCTTCGCTCTGGGGTCCCTGTTCAGCTCATTTAACCCATCCATGTTCTCATTGCCATAACCCAAGAAACCATTACCTCAACACTTGTTTTTGAACTTGTTATCAACCGCAAACCACGCACGGCCATTGACACGTGCGTCATGCCCACTCCAAAGCCCAAAACCTGTTCTTACACCACCATTAGCATAATGACCATATAAGTTGTGTGGATACATCCTGTTGATATACCCTTAAGCCGTCCCCATACTACTCATTGACCTTGGTTGATTTAAACTCATGACACTAGCTTGAGGCTGCAAATTGTGAGCCCTAGCAGGTGTAATCCTCATGCTCGACTAATACCTATACAACGTATCCTATCTCATTCAACCCGTCTTTCAAACCGTCTTGAGTCACGAATAAAAAAAGAAGACAAATGAAAAGTACAGAACGAACTTTGCAAAGCGCCTCTAAAGAAAAAGAAGCATTTAGCGCACCAAAAAAGATCCGCCCAGAAAACATTTTCAGCGCCCAACGCTGGGCGCCGAAATCTTTAGCGCCCCAGCCTGGGCGCTGAATCTCCCTGCTTGCTAAATTTTGTCCAGAAGTGCTCGTCATTTTATCCGCACATGCAAGGAAAAATAACGAACACTTGGAGGGGTACAGCACGTATTCAGATATACGTACCACCAAAAAATACATGTACTCAAAAAAATATATAAAATAAACAAATTTTTGGCTTACGGCAAAGCAGCAAAGGGACATAATAATAAACTTCACTTATTCTACCGTTTCAAATATTATGTTTCCACCTCAGAACGTACTTGTTTAAAATCGGCATTCTAAGAAACCATTTTCTAGGCTAAGAACTATGCAAGACCTGATTCCAAATTAAATCTATTTAAGGCGGATACGTAGGCAATCTATGATTCGGTCCAACCAATTTGCAAAAATATTAAAGCCTATAGAATAACAAGAATAAAAATAGAAGTCCCTTATTGAAATTTAATTACTTGCAACCCAAGTCGAAAGAAAGATTTAAGTCAAAAGAAGAATCCAAGTCATAAAGATGCCAAAATGAGCACACATCGAAAAATAATAAGGGCACGTACCCTTGCCAGAAGGAGCACTCACACTCCTAGGCACTTAGCCAAGACTCAAAAGATCGCTTTGCCTCAATTGAATGGGGGCTAGCACAAGCGTCCATGACCTCTAAAGTACTCGACTTGACCCTCCCTAAAGCGAACTAACTCACTTAAAGACTTTCTTTCACCACTAGACATAGTCGTTCGCTTAAAGACCTTCTTTCACCACTAGACACAGTCATGATCGCCAACAAGTAGTATGGGCAGTAAGCTTGCAATAAAGAGGATTGTTCTACGGCATCGCCCCATCGTTCCTTCGAACTCAGGGCACCCGTTCATGGTAATTCAAATGCTTGCTAATCCCCTTTGAAAAAAAAATAAAAAAATGGTACATAGGACTTGGCACTTAACCAAGGCTCACCCTACTCAGGAATATGACACGGGCATCTATAATCGAAATCTGAAACATCATTAATGGGAAGACATAAACAGCAACTGGGGGGGCTAAAAAATTGAAATGAAAGAGCTAGGGAAAGAACTAAGTATACCTTGACCTTTTGTGCAGACATACACCAAGTAAATCTAAGTCGATTTGAAAATGGTTTATATTCCCGCAATTCTGGAAAAGATGGCCCTAAAAGCCTAAAGCATATGCCAAACAGGCACAAGTGTATCTTGACGCCTGCACCCTGGCCTCCAGCAAATCCTTAGACAACATTCCAAAAATCGTAACAGTATTTTGATTCACTCATGTAATCCTGTACGAACCCTTCTATAAGTCAACCTACTTAGGACACCTCAGATTGTACACAGTAGGACTCGGATTTTAAATAATTTTTAAATGATTTTCAAACACTTCCTCGAACATAATAAAGTGTCGTTGGTTTAAGCTAAGTATGCGTTTATCTCAATGTTGCAAGTGAGTCAAAAGATTTCTAAATACGATTATGGGTAAAGAAAGGCACCTAGCTTTTGGTCAAGGCACACTTCAACATGTGACTACCTTGACCATGGCAATGTCGCACAATACGACATTTACAAGAGAAGTAGCAAAATCACTACTCGAACATACCTCGCACTAAACGAGTCTGGTTCAAACTATTCATGATCCGTGTCACCATGAATGCATAAAAACGTATGCAAAGCATTATAGCACCAAGCCAATCCCGTAGCTACAATTGGGGGCTTGAGAAAAACACTCTAAAAATGCTCGAAATGGCGATTTTATCGCAAATCCTCGACGCTAATACTATACATACATCATAGGGGCACAACCCTAAGCTTTAATCGTGTAAAACGAACCTTAGAATGGCTACAACCCCTCCCAAATTCTAAAGCACTACTTAGAATATATAAAGTCACCCCACTAACAAGGGTAACTGAAAATCGCGAGTCACCAAAACTCCGATCAAGCTACTGCACATAACGCTCGCCCTACAAGCGCCCGTTACACAGTCTACCTCGTTCCAAAGCAAAAGCGAAAAAAAAATCATCAAAATATACCCAGAAATCAATTTCAACGCCCAGAGCTGGGCGCCGATATCTTTAACGCCCCAGCCTGGGCGCTGAATCTTTCTGCTAGCCAAGTTTTGCCCAGATACAAAAATAAGAAAGAAACACCTATGAATCATCGCATCGAACGAAGTAATAAGCCGTGCAAATCCACGCAGAAGGTGCTACACTTGTTCGAGCACCTGAACAAAGCATGATAAAGTACTCCAATGCAAAAAATAATAATGATATCCCAACACCTGGAGGAATGTTCTAAGACACGCCGTTAGGCCACACAAGCCTACGTCGCACCATAAAGTTTAACCATCCCACAGTACGGGTCTAAAAAAAAAAAGAAAGGCATATCGCACTAATGCGGGCACGACCAAGAGCATGTGTAAAAAAAGGCAAGATTACTTATCGCCCAAATTCAAAATGCAAGCCACACTACTTCTACATTAAGGATTAAAGGTAGCAAAATATTACCTACCATGAAAGGGATAGCTCGCACCTACACGAGCGGAACCCAAGGCATCTTTCTCGAAAGAACCTACAAAAATCGTACGCCAAAAGGAAGCATCCCAACATGCATACTTGGGGGCTCCAAGTTACGAAACAACCATAGCAAAATAAAAAATCTCGAAGCAAATGTTTGAACAATCGAAAGGGTACGATGTTTGAGCCCACTTCATGAATGGGCCTGAACCCTATCAAGCTTCTAAGCAAACTATTCAAAATCAGTCATTGCTCAAGAAAAAAATGATTCAAGCAAACTGATTAATGGACCGCAAACAACGGCCATTCTATGAACGCTCGTTCGCACATACATATCATCATTCTAAGTATCGAACATTCACGAACGCGTTCAAAAGGAATATACAACAACAAGAGCGGTCAAAGTCTTACGCGTCAAGGTATGTTCCTCGGGCCATATAGACTCGCCCAACTGTCACAATACATGTACGCCTTAAGAGCAACAGTTCCTTAAAATAATCGCCCCAAAGAGACAAGCACCGTAGTCCACCAATCGGCTACGGCTTCTCAAGAAAATCATCACGCTCTAAAAACAAAGAAAAAACAAAAGAAAAGAGAATACATAGAACTTCCAAGTGAAATAAACGAATGAACAAAAGGCCAACTGTGTCATCAAAAGACCAGCCCAAACAACACTTTCAACGCCCCACCTGGGCGTGAATTATTTCAACGCCCAGGCCTGGGCGCCGAAAATGTACCCAGGCTCAAAAAAGGCCCTAACTTCTAGTGGGCCCTGCCATACTCATTCGACTTGAAAATTGCCGAAAGTCGCACCTCACGACCTTGTCAAAGTAGCACACCACTACAAAGATCGCTCGCACTTACGAGCACGATCCCAAACACGATCAAAGACATTACAAAATGCGTAGGAACCTCTTTGACAAAAAATGACCGTCAAGCACGAGTGCTTGGGGGCTCGAAAGAAAATATATATTTCAAAAGAAAGTGTGCAAAGTTAAAACGGTATTCCCAGACTACACTGTACGAAGTCCCGTGTTTGGATAACCTCAAAAAATAAAACCGGATTACGACTTCAAGACAAAGGTCGTCGTTGATACTTATACATAGTCCCCTAATCAAGGACCCAGGTAGTGGCAAGATTGAGCCGTAAAGACTAGCTCAAAACCATGAAAGGTGATGACCACAAGAAAATGGTCCGTCTAAGTACGTTGTCAACCCACATTCAGGTTACAACTAAATCCGAGCATCCCTCGAAAGAATTCGCTCTTGCAAGAATGAATAAAAAGAAATTCTCAAAAGAAATCACAAAGAACAAAAGAAATAGGAACTTGCCCATCTTCAGTCGGCAAGATCGCGTCACCAACCGCGCGGGTTCCCAAATTGAAAAAACGAATTCAGGGACGTCCACCCTTAGCGGACAGGGCTCGCCCACCCTCAGCGGGCGGGGTCTGCGTGACTAGCCGCGCAGGTCCTCAGTTTTTGACAAAAATACAGTCTTCAAATTTAAAATAGGCTCGCCATCTTCAGCCGGCGGGGTCTACGGCGCAAACCACGTAGGTCCTTATTTTCAAAAAAAAAACAACAAAATAAAATTTCAAAACAGATTCGTCCACTTCTATCGGACGGGGCGTCCACCCTCAGCGGACAGGTTCGCCATCTTCAGCCGGCAGGGTCTACGTCACAAACCGCGTAGGTTCTTATTTTCAAAACATCAAAACAGATTCGTCCACTTCTATCGGACGGGGCGTCCACCCTCAGCGGACAGGCTCGCCCACCTTCAGCGGGCGGGGTCTGCGTCACTAACCGGGCAGGTCCTTAGTCGCTGCAGCGATAACCTTTTTCGGTTTTCCCTTTTTCCAAAAATTAAAGGATCAGTTTCCCCTTTTTCCAAAAATTAAAGGATTGGTTTTCCCTTTTTTCCAAAAATTAAAGGATTGGTTTTCCCTTTTTCCAAAAATTAAAGGATTGGTTTTCCGTTTTTCCAAAAAAGAACGATGTGCTGGATTTTTCTTCGTTTTACGTCCTATAAAAATAAGGGGGTTTTCTCGTTTAGCTAGCCCTGAAAATGAGAATCTTTAAAAAACATTTTACCTCGTGATTGGGCTTGGCCAGGCCCAATTACACTTTACAGCTTTGATTTCGAAAACATCTGCAGCTACTCCCAATGACAAAGTGAGGGAGTTTCTACGCACCTTTAGATTCTTCCAATGACAAAGTGAGGAAGTTTCTATACTATCAGTTGACAAATCCCAATGACACGTGAGGGATATGTCGACACTTCAAGTGATGACCCTTAAGTCAAATGTTATCACTCGGGGGATCGTGAGACCCTCGCAAAACAGGTCACATACACCATGGCTTGTGTGACGCACTCCGTCTAATACTTTGACCATCGTCTTACTCCAAGACTTAGTCAAAGTGGGGGCTAACTGTAGACACCTACTTTTGTCCCCGTTCCCGCAAGGGAAATGTTCGATGATGAAAACATAAAAACTCCACTTGACAACGCATCTCCTATAAAATAAACGAATCTCGATTCCCCATTTCATTTCACCCGAAACCTGCTATTTATGGAAACATGCTAAAAATAGTAACTGCCGTAAAAGGCAGCTTCTAAAAGTGGCAAATCATAAAAGATAGAAACCTGTCAGAATTAGGTGTTGCATTCCAACATAAATCCTAAATGAGATAGAAAACCGTGAGAATCCTATTCCTAATAGGATTCGGAAATAAGAGTTATGTATTAATTAAAATCCTAACGAGCCTAGAGTTCGTAACGGGCCCAGACGCATTCCGTCATAAAATTGATACGCGCTAAAAGACTCGAATTAATCTCAAACTCTACGGATTTTAGGAATCCGAATCTGACTAAACAAAACTGCCCAGACCCTATTTTCAACGCCTGGCTCTGAGCTCCGAAATCTTCGGCGCCCAGGCCTGGGCGCTGAAAATACCTTGGTACGTCTCTTTTCCTAATTCTTTGTGGATTAGAACTCTGCAATTCTATCTTTCCATGAACTCTTCCCTATAAATAGGCCCCTAGTTTCGACGTGAAAGAACACACAACAACACATAATTATATTCTGAGTATTGACTCCAACCCTTAGCCTAAGCCTCTCGCTGCGAAACTGTTCACGCGTTCTGTCGCAATCGATCCATAAATCGAACAGAACGTATCCTGTCCCATAATTGAGATTCGTTAAATAAAAAGGAGAAATAGCAAAGTCAAAGTGGTTAGTTTTCTGAGAACCGTGACGCACCTCTCAAGGGTGCGTCGTAATGTGTCCCTTTTCGATGATTTAACTGCTTTCCTCGCCCTTTTTATGAACTGTTAAACTAACCTAATCTGATTGTTCTATCACGCCTAAGAAATATAATATTTTTGGGAAATCGGATTATCATGCTAGGTCCCTTAACGCTATTTAAATCAGATAATCACGATCGAATTAGTATTATATGTTGCATATTGCTAAAATCAACCCAGATTAGTATAATAGTTAACGCATGTCCCTTCAATTATTTATGCTGAGCTAGTAAGGATATCCTGCCTCTGGAGTTATCGACGAGCGAAGTACTCCTCTCGGTAGTTACAGTCCCCCGAACCCTCAATCTCTACCTTGCGGGTGTATATTGAGAGATCCCCACACCAGGGATCACAAGGGAACCTACGGCCGTCGTGGTCAAACATAATTGCACTCCCTTTATGTCACGATAATCGGGTTTTGTCAGTTTTTCTCATTGTCGTTAAAAAACTGAATGGGGACTCCTATATTACTAGTCAATTGGGTGTATACTCACAGGAAATCCAATTACACTTGATTGAATTAAAAGAATCGTAACACCCACAAGGGACGAGGTCACGCATTAGCCTCGCGCTTTTTCGACCCCCTCACAACGATGTAAGCCAAGGGGGCATGCACCAATGAGAGGGACCTAGTTGGCGAGCGATTGGGTTTGGGACAGGTGTACTACTAGCGAAAGTGCCGAGTGGACAACTTTCAAAGAGTTTGCACCCCCCGGGTGGCGATGGGTATCCTTATTCCCAACTCCCGAGATGAAACACACCAAGGGAGCCAAGATTCGTTATGCGGTTCTGCCCGTTCACATTAATATGCTGATTTTCAGGTCGTCCCAACTTGATAAGGAAATAAACGCGGAGTAGGATCGTTTCACCCTTCGGCTATTTTGATTACCTACGAGCACGAGTAATTCATTAACTTCCCCAGTGGAGTCGCCACTGTGAGGGGGTCGAAAAAGCACGAGGCTAATGCATGACCTCGTCCCTCGTGGGCGTGACGTCGTCAGATCAAGTGTAATTGGATTTCCTGTGAGTTTACACCCAATCGACTAGTAATATAGGAGTCGCCATTCAGTTTTTAACGACAATGAGAAAAACTGACAAAACCCGGTTATCGTGACATAAAGGGAGTGCAATTATGTTCGACCACGACGGCCATAGGTTCCCTTGTGATCCCTGGTGTGGGGATCGCTCAACGTACACCCGCAGGGCAGAGATTGAGAGTTCGGGGGACTGTAGCTACCGAGAGGAGTGCTCATCGATAATACTCCAGAGGCAGGTTATCCTTACTAGCTCAGCATAAATAATTGAAGGGACATGTGTTAAACTATTAAACTATTCTGAATTGATTTTAGCAATATGCAACACATAACACTAAATCGATCTTGATTATCTTATTTAGATTGATTTAAGGTACTTAGCATGATAATTCAATTGTCCAAGGTATTATCTTATTAGGCGTGATAGATCAATCAAATTAATAGTTTGATAATTTTATAAAAGGGTGATGAAAGCGATTAAATCATATGAGGGACACATTACAACGCACCCTTGAGAGGTGCGTTGTGGTTCTCAGAAAACTAACCACTTGGCTTTGCTATTTCTCCTTTTATTTAACGAATCTCGGGTTTCTAAGAAATGTTCCAGTATTTAGGCTTAATTCATCAAACTACAAGGGGCAGGATGCGTTCTGTTCGACTTTTGGGTCGATTGCGACAGAACGCCGGATCAATTTCGCAGCGTGAGGCTTAGGCTTAAGGCTAGAGTCAATACTCAGGTTATGCCATTGTGTATTCTTTTCACGTCGGTTTTGAGGCTGTATTTATAGGAAAAGAGTTGTGGAAAGATAGATTTTAAGATACGAATCCAAAAAGAATCCAGAAATAAAACGGCCCCAGGCATTTTCAGCGCCCAGGGCTGGGCGCCGAAGATTTCGGCGCCCAGATCCAGGCGTTGAAAATGGGATCTGGGCCGAGTTCTTTGTCAGATTTGGACTCTTAGAACACGGAGCTTTGAGACTTATCCGAGTCTTTTAGTGCGTATTAACTTTATGACGGAATGCGTCTTGGCCCGTTACGAACTCTAGGTTCGTTAGGAATTTAATTAATACGTAACTCTTATTTTCGAATTATACCAGGAATGCAAATTCTATCTCTTTTAGGATTTATGTTGGAGTGCAACACCTAATTCTGACAGGTTTCTATCTTTTATTACTTTGCCACTTTTAACAACTACCTTTTATGGCAGTCACTATTCTTAGCAGTTTTCCATAAATAGCAGTTTTGGCTGAAATGAAAAGGGTGATTGAGATTCGTTATTTTATAGGAGATGCGTTGCCAAGTGGAGATTTATGTTCTCATCATCGAACCTTCCCTTTCGGGAATGGGGACAAAAGTAGGCGTCTACACCCTTGCCGTGTAATTTTGAGGCACATTCACTTGAAATTCTTTTGCTCTTTCTCTCAAAGGTTGATTAAGCTCTTCCCTTGGTCTTGTTCTTGTCTTTTCCATGTAAGTTTTTCATGTTTTTGCTTATGAAATAACTCTAGGATTGCATGTAGTTTTGATTTTCTCGTACTTTGAAATGATGCTGGTATGCTTAAGCTTCTTGAATCTTGTAGAAAACTGTTTGATAGCCACTTGAACTTGAACTGTTGGAACTTGTACTTTTGAAAAAAATTTGAACTCGTATCTGCTTCGGCATGGATAGCCTAGGCGTTGATGTAGAACTTGTATACCTGCTTCAGCGTGGGTAGCTTAGGCATTGGTGTAGGAATTTGAATACCTGCTTCGGCTTGGATAGCCTAGGTCCACTGGGGATTTTGTTTTGCATCGTTTGACCTTGTGTGAGCCAGTATAGGATAGCCCCCAGTTTAGAATTTTGACACTTTGTATGCTGCTTGATTTAGTATGCCTCGTCACACTCGGAGAAAGCTAGCTGAATCATCTGTGGTTCGAGCTGCTGAGGAAGACGCTTCGGATGACGAAGCGGCTGCAATAAATGCGCCAGGTGGGGGTATGGTTCCCCGAGATGCGCCGGCTTTCCCTGGTGCTGGTTGGACCCCTTCCGACCTGGTGTTTCGGCGGATTGGCACTTGTCTCAGCGGCCTCGCGCTGGCATGGTGAGTCTTGTAATGAGTTTTGAATTTTGTATTTCGTACTTGTATAGGTCTTGAGCTAACTCGTTCACCTGTAGGCCGATGGAAAGCCGTTCCGTACTTACTGGTCCTTGGTGGAGGTTCAGAGGGCCTTTAAAGCTCTCCATGCTGATGCAGAGGCTATGGAGATTTGGTCGCAGATGGGCCTGGCCGATTTCTGGCGCACCATGGGAGGTTCCCCGAGGAGAACGGGGATTAAGAACCGTTTGTGGGCTTTGTTAGAGCGGTGGTGGGATACCACCAACACTTTCCACATGGCATGGGGAGAGAGCACTGTTACCCCTCTTGAGTTTGCTATGATTACAGGTCTTCCTTTTTCTGAGAGGAATGTGACCTTGGATTCTGAGCTGACGTGGCGCTCGGCCATTGCCAGGGATTTGCTCAGCCCTGTCGTTGATTTGTCAGAGGACGACTCCCACGCTTCAGTGACGGTGCTTGTGGATTCTATCTATGGCGAGGGTGTGTCCGCGGAGCAGAGGGTTAGGCTCTTCCTCCTTGTCTTGGTTAGCAGAGTGATTGCCCCGAGTAGGAACAGTCGGGTGCATATTAGCTTCTTATCCGCTCAGAGGGACTTGAGAGTTGTCCCGAGTTATAACTGGGGTGGTTTGGCATATAGCCACCTCTTGTATGAAATGGGGCGGGCCTCCCGGACTGCACTAGGGAGTGACCCGAGCATGGCTGCTCTGTGGAGCATGCTGGAGGTATTCGAGACTTCTTGTACTTTGTACTTTGTATTTGTATGCTTGTATCTTGAACTTGACTGATGTTTTGTTTGTTCCTTGAAAGATTTGGATCTATGAGCACTTTCCGACTTTGGCGCCGGAGCGTACTAGAGATGCGGCTTACTCGTATGCTGCCTCTTGGATAGGAGCGGTGCGCGTTGGTGCGTCACTGGCGGCTTCTCGTAGAGCTTGGAGAGTTCTATCCGCTGAAGATGTAATCTTTTGTACTGTTTTGCTTTCTTGTATTTGTATTTGTACTGTTGCCTGAATTGTTTGCTTTGTAGGTGGTATGGCGTCCTTTTGCAACGCGGTTGTACCTGTCTCGGCTGCTCGTGCCCATTTCCTGTCTGGGCGGCGGGTTTTGCTTCCAGGGGTGTACCTCCATATGTGGTATCTGGGGGAGCGGGTGTCCCCTCAACACAATTCGGGGGAGAGACTCATCCTCAAGGACCCACCAGGGTCCATGTTAGCGTTGGATGAAGAGTTGGCCCGACTCTATGTGGAGGCTAGGGGCGATGCTGTTTGCCGCTCTTGGAGGGATTTTGTACACAAGAAGGGGAGCTATGATGAATTCCTGAGGAAGTTGGCTCCACCAGTACGCTTCGTACTGCCGGTGAGCTTTGAACCTTGTATTCTTGTATTATTGTATTCTTGTATTGATGTATTGATTGGATGATTGTATGTAGGAGGAGGAGGTTGATCCTGAGGACATTCCTCATGCTGATAGGATCCTCCGCTATGAGAATTCGGACGGGGAAGAGGTGGTGGAGACCATTCCTTGGGATTCTCCTCCGCACCGGAAATCATATGATGTTGTACTTGAGCATTACGCCCCTGTAAGTACTGTTGCATTTTTGAAACTGTTTGTAACTGGTGTTTGGAAATTGATCTTGAATTTTGTATGCAGGCGCCTTGGGTGAGAGTGCGTCGCTGGATGCTCTTGCTTGATTCTTGGAAGAGGCAGTGCGCCAAGCTGACCCAGAAGCTTTCTTGCCGGAACAGAGAGGTACCTCACTTGATCTTGAAACTTGTATATTGGAAATTCCAACTGGGAAATTGATTCTTGAAATTGTATTTTGTATAGGAGCGCCGTCGAGACCGTAGAGACTCTGTTGACATGGAGCCTCAGGCGGAGACGTCCTTGGGACAGGAGGGTACAAGCTTGGAGCTGGGACAGGGGTCCGGTGCTGGTGCTCATCAGAGGCATTTTGATGCTGAGCGGGGAGCTTCCCCTTTTGTACATGTTGATCCCACCAGGCATTCATTTGGAGGTGCTAGCGGTTCACGACCCTTTGTTACTCCTTCCGGCTACTACTTCGGAGGAAGTGGTCCTCAGCCTTGGGGTGCGGGTTCATGGGCTTGTTATGCGGAGATGGAGAGGATGCGTCAGGCTCAGATGTTTGGGTCATACCCGTATATGCAGATGCCGCCGCCTTATC
This sequence comes from Spinacia oleracea, assembly GCF_020520425.1. Lineage (NCBI taxonomy): Eukaryota > Viridiplantae > Streptophyta > Magnoliopsida > Caryophyllales > Amaranthaceae > Spinacia > Spinacia oleracea. The sequence continues at coordinate 123,025,850 of NC_079491.1, forward strand.
AGTATTCCTCCCCTCAACAGGGAGTTCATCCCTCCACTGGTACACTTCGTATCTCGGAGGAGGATACTAGTACCCCTGGGACGGAGCTGGATCGGGAGCTGGAGCGCCTTAGGAGGCGAAACAGGGACAAGGCGCCTGTGGTTGACGTCACCGCTGATGATGACTCAGACTAACCCTGCATGGTAGCGAGTTCCAGCTTGCCTGGGTTGATTTTGTATAGGCTGGATTGTATTGTGTTTGTATGGCTTGAAACTTGAATTTTTGTATGGTTTGTATGGTTTTGAACTTGAATTGGTTTGTAAAATTTGAAGATTGGCTTTTGTATGTTTGAATGCTTGAAATTATATGCGTTGTGTGTGCCTTGAAATTTTGTAGCTATATGCATGCATGACAATTTTGCGAAAAATTTTGAAAAAATTTGCCCATTTTTTCGGGTGTATGTACCCACTATAAGCCCCCACTTTGACTGAGGTTTTTTGGTTAGGAAAAGCGCAAGTCAAAGTATATTCCACTTTTGCTAATGCACATGCAGACTCGACTTAGGACGCCGATCTAGGACTAGAATGCTTGAATTTTGAAAGAAAAATTGATCCGAAATCTGCCCGAAGCGTTGATCCCGACTGCTTGAAATTGTGCGGCTTGCGGCTTTGGAATCTTGAATAATGGAGGTTGTACTCTGCTGTCCGAAACACTAAAGAGTGTGTACTCGGAGTCATAAGAGAGGACGGTGACCTCGTCCTTTGGTGCAGGCTCCCTGCGCTCGGCGCGGGCTTGGCGCCTGGCGCCTGTGAGCTATCGTGCAAGCCAATTCTTGTATAAATAGGGAGCATTTCGGATCATTTCTTGTATCAATCCTTCCCTGCTATCGTTGCATACTGTTTCCTCACGAAGAAAAATATGGTTGTGTCCTTTGAAAGTGCCTTGAACTCGTGGCTTATTTCGCTAGGCAAGTTGGAGAAAAGGGAGCTTGAAGGCATGCATCTTGGGGTGCTAGTCTCTTTCCGGTTTGTAAAATTGGACTTGCACTTCATTCTTGCTGCTCTGGAGGCTTGGGACCTGAATCATGCATCATGTCTTCCGCTTTGGAAATAATGAGGTATGTCCCCTCCCTGAGGAATTTAGTGCCATATTGGGGTGGCCCATGATGCTGGAGCCCTGCATGCCTAGTGTTGAAGAACACTTTTTCTTGAGCTTTGAAAGGTTGATTTGTCCCTCTTTGTCACCTACTTTGCTAGGCTTGATGTTCCCAAAGTTTTCCGCTTGAGAGCCTTGAGTTTTTGTATATTTGCTCGCTTCCTCTTTTCGAAGCAGGGGTTTGGCAATGGCGATGCCTCCCTAATTGATATTGTAGAACAGTTTGCTAATGGTCGGGGCCCAATGCTGCTCGTGGTTAGAGAAACATTGATGGGCCTTGACATGTTGAAGTCGGACCCCTCTTCATTGCTGTCGGGAAGTCTGGTATTACTCCAAGTAAGGATCTGGAGCCTTCTTTGTATTGTTGAACTTGTACTTGTATTTGAATTTTGAATGTTAAATTTTGAAATGTGCTTCTTGTATACTCCCGAAGGTTTGGCTTATGGAGAGGCTCATGTTGGTGGCGCCACCGGAGAACATGGAGAGCTACAATAGAAAAGGATTCACCGTGCGTCCCATGGTGTATGGTCGGCTTTCATTGGACGAGTGGCGGTGTACACTCTCTGCGGTTGAATCTTGTATAAGGTGGGTAGTTCCTTGGTGGGGGATTGCTGTTATGAAACATGCCCCTGGTTCTATTGCTTTGAGGGTGCCAAGCCTCACAATGCTGGTCTTCTACTCGCCTGCTCGAGTGATGAGACAGTATGGCTTGAAACAGGGGATCCCGGACTGCAAGGAAGAGAACCCGAAACCTGTTGCACTGAATGCAAATCGACTGAATGCTGGTCCTAAGCCAGATGGACGCTTCTTTCTCAGGACCAGCTAGAGTCCGAGGTTCTAGAGCTAGACGTCTTGCATCAACTGACTATGAGGAAGGTGACGGGAGTGTGGCCCATCCGGTGCTTGACCGTTCGAAATCCAAAGGAGGTTCGTCGTCCTCCCGTCTTAGAAGGCTTGCAAGTCCTTCTCCCACCGCTTGGGCAAGGGGAAGATTGATGATTGATTGCGGGAGGAGCCAGGGGATAGTACTCAAGGTGCCAAGACTCGAGAGTATAGTCGCCCGACCCTAGATCTTTGTAGGCTAAATGTGTTTGGAATGTGTTTGGAAGATGTGTTTAGAAGATGTGTTTAGGAGATGTGTTTAGGAAGTGAAAAGGCTTTTGAACTTTGCTTCACTTGATCCTGACTTTGTATTTGAATTAGCTTTGAAGGCCTTAGGGCCAAATAAAGAGTTGTTGTGTAAAATTCCGCTTGAACATGCTTTGCCTTGAATTGGCACATTTGGAAAGAAAGACAACAACAATTGAGTTTTAAAATTGATTTGATTTTTTAGGATGCCCTTAATTGAGGAAACTGTGAATTTTTTTTGTATTAAAGTGGTCGGGCCTCGGAATGAGGTTGCCTACGTGTCCCGTTAGGGAATCAGGCCAGACGTAGTTCTGCCTGCCTTACAGGACTTGAATTTGAATTCTTGAACTTGAACATGGAACTTATACATAGAACTTCTTGAGTTGATCGAGGTTGGTCAGAGATCTGAATTCTGTTCCGTCGATGTCTGTTAGTTCAACTGCTCCCCCGGAGAGGATCTTCTTGAAGATGTATGGGCCTGCCCAGTTGGGTTTGAATTTTCCCCTTGGTTCCATGATGCTTTTGCAAAGGGATTTTAGGACAAGTTCGCCTTCCTTGATGTTTCGGGTTCTGACCCTTTTGTTGAAATGTCTGGCCACTCGGCGCTGATAGACTTGTACATGGTGAGCCGCTTGAAGCCGTCGCTCATCGAGCATGACTAGCTCGTCATACCTTGCTTGTACCCATGCAGCTTCTGGGATTTTGCTTTCTAGGACTATCCTTAGAGAAGGTATCTCCAGTTCGATAGGTTGTACTGCTTCCATTCCATAGACCAATGAGAACGGAGTTGCACCAGTTGAAGTGCGAACCCACAATGCGAAATCCAGCTTTTTGGGCCAGTCCTTGTAATTGGTAGTCATTTTTATGATGATGGTCTTGAAATTCTTGTTGGCTGCTTCGACTGCCCCATTGGTTTGTGGGCAATAAGGTGAAGAGCGATGATGTTGACTCTTGTATTCGGTGAATAGATCTTCACACTCTCCTTGAAAGTGGGTTCCCTGGTCGCTGATGAACTCGTGAGGAACACCATATCTGCATATAATGTTTTCTTGTATGAACTGGGATACTTGCTTGGAACCCAATACTTTGAATGATCTGGCTTCGACCCATTTGGTGAAATATTCGATGGCGACCAGTATGAACTCATGACCCCCGGTGCCTGTCGGAGTGACTTTGCCGATGACGTCGATACCCCAGGCTGAGAATGGCCACGGTGATGATTGAGAGTATAGTAGTGATGGAGGAATGTGCTTCAGATTCGCACACTTTTGGCATGTGGGACATTTCTTGACAAAGAAGTAGCAATCTCGTTCGAGGGTAGTCCAGTAGTATCGTGCCCTGACGATCTTGAGAGCTAGCATTTTCCCATTCATGTGGGTGCCACAGACTCCTGCATGTATGTTGTCCATGACTCTTTGAGCTTCGTGCTTGTCAACACATCGGAGGTTAGGACCATTAAGGGACCTTTTGTATAGAATGCCGCCTTCTATGACGAAATTGGCTGATTGTAGTCGTAGAGCCCTTCGATTCTTGCTTGAAAAGTGTGGGGGATACTCCGAACTTTGTAGATACCTTTGAATGTCTGAAACCAAGGTTCATCATCGTCTTGCTCAACGTTGTCAATAGCATGGACATATGCTGCTTTCTTGACGTGTTTCAATTGTAAGTGGCATTTCAGCCATGCCGCTTGGAATGTTGATAATTGAGGCCAGTTTTGCCAGTGCATCGGCGAATTGATTCTCCTCTCTTAGGAGGTATGTATAGCGGAGCTCTTCTATTTGTTCGGACAACTGCTCAAGGTAAGACTGGTATGGAGCCAGGCTCTCGCTCCTTACTTTCCATTTGCGGGAAATTTGATTGATGATTAGGGAGGAATCCCCGTATACTCGAAGTTTCTGGACACCTAGGGCTAAGGCGGCTTCCAGGCCCATGATGCATGCTTCATATTCTTCCGCATTGTTTGTGACGTTGAATTGCAGTTTTGCTGATATAGGAATGTGTGTGCCGTCTGGGGCTCCTAGAGTTACTCCAACACCACATCCGTTCTGATTGGATGCACCATTAAAATGCATTGACCAACTATCATCACTGGTCATTAAGGTTTGCTCGTCGGGTAAGTCGTAATCTTCCTCTTCTGCCTCGACAGGACAGTCGGCTAGGAAATCTGAGACTGCTGAACCCTTGATAGATTTCTGTGGAATGTATTTGAGGTCAAATTCTGCTAGCATGACCAACCATCTGGACAAACGTCCGTTGAGTGCTGGTTTCTCGAATAGATATTTGAGAGGATCGGCTTTGCTGATCACATGTATTGTATGAAAGAGCATGTAGTGCCGCAGTTTCTTTGTGGCCCAAACCAAGGCGATGCTGAGTTTCTCGAGCTGAGTGTATTTGGTCTCGTACTCGATCAATTTTTTGCTTATGTAGTATACGGCATTCTCCTTGCCTTCAATTTCTTGAGCAAGCACAGTCCCCACTGCTGAATCTGTTGTTGTGAGGTAGAGCCTGAGGGGAATCCCTGGCATTGCTGGTTTTAGTACTGGTGGGTTGGAAAGGTAGCTTTTGATTGTTTCGAATGCATGCTGACAATCGTCATCCCACACTTTGGGCTTGCTTTTTCGGAGCTTTCGAAATACTGGTTCACAGATCATTGTGAGTCTTGAAATGAACCTGCTGATATATTGTAGTCTGCCGAGAAAACCCCGAATTTCCTTTTCATTCGTTGGTGGTTGCATCTCGAGAATTGCCTTGATTTTTGAAGGGTCAGCCTCTATGCCTCGAGAGCTGATAACATATCCGAGCAACTTGCCTGGTGTTACCCCGAATGCGCACTTTTGAGGATTGAGCCTCATATTGTATTGTCTGAGCCTGTTGAAAAACTTTCGAAGTATCGAGGTATGCTCGTGCCGTTCTATGGATTTGACAATCATGTCGTCGACATATACCTCAATTTCCCTATGAGTCATATCGCTCATGATAGTTGTTGTTGTTCTTTGGTAGGTTGCTCCTGCGTTCTTTAGTCCGAACGGCATAACTGTATAGCAATATGTACCCCACTGAGTGATGAAGGTTGTTTTCTCCATGTCTTCCTCTGCCATGGGAATCTGATTGTAGCCTGCATACCCGTCCATAAAAGAGAGTAAGGCATGATTTGCAGTGTTGTTGACCAAGATGTCGATGTGAGGCAATGGAAAACCGTCTTTAGGGTTGGCCCTGTTAAGATCCTTGTAGTCCACACACATTCGTACTTTGCCGTCTTTCTTTGGAACTGGGACGACATTTGCGATCCATTCTGGATATTTTGCTTCTCGAATAAACCCAGCCTCTAACTGCTTGGAGACCTCTTCTTGAATTTTGAGGGAAGCAGCAGGTTTCATGCGACGGAGCTTCTGCTTGATGGGCTTTGACCCTGGAATAAGGGGAATTGTATACTGACCGATTCTTGGATCAACCCCTGGCATATCATGATAGGACCATGCGAAGACGTCTACATACTCTGAAAGTAGCTTGATAAGATCGTCCCGCTCTGCTGGAAAAGAGTTAGACCAATCTGAACTAGTTTTGAATCACTGCTGTTAGAAAGGTTGATTTTTTCTGTTTCCTCAATTATGGGCGTCCTATTTTCATGATTTTTGATAGCTTTTAGAAATTCAAAGTCAGTTTCTTGTGAAGCAAAGTTGATTTTGAATTAGGACTCGAAGAGTAAGTAGAAATTGAAGTGTTATTGAGATCAACAATCATTACATCGACTGTTTTGACTTGTAGCTCGGCCTTTAGAGGCACTTGATTGATGCAAGACTCTAGTTCTAGACACTTAGACTCATTGCTAGACTCAGATCCAGACTCATCCTCTGACTCGGACTCGCTCATCATAGATCCTTCGCCCACAGTAATCTTGAACATTTTGCCATTTGGAGCTGTTATCTTGAGAGACTTTCTCCAGCCATTGACCATCTTCTCACTCGGAGTAATCAGCTTAGATGGGTCGAAGTCTTCGATTTGTGATACGAGTTTTTAAACTTGTTGTATAAACAAGGATAGTTGATTAACAAGCTAGACCTTTAACTCGTTGATCGTGAATGCAAGACAAGACCTATTGACTCACAATCAGTTCTTTGAATAGGAAACGCGTCCAAAACAAAGAAAAAGGCTGAATTATAAACTATAATTCGAAATGTAACAAACAAGTGTTTTAATCATCCAGTTGGTTGTTTATTCCAATCAAGAAGCTGACTATAAATAGCCAAAAACCAACAGCTACAAGAGCTTTAAACGGCTAATTAAGAGCCATTTAAGAGCCTTTAAAACTGGCAGTTACAAGCTCTAAAGCCTCCTAATTCAGTCACTAAATTGGAGGTTACAAAGGCTTAAAACTCTCCTTACAAACAGCAATATTCAAAGCTAAGTAATGACTGAATTTAAATTGGGGATTTAAACAAATATCCCTTTATTAAACCGACTTTAACCAAAGCAATTAAAAATAATAAGTGCGTACAATCTGTTTAAACAAGCGGACCAATGTGATTAAACGGACCAGTTTGATTAACGTACCACCTTGATAATAAGGACCATATAACGAGCTCACTCAATCCAAGTCACCATGCACACAAAATGAGCCATTGAACCCAAATCAGTTTTGGTTCCAATTGCTAGCATAAGACTATCACTTTCATCCATAACCGTATCATCCCCTCCCCCTTTAAAAGGAATTGACCTCAATTCAGCAAGGCCATCATCATCAGGATTAGGTGAAAGATCACCTACATTGAAAGTAGCATGGACACCATAGTCTCCCGGAAGCTCAATCTTGTAAGCATTATCATTCACACGTGCAACCACCTTGTAAGGACCTTCAGCCCTAGGCATAAGCTTGTTCTTGCGTTCGCTTGGAAAACGCTCTTTCCTTAAATGAACCCAAACCAAATCACCTTCTTCAAACAACCTCGGTTTGCGATTCTTATTTGATTTCTGTTTATAAGAGGCATTAATAGCTTCAATTCGCTCACGAACTTGTTGGTGCAGTGATACGGTTATGGATGAAAGTGATAGTCTTATGCTAACAATTGGAACCAAAACTGATTTGGGTTCAATGGCTCATTTTGTGTGCATGGTGACTTGGATTGAGTGAGCTCGTTATATGGTCCTTATTATCAAGGTGGTACGTTAATCAAAATGGTTCGTTTAATCACATTGGTCCGCTTGTTTAAACAGATTGTACGCACTTATTATTTTTAATTGCTTTGGTTAAATTCGGTTTAATAAAGGGATATTTGTTTAAATCCCCAATTTAAATTCAGTCATTACTTAGCTTTGATTATTGCTATTTGTAAGGAGAGTTTTAAGCCTTTGTAACCTCCAATTTAGTGACTGAATTAGGAGGCTTTAGAGCTTGTAACTGCCAGTTTTAAAGGCTCTTAAATGGCTCTTAATTAGCCGTTCAAAGCTCTTGTAGCTGTTGGTTTTTGGCTATTTATAGTCAGCTTCTTGATTGGAATAAACAACCAACTGGATGATTAAAACACTTGTTTGTTACATTTCGAATTATAGTTTATAATTCAGCCTTTTTCTTTGTTTTGGACGCGTTTCCTATTCAAAGAACTGATTGTGAGTCAATAGGTCTTGTCTTGCATTCACGATCAACGAGTTAAAGGTCTAGCTTGTTAATCAACTATCCTTGTTTATACAACGAGTTTTTAAACTCGTATCATTAGTGGTATCAGAGCTGCTGTTCGTGTGATCCGCCCAAAAGAAAAAAAAAAGAAAAAAAAAAGAGTTGCTGTTCGTAATTCTTACAAACTGAAATATGGATTTTGATGATCCTGACTTTCTACAACATCTCCAAGAAGCCTTGAAGAACGTTACAGATGGGGGGTATCGTAGGCCTCCTAGGCGTGATCTACGGGCTATGGATGAATTCAAAGTCACCGAACTTCCTGAATTTGTTGGTGGAACAGATCCGGAAGCCTATTTGGAGTGGGAGCGCAAAATAGAGAGAATGTTCGATTTCAAGGACATTGATGATGAGAAGCGTTGCAAATATGCCATATTGAAGCTAGGACGAGGGGCTTCATTGTGGTTCGAGGGACTGAAATCCAAGAGAATACGTGAAGGGAAGGAGAAAATTACCTCTTGGGAGTCTTTGAAACGTAAGCTACGTAAAAGGTATGTGCCAACAACTCATAGAATAACAACTTATCGTAAAATTGCCGAATTGAGGCAAGGAAAAATGAGTGTGGCTGAATATATTGATGAGTTTGAAAAGTTGTCCTTAATGGGAGAAATTGAGGAAATTGAGGAACAAAAACTGTCCAGATTTTTAAGGGGTGTAAATTATAATATTGCCAATACCGTAGACCTTTATCCATATTCTGATTTTGACACTCTTTGTGGACTCTGTTTAAAATTGGAAAATCAAGGGAAGGCAAAATATGGGGGAGGGTCTAGTATGGATGGTAAAGCCAAGTCTTGGGCTAAATCCGAACCTAGCTTGAAACCAAACACATCACCTAGTACCGTAGGTTCAAGTAATTCTACGGCTGCCCCTAAACTATCTAACCCAACCAAAGAAACAAGTCTGTCCAAGGTGCGTTGTTTTAAGTGTCAAGGGTTTGGGCATTATCAAAATGCGTGTCCAAATAAACGAGTAGTGACCTTGAGAGAAGCTGTTGAATGTCGTGAGGAGTTATTTGAAGAGGAAAAGAGGTTGGGGGACGTATTTGTGTTTGATGAGAGTGGTGATGAGGAGGAAGAGGAAGGGTATGAGGCTCCAATTTATGACACAAATCTGGTTCTTAGAGCGCTACAAACTCAAATTTCACCTACTGATCTAGACCAACGAGATCAGTTGTTTCATACTAAATGTCTAGTGAAAGATAAGTGGTGTAGTGTAATTGTTGATGGGGGGAGTTGTACCAATGCTGCTTCTAGTGAAATGGTGTCAAAATTAGGCTTAATCACTACTGCCCATCCTAGGCCATACGCACTCCATTGGCTTGATGATGGTAATAGTGTAAAAGTGTCGAAGCAAGTAAGGGTTGGTTTGACTATGGGTTCGTATGTGGATGAAGTTCTTTGTGATGTTATTCCTATGGATGCTTGTCATATTTTGTTGGGTCGTCCTTGGCAGTTTGATAGGGACGTGATTCATAAAGGGAGAAGCAATGAGTATGAATTGAGAGACAAAGGCAAGAAAATTGTGCTAAAGCCTATGTCATCTCAAGCGGTTCGATCCATGAGTGTGAAACAAAAGAAAAAGCCGAATCTCACCATGTTGGCTAGTGAACGAGAAATTGAGCAAGCTCTTGATCATGGAGAGTTGGTGTATTTGCTCGTGGCTAAGGAGAGTCCAATTAAAGGCCAAAATTGGAAAGAAGGCAGTCCCATTGCCGAATTGCTGTTTGAGTTCAAGGATGTATTTCCGGATGAATTACCACCAGGTTTGCCCCCTATTCGTGGTATTGAACATCAAATTGATCTTATTCCAGGAACTTCTTTGCCTAATAAGGCTGCCTATCGCTGCAATCCGGAGGAAACAAAGGAATTACAAAAGCAAATTGATGAACTTGTGAATCGAGGCTATGTTAGAGAAAGCTTGAGTCCATGTGCTGTTCCGGTGTTGCTTGTGCCTAAGAAAGATGGAACATGGCGAATGTGTGTTGATAGTAGGGATGTGAATAACATTACCATCAAGTATCGTTTTCAAATTCCGAGACTTGATGATATGTTAGATGAGCTCCATGGTTCGAAGTTGTTCTCAAAAATTGATTCGCGAAGTGGGTATCATCAGATTCGGATGCGTGAAGGAGATGAGTGGAAAACGGCTTTCAAGACAAAACATGGTTTGTATGAGTGGACCGTCATGCCATTTGGTCTCACTAATGCTCCTAGTACGTTTATGAGGCTAATGAACGAAGTGCTTAAATCATTTTTGGGCAGATTCGTTGTGGTATATCTTGATGACATCTTGGTGTATAGTAGGAACGAAGAGGAGTATTTGATTCATTTGAGGGATATTTTTGAAACACTTAGAGCTCAAAGACTCTATGGGAAGCTAGAGAAGTGTTCATTCCTTGTTGACAATGTTGTATTCTTGGGCTATGTGGTTTCGAAAGATAGAGTGTCCGTGGATCAGTCCAAGATCGAGGCTATCAAATCGTGGCCTAATCCTAAAACTATAAGTGAGGTGCGTTCATTTCATGGTCTTGCTTCATTTTTTATAGACGTTTCATTCGTGATTTCAGTACTATTACTAGTCCTATCACTAGTTGCTTGAATGAAGGTGCTTTTGTATGGGGAGAGGACGCTCAAAAGGCGTTTGATGTGATTAAAGAGCGTTTGTGTGCTGCTCCTATTTTGGCGCTGCCAGATTTCTCTCAACCTTTTGAGGTCGAGTGTGATGCTAGTGGAGTGGGGATTGGTGCTGTTTTGATCCAAGGTAAGTGTCCCATAGCTTATTTTTCGGAAAAGTTAGGGGGTGCTCGTTTGAATTATTGCACTTATGATAAAGAGTTCTATGCCATTGTTAGAGCTTTGGATCATTGGAGTCATTATTTGCGTTCTAGCCACTTTGTTTTGCATACTGATCATGAATCTTTGAAGTATATTAATGGGCAACAAAAATTGAGCCCAAGGCATGCGAAATGGGTTGAGTTCTTGCAATCCTTTCATTTTTCTTCGAAATACAAAGATGGTAAAAGCAATGTGGTGGCTGATGCATTATCACGAAGGTACACTTTGCTTGCTACACTTGATGTTCGTTTGTTGGGGTTTGAAACCTTAAAAGATTATTATCATGATGATGGTGATTTTGGAGTTGCATTCGAGAAATGTGCAGTTGGTGCTTATGGGGAGTACATGTTGCAAGATGGGTTTCTTTTCAAAGGTAATCGCCTTTGTATTCCTAAGCATTCAATTCGTGAGTTACTAGTGCGTGAGGCTCATGGTGGAGGATTGGCTGGTCACTTTGGCATAGCCAAGACCTTGGAAATCTTGAGAGAACATTTCTTTTGGCCTAAAATGTTAGGTGATGTAACGAACATTGTGAATAAATGTGTGACTTGTCATATGGCCAAGAGTTCTTTCAAACCCGGTTTATACTCACCTTTGCCGGTTCCAGTTCGCCCTTGGGAGGATGTATCCATGGATTTTATAGTGGCTTTGCCTCGTACTCAAAGAGGTAAGGATGCTATTATGGTCGTGGTGGATAGATTTTCAAAAATGGCTCACTTCGTTGCTTGTCACAAAACGGATGATGCTTGTAATGTGGCTGATTTGTATTATAAGGAGATTGTTCGTTTGCATGGAATTCCAAAGACTATTGTTTCTGATCGAGATTCCAAGTTCTTGAGTTACTTTTGGAATACATTGTGGAGAAAGGTGGGAACCAAGTTGTTGTTTAGCACTTCACATCACCCTCAAACTGATGGGCAAACAGAGGTGACAAATCGAACCTTGGGAACGCTATTGAGAGGGTTGGTAAGTAAAACGCAAAAGGATTGGGATGTCAAGCTTGCTCACGCTGAATTTGCTTATAATCGGTCTCCTACTTATGCTACTGGTCATTCTCCATTTGAGGTAGTATATGGGATTAATCCATACTTGCCCTTGGATTTAATTCCATTACCAAAAGATGAGTTGGTTCACAAGGATGCCGATGCTAAGTTAAAGTCTATGATGAAACTGCACCAACAAGTTCGTGAGCGAATTGAAGCTATTAATGCCTCTTATAAACAGAAATCAAATAAGAATCGCAAACCGAGGTTGTTTGAAGAAGGTGATTTGGTTTGGGTTCATTTAAGGAAAGAGCGTTTTCCAAGCAAACGCAAGAACAAGCTTATGCCTAGGGCTGAAGGTCCTTACAAGGTGGTTGCACGTGTGAATGATAATGCTTACAAGATTGAGCTTCCGGGAGACTATGGTGTCCATGCTACTTTCAATGTAGGTGATCTTTCACCTTATCTTGATGATGATGGCCTTGCTGAATTGAGGTCAATTCCTTTTAAAGGGGGAGGGGATGATACGGTTATGGATGAAAGTGATAGTCTTATGCTAGCAATTGGAACCAAAACTGATTTGGGTTCAATGGCTCATTTTGTGTGCATGGTGACTTGGATTGAGTGAGCTCGTTATATGGTCCTTATTATCAAGGTGGTACATTAATCAAACTGGTCCGTTTAATCACATTGGTCCGCTTGTTTAAACAGATTGTACGCACTTATTATTTTTAATTGCTTTGGTTAAAGTCGGTTTAATAAAGGGATATTTGTTTAAATCCCCAATTTAAATTCAGTCATTACTTAGCTTTGATTATTGCTGTTTGTAAGGAGAGTTTTAAGCCTGTGTAACCTCCAATTTAGTGACTGAATTAGGAGGCTTTAGAGCTTGTAACTGCCAGTTTTAAAGGCTCTTAAATGGCTCTTAATTAGCCGTTTAAAGCTCTTGTAGCTGTTGGTTTTTGGCTATTTATAGTCAGCTTCTTGATTGGAATAAACAACCAACTGGATGATTAAAACACTTGTTTGTTACATTTCGAATTATAGTTTATAATTCAACCTTTTTCTTTGTTTTGGACGCGTTTCCTATTCAAAGAACTGATTGTGAGTCAATAGGTCTTGTCTTGCATTCACGATCAACGAGTTAAAGGTCTAGCTTGTTAATCAACTATCCTTGTTTATACAACGAGTTTTTAAACTCGTATCATGCAGTTTCATCATTGACTTTAACTTAGCATTGGCATCCTTGTGAACCAACTCATCTTTTGGTAATGGAATTAAATCCAAGGGCAAGTTTGGATTAATCCCATATACTACCTCAAATGGAGAATGACCAGTAGCATAAGTAGGAGACCGGTTATAAGCAAATTCAGCGTGAGCAGGCTTGACATCCCAATCCTTTTGCGTTTTACTTACCAACCCTCTCAATAGCGTTCCCAAGGTTCGATTTGTCACCTCTGTTTGCCCATCAGTTTGAGGGTGATGTGAAGTGCTAAACAACAACTTGATTCCCACCTTTCTCCACAATGTATTCTAAAAGTAACTCAAGAACTTGGAATCTCGATCAGAAACAATAGTCTTTGGAATTCCATGCAAACGAACAATCTCCTTATAATACAAATCAGCCACATTACAAGCATCATCCGTTTTGTGACAAGCAACGAAGTGAGCCATTTTTGAAAATCTATCCACCACGACCATAATAGCATCCTTACCTCTTTGAGTACGAGGCAAAGCCACTATAAAATCCATGGATACATCTGTTGCGATTAAAGCGAAAATTAGAACAAACTTATCTGATTCGATGAACTGAACGAAGAACAATTGTTGCGTCGTGGACACCCACTGTCCTAAAAGACGATTCCGCGCTACCTCCCGGTGCAGTAGAACAGAATGCGGTCGCCCTCCAAGATTAGCGCAACTCCGACGTTGTGTGCACTCACAAAGCCGGATGGAGTCAGAACGTATGCCCAAAACCGAGAGCAATTTTGTGTGAGAGTAAGAATCTGTTTTCGTATTTTGTGTGTATGATTTTCTGTGAGAAGGGAACTGAAACTCTGATTTAAATAATTAGAAGGAAAGCATTGCAACAGACAAAAACGGCTGAGGGAATGAATGTTGCAACAGCCAGAAAACGGTCAAAAACATTGATCATAGTAACGGACGTAATTAATGGCATTTAATCCAACGGTTACGTAATCAATACAGATTCCCGTAACAGTGACTTGCGCAAACCGGTCCAGTTACCAAAAAGAACAGGGTTGACCCACAAAACCCACCCCACGCCCGCGAACCGCATTCCCAAGTACCAAGTACCAAGTACCAAGTACCAAGTACCAAGTACCAAGTACCAAGTACCAAGTACCAAGTACCAAGTACCAAGGCCCAAGGCCCAAGGCCCAAGGCCCACGGCCCGCGCCCGGCCCGGCGCGCGCGCGCGTGTGTGTGATGTGTCCACCCATACCATTCTCACACTTTCTTAAACAAGAGTTACACTCATTCCCCAATTAATAAACAAGAGGAATATGAAGAGTTTTTCCAATGTGGGACTCTTGAATTTTCACTCACCCTTTTTTCCTTTGTGTTTCCCAATGAGAATTTCCAACAATCCCCCACAGGTTCGAATATGCGGAAAAGAAAGAAAAGAAAGGAGAAGGATATTGGTTTTGGGCAAAACAAAACAATTGAATAGGTGTCAATGTCTTTCGACTTGAATTAACACTTAGTGACATTTAAGCTATGATCTCTTTCCTACCAAGTGACTTTCGTATTGAACTTGATAGGGAGATAGAAACCCGTCACTTAAAGCACGCAACTGAATATGTATGACATTCTGACTCCGCGAATAAAGTGACGCCTTATACTGGCCATACGTCCGACCTGGATATGCTCATAGGTGCTCTAGAGAATAGCCCACATCGCAATTCTCATAGGAAGCGGCCACACTTCCACACCTACGTAGGTGAATCCCATCAAGTGTGAGCTACATTCACACCACCAAACATATGGTATGGGTTCATTAAGAGCCGTATGCTCAACCTCTTTCCTATTGTAGCAAGCACATTATAACATCTAGGGGATGGACAAAAAATAAAATTTTGTGCTTCCGAATTATAACAATAATGTCGTCCTTTGAACTCTGTGAGTAGGAGTTCATTATTTTACAATTCATTCAACGGGCTTCAGGCCCATCCCTTCCGATGTTTACAAAACTAGTTTTCTACATAGGCCTTTCGTTAACGGATCCGCAATGTTCATTTCAGACTTTACATAGTCTAGTGATATCACCCCACTTGACAACAATTCTTTGATGGCCTTGTGCCTCAAACGAATGTGCCTTTTCTTCCCATTGTAGGCATGGTTGTTTGCCACAGCAATAGCCGCTTGCGAATCACAATGAAGTGCAACTGAAGGAGCTGGCTTCCCCCACAGCGGAATATCTGCAAGCACATTTCTCAGCCATTCTGCCTCGTGACCTGCCAATTCAAGAGCAATAAACTCAGATTCCATAGTAGACATAGCAGTACAAGATTGTTTACAAGATTTCCAAGACACAGCTCCACCCCCTAGGGTGAAAACATAACCACTGGTAGAGTTAATTTCATCATTGCCAGAAACCCAGTTAGCATCACAATAGCCTTCCAAAACTCCTGGAAACTTGGAGTAGTGCAAACTCCAATCCATGGTACCCTTAAGGTACCTGAGCAATCTCTTCAAAGCATCCCAATGTTCATGACTTGGGTTATGAGTATACCTGCTTAATCTACTCACAGAATAAGCAATGTCAGGTCTAGTGTAGTTCATCAGAAACATAACACTACCAATAATCTTAGCATATTCAGATTGGCTAACAGGATCACCATTATTTTTCCTTAAGTGGATGCTTGGATCATAGGGAGTCCTAACTGGATCGACGTCAAAAGAGTTAAATTTTTTAAGTAACTTTTCAACATAGTGAGCTTGGCTAAGACAAATGCCATTTGGAGTTCTCTTGATTTTCACTCCTAAAATCACATCTGCCTCACCCATATCTTTCATTTCAAACTTAGAACTTAGAAAACTTTTTGTCTCATTTACTCAATCCAAATTAGTCCCAAAAATTAACATATCATCCACATAAAGACAAATAATCACACAACCATCAGAATCATGCTTAGAGTAAACACAAGAATCACCTTCATTTACATGGAACCCATTACCTGTCATAGTCTTGTCAAATTTGTCATGCCATTGCTTTGGAGCTTGCTTAAGCCCATACAAGGACTTGACTAATTTACAAACCTTATTCTCTTGACCAGGAACAACAAACCCTTCCGGTTGAACCATGTAAATTTCCTCATCCAAATCACCATTTAAAAATGCAGTTTTAACATCCATTTGATGCACAACAAGATCATGAATGCAAGCAAGAGCAATCAAAGTTCTAATAGTAGCAATTTTAGTGACAGGAGAATAAGTATCAAAATAATCAATACCATGCCTTTGGGTGAATCCCCTTACCACAATTCTAGCCTTATACTTGTCAATGGATCCATTGGATTTCAATTTTTTCCTAAAGATCCATTTACAAGTAATGGGCTTGCAACCCCTAGGCAGATCAACCAACTCCCAAGTATTGTTACTTAGGATTGACTGAAGTTCACTATCTATTGCCTCTTTCCAAAACACTGCATCAACAGATTTCATAGCCTCTTCATAGGTCCTAGGATCATCTTCCAAAATAAAGACATAAGCAAAGTCATCATCAATCAAGTAAGGTTCAGTTAAGAAAGCAGTAATAAAATCATCACCATAACTGGTTTCCTTTCTTGCCCTCTTGCTCCTCCTTGGCTCCAATTCAGAATTCACATCAGAGGTGGGAGGAGCAACAACAGGCATACTAGAAGAAGTGCTAGAAGAAGGCACATCATTGATACAAGATATTTTCAAAGGAAATACTGTTTCAAAAAACTCGGCATCTCTTGCCTCAATGATGTTACCACCTGCATAAGAATTGTTAGCACCTTTAACAAGAAAACGATATGCAGCACTTTGGTAAGCATAACCAATAAAAATACAATCAACCGTTTTAGGACCAATCTTGTCCCTTTTGAAGCTGGGTATAGCCACCTTTGCTAGACACCCCCACACTTTCAAATAACTTAGGTTAGGTGCACGACCCTTCCATATTTCGTATGGAGTCTTGTCTAGCTTCTTGTGAGGTACCCTGTTCAAAACATGACAAGCAGATAATATAGCTTCCCCCCACATGTTATCAGAAAACCCAGAACTAATAAGCATAGAATTCATCATGTTCTTCAATGTTCTGTTCTTCCTTTCAGCAATCCCGTTCTGCTCGGGTGTGTAGGGAGCCGTTGTCTCATGAATGATCCCATTCTGCTCACAAAATGCCTTAAGAGTGTTAGGGTCATATTCACCACCCCTATCACTCCTAAGTCTCTTGATCTTCCTATCAAGTTGGTTCTCCACTTCGGCCTTGTATTTGAGGAACATTTCCTCAGCCTCATCTTTTGACCTGAGAAGATAAACCATGGTGAATCTTGACCAGTCATCAACAAAAGTAATATAATACCTTTTACCACCCCTGCTCTCATAATTTTTAAAATCCCCCAAGTCACTATGAACAAGCTCTAGTACTTTAGTTTGTCTATCTATTGATTTAAATTGCTTCTTTGCAAACTTGGCCTCAACACATACTTCACATTTTGCAAAATCAGTTTTAGAAAAACTGGGGATCAAATTAAGTTGTTTAAGCCTTTTAATTGAAGCAATGTTAAGATGACCCAACCTTGCATGCCATAAATCAATAGACTCAGCAATATAAACAGAAGAAGTACTAGCATTCTTATTCATAATTTCAAGTTTGACATCAAGAGTAAATAAACCCCCATTACAGAAACCCTTTCCCACAAACTCCCCATTATGAGTAATAACAAGCCTATCAGAATCAAATGAAAGCTTCAATCCAGCGTTAATTAGCAAGCTACCAGAAATCAGGTTCCTACGCATTTCTGGAACATGCAACACATTGGTAAGAGTAATAAGTTTTCCAGAGGTAAGAGTGAGAACGATCTTCCCTTTGCCTTGAACAGTTGCAGAAGCTGAATTACCCATGAAGACATTTTCACCATCAGTTTTTTCGTAGGTAGTGAACATGTCTTTGTTGGTGCAGATATGTCTCGTTGCTCCAGTATCAACGATCCATTCAGCAACATTACCTGTCAAGTTAGCTTCTGAAACAACAGCAACAAAATGGTTAGGATTAGAAACTTCATTAGCTTCAGCAAGGTTGGCTTGGTTCTGATCCGACTTCTTCTTGGATCTGCAATCTACAGACTTGTGACCAGTTTTCCCACATTCAAAACACTTGCCCTTGAACTTATACTTCATTGGTTTCCCTTGAGGCTTGAAAGGACTTCCCTTTCCCTTAAACTTTTCAGAATATGCATGAGGCTTAGGTTCTACAAGGTTAGCCTTAGCAGACCCGGAAAACACAGATTGACCCTTATCCTTAATACGATTTTCCTCCTCAATTTTCAGGTGACCTACAAGCTCCTCTAAGGTAAGGTCCTTTTTCTTATGCATTAACTGATTACGAAAATCTTTCCAAGAGGGTGGGAGTTTCTCAATTAAAACTATAGCAAGGGTAATATCACAAATACTCAAACCCTCGGCAGCCATAGCAATGCAAATATTTTCATAAGCATGAATCTGATCAATAATTGGTTTATCATCTTGGACTTGAAAAGCTAACCACTTACTGACACAATAACGCTTAGTACCAGCATCATCAGTTCCATATTTCTTTTCTAATGCATCCCAAATATCCCTAGCATGATTAAACCCCATATAGATATCAAGCAATGTATTCGACATATGATGCAGCAACATGCCCTTACATGTCCTATCATCTTTAGCAAATTTCAACTCAAAAGCATGCAATTCAGTTTCATCATCAGGTTCGACAACATCATCAAGCACATAAGCAATCTCAATTTGTTCTAAATAGAATCGCATCCTAACAGCCCAACGTTTATAATTCTTGCCATCAAGAGGTTCTAACTTAGACATATCAGGAATCATGAATTTGGAAGTCAAAGCCATAATAATCGTCTTTTAGATTGTTGCGATTAAAGCAAAAATTAGAACAAACTTATCTGATTCGATGAACTGAACGAAGAACAATTGTTGTGTCGTGGACACCCACTGTCCTAAAAGACGATTCCGCGCTACCTCCCGGTGCAGTAGAACAGAATGCGGTCGCCCTCCAGGATTAGCGCAACTCCGACGTTGTGTGCACTCACAAAGCCGGATGGAGTCAGAACGTATGCCCAAAACCGAGAGCAATTTTGTGTGAGAGTAAGAATGTGTTTTTCGTATTTTGTGTGTATGATTTTCTGTGAGAAGGGAACTGAAACTCTGATTTAAATAATTAGAAGGAAAGCATTGCAACAGACAAAAACGGCTGAGGGAATGAATGTTGCAACAGCCAGAAAACGGTCAAAAACATTGATCATAGTAACGGACGTAATTAATGGCATTTAATCCAACGGTTACGTAATCAATACAGATTCCCGTAACAGTGACTTGCGCAAACCGGTCCAGTTACAAAAAAGAACAGGGTTGACCCACAAAACCCACCCCACGCCCGCGAACCGCATTCCCAAGTACCAAGTACCAAGTACCAAGTACCAAGTACCAAGTACCAAGTACCAAGTACCAAGGCCCAAGGCCCACGGCCCGCGCCCGGCCCGGCGCGCGCGCGCGTGTGTGTGATGTGTCCACCCATACCATTCTCACACTTTCTTAAACAAGAGTTACACTCATTCCCCAATTAATAAACAAGAGGAATATGAAGAGTTTTTCCAATGTGGGACTCTTGAATTTTCACTCACCCTTTTTTCCTTTGTGTTTCCCAATGAGAATTTCCAACAACATCTTCCCAAGGGCGAACTGGAACCGGCAAAGGTGAGTATAAACCGGGTTTGAAAGAACTCTTGGCCATATGACAAGTCACACATTTATTCACAATGTTCGTTACATCACCTAACATTTTAGGCCAAAAGAAATGTTCTCTCAATATTTCCAAGGTCTTGGCTATGCCAAAGTGACCAGCCAATCCTCCACCATGAGCCTCACGTACTAGTAACTCACGAATTGAATGCTTAGGAATACAAAGGCGATTACCTTTGAAAAGAAACCCATCTTGCAACATGTACTCCCCATAAGCACCAACTGCACATTTCTCGAATGCAACTCCAAAATCACCATCATCATGATAATAATCTTTTAAGGTTTCAAACCCCAACAAACGAACATCAAGTGTAGCAAGCAAAGTGTACCTTCGTGATAATGCATCAGCCACCACATTGCTTCTACCATCTTTGTATTTCGAAGAAAAATGAAATTTGCAAGAACTCAACCCATTTAGCATGCCTTGGGCTCAATTTTTGTTGCCCATTAATGTACTTCAAATATTCATGATCAGAATGCAAAACAAAGTGGCTAGAACGCAAATAATGACTCCAATGATCCAAAGCTCTAACAATGGCATAGAACTCTTTATCATAAGTGCAATAATTCAAACGAGCACCCCCTAACTTTTCCGAAAAATAAGCTATGGGACGCTTACCTTGGATCAAAACAACACCAATCCCCACTCTACTAGCATCACACTCGACCTCAAAAGGTTGAGAGAAATCTGGCAGCGCCAAAATAGGAGCAGCACACAAACGCTCTTTAATCACATCAAACGCCTTTTGAGCGTCCTCTCCCCATACAAAAGCACCTTTCTTCAAGCAACTAGTGATAGGACTAGTAATAGTACTGAAATCACGAATGAAACATCTATAAAATGAAGCAAGACCATGAAATGAACGCACCTCACTTATAGTTTTAGGATTAGGCCACGATTTGATAGCCTCGATCTTGGACTGATCCACGGACACTCCATCTTTCGAAACCACATAGCCCAAGAATACAACATTGTCAACAAGGAATGAACACTTCTCTAGCTTCCCATAGAGTCTTTGAGCTCTAAGTGTTTCAAAAACATCCCTCAAATGAATCAGATGCTCCTCTTCGTTCCTACTATACACCAAGATGTTATCAAGATATACCACAACGAATCTGCCCAAAAATGATTTAAGCACTTCGTTCATTAGCCTCATAAACGTACTAGGAGAATTAGTGAGAACAAATGGCATGACGGTCCACTCATACAAACCATGTTTTGTCTTGAAAGCCGTTTTCCACTCATCTCCTTCACGCATCCGAATCTGATGATAACCACTTCGCAAATCAATTTTTGAGAACAACTTCGAACCATGGAGCTCATCTAACATATCATCAAGTCTCGGAATTGGAAAACGATACTTGATGGTAATGTTATTCACAGCCCTACTATCAACACACATTCGCCATGTTCCATCTTTCTTAGGCACAAGCAACACCGGAACAGCACATGGACTCAAGCTTTCTCTAACATAGCCTCGATTCACAAGTTCATCAATTTGCTTTTGTAATTCCTTTGTTTCCTCCGGATTGCAACGATAGGCAGCCTTATTAGGCAAAGAAGTTCCTGGAATAAGATCAATTTGATGTTCAATACCACGAATAGGGGGCAAACCTGGTGGTAATTCATCCGGAAATACATCCTTGAACTCAAACAGCAATTCGGCAATGGGACTGCCTTCTTTCCAATTTTGGCCTTCAATTGGACTCTCCTTAGCCACGAGCAAATACACCAACTCTCCATGATCAAGAGCTTGCTCAATTTCTCGTTCACTAGCCAACATGGTGAGATTCGGCTTTTTCTTTTGTTTCACACTCATGGATCGAACCGCTTGAGATGACATAGGCTTTAGCACAATTTTCTTGCCTTTGTCTCTCAATTCATACTCATTGCTTCTCCCTTTATGAATCACGTCCCTATCAAACTACCAAGGACGACCCAACAAAATATGACAAGCATCCATAGGAATAACATCACAAAGAACTTCATCCACATACGAACCCATAGTCAAACCAACCCTTACTTGCTTCGACACTTTTACACTATTACCATCATCAAGCCAATGGAGTGCGTATGGCCTAGGATGGGCAGTAGTGATTAAGCCTAATTTTGACACCATTTCACTAGAAGCAGCATTGGTGCAACTCCCCCCATCAACAATTACACTACACCACTTATCTTTCACTAGACATTTAGTATGAAACAACTGATCTCGTTGGTCTAGATCAGTAGGTGAAATTTGAGTTTGTAGCGCTCTAAGAACCAGATTTGTGTCATAAATTGGAGCCTCATACCCTTCCTCTTCCTCCTCATCACCACTCTCATCAAACACAAATACGTCCCCCAACCTCTTTTCCTCTTCAAACAACTCCTCACGACATTCAACAGCTTCTCTCAAGGTCACTACTCGTTTATTTGGACACGCATTTTGATAATGCCCAAACCCTTGACACTTAAAACAACGCACCTTGGACAGACTTGTTTCTTTGGTTGGGTTAGATAGTTTAGGGGCAGCCGTAGAATTACTTGAACCTACGGTACTAGGTGATGTGTTTGGTTTCAAGCTAGGTTCGGATTTAGCCCAAGACTTGGCTTTACCATCCATACTAGACCCTCCCCCATATTTTGCCTTCCCTTGATTTTCCAATTTTAAACAAAGTCCACAAAGAGTGTCAAAATCAGAATATGGATAAAGGTCTACGGTATTGGCAATATTATAATTTAGACCCCTTAAAAATCTGGACAGTTTTTGTTCCTCAATTTCCTCAATTTCTCCCATTAAGGACAACTTTTCAAACTCATCAATATATTCAGCCACACTCATTTTTCCTTGCCTCAATTCGGCAATTTTACGATAAGTTGTTATTCTATGAGTTGTTGGCACATACCTTTTACGTAGCTTACGTTTCAAAGACTCCCAAGAGGTAATTTTCTCCTTCCCTTCACGTATTCTCTTGGATTTCAGTCCCTCGAACCACAATGAAGCCCCTCGTCCTAGCTTCAATATGGCATATTTGCAACGCTTCTCATCATCAATGTCCTTGAAATCGAACATTCTCTCTATTTTGCGCTCCCACTCCAAATAGGCTTCCGGATCTGTTCCACCAACAAATTCAGGAAGTTCGGTGACTTTGAACTCATCCATAGCCCGTAGATCACGCCTAGGAGGCCTACGATACCCCCCATCCCTAACGTTCTTCAAGGCTTCTTGGAGATGTTGTAGAAAGTCAGGATCATCAAAATCCATATTTCAGTTTGTAAGAATTACGAACAGCAGCTCTTTTTTTTTTTTTTTCGGCGGATCACACGAACAGCAGCTCTGATACCACTAATGATACGAGTTTTTAAACTCGTTGTATAAACAAGGATAGTTGATTAACAAGCTAGACCTTTAACTCGTTGATCGTGAATGCAAGACAAGACCTATTGACTCACAATCAGTTCTTTGAATAGGAAACGCGTCCAAAACAAAGAAAAAGGCTGAATTATAAACTATAATTCGAAATGTAACAAACAAGTGTTTTAATCATCCAGTTGGTTGTTTATTCCAATCAAGAAGCTGACTATAAATAGCCAAAAACCAACAGCTACAAGAGCTTTGAACGGCTAATTAAGAGCCATTTAAGAGCCTTTAAAACTGGCAGTTACAAGCTCTAAAGCCTCCTAATTCAGTCACTAAATTGGAGGTTACAAAGGCTTAAAACTCTCCTTACAAACAGCAATATTCAAAGCTAAGTAATGACTGAATTTAAATTGGGGATTTAAACAAATATCCCTTTATTAAACCGACTTTAACCAAAGCAATTAAAAATAATAAGTGTGTACAATCTGTTTAAACAAGCGGACCAATGTGATTAAACGGACCAGTTTGATTAACGTACCACCTTGATAATAAGGACCATATAACGAGCTCACTCAATCCAAGTCACTATGCACACAAAATGAGCCATTGAACCCAAATCAGTTTTGGTTCCAATTGCTAGCATAAGACTATCACTTTCATCCATAACCGTATCAGTTTGAGTGATCATTTGAACCATGGTGTCTTCGGAAATGGTTGGGGTCATCTCCTGGCCAAACAATAGACCGAAAGCTGATGAATCAAGGCATTCAGGGGAGGCCTTGTCTTGTATTGGAGGAGCATCCTCTAGAAAGTGACAGTCTTGAAAGATCTCGAATCCGGGGTAGAGAACCCCCTTTGAAGAGTCATAGAATGGTTCTGGGAAGTCAAAGTATAAGTTATCCTCTCCTTCTTTCAAGAATTGTCCATTGAGTGTGAGTTGATGAGGAGGTATTTTGAATTGATCTTTGCCAGCTCGACGGGCCTTTAGCTTAGCCTTTTGCTGCTTGTCATCGAACTTGGTCGGCTTGTATCCCAGACCGCAACAGTTCGTCTGTCCTTGGGCTTTGAAGGGAGATTCGGTGGATGGTGGCAGAGTAGTGCCGAGGAAACGCCCATGCTTGATCATCATGCGTTTTGCCATGGGATTCATTCGGGATTCGATGGCTCCAACTTCAGCACTGAATCCCCAGAGGTCTTCATCTTTGTCATCATGTTTGATTAATATCAGAGCCTTGTCGGCTATCTTGGTCCTTGGATGAGACGCGTGCAGGGTAATGACATTTCCTTGGACCTCCATTCGGAATTTCTGGTGAAGTGAAGATGGCACTGCTTTGAGGTCATGAATCCAAGGTCTTCCCAGTAGGAGATTGAAACTTGCTTTGATGTTGAGCACTTGAAAGCTCACTTTCCACTCGATTGGCCCTGTGCGGAGTAGTAGAGTGAGAGTTCCTATTGCTTCTCGACGAGTGTTGTCATTGGCACGAACACCTTGGGAGGAACTAGAAAAGTCACTAGGGGTGAAACCCAGATTTTCGGCAGTGCGGAGAGGACACACATTGATGGCCGATCCATTGTCCACCAGAGTCATGGGGATGATCTTGTCTTTGTATTCAACAGCCTTGTGATAGCCCGCCCCCTCAGGTGGGAGGTCTTCATTAGTAAAGGCGATTCCTTCTTCCAGATTTGTAAGCAACCCGATTAATTCTTCAGGAGTGACTTCTGGGGTGACATTCAGTTTGACCAGAGCGTAGATAAGAGCAGTGCGGTGCTCCACGGAGGAAGCCATGAGCTGCCAAATATTAACCTCTGCCTTAGTGCGCTTCAATTGCTTGATTAGAGGGTTCTCCTCGGTGGGTAGAGGAACATCTGTTGCCGGTGCCGTTCTGTTGGCTGGCTCTTGAATTCGACCAGACCTAGTCATGACTTGAACACTGTTTTCTGCCTTAGGGTCCAAATACTAGTCGGCGCTTACAATTTCTCGGCATTCATCTTCAGAGATGTTTTCAATAGGAGGGTCCTGATATGTGTCTTCATCATCGCTGGCCCAGATCCCGCAAATGTCTCCTTGAGGTAACCCAGATTCCGAGTTAACAAAGTGTGGTACAGACCCTTGATTATGAAATATTTCCTCTACCTCGAATGGGCCCACAGCATGGAAAAGAGTTTCTTGATTGTCTTCGAGAGCCCTTATGCGAGCCTTAGCTTCCTCAACACGTTCATAGAGCTCTGCTACAGCTGCTGCTAGTGAAGTCATCTTGAGTAGGATCTTGAGAAGAGGAATCTGAGCACCTAGTTTGGACATGATTTTGAACTTTAGAACTTGAACTTCCCGACACATGATATGATATGCATGCAATGAATGTGACCTAGACTTGACTCTAAGTGCCACTCCGAAGATTCGGGATTTTGGATTTTGTACTTGTATTCGGGATTTGCAGCCCGTTGGAAATTTTTGAGAGGAGCCTTCATTCTTTTGTGAAAGTTGACTCTTTGTACTAGAATTTGGAAAATCGAAAAGGAATATTTCGACCTATTGGAAATTGGACTTATTTGAAGGGGATTTCACCCCTTCTAGGATTTGGAAATTGGACTTGTACTAGGAAATTGAATTTTTCAAGGGAATTTCGACCCATTGGACTTGGAATATTTGAAGGGAATTTTAACCCGGTTGAAAGAGAACTGGTTTTGTATTATTTGAAAGGGAATTTTAACCCGTCAATATTTTAGGGGAGTTTCAACCCATTGGACTTGGAATATTTGAAGGGAATTTCAACCCAATTGAAAGAGATTGATCTTGTATTATTTAAAGGGAATTTCAACCCGTCAATATTTTAGGGGAGTTTCAACCCATTGGACTTGGAATATTTGAAGGGAATTTCAACCCAATTGAACAATGGGACTTGTATTATTTTAGGGGATTGTCAACCCGTCAATATTTTAGGGGAATCTCAACCCATTTGAATTGGAGTATTTGAAGGGAATTTCAACCCATCGGAATTTGTATTATTTTAGGGGATTTTCAACCCGTAGATGGAATCTTGAACTTGTATTATTTCTGGGGATTTTCAACCGGTTGGAAGAATTTTGACTTTTGTATTGGGAAGGCGAGGATTTTTTGTAACTTGAAGATGAGCTTGAAGTTTGAATTTGACTTGAAGTTTGAATTTTGAAACGGGAGGAGGTGCACTTTCGTATATAGAATATGAGGCTTTGTGTTTGGAAAATCCGGCATTATGACGCCGTTGGATTTGAAACATTGAAAACTTGAAAGTCCGGCGTTATGCCGCCGTGGACTTGGAATTTTGAAGTATAGGACCTGAGGTTCGAAAGGTTGAACATAGAACTTGAGGTTTGAGTTGAAAAGTCGGCATTGTGCCGGCAATGAGTTTATATTTGAACTTGAGGCTTTGAGATTGGAGTTAGCAACTTGAGTTTGAGGCTTGAAGACTTGAATGTTTGAAATAGGGAATCCGGCATGACGCCGTTGGATTTGACCTTGAAATTTGGCTAGAGAATCCGGCATTATGAAGCCGTTGGATTTGGGTTTTGAATTGAAACTTTGAAACTCGAAACTTGAACTAGAAAATCCGGCATTATGACGCCGTTGGATTTGGACTTGACAATTGAGGTTTTGGACTAGGAAATTGGGTTTTGAATGGGAAGCTTGAAATTTGGAATTGAAGACCCGGCATTATGACGCCGTTGGATTGAATTTTGAACTTGAAATTTGGAATTCGAAGTGGAAAATCCGGCATTATGACGCCGTTGGATTGAATTTGTGGCTTGAAATTTGGAATTGAAGACCCGGCATTATGACGCCGTTGGATTGAATTTTGAACTTGAAATTTGGAATTCGAAATGGAAGATCCGGCATTATGACGCTGTTGGGCTGATTTTGAATTTGTAGCTTGGAATTTGGACTTGAAAATCCGGCATTATGACGTCGTAGGATTGATTTTGAATTTGTAGCTTGGAATTTGGACTTGAAAATCCGGCATTATGACGCCGTTGGATTGATTTTGAATTTGTAGCTTGGAATTTGGACTTGAAAATCCGGCATTATGACGCCGTTGGATTGATTTTGAATTTGTAGCTTGGAATTTGGACTTGAAAATCCGGCATTATGACGCCGTTGGATTGATTTTGAATTTGTAGCTTAGAATTTGGGCTTGAAAATCCGGCATTATGACGCCGTTGGATTGATTTGTGCGTGAGGCGTGTTTGAGGGTTTTGAATCAAACGGAGTGGCACTCCTAAAGACCCTAAAAATCGGCGATTTAGATGCATGAGGTTGAACGATGCTCCTAGGGGTTTGGTTTCCTAGTTGGAGGCTAATTGGTTTTGGCAAGCTAGAACTCGAGGTTAGCCATTCACGCGTGCAAAGACGCCCACACAATGCACAAGTAGCACGTTGTCACACTAATCATGAATATGAATGCGACATGCAAAGTTCTCAACCTAAGGTCGGTCTAAGTTTTTGTATGATGCAAGTGGTCGGCTTTGGGTGTCAAAAAGGTACTTGGCTAAGAGACGGATCCGCCGACAAGCTTTTACATCCGCCTAAGGGAAGTGTGTGTCGGCAGACGGCCTCCATACTTGACATCGGGAATGTCAAGCAAATGCCAAGTTTCGGTAGGAGCGGAAATGGTCACACACTTTGGTCGGGAACCGTATGGAGAGTCACCATTTCGTTGCCCCCGGGGCTAGCCCGAATGTAGAACACATCCGTTTGGGCAAAGGTAGAAATTCATTTTGCGCAATATGGTTTTGGAAAAATGCATGAAATGACTAGAAATTGAAATTGAAATCGTACTTGAATTTGTATTTGTAAAGCTCGTTTTTCGGCACTCGTTCACGAGGTTGGGAGCGTCCTTCCAGATGCAAAAACAGACTAACTCCCAACAGGAAAAGTTGAGCAAAACTGGGCGACAAGCCACTGTGAGCCACTATCCTGGATGCAGGCAGTGGCGTTAGGCGCAGGGGCTGCTGTTTTGGGCAAATTCGACTGAGAGACGAACTTGCCTTGATGAAGGTGCTAACAATCGATCGAGCTAGATAATTGAAAATGGTGAGAGCCAGTTGTAATAGCATAAGATAACCGTAGGTTTATTGCTTGGGAATCATGTATGTAAAATAGACAAGACTAAGCCATTTTATAGGCATTTACAACAAGAATGTAACGTTTATGGAATAATTGCTCATAATTAGATAATCAATACGTAATGAAGGTTGGCTTCATCAAAGGTTTGTAACGTCCGTTTTGAGCCCGGCAGTTGGGAATACCGTCCGAAATAATGCCACCTTGCGCCTTGTTGGCAGCCACGTAAGCAATGCTTACCACGTATGCCCACGTCACCAAGAGGGTATTTTTCCCCCTAACAATTGTCCCCAAACCCATTTTGAATTTATTCCGGGAAGTTCAAAAAAGGAGAAATGGGTTTCACGGAAGGAAAAAACAGAAACCGCCTCTTAACCTCCCCAACATTGAAGGCGTCAAGATCATGATGACTTTTGCCTTGGAGACGCCAACCGTCCATCTGCGCCAATAAATAGGACTGCGCTTCCAACCATCCGCAATCACTTCTGCAATCTCTCTCTTCTCTTTCCCAGAAAAAACGATCGGCGCTCTTTCTCTCTCCTTTTTCCAGGTAACTGCTCGGCTTCCATCTTCTTCTCTTCTTCTTTCTTTCTTCGATTCCTTCTATGTCGCAACGAATGGGGACGAAATCCACCCGTGTGAAGAACAAGAGAGTGGTGGTGGAGTGCGATCTGACCGAGGGGCCGATTTTCAGCCCTACCCACATTCTGGACAGAAAGAATGCTCGGCCGGCCACTTGGGGGAAGCAGGATGTGGAGGCGCTCAAGGAGGAGTGTGGTTTTCCTCCGTTTGCCGCAGCCCGACGAACGGGCCGATTGGGTATCGGACGGCTGGGTGTGCTTCTATGAGTATCCCTTCAGAATTGGGTATACTTATCCCTTCTCGCCACTGGTGCGAGGAGTTCTAAGGGCACTGGTTGTGCCGCCGGCGCAACTGATGCCGCAGGTCTGGAGGGTGATGCACATGGTCGACCACCTGGCCGGCAAACTGTACATGGAGTTCCGGGTTGAGGACCTTGTGTATACCTACAAGGTCCAAAATTATGGGGCTGGTAGGTACTTGCTGCATGTCAAGGATGACAGGGAGGCTCTTCTTGGTGCGGACAAGTCGAACGACCGCGGGTGGATGGGTCGGTTCTTTTTTGTGGAGTTGGCTAGTTTAGGGCCCGACTCCGACTTCTTGTCGGGGGAGTGGATGGCTAGAGGTATTTTATTTGTTTTTGGTGTTTTTTGGGCTTGTTGATTTGACTTTGTCTCACTTTTGTGTTTTTGTAGGTGCATCCTTCGACACAGTTGGTGTTGGTGCCGAAGCCATAGAAAAGACTGATGTGCTGTTGGGGGTCCCTCTAAAGGACAGGGCTTTCATCGGCCTCAAGTTCGAACGCGAGGAGCCTTCTCAAGAAGAAGAAGTTTCTGAACCTGCGAACATGTCGACATCAACAGGTAAACATGGATTAGGGTTAGTTTACATTTTGTCTGGGTTCGTCGCCCTTTTCAATACAAAATACAATTTACAACTGCTGTGACGAGACTGAGTCGTCAAATAAATGCTATCAACCGGTACTGGCCCGTCGACACGCTCTGGCAAGGCCCCATCTGCGGATGCATTGCTGAGGAAGAGGCTGGAGTCACTGGGAAGTGTGTCTCGAGCCAAACCCATCACTGTGTTGTCACCACCGAGGCCGCCAAAGGCTTCAACTGACACCACGGTGACGGGGGAAACCAGCTCGCTTCTGCCTGCTGAGAAAAAGTTGTCGCCTCCGTCTCGGAAGAGGAAGCTTGCAGTGTAGTTCCCTGACGACTACGGGTGGGCAGATGCGCCACGGGTTCAGCTTTGGCCTGAAGTCGACCGCCTCTAGATGCCGTCAAGCCGGGAGCGCCAGGAATCTTTGTCCCCATTAGCTGCAACTGTCGAGAGCGTCTCGGATGCATGGAGGGTATGTGTCTGCTCTTTCTTTTTTATTTTCTTCGCCTCTTCCATCCTCATCTCATCACTCTTAAAAACTCTTAAATGATTTGCTTTCGCACAGGCCCTGCAATCTGCTCTAGCCACACGTCATCATGTCATCATGTTGGAAGATCAAATAGTAAAACTGAAAAATGACATGAAGAAAGCAAAGCAGGAGGCTGGTCGTCTTGGCGGTGTGGCCAAGGAGGCGACAGCAATGGCTGAGGCGCTGCACGTGAGTCAAGAGAAGGGGGCTGCTGAGGTCGCACAGTTGAACGCTGAGAAGGAGACGCTGGTTGCTGAGGTCGACGAGCTAAAGACGTCTCTCTCCAAAGTCAAGGCGAGGATTTACGAGTGTGCTGGTTACTACACTTGGAAAATGAAGGCCGAGATGATGGAGGAGTTCAAGGCGGGCAAACATGTGAACTGGACTCCTGACGAAGACATTGCTCAGTTCAACACTACATTCCCCGAGGACTATATCCCCCTGGTGTCGTTAGCGATGAAGAAGACGTCGAGGAGGGTGCAACTGCAACCAGCCCCAATGTCGAGACGATGGCGGCACCAGGCGATGGCGAACAAGGGGAGAATGCAGGCCCAGCAGACCATCAGGAGTAGTTCTGTCCCCCCTCCTTAACAAATTTAAAATTTGAATGTTTGTGTTTGTTAAACAATGGATTTTTTAAACAATGTTTTGTGTGTTCGGCCTTTGGGAAGGTCGAAAAGATATTTGTGGCTGTGTTTCGCCTTGAAGGCGGCAGTCTTTTGAATGTTTTTGGGCTTGTCCAAGGGAGCAAGTCATGTAAATATTTATGGTTTGTGAATTCTGTGTTGCTTGCTTTGTTTTTGGAAAAATGTGTTTGGTTTGGTGTTTTGTTTTGCAGGTTGGGCACATACCTCGAGTTCGACTTTGGTGACGCCTCCAGCCTGTCAAAGGGGAACCTGCAAGAAATGTATGCTGTAGAAAAAATGTAGATCTGTATTCCATTATGTATGTAGTGTACATTGTAGTGTACCAGGCATTTTTGTAATGGCCTAAATTGTGTTTTGTAGTTTGTAAGATTTGCAATGTGCAATTTATACAAGCATTTTTGAATAAAAGAACATTGTTTTCCTTTCACTTCATGTTTCTAAACATGCGTGCACAATTTCGACTTTTGTTTTCCTGTATGATGTGTTGTACACTTTGCTTCATCTGTTTTCTCCTTGTCGAATTCGTCACCATGTGGGCACCATACTGTCAACACAGCAGAGAGCGTGAGGATTGGCCGTTGGTGGAGCCAACGGCCCTCCGATGCTTAAGTCAGTATGGAGCAACATAAAAATGAGAGGAGATTACGACAAGGAGAAAAAAGAAAGAAAGAGTTCAAGGAGAAATACGGGACGAAGTCGAGTCGAGTCTTTATGTTCGTTATTCCTCCTAAGTGTATACTTATGCTGTCGCCACGGTGTTGTCTGCAAAACAAGACGATGGCGTGAGGGTTGGCCGTTGGTGGAGCCAACGGCCCTCCGATGCCTAAGTCAGTAATGGTGATAACATGCAAGGAGGAAAGGAAAAAAGGTAGAGGAGAGGAACTTAACTTCTTGTTACGTATAAGTGTATATAGTTCGAGATGTTCTGGACTTCGTAATACGTCATGCCCACTCTGTCTCGGGGGTATCGACATAATGGCGATGAATGCTAGAGTACCGGTTGTGTTAGAAAAACTAGAAAGCAAAAATTATTCGAGTGTTCAGAAATGGTACAGTTTTAGGTGTGTCGCATTCCAACCTCTTGGGATTGGTGTGCCGTCTTTGTCGACTAACTCGTATGCGCCATGTCATGTTCGTCTCACGATCTGGTAGGGACCTTCCCATGTCGGGGCCAACTTGCCGTGTCGAGGATCCTTTTTGTTTGGGAAGACCTTACGCAGAACCCAATCTCCCTGCTGGAATATCCAAACCCTCACATTCTTGTTGTAGCTGTTCGCGACGGCTTGTTGGTAGGAGGCCATCCTGACCAGTGCCGCTTCCCTAAGTTCGTCAACAATATCGATGTCGTAAGCCAAGACTGAGTCGTTCATTCCTGGTGCCATGAAACTGCTTCTTGCTGTGGGGAGCTCGACTTCAGGAGGGATGACTGCCTCGCAACCGAAGACCAAGGAGAAAGGAGTGTGGTTGGTCGACGTTTTTGGCGTCGTCCTGTCGGCCCAAAGGATCATAGGTAACTCGTCTGCCCATCTTCCTTTGGCGTCATCGAGGCGCTTCTTGAGGTTGTTGATGATGATTTTGTTACTTGACTCGGCTTGGCCATTTTCTTGAGGATATCTTGGTGTTGAGGTGTGCAAGGTGATGTTATACCTACTGCAGAATTCTTTGGTCTTGTTGCTGATGAACTGAGAACCATTGTCGCAGATGATCTCGGAAGGGATACAGAACCGACTAAGGATATTTCGTTTGATGAACGAGATGACTTCAGTATCTCGAACTCGCTTGAAAGCTTCTGCTTCGATCCATTTGGAGAAGTAATCAGTCATTGCCAACATGAAGATGCATTGTCCTGACGCTTGTGGTAAGGGACCTACTATGTCCATCCCCCATTTCGTGAAGGGCCAAGGGGACAAGATAGGATGGAGTACTTCACAAGGTTGATGAGAGATGGACGCGAACCGCTGGCAGGAGTCGCACTTCTTAGCAAAGGTGATTGCGTCTTTCTTCATGGTGGGCCAGAAATATCCCATGGTAAGGGTTTTGTGGGCTAAGCTTCGTCCTCCGGCGTGGTTTCCACATTCTCCATCATGTATGTTGCGTAATGTCGACTCAATCTCGTCATGATCAAGGCATCTCAGGTACGGTCCTGCAACCGACTTTCTGGACAATACTCCATGGATTAGGATAAATCTGGAGGCTTTCATGCGGAAGGCTTTTTCGTGGGTGACTCCAGGTGGGGTAGTGTTGTGTTTAAGCCAGTGTATGTAAGGGTCGCGCCATGAGGGCATTTGAGTAGGTTGAGACTGTTCGGTGATGGGTAGGTTATCTTTGGTGATGGCTGGATACGTCAAGTGGACTACGGGGATGGAGGTGAGTTTAGGTTTGATGTTTGAGCCAAGATTGGCTAAGGCGTCAGCCTGGGTGTTTTGGTCTCTTGGTATTTGTTGTAAGGTGCATGAGTCGAACTTGATCACGAGCCTTTTTGCTATTTCCAAGTAGGCCTGCATCTTTGAGTCCTTCGCTGCATACGAACCGTTAATCTGGCTGATAATTAATAAAGAATCGCAACGTACCTCAAGTCGGCGGATATTCATGTCAAGTGCTAATGACAACCCCAAGATCAAAGCTTCGTACTCTGCTTCGTTGTTGGTAGCTTTGAACTCGCAACAGACAGATTGTACTATGGTGTCCCCTTGTGGCGATTTTAGCACGATGCCGAGGCCTGTACCCCGTATGTTGGAGGAGCCGTCAGTATGCAGGGTCCATGTAGACGAGGATCCATTGTTGGTCAGCGTGTTGACTTCGTGATCGACTTCGTGTTGGAGGCTCGGGCTGAAGTCAGCCACAAAATCGGCCAGGGCTTGCGACTTGATGGCTGTGCGAGGTTCGTACCGGATGTCGTAACAACCTAATTGTATAGCCCATTTGGACATCCTGCCAGACAACTCGGGTTTCCTCATGATTGACTTCATGGGATAGTTAGTTCTAACAGTGATAGGATGACATTCGAAATAAGGACGCAATTTAACTAAAGCAACGACTAAAGCAAGGACAAGTTTTTCGAGATGAGAGTACCTTGTTTCGGCGCTAAGTAAGGACTTACTGACTTAATAAACAGGTAGCTGCTTTCCTTCTTCTTCCCGTACTAACATTGCACTGATGGTCGACTCTGTAACTGCGAGGTATACTTGTAGCACTTCATTGTTTTTTGGTTTGGACAGTAACGGGGGGTTTGACAGGTATTGCTTGAGTTGTTGTAATGCGGCTTCGTGTCGGTCAGTCCAGCTGAACTTCTCATTCTTCTTGAGGATGTCGTAGAACAATTTGCACTTGTCGGACGACCTGGAGATGAAGCGGTTGAGGGTAGCCACTCTTCCTGCTAATTTTTGTACATCCTTCTGGTTTCGAGGTGATTGTAGGTTGATGATTGCGCGGATCTGATCAGGACTAGCTTTGATGCCTCTTTGGGTAACCATGTAACCTAAGAATTTTCCAGAAGAGACTCCGAACGAACATTTGGTGGGGTTGAGTTTCATGATGTACTCTCGCAACACGTCGAAGGCTTGCTGAAGATGCGTGATGTGATCCGAGGCTTTCTTGGATTTCACAAGCATGTCGTCGATGTAGACTTCCATTGTGTCGCCCAGCTGTTTTCT
Source organism: Spinacia oleracea (assembly GCF_020520425.1). NCBI lineage: Eukaryota > Viridiplantae > Streptophyta > Magnoliopsida > Caryophyllales > Amaranthaceae > Spinacia > Spinacia oleracea. The sequence continues at coordinate 123,060,351 of NC_079491.1, forward strand.
GAACATTTTGTTGACTAGGCGCTGATAGGTGGCGCCTGCGTTCCTTAATCCGAACGGCATGACCTTGTAACAATAATTTCCCCGCTCCGTGATGAAGGCGGTTTTCTCTTGATCTTCTGGGTGCATCAAAATCTGGTTGTAGCCACTGAACGCGTCCATGAATGTGAGCATCTCGTGTCCCGCAGTAGCATCAACCATGGCGTCGATGTGGGGTAAGGGAAAAGAATCTTTAGGGCATGCTTTGTTGATGTTGGTGAAATCTATGCACACTCGCCATTTCCCATTCTTCTTCCTGACTACGACGACATTGGCCAACCAGTCTGGATATTTTACCTCCCTGATCTTTCTTGTATCTAGTAGCTGTTGAACTTCATCGTTGATAATTTGGTTGCGTTCTGGAGCGAACTTCCGCCGCTTTTGTTTGACAAGCTTATGTCGGGGGTCGACACTGAGTTTGTGAGTGATGACGTCTGGGCTGATGCCTGGCATATCTTCATGTGACCATGCGAAGCAATCCACGTTGGCTTTAAGAAATGTAACAAGCTCCGACCTGATGTCGTCGGGTACATCGCATCCAATAAAGACGGCCTGTTCTGGTTTCGCAGGATCCAAGATGATCTCATCGAGTTGTTCAGATTTGGGTTCTTCGTAGCTCGCTGGTTCGGAGTTGGACTGTAATTGCTATAATGAGGATTTATTTGTGGCCGATGGCTTTAGGGCTGCCTTATAGCATTCTTTGGACTCTTGCTGGTCTCCTTTGATTTCTTGAACCCCCCATCGAGTCGGGAACTTGATGGTTTGGTGATATGTCGAGGGGATGGCCTTTATGTCGTGAATCCAAGGCCTGCCGAAAATAATGTTGTAAGATGAAGGGCAATCAATAACACAAAACTTTACCTGTTGGTTGATCCCTTGTGCGTAAACGGGTAGGGTAACTTCTCCGAAGGTGGTTTTTGCTTCGCCACTGAATCCTATTAGCACGGTGGATTTATTGACGACGTCTGTGTCTGGATTGAGCACCATCTCTTTGAGGGCGTCGAGCATCATCACGTTAGTTGAGCTGCCATTGTCGACAAGGACTCGTTTGATCATGCAGTTTCCAACAGGAATAGATATCACCAAGCCGTCGTGATGTTTGTCCGAGATGTCCCCTGCATCAGATTCATCAAAAGATATAGGGGTTAGGTATTTGGCATCTACAGCTCGGACTGGTCTATCTATCTCGTTTTCTCGGGCGTGTCTCTTCGCTGCAGAATAAGTTAAACCACAAATGTCAGAACCTCCAGCAATGAAATTCACAGTTTTAGTATGAGGGGGAGGTGGAGGAGGTCGAGATGGAGAGTTAGAGTTGTCTTTCTTGACAACACCACGAGCTTTATCTGACATGACGTCCTTGAGGTAACCGTTTTTCAGCAGGTAGGCTACTTCTCTCCTCAACGCGACGCAGTCGTTGGTTGTGTGACCGATGTCAGCATGGAAATCACACCATTTAGAGGGATCCTTCTTCGACTCGGGTTTGCTGGACTTCGGTAGCCATTACACTGCTTTCCCCATTTTCGAGAGGTGGTTCATCAGACCTACAGTGTCAACACAGAAAGAATATTCGTTAATTTTTGGAGGCAGGTCCGGGCTGTTCTTCCAGTCGGAGTCGTCGTCTTCCTCCACCACTGCTACATGTTGAGGTCGGGAATAAGGAGCAGGGCGGTCGTTGCTCCTCTTGGGGTAGGGCAACCGTCTTTCCGTCTTTGAGTAGTCATTGCCCCCTTTCCGAGAATGGAGAGTTTCTTCCAACCTAACTTGGGCCATTGCTTTGGCTTGAGCATCCTCAAACGTCTTGCAGGGGTATTTGATTAAATCCCTCCAGAGGTCGGTTTCGCCGTATAATCCCTGTCTGAACACTTCGATGGCTGTCGGGACATCACATTCAGGAACAGTCACCTTCTCCCTGATGAACCGGGCTATATAATCCTTCCGGGGTTCGTCAGGACGTTGGATTACTCGGTATAAGTCGCTTGTCTGCTTCTCTAGACATCTGCTGCTGGTGAACTGTTGGTTGAACATGTCGTCGAGGTGGGCAAAAGAGGTAATGCATCCATTTGGCAGGCTAGTCAACCACTTCAGGGCGGGCCCAACCAATGTCGAACCGAACCCTTTGCAAAGGCTAGCTTCTCTCATGTGCTTGGGGACTGGAATGGTCATCATCCATTGCTTGTAGGTCAAGATGTGTTCTCTTGGGTCGGTCGTCCCGTCATACATGGGCATGTTAGGTGGGCTAAATCGTTTCGGGATGTCTACTGCATCAATGGGATCAGCATATGGGGAGTCGGCATAACTGTCTAGGCTAGCTTCTTTGATTGGTGTTGGTACACCGGGAATTTTGTTTATCATGGTCATGATTTGTTGGAGTTGGTGATTGGTGTTCTCACAGATGCTGTTGAGCACCGGGACGAGGGGGCTAAATGTTTCGGGAAGGCTGGCTTGGAGATGTTGATAATAGGTACTCTGCGGGTATACGCCATGAGGTTGGTGAGGAGTGAACTGCGGCACCACCTGTTGCATGTAAGGGGGCGTTCCTTGAGTAGCGTGGGTACCTGCAACATAAGGGAAAGGAGTTACGAAACCGTGACTAACCGGAGCGACTGACCTATTAAGAGGAGTGTATGGAGAATAGTTTCGAGAAGAGTCGGGGCGCATTTGGGCATTGGCATTGGGAAACGCTGCTTGCGGCGCCTGGCTGGCTAAAGGGACCGTCATCAACTGGGGAGGTGCCCCCGGCGCCGAAGTGACTAGGTTGACAACAGGTTGGACGACTTGCTGAGAGAAGAGTTGATCCCATGGCATTTGAATCGCTGGCGTTCGTCCTTGCGCCGGAAGCGTAACAGGCAGGGGCATTGACATGGTCACCATTGGGGGAGGCAACGGACGAGACACTAGAGCGGAGGCGAGGGCCGTCACCATGGTGGATGTCGTCATGCCGACCTGAGGTGGGGTTACCCGGGCAGCCGTCGAGGTGACAACTGTCGCCGATGTACCTGCAGAAGATGGTTGAGTTGGAGGCGGGGGAAGCCAACTCGGGTTAAAACGGGGTTGATTCGGTAATGGATAGAATTCGCGGATCTGCTGGAGAACAGGACCCCCAGGTTCGCCAAAGGGTACATGGAGGGGTTGATCTGGAGCGGCGTCAAGATCCAAGCGGCGGTTTAACCCGGAGGTGTCTCGTCGGTACTAGAACCTGGATCCAGTGGCGATGGAGGCAGTGGACCTCACTTGAGAGTGCAACGCTTCGTTCTCCCTTTGGAGGATGTTGATGCACCGCTCCATGGCTTCGAAGCGACGAGTGATATCATCGGATGAGCTAGCATTTCCAGCCATGGTGATCGGAATGGTATTATCGAGCTGCTTTTGATTGTCAGCCCCACGGTGGGCGCCAAATTGTTTTGGGCAAATTCGACTGAGAGACGAACTTGCCTTGATGAAGGTGCTAACAATCGATCGAGCTAGATAATTGAAAATGGTGAGAGCCAGTTGTAATAGCATAAGATAACCGTAGGTTTATTGCTTGGGAATCATGTATGTAAAATAGACAAGACTAAGCCATTTTATAGGCATTTACAACAAGAATGTAACGTTTATAGAATAATTGCTCATAATTAGATAATAAATACGTAATGAAGGCCGGCTTCATCAAAGGTTTGTAACGTCCGTTTTGAGCCCGGCAGTTGGGAATACCGTTCGAATAATGCCACCTTGCGCCTTGTTGGCAGCCACGTAAGCAATGCTTGCCACGTATGCCCACGTCACCAAGAGAGTATTTCCCCCCTAACAGCTGCGCCTGGCGCCAATGCTGGCATCCAGTGCTTCGGCAGATCAGTGGCTGGTTGCTTGAAATCTGCTCTCATTTTCGAAATTGAAATTAGAAATGTCCCCAGCGGAGTCGTCAGAATTGTAGGGGGGTTTTTTTTTTGCTTTCCCGTTTCCTACAAGGGGGGTTGGCACGTGGCGGTTCGTTTAGAGAACCGTTGAATTGTTTCTTTTGCACCTCGAAGGAGTCGCCACCAAACTTTATTTTAGGTCCCGCTTGGGAAGACCGCAAAAATGACTCTATTTTTGGATAAGGCCTTGAATCCTTGAAACGGATGGGTGAGATCCGGGCTCGGGAACGAAAATGCTTATTCGGCAAGCTTTAGAAATATTCAAGTATGTTGGCACAACATTATTTCGAAAATAAACCCTAAGATTAGACTATGTGGGTTTGAAATTTAGAGCAAAATAGAATTTCTAATTGTACGGTGTTCACTTTGCTTTAAAGATTGATTTAAGGAACCTAAGGCCGGTTTGTCCAAAAATATCTTCGTTAAGCGTGATGTAACCTTTGTGTTTTGTGGTATTTAGCATGTTGGTGATGAAAGCGATAAAGAACATAAAGCAACATCACAATACTAAATAAAGTGCGGAATTAGTAAATACAAGACCCCCTAGAAAAGGACTAGGGAGTAGGTCCACATTGCCTAGAAATGGACTAGGCAAGTAAAGGTGCGGAATTGAAAGTGCGAAATTGAAATTGCGGTATTGAAATTGCGGTATTGAAAGTGCGATATTGAAAGTGCGATATTGAAAGGTGCGATATTGAAATTGCGATATTGAAAGATGCATAATTGAAATTTGTACTTGGGCACATGAGATTCGAACGCCAAGCGGCTCCTTAAAAATAAGTGCGCCCGACACGAATTCAAAGCCAAAAATCTCAACTTGGGAGAGGTTGCTCAACCCAAATATCCTAGATTTTGCATATTAAACTTGAAATTGAAAGCTTGAATATTGAAATGTTTGAACTTGAAATGATTGAAATTTGAACTTGAAATGATCCTAGTTTAGAGAGGTAGTTATGAACAACCCTAAACATGGTGGGATCTTGAAATTTGAAAACTTGAACTTGTATATTGAAAAATGGATTCTTGAATCTCAAAAGACTAAACCTTTAAATGCTAAAAAGGCGCCATTTTTTATTACTCCACACTTGAAGGTGATTCTAGTTCAAAGAGATGAATGTAACCAACTTTGAACATCCTTGAATCTTGAAAGTTGGTATTTTGTATTTTTGAAAAAGTTTGTATTTTTGAAAAGGCATGTATGATTGTTGCAAGTGGTGTTTTTTATGGAAAAAAAACACCAACTTGCTAATCATTTGAAATCAAAATAGCATGATTGATTGAAATGGGATTCGGGTTTACCTAGTTAGGCTTAGGCACGAGCTCCCAATTGCTTTTGAATTTAGGAATTTTGTATGTGTTTTTTAGGAGTTTTTGAGTTTGTATTGTGAGGAGTAATGTCGAAATTACGACGTTGTATGTGTTGTGCTCCCCTTTTTTTCGATGGAAATGAGGGGTATTTATAGGAGGGAATGGTGCAAAACGCCAGCACACGCCAGCGCCTGGCGCCAGGCCAGCGCTGCGCGCTGCTGACGTGGCTTGAATGCCGCCAAAGCAAGGACGGGGAATCGTCCTTGTTTTGTCTTGTAATGTTGTACCCGTTGTACGAATCGTACTAGGTTTGGCGTTTTGTATTCGCTTGGAGGTTAAGGCATCGTTTAGCGTCTAAAAACAAGCCTTTCTCGGGTTTTTGAATTCCGGTTTTACGGGACGGGGCCCGGCATGCTCGGTTTTGTGGGTCGGCGCCCGAATTTGACTTGCCTTATATGATTTTGAGTGGAAAATGCCTAGTAAAACCAATGGGATGGTCCACTAATTGAGGTTGTACTGGAATCTTGAAGTTGGATTTTGGAAGTTGTATTTTGTACCGAGTTTCGGGAGGGGAACGGCCTTGGGGATTGGATTTTGGACCTTGGATTTTGGAGGTGTTCTTAGCAATTGGGATTTCCGCCTGGAGTTACTCCAATCGCCTAACAAGGATAATGGTATCGTCATCATCCCAAAGGGGAGACACAAATTAGGTGTCAACAATGATTAACATCAACATTAAACTAAAATTAATCCTAATCATGAAACTAATTGAATTAATGAAACTAATTGAAACAACAAAATTCAGAAAATTAAAATATCCAAAATTGGGGAAAATTAAGAACATTCAAAACATGAAACTAATTCTAGAATTCAAGCATGAAATCAAAGCATAAACGAAATTAATGAAGCAATTAAAGAATTAAAGAACTAATCAAAAAGAAATGTAGATTTATACCTTGAATTGTAGAAATTGCATCAAACTTGAAGAACAAAATTGAAGAACAAAACTCAAATGAAAGAAAAAAGAAATCTGAAATTTGATGATAGAATTCAACTAAGAATCAAGAATTTGAAGCTAAGAATCCTAATCCTAATCCTAATCTCTAATCTAAGCCCTAAACTAATTCTCTCTCTAGAATTCTAATTCTAAAATCTGAAAATGTAACAAAAACTAATTACGTGATTTTCTTTTGAACTCCTCCACTTTGCTGCGATTTAAGTTCTTATATCATCAGCCCCGCGCACTTGTGCGACCGAATAGAGGGTATGTGTGGTCGCACAAGGTCTGTTCGGTCGCACAGAAAAGTGTGTTCAGTCCTTTACCAAAAATCAGAGCTTCTGTGAACAATCTGCAGTTTGTGCACTCGCACAGGCACAGTCGTTCGATCGCACAGCACTACAGTTGTTGGTTCTGCGCTATTCTGCTGCACTGCTTGGCTGCTGCTCTGCTATGATGTTGCTGCTTGTATTGTTGTGCCATGCTTGCTGCAAGGTTGCTGGCTGCGTAGCTGCTACAAGGTTCTCAAGTGAGCACTAAGGGCTGCTGTAAAGAGCTCGAACCTGGCTGCAACGAAGCTGAGTGCACAGCTACTGTGTGTGCCTTGTTGCTGTGGCTGTGCTGCTAATGCTAAGCTGTTGCTGCCGTTCTGAAGCTGCTACAAGCCTGCCAACATGCTTGCTTATTGCTGTGACAGTTCGTGCACCTTGGAGAGGAGCAACCAAGTTAAAAGCTTCACCTAGCACATTCAATAAAATCGTAAAGCATTTTATTAATAATAGAAAATCAAAATATTAATTCGTTTAGCATTTTTTACAAATCGCAAAACATATAACTCGTCGACAAGCATAATGACACATTATTAACACGTTAATACTCAAAATGACTCTTACGCAATGAGAATGCGCACAAAAGGCATATTTAGAGCAAAAACGACTAAAATATACGCAAGACGAGAAAATGTAACGATAAATGCAAAAATGCAACAAACGAACTAAAAACGATAAAACTAAGCAAAAATAATAATAAAATGGTAATAAAATGAACTAAAATCCTAAGCTAAGAGCGACATAAATGTCGCTCATCAAACTCCCCCAAGCTAACCCTTTGCTTGTCCTCAAGCAAAGCTAGAATGAGAAACGGGGAGGAGAATGAGTTTATTTATTGAAAATCAAAATTACGGAAAAATAAGAACGACAAGAATGCACACTAACTCACTTTCGTAGGAATCACGGTTGCATTTAAGCTACAAAATCCAAGAAAATGGCCTTTATTATGGAACGAGCACGAAAGAATGCTAATATTACTAACTAAATAAATGAATGCACGCTAACCAATGTCCTAAATCGAGTGAAAGATTCAAATGCCAAGCAAAGAGCACTAAGGCAAGCACTTATCAATTCCCCTTCAACCGAGCATACCACGTCAAATCTCTAGATCCCATCCACCCTTAAGAATAGTTTCTCAAGACATCGCGAAGGCGCCGGAAAACAAATTGCAAGGGAGAGGAGAAGGTTACTCGACATCTTAGCATGACAATCCCATTCCATAAACTTGATCAAATCCTCCCTCCACCGACAAAGACTCAACTCAAAAGGGTCAAGAGGACTTTTTAGGGTGTAACGTAGGCTAGGGGTAAGGTGTGGAACAAATTTGGTAATTGGTGCTCATACCTAAAGTGAAGCGCAATGAATGAACTCAACTCAAGCAAATCGAACCAAAACAAACTCATACCACTTATTTGGGGTACCCCCAAGCTTATTCAACAACAAAACTAAACTAAAACTCTTTTTGGACTTTTCTTGATTTGATTTTCTCTTTTTTTGTGTTTCAAATGAAACTTTTCTCATTGCCTTGTTTTTCTCTATTTTTGGCTTTTTCAAAACTTTCCTTTCTCATTTTTGCTTTTGCTTATTTATTCACTATATACAACATAATTTCCAAAACTTGCCATTCAATACCAACAACAATCATTCCTCAACTTTGCATAATCATTCAAAACCACCAAGCATCATAACTCAAAGCTTCACTATCACTTCTAAGGGTGAAAATAAAACAAAGGTTATTAGGCTTGTGTAGACACCTACTTTTGTCCCCATTCCCGAAAGGGAAGGTTCGATGATGAGAACATAAATCTCCACTTGACAACGCATCTCCTATAAAATAACGAATCTCAATTCCCCTTTTCATTTCACCCGAAACCTGCTATTTATAGAAACCTGCTATTTATGGAAACCTGCTAAAATAGTAACTGCCGTAATGGGTAGTTATTAAAAGTGGCAAGTCATAAAAGATAGAAACCTGTCAGAATTAGGTGTTGCACTCCAACATAAATCCTAAATGAGATAGAAATTGCGAGAGAATCCTATTCCTAATACGATTCGAAAATATGAGTTACGTATTAATTAAAATCCTAACGAGCCTAGAGTTCGTAACGGGCCCAGATGCATTCCATCATAAAATTAATACGCACTAAAAGACTCGATTAAAGTCTCATACACTCCGGATTCTAAGAATCCTAATCTGACAAAGAAACGGCCCAGACCCTATTTTCAACGCCTGGCTCTGGGCGTCGAAATCTTCGGCGCCCAGCCCTGGGCGCTTAAATTACCTGGGACGTGTTCTTTCCTAATTCCTCGTGGATTACAGTTCTACAATTCTATCTTTCCATGAACTCTTTTCTATAAATAGGGCCCTAAGTTCGACGTGAACAACACAACACACAATTATTATTCTGAGTATTGACTCTAAACCCCTAAGCCTAAGCCTCACGCTGCGAAATTAATCACGCGTTCTGTCGCAATCGATCCAAAAATCGAACAGAACGTATCCTGTCCCGTAATTTGAGATTCGTTAAATAAAAGGAGAAATAGCAAAGTCAAAGTGGTTAGTTTTCTGAGAACCGTGACGCACCTCTCAAGGGTGCGTCGTAATGTGTCCCTTTTCCATGGTTTAATTGCTTTCCTCGCCCTTTTATGAACTGTTAAACTAATTAAATCTGATTGTTCTATCACGCCTAATAAAGATAATATGTTGGGAAATTGGATTATCATGCTAGGTCCCTTAAAACAATCTAAATCAGATAATCGAGATCGATCTAGTATTATATGTTGCATATTGTTAAAATCAACTCAGATTAGTTTAATAATTAACGCATGTCCCTTCAATTATTTATGCTGAGCTAGTAAGGATATCCTGCCTCTGGAGTTATCGAAGAGCGAGTACTCCTCTCGGTAGTTACAGTCCCCCGAACCCTCAATCTCTACCTTGCGGGTGTATGTTGAGAGATCCCCACACCAGGTATCACAAGGGAACCTACGGCCGTCGTGATCAAACATAATTGCACTCCCTTTATGTCACGATAACCGGGTTTTGTCAGTTTTTCTCATTGTCGTTAAAAACTGAATGGCGACTCCTATATTACTAGTCAATTGGGTGTAAACTCACAGGAAATCCAATTACACTTGATTTGACAAAAAGAAACGTCACACCCACGAGGGACAAGGTCACGCATTAGCCTCGTGCTTTTTCGACCCCCTCACAGTGGCGACTCCACTGGGGATAGTGAAGGAAATACTCGTGCTTGTAGGTAATAAAAATAGCCGAAGGGTGAAACGATCCTACCCCGCGTTTATTTCCCCATCAAGTTGGGACGACCTGAAAATCAGCATATTAATGTGAACGGGCAGAACCGCATAACGAATCTTGGCTCCCTCAGGGAGTTTGGACTAAGGATACCCATCGCCAACCGGGGGGTGGATACGCTTCGAATGTTGTCCACTCGGCACTTTCGCTAGTAGCACACCCGTCCCAAACCCAATCGCTCGCCCATTAGGTCCCTCTCATTGGTGCATGCCCCTTTGGCTTACATCGTGATTGGCCTCTTGGGTGAAATTCGTCTTTTGAAGGCACTACCTCGACCGGGGCATGTGTTGGATCTGCGATAGAAGCGGTACCAAGCCAGGCGCAAATGCTACCCATAGAAGCCTACCATAAACTACATGACATACTATTATTGCCTCATGATGTAATGTTAGTTATGTGTAGCGAAATGTATGATTGTGTGTGACAAACAATGCTAGAAAACCAACGACCTTAAAAATTGCCCAAACATTCATAAACCAATTGGCCAAAGAGTTATACCAAAATACGTGTTCCGCAAACCCTAACGATCGCCACAAAAATAAATGACGCTCGGGATGGCCCGTAACGAATCCCACAAACGCTGCACAACGCGTAAAGGACGTTATTAGGCAAACACGCAAAATCAAAGTCGCATAAACAAAAAAGTATACGCAAACAAGAATACGAGTACCAGTCAGGGACGCATTTTCAGCGCCCCTGGCCGGGAGCCAAATTTTCTCACGCCCTACGCTGGGTGCTGAAGTTGCTGCCTGGCCTTTTGGTCAGGCACAGCAGCCTCGATGCCCACGCATGAAGAAAATACGTAGCAAAAAAAAAAAACTTTTCGTGAAAAAAAAATTGCTACGAGGGCGTATGAAAAAGCACTCGATTCCAAAAGCGACTTATAAAAAAAAAAAAAAAACTCTTTGTGTCGTTGTTAGGCCTCCTACGACGACAATGTTCGGCTCCAAAACCGAGCACGCTAATTGAAATAACCTTGAATGTCACATGGGCAAAGTATTCAAAAAAATAATGTTCAAATGAAGTTTTCAAGGAAAAATAATGTTCGAATAAAAAATAAATAAATCCGAGTCTAGACTAGGCTATGCCAAAATACAATCTAAATCTTAAGTCTTAGTTGTCTTATCCATAGAATCGGTCCTAATGCTTGGTGTCGTTCTGCAAGTTAAAAGGTTAAACCATATTGAGTCTCCCTTCCTAACATTTAAATCAATAAGCACCCACATGTAATTGTCATCCCTTGCTAAGAATCTACGGCCTCAATACTCTCTCTCACCAATAAAAGTATATATTATAGTATTTGCAAAATGGAAACAGTCACATTCTGAAAATCATTCCCCCATAGTCGCACAACCCCCAAAGTGAACCTAAGGTGTCAATACCATCAACAAAAAATTAATGGCCTCAAGGCTTATGATCACATTGGGTCACGACTATCATAGTCCTCTCGAGCCACTCGCTCCTTTAAATACTCCTAAGTACGGACTAAAAGATTTTCCATGAATGCAACATGACCAACTATGAAAATACCCAAATCGGCATACCATAAGGCTGCCATTGGGGTAAAGCAATACACACTAAGAGGGAAACCGCACTAATGATTCTAGTCTTGCAAAAAAAAAGAAAATTCGATCTCCCCAACTAACTACTTTGCCAACATTAAGCAAAATGGCGCGTGACAAATGGACTGAAGGAAATAATGCCCTTGGTCCAAGTATGCATTCTATGTTAAGTCTAATAAATGCGGTTCAGTATTAATTAACAAGTTAATAATTCAGTGAGATCAAGTGAGCTGAATGCCTAGCTAGAGGCCGCTTCAGTTCAAGTGGAATTAATGATATTAATCCACAGCTTACTCTTGACTGAACCCGTAGGGTCACACAAATAGTACGTAAACGGATCAAGTATTTAATGGCATTAAATACTCCATCTATGAATATTCGGAACCGACGGATCTTGGTTTCAGTGGGAGCTAAGATCGTCACAGGCAAGAAATGAATACTCCGGAAACGATGATATTGCCGGAAACGGAAATATGGATCGTATCGGAAATATGAATATTATCCAAGTCGTAGATGTTGCCGGAGACGGAAACATGGTACGTATCGGAAAATATTATTGGAAATGGAAATATTACCAGAATCGGAAATATTGCCGGAAACGGAAATATTGTCAGAATCGGAAATATTACCGGAATCGGAAAATAATTCCGGAAACGGAAATATTAAATATTTGTTCGAAACGGAAATTAATTCCGGAATCGGAAATATTAAATATTGTTCGTATCGGAAATAAATTCCGGAACTGGAAATTTAATCGGAAGCGTATCGTACGAATTAGCATCGGACGAGGCTTGCCGGACGAAGGCCCAGCACGAAGCCGGGGCCATCGCCCAGCAAGCATGCGCGCCACAAGCCCAGCCAAGGCAGCGCCCAGGCCTACCGCAAGGCAGGCCCAGCGCGCGCCAAGGGCCACGGATGCGTGGGCCGTGCTGCGTGGGCTGCTGCTCGCACGCGCATGGGCAGCCCTTGTGGCTGCCGTGTGTGTGTGAGTTTGTGCTCATGCGTGATTCCTGAATCTACAAGAGTCAGTGTATGATTAAATTTCTATTCCTAATTGGATAAATTAATTAAATAGAATTCATGTAGGATTCTAATTTCAATTAATTCGTATCCTACTAGGATTACGATTCCTTTTCCATAACTCTATAAATAAAGGCCTAGGGGTCATAATTTATACATAAGTTTCAAAGTATTCAAAAGTGAGTTTTTTGAGAGAAAATTAAAACACACATCTTGCTCATAAAGTGCCGAAATTTTCTAGTACCTTAAGGGCGATTCTAGTTGGTCAATCTTAAGGCGGATCCGGACGTGCTGTGGACTATCTACGGAGGGACGACACTTGGAGTCCTAAAGACTTGTTCTTGTTCGGTTCGGGCGCAGCTAGGGAGGGCACGCAACAAAGAGTATGCATCTAAATTATGCTATATGATTATGTGTAAATAATATGTTGTCCTGGGTTAATGGTTGTTTCCGCATGATCTATGTAATGTCATATGTATCATAACCTAACATGGACACCCAATGGTTAAAATCTAAAGTGTCAACCAAGAAAGTTATGGTCCAATTAGCCTAAGTCTGAAAGTTGCTTGGTCAAGTATTATAGGCTTACGCCACGTCATTATTTTGAGTCTAGGCCACCTCCTTGTATTCATACACGGGTTATAATCAGAAAGATTAATGAAAGTTCGAGTTTAAATCACAACTTCCATTTAAATCCCAGAAACTGGAGTCTGAAAAGAAACAAAAAAATTATTTTCGATGTAATTCTTTCGTTAAATTTCAATAAAGTAAAAACAACATTTTGAATCTACGCTATTTGCACATTTTAAGAAACGACTAAATACGCTTGCAAAGTAAGACAATTTAAAGGTCCACCCTAGGCCTACTAAAGCTAAAGGTCCACCCTAGGCCTACTAAAATTAAAGGTCCACTATAGGCCTACCAAACGAGGCTCACTCAGTCTCGCCTCGTGACTCAAAGACCACAACCATCTACCTTCTAGCCCAAATAAAAAATTTTGAAGGATTTATGTTGGGGAGAAATCCCAAGCAAAAAGAAAAAATAGAAAGAGAAAAGGGAGAGCGAAAAGAGCGAGCCATGAAATACTTAGCCCGTACCTCCCAAAGTGCCAAATTTACCAAAAGAAGATCCAAAAGTGTACCAACAAAAGTGAGAATAGAAAACCAATAGAAAGAGTCAGAAGTCTAGACTAAGTAATGAAATACTTAGCCCGTACCTCCCAAAGCGCGAAATTTACACGAGTAAAGCAAAGGAAAAGAATTGAGTCAACCAATCCAAATCATGCCACAAAGACTACATAAAGTTCTACGATGTCTACCCTTTCCAATCCTTATGTTCTTAGACGCCTTCGTTCTGGGGCCCCTGTTCAGCTCGTTTAACCCATCCATGTTCTCATTTCCATAACCCAAGAAGCCATTACCTCGACTCTTGTTCTTGAACTTGTTATCAACTGCAAACCACGTACGGCCATTGACACGTGCATCATACCCATTATCACACCACCATTAGTATAATGACCATATAACTTATTTGGATCCATCCTTGAGCCGTCCCCATACTACTCATTGGCCTAGGTTGATGTAAACTCATGACACTAGCACGAGGCTGCAAATTGTGAGTCCTAGTAGATGTAATCCTCATGCTTGACCAATACCTATACAAATTATCCTATCTCATTCAACCCATCTTTCAAACCGTCTTGAGTCACGAATAAAAAAAGAAGACAAATGAAAAGTACAAAAAAAAAATAATAAATAATAAAAAAGCAAACTTTGCAAAGCGCCTTTAAAAGTTCGTCTAAAAAGAAAAAGAAGCATTTAGCGCACCGAAAAAGATCCGCCCATAAGTCATTTTCAGCGCCCAGAGCTGGGCGCCGAAATCTTTAGCGCCCCAGCCTGGGCGTTGATTCTCTCTGCTTGCTAAAATTTGTCCAGAAGTGCTCGTCATTTTATCCGCACATACACGGAACAATAACGAACACTTGGAGGGGTACATCACGTATTCAGATATACGTACCACCAAAGAAATATACATGTACTCAACAAAAAAAAAACAAATTTACAAATTTTTGGCTTACGGCAAGGCAGCAGATTAAAATAATAATAAACTTCACTTATTCTACCGTTTCAAATAATATGTTTCCACCTCAGAACGTACTTGTTTAAAATCGGCATTCTAAAAAACCATTTTCTAGGCTAAGAAATACGCAAGACCTGATTCCAAATTAAATCTATTTAAGGCGGATACGTAGGCAATCCATGATTCGGTCCAACCAATTTGCAAAAATATTAAAGCCTATAGAAAAACAAGAATAAAAATAGAGTCCTTTATTGAAATTTAATTACTTGCAATCCAAGTCGAAAGAAAAATTTAAGTCAAAGGAAGAATCCAAGTCATCAAGATGCCAAAATGAGCACACATCAAAAAATAATAAAGGCACGTACCCTTGCCAGAAGGAGCACTCACACTCTTAGGCACTTAGCCAAGACTCAAAAGATCGTTTGCCTCAATTGAATGGGGGCTAGTGCAAGCGTCCATGACCTCTAAAGTACCCGACTTGACCCTCCCTAAAGCGAACTAACTCACTTAAAGACCTTCTTTCACCACTAGACACAGTCATAATCGCCAACAAGTAGTAAAAGCAGTAAGCTTGCAATGAAGAAGATTGTTCTACGGCATCGCCCCATCGTTCCTTCGAACTCAGGGCACCCATTCATGGTAATTCGAATGCTTGCTAATCTCCTTTGAAAAAAATCAGACATTGTCAATAGGACTTGGGACTTAACCAAGGCTCACCCTACTCAGACATATGACACGGGCATCTAAAATCGAAATCTGAAAGCATCATTAATGGGAAGACATAATAGCAACTGGGGGCTAAAAAAATTGAAATGAAAGATCTAGGGAAAGAACTAAGTATACCTTGACCTTTTGTGCAGACATACACCAAGTAAATCTAAGTCAATTTGAAAACGGTTTATATTCCCGCAATTCTGGAAAAGATGGCCCTAAAAGCCTAAAGTATATGCCAAACGGGCACAAGTAATATCTTGACACCTGCAACCTGGCTTCCAGCAAATCCTTAGACAGCATTCCAAAAACCGTAACGGTATTTTGATTCACTCATGTAATCCTGTACGAACCCTTTTATAAGTCAACCTACTTAGGACACCTCGGATTGTACACAGTAGGACTCGGATTTCAAATAATTTTCAAAGACTTCTTCAAACATAATAAAGAGTCATTGGTTTAATCTAAGTATGCCTTTATCTCGATGTTGCAAGTGAGTCAAAAAAAAATTCTAAATATGATTATGGGTAAAGAAAGGCACCTAGATTTTGGTCAAGGCACACTTCAACATGTGACTACCTTGACCATGGCAATGTCGCACAATACGACACTTACAAGAGAGGTAGCAAATCACTACTCGAACGTACCTCGCACTAAACGAGTCTGGTTCAAACTATTCATGATACATGTCACCATGAATACATAAAAACGTATGCCAAGCATTATAGCACCAAGCCAATCCCGTAGCTACAATTGGGGGCTTGAGAAAAACAGTCTAAAAATGCTCGAAATGACAATTTTATCGCAAATTCTCGACGCTAATGCTATACATACATCATAGGGGCACAATCCTAAGGTTTGATCATGTAAAACAAACCTTAGAATGGCTACAACCCCTCTCAAATTCTAAGCACTACTTAGAATATATAAAGTCACCCCACTAACAAGGGTAACTGAAAATCACGAGTCACCAAAACTCTGAACAAACTACTGCACATAACGCTCGCCCTACAAGCGCCCGTTACACAGTCTACGTCGTTCCAAAGCAAAAACAAAAGAAAAATCAAGGATATATAAGAAAATAAAAAGAAAGAAACATCTATGAATCCTCGCATCGAACGAAGTAATAACCCGTGCACACCCACGCGGAAGGTGCTACACTTGTTCGAGCACCTGAACAAAGCGTGATGAAGTACTCCAATGCAAAAAATAATAATGATATCCCAACACCTGGAGGAATGTTCTAAGACATGCTGTTAGGCCACACAAGCCTACGTCGCACCATAAGTTCAACCATCCCACGGTACAAGTCTAAGAAAAAGAGTAAGGCGTATTGCACTAATGTAGGCACGACCAAGAGCACGTGTAAAAGAGGCAAAGACTACTTATCGCCCAAATTCAAAATGCAAGCCACACGACTTCTACATTAAGGATTAAAGGTAGCAAAATATTACCTACCACGGAAGGGATAGCTCGCACCTACACGAGCAGGAACCCCAAGGCATCTTTTTCGAAAGAACCTACAAAAATCGTACGCCAAAAGGAAGCATCCCAACATGCATACTTGGGGGCTCCAAGCTACGAAACAACCATAGAAAAATAAAAAAAAAATCTCGAAGCAAATGTTTGAACAATCGAAACGGCACAATGCTTCAGCCCACTTCATGAATGGGCCTGAACCCTATCAAGCTTCTAAGCAAACTATTCAAAATCAGTCATTGCTCAAAAAAAAAAATTTGATTCAACAAACTGATTAATGGACCGCACACAACGGCCATTCTATGAACGCTCGTTCGCACATACATATCATCTTTTCTAAATATCGAACATTTACGAACGCGTTCAAAAGAAAAAAAAAAAGGAAAACGAACGAACAAGAGGCCAACTGTGTCATCAAGAAACCTCGCCAGAAATTATTTTCAGCGCCCAGCGCTGGGCGCCGAAATCTTTAACGCCCAGGCATGGGCGCCGAAAATGATCCCAGACCCAAAAAAACAGCTCTGACTTCTATAGGGCCCTGCCGTATCCATTCGACTCAAAAATTGCCGATTTCTTTACTGAAAGTCGAACCTCACGACTTTGTTAAGAGTAGCACACCACTACAAAGATCGCTCGCACTTACGAGCACAATCCCAAACACGATCAAGGACATTACAAAATGCTTATCCCCAAAGAACCTCTTTGACAAGAACTGACCGTCAAGCACGAATGCTTGGGGGCTCGAAAGAAAATATATATTTCAAAAGAGAATATGCAAAGTTAAAACAATATTCCCAGACTACGTTGTACGAAGTCCCGTGTTTGGATAACCTCAAAAGATAAAACCGGATTACGACCTCAAGACAAAGGTCGTCGTTGATACTTATACATAGTCCCCTAATCAAGGACCCAGGTAGTGGCAAAATTGAGCCTTAAAGACTAGCTCAAAATCATGGAAAGATGATGACTACAAGACAATGGTCCGTCTAAGCACGTTGTCAACCCACATTCAGGTTGCAACTAAATCCGAGCATCCCTCGAAAGAATTCGCTCTTACAAGAATGAACAAAAAGAAATTCTCAAAAGAAATCCCAAGAACAAATGAAATAGGGACTTGCCCACCTCAATCGGGCAAGATCGCGACATTTACCCCGCGAGTCCCAAAATCGAAAAGACGAATTCAGGTTCGCTCACCTCCAGCGGGCGGGGCGTCCACCCTTAGCGGACAAGGCTCGCCCACCTTCAGCGGGCGGGGTCTGCGTCACTAACCGCGCAGATCCTCAGTTTTCGAAAATGAAAGAAAATAAAATCTTTAAAACAAAAACAGGGCTCGCCCACCTTCAGCGGGCGGGGTCTGCATCACTAGCCGCGCAGGTCCCCAGTTTTCAAAAAAATCTCTTCAAAACAAAAAACAGGCTCGCCATCTTCAGCCGGCGGGGTCTACGTCACAAACCGCGTAGGTCCTAATTTTCAAAAAGCACAAACAAATATCAAAATAGATTCGTCCACTTCTATCGGACGGGGTGTCCACCCTTAGCGGACAGGTTCGCCATCTTTAGCCGGCGGGGTCTGCACCACTAACCGCGTAGGTCCTTAGTCGCTGCAGCGATAACTTTTTCTGGTTTTCCCCTTTTCCAAAATTAAAGGATCGGTTTTCCCTTTTTCCAAAAATTAAAGGATTTGTTTTCCGTTTTTTCCAAAAAAGAACGATGTGATCGGTTTTCTCTTTTTCCAAAAATAAAAGGATTGGTTTTCCGTTTTTCCAAAAAAGAACGATGTGATCGGTTTTCCCTTTTTCCAAAAATTAAAGGATTGGTTTTCCGTTTTTCCAAAAAAGAACGATGTGATCGATTTTCCCTTTTTCCAAAAATTAAAGGATCGGTTTCCCCTTTTTCCAAAAATTAAAGGATTGGTTTTCCGTTTTTCCAAAAAAGAACGATGTGCTGGATTTTCCTTCGTTTTACGTCCCATAAAAACAAGGGGGTTTTCTCGTTTAGCTAACCCTGAAAATGAGAATCTTTAAAAATATTTTACTTCGTGATTGGGCTTGGCCAAGCCCAATTACACTTTATAGCTTTGATTTCGAAAACATCTGTAGCTACTCCCAATGACAAAGTGAGGGAGTTTCTACGCCTCTTTAGATACTTCCAATGACAAAGTGAGGGAGTTTCTATACTATTCGTTGACAAATCCCAATGACACGTGAGGGATATGTCGACACTTCAAGTGATGACCCTTAAGTCAAATGTTATCACTCGGGGGCTCGTGAGACCCTCGCAAAAGCAGGTCGACATGGCTTGTGTGACGCACTCATCTAATACTTTGACCATCGTCTTACTCCAAGACTCAGTCAAAGTGGAGGCTAACTGTAGACACCTACTTTTGTCCCCATTCCCGAAAGGGAAGGTTCGATGATGAGAACATAAATCTCCACTTGACAACGCATCTCCTATAAAATAACGAATCTCAATTCCCCTTTTCATTTCACCCGAAACCTGCTATTTATAGAAACCATCTATTTATGGAAACCTGCTAAAAATAGTAACTGCCGTAATGGGTAGTTGTTAAAAGTGGCAAGTCATAAAAGATAGAAACCTGTCAGAATTAGGTGTTGCACTCCAACATAAATCCTAAATGAGATAGAAATTGCGAGAGAATCTTATTCCTAATACGATTCGAAATATGAGTTACGTATTAATTAAAATCCTAACGAGCCTAGAGTTCGTAACGGGCCCAGATGCATTCCATCATAAAATTAATACGCACTACAAGACTCGATTAAAGTCTCATACACTCCGGATTCTAAGAATCCTAATCTGACAAGAAACGGCCCAGACCCTATTTTCAACGCCTGGCTCTGGGCGTCGAAATCTTCGGCGCCCAGCCTGGGCGCTGAAATTACCTGGGACGTGTTCTTTCCTAATTCCTCGTGGATTAGAGTTCTACAATTCTATCTTTCCACGAACTCTTTTTATAAATAGGGCCCTAAGTTCGACGTGAACAACACAACACACAATTATTATTCTGAGTATTGACTCTAAACCCCTAAGCCTAAGCCTCACGCTGCGAATTAATCACGCGTTTCTGTCGCAATCGATCCAAAATCGAACAGAGACGTATCCTGTCCCGTAATTTGAGATCGTAAATAAAAGGAGAATAGCAAAGTCAAAGTGGTTAGTTTTCTGAGAACCGTGACGCACCTATCAAGGGTGCGTCGTAATGTGTCCCTTTTCCATGGTTTAATTGCTTCCTCGCCCTTTTATGAACTGTTAAACTAATTAAATCTGATTGTTCTATCACGCCTAATAAAGATAATATGTGGGAAATTGGATTATCATGCTAGGTCCCTTAAAACATTCTAAATCAGATAATCGCGATCGATCTAGTATTATATGTTGCATATTGTTAAAATCAACTCAGATTAGTTTAATAATTAACGCATGTCCCTTCAATTAGTTATGCTGAGCTAGTAAGGATATCCTGCCTCTGGAGTTATCGAAGAGCGAGTACTCCTCTCGGTAGTTACAGTCCCCCGAACCCTCAATCTCTACCTTGCGGGTGTATGTTGAGAGATCCCCACACCAGGGATCACAAGGGAACCTACGGCCGTCGTGATCAAACATAATTGCACTCCCTTTAGGTCACGATAACCGGGTTTTGTCAGTTTTTCTCATTGTCGTTAAAAACTGAATGGCGACTCCTATATTACTAGTCAATTGGGTGTAACTACACAGGAAATCCAATTACACTTGATTTGACAAAAAGAAACGTCACACCCACGAGGGACAAGGTCACGCATTAGCCTCGTGCTTTTTCGACCCCCTCACAGCTTGTAATGTGCTTATAAGAAATGAAGGGGCAAGGCTCAAATGGCTAGCAAGGGGCAAATGTAAACAAAAATATATGAGAAAAATAGAAAATAAAGTCCTAAACTAAAAAGAAAAATAGTCACCGAAAGAAAACGCCTCTATCGTCCCCTAAAGTAGTTCGGTCGCGGTCTCGGGAAGGAAAAAGTCAAATTCGGGAGATAAGAAAGTCAATGCCAAGGATCCATGCCACTCAATATATGTATACAACGTGTTTGGGCTAATATGAACATGACCCTCACCAATGGGAGTAAATACTACTCTCTCCGGTTTCAAGTCACTAGAGAGATCGACACCGTCTTACCACAAACCAAGGGTTCAAGACTCATGCTACCCAAAGTTCTAACCGACTTTCTTAACACCTAAATCCTAGATTCAACCCAAGACAATGAAAACCGTGCAAACATCTACCAATTAGGAATAAAGCATTCTAGCCTACAAGTTCCAATTTTATTTGTCCAAATCAGGAATAATGCCTAAGAAATCCTAGAAAAACTTGCCTTGACAAAGATCGAAAAGGAAAGAAAGAAAAAGGAAAACAAGGAAAAGAAAAGGAAGTAAAAAGAAAATGAAAAAAATAAATAAAGAAAATCAATGAAACTAATCAAGAAAATATGCACAAATCCAAAAATATTCACAAAATCAAGCAATCCATCCACATGGAGATCAAAGTAGCAAACACTAGAATCTCCCCCAAGCTTGAATTAGGCCAATGTCCTCCAAGGCCTAAAACGAAACTAGGAGGGGCACAGCTACCCATCCAACCAATGCCACGCAAAAAAATTATGCCCGGCCCCAAAGAATGCAAGAGAGTTAGAATGATATTACCGGAAATGTCGTGGGAGCAAGTCCCGCAAAGAACCGTAATAACCAACGAACTCACCAAGAAGAATAGTCGGACATGGCAAAGATGGATGCAAAGATTCCCACATCAAGAAAGCTTGAGGCACAAAAAACTTCAAAAATCAAGAAAAATTAGTATACATGGGCCAAATGGCCAACACCCACGGGTTGCCTCCCGAGAAGCGCTCTTTTTATGTCATTAGCTTGACGCCTTTTATCTCTAGTAAGTACCCCGACAACGATCGCAATAGTTTGTCATATACAATGGCAAACATATCTAAGAGTAACAAGTAGGCAATAGTCAAATGAGAAGCAATCACAAAGTAGAATGCAACTCTATTCCTACGGGGTGTGGGGAACCAAAAAAAGAAAATCAAAATGAAAAACAAAATAAATACTCCCTTCTTCTTGCTCCTTTGGGGAAGGAGAATCATTAGGATCAATAGAGGAAAAAGAATCCTCAAGCGGTGGGAGATGGGACAAAAAGGGAAAAGATCGAGATGGGAAATGAAGGATAAATGTTGAGTTTCTTCTTTCGGAATGGGGAATGAGGGAAGGGAGTGGAACCAAGGTTTCACAAACAACTTCACTCACATCACAAAGAGAACAAGAAATCTCAACATAAGATCCTTCATTAACTTTTAAAAGTTTTTGGTTGGCACATTCACTTTTTCCTCAATTTGAATCGATTTAAGCACTTCAAGGCAAAAAGGAGCAAATAGATTTTCATCACCATCATCGAGGCATTCACTCAAAGAGGACCGAGTAGGAACAAACTCTCCGATACTCAACTCCTCAATGTCATGCATCATAGGTGGCAATGTAGCCTCAAACTCATCTCTTCTCCATGAAACTTCCTTAATAGACTCTTGCATTAGGTTAGAAATTCCCAAAAAGCTTTTACAACTTGTTGGGACATGACCTCAAATGAATTCAAACTAGAATCTATTCTTTGCTCTTCTTCAATTTCAAGATACTTATGAAAAGGAGCCTCTCCAACAATGATTTTGGAGATTCAAAATTCAAAGAGCTTAGGAAATTATCATGGAGAAAGAGAAGATCATCAAGTGTTATTGATTCGTCATTTGAGAAACAAAGGAATTTGCCATTTTTTTGATTTTCAAAAAAAAAAGAAAATGAAAAAGGAACTAGTCTAGAGAACTAGAATGAAAAATCAAACAATGATGCCATTCCCCGGCAACGGCGCCATTTTGATAGGGTGTTTTTCGTCGTTGAAAAGAAAACCACCTGGCCAAACAAAATTTATAAAACTCTAACTAACGGCTATATTGTTATAGCGGCAAGTATAGGGATCGTCCCAAGAGAATGAATATGTTTGACGTTTCAATCTAATGCGTTCAAAAGCTAGTTCGGATGGAAATTGAGTTTTTGAATTAATCTAATGAAAGCAAGAAAAGCACGAAATGCAAACAAATAAAGAGATTCTAGAGGTTTCGGGAATCGGCAATGGAGATTGAATCAAAGGAAGAACAAGGTCAAAACAATCATGATTATGCAACGACTTAGTGTATAGGGGAATAGAATCAAATGACGTGCTCGCCACCTCTCGGATGGAGCACGCGAAGCATCTAATATATGGAAGAGATTTCGCCTAATCCTAAACTAGATAACTTGCATATAATAGGAACTACTATTCACTTGCATAAAATAGGCTCACAATGTCTTGCCAAACCTAGACTATGCATTCCAATCAAATCCTAATCAAATAGCATTGGAACTACTACTCAATTAGTCAGGATATCCTATCACCAAATCACATTTAATCACAACATCAATCATGAATTTCCCAAAATTTCCCAAATTCAATCCCAAGGTTTCAACCCTAACCTCTAGATTAAAACTACTCAATTAGCATGATTACCATCAACATTTAACCAAAATTAATCCTAATCATGAAACTAATTGAATTAATGAAACTAATTGAAACAACAAAATTCAGAAAATTCAAATATCCAAAAATTGGGGAAAATCAAGAACATTCAAAACATGAAACTAATTCTAGAATTCAAGCATGAAATCAAAGCATAAACGAAATTAATGAAGCAAATAAAGAATTAAAGAACTAATCAAAAATAAATGTAGATTTATACCTTGAATTGTAGAAATTGCATCAAACTTGAAGAACATAATTGAAGAACAAAACTCAAATGAAAGAGAAAAGAAGTCTGAAATTTGATGATAGAATTCAACTAAGAATCAAGAATTTGAAGCTAAGAATCCTAATCCTAATCTCTAATCTAAGCCCTAAACTAATTCTCTCTCTAGAATTCTAATTCTAAAATCTGAAAATGAAACAAAAACTAATTACGTGATTTTCTTTTGATTTCCTCACTTTGCTGCGATTTAAGTTCTTATTCATCAGCCCCGCGCACTTGTGCGACCGAATAGAGGGTATGTGTGGTCGCACAAGGTCTGTTCGGTCGCACAGCAAAGTGTGTTCGGTCGTTTACCAAAAATCAGAGCTTCTGTGCACAATCTGCAGTTGTACGCGTATAGGCACAGCCGTTCGATCGCACAGCACTATAGCTGCAGGTTCTGCGCTATTCTGCTGCACTGCTTGGCTGATGTTCTGCTATGTTGTTGCTGCTTGTATTGCTGTGGCCATGCTTGCTGTAAGGTTGCTGGCTGCATAGCTGCTACAAGGTTCTCAAGTGAGCACTAAGGGCTGCTGCAAAGAGCTCGAACCTGGCTGCAACGAAGCTGAGTGCACATCTACTGTGTGTGCCTTGTTGTTGTGGCTGTGCTGCTAATGCTAAGCTGTTGCTGCCGTTCTGAAGCTGCTACAAGGCTGCCAACATGCTTGCTTATTGCTGTGACAGTTCGTGCACCTTGGAGAGGAGCAACCAAGTTAAAAGCTTCGCCTAGCACATTCAATAAAATCGTAAAGCATTTTATTAATAATCGAAAATCAAAATATTAATTCGTTTAGCATTTTTACAAATCGCAAAACATAAACTCGTCGAAGCATAATGACACATTATTAACACGTGAATACTCAAAATGACTCTTACGCATGAGAATGCGCACAAAAGGCATATTTAGAGCAAAAACGACTAAAATATACGCAAGCCGAGAAAATGTAACGATAAATGCAAAAATGCAACAAACGAACTAAAAAACGATAAAACTAAAAAAAATAATATAAAATGCTAATAAAATGAACTAAAATCCTAAGCCAAGAACGACATAAATGTCGCTCATCAGTTTACGTTAAGAGTTCTTCACTGAACTTGGGTAGATCACATATTCTGGACTTGATGGTTCTTCATTGTAAAATGCGTAGAGAACCTCTATTGAAGTAAGAAAAGACTAGATCACAATTATAAACAAACTCAAAATATATTATCATCCTATCTCGAAAGACATTCGATGAAAAAGGATATAAGATTGGAAAAGCATGATAACTAAACCTATGCAACAAGTGAAAATACAATCACATTGTGGCACTGGAAGTCAAACATAGTTTTGAATTCAATAATTGTTTTAAAGATGGGTTCGAGGCCCATGGTTGTAAAAACAATGGGGGTTGAACATATATACATATGAAATGTATTTTCATACTCCATTTAATCTTGGTTTAGTATTAAATGATAAGTCCTTTCAATTTGACAATTATTCAGAAGACTGTCAGGACCAGTCCTGTGACTAAGAAATGTCTATCAAGTGAACGTGAATGTCAAAAGTTGAAATGGTCCCTGGTCGGAAGTTTTCTATAAAGGTGGACGCATAGAAAAAGTTAAACGACTGGAGTGCAAGATGACTAGTAGTTTGTTTCTTGAACTATGTGGACATGGCAATGTCATAATCATTTGCATAGATACTTACTTGAAAAGATAGTATCGAACAGACCTATGAAACTTTCTGTAAGAGATGAAAATCTTATTAGGGAATATGTTAAACATATAACATGTGCGGGGAAAATCCCAAAGCCAGAAAACATGTATAAAGCACAGATTAAGCATACTTACTTTTGAAGCGGGTTTTCCCGAGTTTAGTATCAACGAACACGAACAAA